>NW_024097319.1:122500-1322500 GCF_016545835.1 Crotalus tigris | reverse complement strand
TGCAAATCCCATATTTTAATACCGCACTGTGAAGATTTCACCCAAATATTAATGCAGGTCTTCCAAAACAAACATTATTTGCTTTGTTTCTTTTACAGAATCACATAGATTTTGTGATAGAGTGCAAGATGCGTACACATTACGTTGTTGTCCTCAGGTAAAGCTTCAGAAATTCCTTCAGATATACAACATGTAGCCAGAATCTTAATATACTTTCCAAATTAACCAAAGTTAGTTTTATAAGCAAGTGCAATTCACAAGTAAAACTAATGACATTAACAAAAAAAAATACCAATTCCAACAACTGTACTTAAGAATGACAATTAATAAGTAGTACTACCTGCATGCAGCTAAGTGGCAGCATCCAGTTACCTTTGACTGAAGTCAGAAAAATTAGACAGGCAAGCAAGTAGATTAGAAATCAACAGGAAATCCCAGGGCTGAAGGCTAATTGCAGAAAATGACTTAGATAAAGAAGACAACAGGAGATCATTTTCAAATTGTTCTCAGGAAAATTTCACTCAATCTTTACTTGAAAGACACTTACTTCAGCATGTGGGCCTCTAAATACTCACAGTCTGAGCAAGTTATAGTATCTAGTCAATCTTGTCTGAAGTTCAGACAAGTTCACTTGTCTTATCAGTAAGGTAATTTTGATTGGATATAACCAATGCTTTTTTTGTAAAAAAAAAAAAGGTGCAGGAATTCACACATGTCATACAACCAGCCTTGCCTACCCTACAAGGTTCCATCCAAAAAAGGTGCCGGAACTCCGTTCTGAGCGTTCTATGACAAAAAAAGCCCTGGATATAACATAGTATGTAGGTCCTATCCTGAATATCAGGGTTTTAGTACTTGGAAAAAACAGCCTGGAAGAAGATAGTAATAAACCATTTCCTATTGCTGCCAAAAATTTTATGGACATCTTTATCAAAGTCACCAGGAACTTCTTTGACTTCAAAGAGATTATACTGTACAAAAAAATGTTTTCCAAACAGATTATATTTGTTATAGAAGTAAAATCTATATGGAATGATCATTTCAAAGAATGAAATTCTTGGCTAAATAATTCAATTAGTTGAATAATTCTATTAGTTAAATAATTCTAGAGAATAATTTAACAATAGTGAAAAATTGTCACCTGTGAATAGATTATTTATAACAAATTAAGCATTGCTGCATGCACTATAGTAATAGTTAAATTTATTAAACACATGCAGCATATTGCATAGGAAACTTACGCAGAGATATTTTGCAGGCTTTGTTTATTGAGTGAACACAATGTCTACCTTTCCTTAACTCCATATGTTCTGCCCACACTTGTGATCCAACCAAACATCAATCCTGTAAAGTATGCTGTGAATATAAGCTGCATACTTGTATTGTCTACAAAGTATCAGGCATTATTATGAAACTAATGTTCTGTTTAATCAACAAAGATGGAAAGAGTGGACTTGTTTTAACAGAATTTTGAACTGAAGCCTCTGAAGGGTTGCGGCATTAGGAAGGTTAAGAACCACTGCTCTAAAATGAATAATGGTTTACCAAAAAATAAAAAACTTCTACCTTTTTCTTGTAGGTTCATGGTGTTGTGAATGACACAATTGCCTTTGCAAAGAACATAATTATCACAGAGCTCAATAGTGCAACAGACAATCCTGTATCCTTTTTTTAATTTTTTTTTACTTTAAGAGTTCTATTACAAGAAGTAAATTTGGATTGTGAGAGATTAGATTAGATTAGATTAGATTAGATTAATTAGATTAGATTAGATTAAGAAGCACATTTATTCTCTGTACAACACAGGATCAAACTATCTCAATGTACTTCTTTTGTACTGATTACCCTTTTTTGTACTGCATCCATGTTCATTCATCACCCTTTCATTATTGACTCTATATCTATGTACTTCTTAAATATTCCATTCCCATTCCTTTCAAGTTACCTATACATTTCATAATATTCAACTTCATGTGACAATGTGGCAGAATACACTCCTGTATACAAACATTTTGACTTCTTTCAACAAACATTTATTCCTCACAAGAAGCTACATAACATCCACTATCTTTCTACCATCATTTCCATATCTTAAACATTTTCCATTCATTTCCGCATCTCTATAAATATATTCTAAAGTTCACAAATGTATGCATTCATTCTAGTTTTTTCCCCCAATATAAGTATAACTTGCAATTCTTATCTCTGTTTTCTCTTTCAAACCTTTGTCTCATACATGTTAAATTGTAATTCTTGGCTCTTTCTTTCTTCACACAATCTATCTAACATTCATTGCAATCCATTCTGCTTCACAGCAAATGGAATGACATTTCAAAGTGCGTGTACATTAACTTTCCAATTAACATACCTCTAATGTCACAATAAGCTATATATTTATTCATAAATACATTAAACATTTAAGGGAACATCATGTACCATGGTCTGACTCCTAGAACCATTTACTAAATATGTCTTTTATGCTCCTTCATTTTTTAGTTCCATTATTATAACTCTTTTACTATATTTAGCAACCAATCTTCAATTCCATATTTGTGCAGAAACACTCAAGCCTATTGACTTTATCATATATTTTCTATGCATCAAAAGGGTATATGCTTACCTCTCACTCAAATAACTTTAAAAATAAGGTGACCAATTTTTTTACAATGAAAAGGAGGACACAAATAAATTGAAGAAAAAAATATTGTAAATAAAAGAAACATTTTATTCATTACAACAATAATACAGAATACACTATAATATGATTAATGCATAATAAAAAAACATTTGTAACAATAACATTTTATATTGTAATTATGCTTACATGTTGCACCCCCACCCGCAGCCGCCCTGCCAGCACTGCTGCCCCGCCATGTAGAGAGGACCCCATGGCTCCCAAAGCACCGGCTGCGCCGGCTCCGGCCCCAGGGAACAGCCCGCCGTTGACACACCCCACCTGCAGCCGCGCCTCCAGCACCACCGCCCACCCTGCACAGCCCCGTGTAGAGCAGGCCCCGCGGCTCCCACAGCATGGGGGCAGCCGGCCACCACCGCCCCTCACACCCCCACCCGCAGCATCCCTGCCGCCCCTGCCTCTTGCGCCCACAGCCATTATTGCCCTAGCAGGGCCGAAGATCAAGAGAAAGTTACTATGGCATCGCCGCTCCAGTCTCCTCCAGATATCTTCGGGACTAACTAGGAGATGGTGTAGTTGGGTAGCAAGGAGAGGTGCAAAGTTCCTGCCAATTTGCCTTCGCTGCAGACAACTTACACATGCAAAGTTTGCCGGCCGGGTGTTTTGGCGCGCTCAGCAGCAATTCCTATTGGCTTTTGAAAGCCAATAGGGGGAGTAGCACAGCTCATGCAAAAGTTTAAAAAAAAAATCAAAAAAAGGTGCCGGAACGCCATTCTGAGTGTTCTATGAGAAAAAAAAGCCCTGCAGATTAGTCTTCAAATATCAAAAAGGAGGACATGTAGGAGGACACTTTTTGAGGGAGGACAGAACTCACAAAAGGAGGACTGTCCTCCCTAAAGGAGCATGGTTGGTCACATTAAAAATGATTTGCTAAGTCCCATCTGTACTATGAAATAAGTAAATGAATTAATATATTAAAATTGTGGAGTTTAATCTGATCAAAGGACTCATTTTTAAACCCATCATATTAATTCTTAATTTTGGGGGGTAAAGATGGTTTTTGCTGACCGGAAGGAGACAATTTCTGGAGGAAATTTCCATGGTGAATATCCAGCCAAGGTAGGTGTCTAAAATTTCTTTCTCTAACATGTATTTACTAATATTGAAATTAGGAGGGAGGGAGGATAGCTAAAATTCCTACCTCTAAAACTATTCAACTTGCAGGCTTTAGATTACCTTGCAATTGGTGTCCATGAACTTGCTGCAATTAGTGAAAGGCGAATCGAACGACTCTGTAATCCATCACTCAGTGAATTACCACCATTTTTGGTTACAGAAGGAGGTCTAAATTCTGGTTTCATGATTGCACATTGCACAGCAGCTGCCTTGGGTGAGTACATAGGCTCACAGGCATTTGAGGACTTGGGAAAATATGAACTTCTCACCTGAAATTGGGAGTATTGATAACAGTGCATTCTGTCTGTTTTATGATAGTACTGTAGTGCATACAATTTTTTTGACAATTTCTTGTGCATATCTTTTTGCATCTAAGGCTATCAATTACAATCTGGCACTGTGCCAATACTTCTGTACATTGACAGCATGATTCTCTATATGCAATATCATCTTAGGATAAATAACAGTCTGGCTTGTAGGCTTATTCCCAGATATATATGCATAATATAGCATATATATTGAAAGCCTTCCTGAGCATAGCAAATATTGTGTAGGTAGATGAAAAAATACACTCAGTTATATAGAAATATTGTAGAAGCTAATATCCCACCATGGTTGGGCTATTTCATGAAGGCAACAATCTGAAGCTTACTTTCAAATCAACTATGACTATTAGCAAAGAAAAAAAACATAGAAAGTTTATGAAAGGTCTGCACAGTATCTATCTATTTACCTGAAGTACCTCCCCATCACAAGCCTCTCTCTGATGACTCACATCTGGCCCATCACAAGACCCTCACTTGACACTCCCACACCTGAAGCCCTTATATAAGTAGAGCACTGACACAGACACCCACTAAATACTGCTGAAGAGGTTACCTAGCCTGATAAGGAAAAGTTCAGAAATCAACCCTCCAGCTAGGAGAACGAACCTTCACCCTCATCCTACACCCGAGCTACAGATATTCACCACTACAGTATTGCAAATTCTTTATTTTTTATTTTGAATATGTAAATAGTTACATGTATATAGTTAAGTAGACATTCAGCTTTGATGAAGAAAGATAGCAAACTCAACTTTAGACTAGGCAGAACTTACTGTTGGCTTCTGTTCACTTTAGGATACATTGAAATGTAGAATTTGACCACTTCCTAAAGCAGTGGTTCTCAACCTTTTTAATGCCGCGACCCCCAACCGGTCGTAAGTCGAGGACTACTCAACTGGTGCAGCACCGTTTGCAGAATGGGACTTTTGGCGGGCTCAGCAGGGCAGAGACAGCCTGGACAATTCCTATTGGCTTTTGAAAGCCAATAGAATTAGACTCTATTCAAGAGAGTCTATTCTATTGGCTTTCAAAAGCCAATAGAATAAAAGGGAGTAGCACAGCCAAGGAAAAGGGGAAAAAAATGGCGGACTGCGTTGATTGGCGACCCCCGTGAAATGGTCGTTCGACCCCAAATGGGGTCCCGACCCACAGGTTGAGAACCACTGGCCTAAAGTTTTGGATACAATACTATTATTACAAAGAACTTTAATGGCTGGTTGTTCTTTATAACGGGACATTGTTTCCATTGTTATTTACTTTTGAGGCCAGCATTTATTTCTTCTGAACTTTTGCAGTTTCAGAGAATAAAGCTTTGTGCCACCCCTCTTCTGTGGACTCTCTTTCAACCAGTGCTGCAACAGAGGATCATGTCTCCATGGGAGGATGGGCTGCAAGAAAAGCACTTAAAGTCATTGAGCATGTGGAACAAGGTAAAGCTAAGTGGCAGTCTCCTAGGAAGACACAGGGCATCACAGCAAAGCTTCATGAGGTACATTTGTGTGTTAGATTCCTATGAGGCTGAACAAAAGCAGGATTCCAAGATAGGCAGTGGCATTGTTAGAAATAGGAATGGCTGAATCAATGATTCTTCTCATTCCTTGCTTTACAGGGTTTGTTTTTAATCAACTATCCAGACAAAATTCATTGGTCTTTTTAAAATCTACAGAGAATTTGCTTCCTTTAAAAATGGACTCTTGGCCTTTTTTTTCTTTTCACAATATCATTGGAATGTCTCCTATATTCTAGCAGATCATAAGATCACTATTACTCATAATGTAACCAAATTTTGCCTCGCTGCTACAACATTGTCTGATAAAATTGTATTTCTTTGACTCTTTTAAATTTTCTTCCTCTCCTTTTCTTTTACTTCTTTTTAATTGTTTTAACTTTTTATTTTTATGATATATGAAGAATTTTATGTATTGGTCAAAGACCGGCCTATCACAGTCCCACATATTAACAGCAGACTCTTCTTAGAGCTGCTTCAGGAAATACTACAACAGAGAATCAGTCCCTGAGATGAGCCCACTGCTGCTGTGACTTTGTGGAGGTACTTTTGCTACAAAGCTAAAGAAAAAGCAAAGATTCCTGATAAGTTCGTACATTTTCAATAGAGAGTCAGGTTTGGAAGCATGCATATCAATGAGACTGTGTTCACATTGGCATTCATTTTGCCATGAATCTGCTGGAATTAAAAACTAGCCTTTGTTCCCAGCAACATCTGTAGCTAAATTCTTTAACATCTCTAATGAGCTTGAGGAGAGATGAAAATCGCTTGGCATCTAAGTGGCACAACAAGACTTTCTAAAGTACAGAACCATTATGAGGGGCATATTTAGGCTCCTTCAGACAGCTCAGTGCTTTGAAATGTATTGTAAGCAGCCCCAATGTGTAAGGTGTAAGATTGTGAAATATATCAGACTAAAAATATGTTTTTAGTTGCTGATCTTGGATAGATTGTCATAGTATACTTCATTAGAGGTTAAGGTAGCTCAAATGAAAAAGCTTTATCCTTTTTTATTATTCTGTGGGTATCTTATTTTGGCATTTCTGTATTATGAACAGCTTGGTGCAGATGTATTATTAATGGCATTGGATATTATTAAATCATTTTATCTGGTCTGTGACCATAATAAAGACTATGGTGCTTGCCCTCGTTGTTTATTCGTTGTTTATAATTTTGCCTAATGTTTGCACAATGCATGTTAACTTGTGGTCTTGAATTGCTTAATAAATCTACAGTTTAATTTGACTTTTACTTTTCCCTTCATATTTAACCTACAGATCAATTTCTTGCATTTCTTGGCAAATGACAAAATATCTGTATAATTTGTTCAGAAGTCCACTCTCATTCACATCTCAAAGTGCCAACTGGGTTCTGTGACTCCAGTCGTTGAATGTTACATCTTGAACTCTTTTCAGCTAACCAAGCAGTTTCTTGTTGCTTTTATTCACTAGTGCTGGCTATAGAATTGTTTGCAGCATGTCAGGGCATTGAGTTTCTACGCCCCCTCAGGACTACAACCCCATTGGAGAAAGTCTATGACCTTGTGCGGTCTGTTGTCAGGTATATCAAACAACTATTCCCACAGATTATAGCTTCTGGGAACATTGGCCAAATATTAACAAAACTATACTAACAGGACTAAATTTAGGATTTTAATTTGATGTTTTTCAGGCCTTGGATAAAAGATCGTTTTATGGCCCCTGACATTGAAGCAACTCACCGATTGCTTGTAAATCAGAAGGCAAGTTGTTGTTATGCATATACATTCATGCAAATAACTTTGTGTACCTAGCAATTGTTGATAATTCATTACAAGATTTAGTATTCACTGCTTTATGAAAAATATTTAAGTGTTTAACTTAAATAACATGTTAAATATTTAATGATACTCTTCAGATGTGTTAGGACTATAATTCTCATAATTCCCAGTCAACATAAGCAAGATTAAATCAAGGTTGTAGCAGCTACTGTGAGAAAACAATAGCATATTTATTTCAAATACCTATATTTATTTATCAAAAGTTTCCCAGGTCAGCTCATTAGTGGTAAATGTTGGAAAACAAACAAAACAAAACAAGAAATGATTGGCATAAAATAATTAGCGAGCCAATAAAAACAAATATTTAAACAAGGAAAGGAAAAATGGAATCTGTAAAATGTGGGCAGATAAGGAAGTATTCTTTCACTTGTTACTAAAGAGGTAAAATTGGTGATAGGCAGATATATGGAATTTCAGAATAAAAAAGAAAAAAATTGGAAGGAGTTTTTTATCTTGATTGGGTGATGTGGGCAACCTGGCTTCAATCAGTTACATTAATAAAATCATAATAAATGAATGAATGAATGAATGAAAAATGGAATCTGTAAAATGGGGGAAGATAAGGAAGTATTCTTTCACTTGTTACTAAAGAGGTAAAATTGGTGGTAGGCAGATATATGGAATTTCAGAATAAAAAAGAAAAAAATTGGAAGGAGTTTTTTATCTTGACTGGGTGATGTGGGCAAACTGGCTTCAATCAGTTACATTAATAAAATCAGAATGAATGAATGAATGAATGAATGAATGAATGAATGAATGATAAAACAAACTTGCCCCCGAAATATTCTGAACGTCAGACCCCATAAGACTTAGCTTTATAGCGGACACATGTAGGGCAAAACACCTGTTGCCTGTTCCTAATTTTAGCGTGTCTCCTGTTTATTAGTTATTTTGACATATGCTCCAATATTTTGCTGAGTTTCAGGATCAGACTTTGCCTTTTCTTCTAACTCGCTTTTTTATTTTCTACATCTAGGTTTGGGAAGTAGCTGAACCATACATTGAGAAATATAGAAGGGAACATATTCCAGAATCCAGACCCATTTCCCCAACTGCATTTTCTCTATCAGCCAGTAAAAGTGCTTCTTGTCACCACCATCACCACAGTGATTCTGAAGAACACGATGAACAGTGAAAACTATCAGAACTGAACCTCAGTATTTCATATGCTGGATCATGTTATGTGTTGTAAAATTCCCATAGTTTATTCTAAATGGTATTTTTTGGGGGGGTTATTTTCAAAACCAGAAATACTGATAGAAAAGTTGCTGAAATAATGTTATTATTTCACAAATTTTAAAAAGAGAATACATAGATTTAATTTATTATAAAATTAATGGAGATTGGACTGGAATGAAATCCTATGTAGTAATTACGTTTCATGGCAAAGTTAATAAAATCAACGTCAGGCCAAAATTAAGACAGTTAATATGAAGCAAACTGTTCCAGTATATTAAAATAAATATATTTAATGTTACAGTTTTTACAGAAATTAATCCTTAAATCTTTTCAGAAATGAATGCTAAATTCATACTTTCACCAAATAAATCCAGCACTAGAATTGTGCATAATACACAGGAGCAATGAGAGATATTGTAGAAGTATAGTAAAGTACAATTTGGTAGCAATCCATATTTGAAGGCTATAAGCCACATCTTAAAAGTTTCATATGACTAAGTATTTATACATGTCCTCTTACCCCCGTCTGAGAATATATAGGTTTGTTTAATTAATAAATAAATCGCTTTTGATGGACTTCTTTGCATGATATACTGTAGCCTTCCTTGTATCTCAAGTTAATACTGCTAAGGCCAGCTGACTTTGGATTTTTCTAATTTAATGTGGAAGTACTATTTTCCATCTTTTCCTATACAAGGCTAAATGTGACATTTTAGTGATGACTCACTAAATCATCTGTGGAAGATTTGGAATTTGCCCATATTCTTTTAGGTGCTTTTGGCTACTTCAAGCATGTTGCTTTTTCTCCAGTCATGCTTTTTCTCCAGTAGCTGTGTTTTTCCCTCTATGGTTATTTTGTTTTGTTTGGACTGACATGACTTTAAAAGAGGAGTAGCAGCAGTAACACTAATTGAGTGTCCTGAACTTAAGCACTTTCTGTAGTTCGTTGGTGCTGCTACAGGTTCTAGCTTATCACGTTCTCTAGTGGTGTTGACAGAGATTATTACTCCAGAGGTTTCTAAAGCAAAGCATAATATATCTGATAGGTGGCTGAAGCTACTGTGCTAGTTATCTGTCCATCCTGCCTCCTCACTCAGTCTTAGCATACACAGTGAAAAGTAAGAGTTGGTTGTGTTAATTGCTGATTGGGAAATCAGTTAATTGCTGCACCTTAAACTGACCCACAATAAGGTGGGTAGGACAGTATCACATGTTGGCCTCATGACTAAGGTGTAGACTGGCTACATAGACAAAACAATGTATGCTGTCTTAGATTGTGTCACCTTATGGACTGGAATAAATCATATTTAACTAGCTATGTGGATGTTCAGCTACTGCGTGAACCTGGAAACCAGGAATATGAAGCAAAGTTGGGGGTTGTGGTAGAAATCAGAAAATATGAGGCCAAACCAAGACAATGTTCTAGTCCAAACAGAAAAACCTCTGTGGTCAATCATTCAAACTTCTGGGTTCACTTACCAACTGGATTAAATTACCAGTTACGAATGACCCCATATCTCAGAACATTCATTTGCTATGAAATTGGATTCCTATGGATTACCACAAAAAGAAACCAAACATAAAACAAGATTTCCACATGTGTGTATATAACCCTTCAATGCTACATTATAAACTGCTCTTCGGTGTCCCCCCATTAAATAATGAGTTGTGCTATTCACAAGAAATACAAATCAACTTCATGAAGACAAGATAGCAAATGTGCAGTTATTTGAATCTTCTTTATTGTATTCTGACTCTAATGACAAATCATACCGATGAACTGGAATTAAAAGAAACTGAGGAGATTTAAGACCTATACATATTTATTTCATAATTTGCTGAGAAATGATTTCATGCTAAAAATGAAATCAGCCATTATTTTTTATTAAAAATAGGAATGAAAATCAATTAAATCCTGGACTTGTGTATGGTAAACAAGCATAATATTCAGGTTTTACATAATTGTGAGATCTTACTAATCACTGTTCTGTGTGCGCTTTGGAGATCTGGCAACTGTGGTATTTATTCTTGTAGAATATACCTAGTATTGCAGAATGCTGTCATTTTTGTAAACTATGTTTCCTTTAATAATTACATATTCAATCAGTTCTTGATGGCCACCAAATTGATAGATTAAATGTTCCCACCTGAAAGAAGTAGATAGTTATATTTTATGCAGAGAACAGAATAAGAAATACTAGATCAGTGGTTCTCAACCTTTTTAATGCCGTGACCCCCAACTGGTCATAAGTCAAGGACTACTCAACTGGTGCAGCACCGTTTGCAGAATGGGACTTTTGGCGGGCTCAGAAGGGCAGAGACAGCCTGGACAATTCCTATTGGCTTTTGAAAGCCAATAGAATTAGACTCTATTCAAGAGAGTCTATTCTATTGGCTTTCAAAAGCCAATAGTATAAAAGGGAGTAGCACAGCTAAGGAAAAGGGGGGGGAAATGGCGGACTGCATTGTTTGGCGACCCCCGTGAAATGGTCGTTCGACCCCAAATGGGGTCCCGACCCACAGGTTGAGAACCACTGTACTAGATAGTCTATATGATCAAAACAGATAAACAAGCACAGGATGGTATGGTTAAGTGCCTTCCTATTTAAAAGAAGGCATGAATATCTAGGAAATCACTATGAACCAAGCGTGACTCAAATGAAATTTCAACTTTTATTATTAGTAATAGCATTATTATTTATAATACTTTCCCAGGTAGCACAATCTAACTAATTTCTAATAATGTCAACATTAGTGAAGACTTTACACTCTTACCTTGAAGAGTTAATGATAATAAAATCTCCTTGTTTGCCTTTTTCAATAGACCCCTGAGTGTGAGATCTCCCAAGAGCATAAGCAGCATTAATGGTAGCAGCAGCTAAGGCTTCTTTCATGGACATCTTCATGTTTACACAAGCTAAATGCATGACCATCAGCTAATGAAAAAAAACAAAAGTGCTGTCAGAATTTACTAAACAATAGATCAACAGTTACAGCAGTCACTTTTGAAAGTCTCCAAGCTCAGTTTGATATGAATTCCAAACTATGACATGATTCAAACCATAAGCAATGTCAGGCTTTTTAAAGTATATTTTATGGAATTAGGCATTCTGATTCATACAATGGGGTGGGTTGGAAGAAACAAAAGGGTAAAGGCAATCCCGTTCTGTTTTATTAATTATCTTTTTTGTAGCTCAGTGCCTCAGGAGCCTGACCAGGAATGATGTCAGCAGAGGGGGCAAGAATGACATTTTTCAGTCATTTCTTATCATTTTGGGGTGAAGTGGGGGTGGGAGATGGATGGTTGGGAATTGTTTATGTTTTGTGGATGGGCAGTTTTCCAAAATTGCATTGTTATTACATAATGGTTTGAAACCACACTTTGGCAATGTAATGTTGGGAGATCCAGAGACTACAAAAGAGAGAATAATAATCTCTACATGACCCATGAATTACACTTGAGAAACTCAAGTCTATCTGCATGGATTTCAAGTGTTCAAAAGAAATTTTCTTCTGGAAAAACTTGTAGAAAACTGCTTTCTGCATGAGGTTACTTCATACTATCAGCATATAAAACCCCACCATTCGGTTCATAATTAAATTCATAGATCACCAATATAAGAAAAATGAAACAAAATATTTTATATCTACATTCTGAGATTATAAGAAGAAAAGAAACAGTGAATGAACAATCATTATGATTCCAATAACCACCAGTATAGCAGCATTACCATAGAACAACAGTAAGCATTTGGATTAAAATCACTGCCAAGAGCCACAATCATTCCCTCTTTCAACATTTTTCTAGCTTGAGGCTGTTTCAATCTAAAAAAAAAAGAAAAAAGTAAAACAAAATGGAAAAACAAAATAAAATGCATTAGCTCATTTGCCATATACAGTATAATTTGAAATGTTCTAAAATGACAAAGGAAAAAAGCTTATTTCTTTCTGCAATGGGATGATAAATGTTCAGGATGGTAAGGTTACATTACCAAGTCTTTTAAACCTGGCAAAGTTTTAATTAGAAACTTCAGAACTAGAAAATTAAAAAATGATTTATAATTAAATCCCGTGCATGGATGCTTGGAAGTAATACTCATTTAAGTCTCACATGAGTATGAATTCCAATTCGAACTATTAAAACTGTCAGAAATAAGTACACACACACACATACACACATCTAGGTGCTATGAAGAACAATTCAGCAGAGCTTAGTTGAAACTGTCAATGGAAACAATGGAATTCTTATCTCCATCATCTCTATATGACCATCAGACAGTACTTTATACTGTAGTAAGCATGGAATTCCCCTCAATCTTGGGTCCTCTTTGTGTGAATACTCCATTCACATGGACATTCTTGTTCACATGGGACAAATAGTTAACTTTACTAACCAACTATTTCAGCCTTGACCAGTATATCAAAAATTTCAAAGTCCTGAAATACCAGAATAAGAGTAAGGATGTTTTAGAAAACTTAGATAATACAGACCTGCTAACTCATCCTTACTGAATACTGAGTTTGTTGACATTGTAAAAATAATGAATCCTCGTTTCATATGTCAATAGTTTTATTGTTATTGTGAGCTCTCTAGAGTTGTGCTTTAATATGGGTGGCCATACAAATATTTTAAATAAATTAATTAAAAAATAAATATATTCTAAAATAGGCTTTGTTTTAAGTAATATTACTCTTTTTCAAGTGGTGCAAAATCAATATTAAAGTTGAAAACGAAGCTATGTAGCATAATTCTTACAACTCATTTGTAAGGCCCAGTGAGTTCCCTGAGAGATACTCCTTATACAGACTTCCCCAATATAAAATATTTATATGTAGCCTAATACAGTGGTGGCGAACCTATGGCACGCGTGCCAGAGGCGGCACTCAGCCCCAGCCCCACCTCCCCCCGCAGCCCCCTCCTTACGAGCAGCTCCCTCGGTGGAGAGTTGCCCCTGGGCGTGGCCCATGTGGAGCAGCGCAGCCAAGGACATGGCAGCCGGGCAGCAGGAACAAGACTCCGCCTTTGCACCCCATCGCACACAGATGATGCTGCGGGGCGTGGGCAGAGGGCACAGCCACCATGGTGCTGCTGGGCTGCCTGGGTAATCTGCTGCAGTGGGCCATGGAGGCAGTGGGTGGCCCCACGGGCAGAGTGGGGAGCAGAGTGGGGGTGGGGCGGTTTTGGGGCACTTGGTCTCTCAAAGGTTTGCCATCACTGGCCTAATATATAACCTTAATATCCAGATTATAGCATTTCATTTACCTCAGGATATAAGCAGTGGTTGGCAATAGGATAGCTGCACATCTTGCCTGGGCCATGGCAACAATTCCTTCATCACTAATTTCTTCTAGATGACTTATAGCTTGTGCTCCCAGTTCAGCTCCAAGCTATGGTGACAAATGTAAGGTGACAAAGAAGCATCAATGAAATGTAAAATAAAATTCAAGCATCTGACATTGACTGGCTCCACCACTCTCTTCAGAAAACCACTCTCCTCAGATAACAGAGAACACATACTGCAGCTATCCCAAGGCCATTCATCTAGTCTGATGCCTCAGATGTGGTGGAATATGCTACCTACTAACCGCCAATATAAAGTAATGTAATGTAATGTAATGTAATGTAATGTAATAATGTAAGAATAGAATAGAATAGAATAGAATAGAATAGAATATACTTTATTTAGCCAAAATATGATTAGATACACAAGGAATTTGTCTCTGATGCAAAATCTACCAATGTACATGCAAAGCAACAGGGTAATAAAAATCATAATAAGAGGGGGTAATAAAGAAGATAAGAATGATAATAATAATACTGCAACCATACAACATGGGGTAAATATACTTAGACATAAGACAGTATTGTAAGAATTAGATGTTCAACAGAATAATAGCACAAGGGAAAAAATTGTCCCTATATCTATTTGTTTGGGCATGCAATGCCCTATAGTGGCATCCCAAGGGAAGGCATTGAAACAATATGTCCATATCTATATCCAATCCATATTATATCCATATCCAATCCATATTATATCCATATCCATCCATATCCCTAGCGAATAAGAGATCTTGATAGAAATAGGCAAGAATTGTTACCAAAGTGACACACATAAAAACATGTCTTAAGTCCAAAAGAAGTAGAAAGAATGTGAAGCTGACTCAGACAGAAACTTTCTGATTCCCACAAGTGTAAAAGGGAGAGGAAGTAAAGCACCATAAGACTTGCAAGATTCTGTTAGTATAATCCATTTAATAAAATGTAGCTTTTGCCTTTCTGTGGAGTAGATTTTTTGGTCTGGGCTAAAGAGTGGACCTGACAGTATCACTGTCATGTGGAATGGTAACAAGTACCATTTTAATCCTTTGTTCAGAACATAAATTGTCTGGGCTGAAATTATTTCAAACTTATTTGATAGAGCCATTGGCCTTGACCTTTGAGTCAACGTTGACTGATGGATCCTTGGTGCTCTCTGAGTTTGCTTGTTTTCTTGCAGACATTTCATTACCCAAAGTAGGTAACATCATCAGTGCTAGTAAGGAGTGCTGTTTGCTGTTCACTCCTGGAAACTGTCTGGGCAAGATTTTCAGAAATGGTTTGCCATTAACTCCTTCCTAAGACTGCAAGAGAGTGACTAGCCCAAGTCACTCAGCTGGTTTTGTAGCAAAGGCCAGACTAGAACTCATGACCTCCCAGTTTCTAGACTTACTTCTTATTTTCTTTTTAGAAACTCCTGAACTTCTTTAGATAGTACTGTATAAACTACTATATTTGTGCTGTATGAAAGAATTAATATGTCATTAATGGAGAGGAAAACCTGTCATAGATTGATTTTAGTTTTGTTGCATTAATATGTTAACTTTTACTGAGAATTCAATACCAGTAGACATGAGGGCTTCTATATGTCATCCCCACAACAGTCTGTAAGGTAAGCTCACCCCAGAAATGGATTGACCCAGAATTACCCAATGAGCTTTGTGGTAAAGCAATAAAGCCTATATCAGATGTGTACCAGCCAAACATGTTGGACTTCAGTTTATATATTTTGCATGAGAGTTGAAATCCAATGCAAACAGATGGAAGGCTCCAGGCTGCTAACAGATGGGCCGTATTTGTCCTAGACACAATCATTAGGATTCAAAGAGCATTTCCACTGAGACCACCCTCCCCCTTGCACGTTTCCAAATTTCCTTTCCAAAAGGAAAGGAGAGGTTTGCCTGGAATGTGTGTAACTGCTTGTCCAGCTGTTTGAAAAACATATTTCAAAGCTATGCAAATAAGATATAACAATAACAATAATATGCTTCAGTTATTTCCTGGTCACATTTGCATATCACATGAAAACATGATTTTACAAGTATGGAACTGAACTCTATAATATTCCAAAAGTTTCAGAGCAGCTCCCAAAACTCCTCCAAAAGTTGTTAGCATATTATGATTTTTTTAAAATGAGACCACGGGAAGTAATAAAAATATAGAAACTTATTAAATTTAACCCAGTTAAATAACATTTTGTAAATTTGTCCCTGGACTATTATTTTGTGAAATGAAATGTGGCTTCTTTCATATAGTTCAAAACTAAGCGGGATCCTTGGCCTGAAAATAATTGGAGGATCCTGGCAATGCAATATAATGAGTCCAGCTCCTGAAATCTAGCTCCTCCTCTCTTTCCTGGAAAACTGGAAGGGGTTGAGAAAAAAATTCTCATATAAAGGGTTTATTATCTGACAGAGGAGGCATTAACACTTACAAATAGAAATATATTTGGATTCCTCTTGGTCAGATGAAAATAAGGAAGGGGAGAAAGGAGCATGCAGTCAAATTCCCATTGTTCAAAACTACGGTTTATCATGATATCTAAAAATGGGCCATGGTATATTATGATTGAAATTAATGCAGAAGTTTTCAGATGCCTTTAGAGATCACTATGAAATGTGCTTCTTTTTTACATTTCAATGTTTGCTTGAGAGTTATTTTTCCCTAAATAAAACATGAATAACTACCAGAAGAAAGAGATGACATTAAATTATAATCCATAACTTTATTTTTTTTGCTTTAATTCATTAAATAGATCA
Source organism: Crotalus tigris (assembly GCF_016545835.1). NCBI lineage: Eukaryota > Metazoa > Chordata > Lepidosauria > Squamata > Viperidae > Crotalus > Crotalus tigris. The sequence goes on along the minus strand of NW_024097319.1, from coordinate 1,305,782 downwards.
AATATGTTTGGGATATCACCATCACCTTTTAAATACTGTTTAGTTGAAGCTTATATTGGAATATATTGTATTATATAAATTATCAGAATAGTAATGATAATCTTTGGAACAAAGTATGATGGAGCAACTATTAAACTGTATATTGTTAATACAATGAAAAAGATAAAAGGAGAATTCATCCTTTAATTTTATATCATAAGGAAAAGATAAGCAAAATCAATGTTTGAAAAGTGATCAGCAAAGGTTAGAAGGTTCAGCTTTCTAAAAGATTAACCTCATATGCTGCTGCTACATTTCTCTGTTACTTATTACCAAAATGTTGTCCTGCACGTTAGCATGATATGTTTGTCTTTGCTCTTATCTCAGAACAGAATCAAAAGCAAAGCATCTTGGTAAGGCATACCTCAGCACTTCTCATTGGATGCAGCTCATCCCCATGGAAGTTCATTTGTAACCCTATAGCTTTTCCAGCCTGAAGAATTCTTTTGGTAGAACACAGATCAAACACACCCTTTTCACAGAAGACATCTATATTGTCCACATGTATTTCACCATTAAGGTCAAGTTCCTTCAGTTTAGGAAGATGGGTGTTGATAATGTCATCAGCAGCTTCTGTAGCATTTTTCCCTCTGTTAAAGAGAAAATAAAACAAATCTGCAAAATCAGCATATGCTCCTCATTCCTTTATGCCTAAAAATCAATAGATGAAGTAAGAACTGTTTGATTATAAGGTGGCCAGAGGATATTATAAATATCCTGCCTTTCATTGTCTAATCATTTCCCCCTCAGTCTGCAACTCTCTGGCTTCCCACTTTCCATTATTTCCTGCAGAAAGAGAGTATGAAAAAACTCCTTCCTTTCATTGTGTTTTTTCAAGAGCGACACTACTTTCACAAGTAGTAGCAATAGCACTTAGTGCATACCATAGTGCTTTAGAGCATTCTCTGAGCGGTTTACAGAGTCAGCATATTGCCCCCAATAATTTGGGTCCTCATTTTACCAACCTTGGAAGCATGGAAGGCTGAGTCAACCTTGAGCTATTCAGGATCAAACTGCTGGCAGTTGGCAGAGTTAGCCTGTAATACTGCATTCTAACCACTGCGCCACCATGGCTCAGTTGTGACTTTAGAAATTGTCAGATAATTTCTCCTTTACTTAAAAAATCAAGATAATGCAACCATTCAATACGTTTGCCCTAAAATTTAGTGGAAAATTCTGAAAAATCATCTGTGCCCAACTCTACCTCAAGTGATATAGACAAAAGAACACATAATTACTTAGGTACTGCATGGGCTCCACAGTAGGTAGAAGAAATACCAATGCCCAATTCCTTTTTAGCCTGTTCAATGACCCTGAGCATTTTAATTTCTGTTTCTAGATTTAAACCATATCCACTTTTGCATTCAACCAAAGTAGTGCCTGCTCGGAGCATCCGTAACAGACGGATTTTAAAACTTTTGAAGAGTTCATCTTCTTGGGCTTTCTGAGTCTTCTCCACAGTGAAATGTATTCCTCCTCCAGCTTGATGAATATCCATGTAAGAAGCTCCTGCCAACTTAAAAACAGAATCATTCATGAAACATGTGCCTGGGACAAAGATCAGAGTACTACACCAGAAAAGTTCTCTTGGAAAAGTTCTAAAATAACTTCAATTCCTAAACTGGGAATAGATCCACAGGAGATAATCTCTTATAGATCCATTTTACTTCTTAATTTAGATTATAAATTATATACAAAACATTGGCAATCATCTTAAATATATTGTTGAGACAATAAAAGAACCATATCTCTATTAGGAAAATATCAAGTATTGTATGGTTATCAATGAAGGTTGTATGGTTAATATGACTCAGCTATATGTTCACTGGCTTTTTTAAAGCATTCAGTTTTCCGGAGGAGACTTAAAATGTATAAGTTCAAGCCCTATTCTGCGATCATTTTGCTAATATGATTGATCAGATTTATATATGTACAACTGTGCAAATAAGGCTTAGCAATTAACATACTTTGTTGTAATTTTGTGAGGCACTAAACAAAGTTGCTCAATCAGTTCTTTCATTTAATTTGGCTTTAGAAGCTTTAGCAATTGTACTGTGCACTAACAATCAAATTCAAGGAATTAAATTTGGAGATAAATTATATTTATTAAGCTTCCTCGCAGATAATATGACATTTACATTGTTGAACCCCCAACTCTGCAGCCAAACAGTAAGAAAAAACTTAAGGGATCTGCAGAGGTATTTGGCATACTGTCCTCTTAAATCAGAAGATCAAACTGTGAACTAATACAGATAATATATCAGAACCTGACAACTTTTTAAAATTATATACTCTTCCAGTTGAAAATTTTTTCAAAAATAAATAAAATTAATAATGCTTTTACCAAGACAATGTTTCAGATTTCAGAGGAAAAAAAGTAGTATTGATAGATGGAATGCCCCCTCTAGCCATGCTGAGGATGTTCAGGGGAGGAAAATCTGATATAGATGAGCTAAATTAAAATTATTGAAGAATTATAACTTCTGTAGGATTAATGACAGTGTGCTGGTACTTGGCCAAGTAATATGGAAGAGATACAAGTTGCACCAGCTAAGCAGGGTATTGGATAGAGATGCAGTTAGGAATTCTATAACTTGCCTATATATTATTTGAGAACTGCATATCATTATTTGGAACAACCAAAAGGAACAATGTCAAAGGATAGCTGAAATATTGACTTAGGAAATCCCATCATTAAACCAAAATGGCAATTGTCTTTCAGTTCCAGCTGAAGGCATTGCTTTAGGTACACACAGGTATTTAAATCCTGTTGGAGTAATATACATGTACATGATTATACATGTATAAAGCATTAAATGCCCTGCAGAACTTGGATTGTTATATCTATTCCTGTGATCCAAAACTTAAAAACAAGGAGTTGATGTCTACTTACTTTTGGCAGCAAAACTATTGCACAACATTGGTCATGTCTTTAAATTTTAACAATTTTTATTTGTGGGTTAAAACAGCATTTTTCAAATGCAGCATTAGAAAAAAGTATTGATGAATTTATACTAATAAACTTTCAGAGGCAAGAACCACATTTTTACCAAACGTATAAAATGAATAAGTTAAATCATTCATTATTCTGTTGTTGCCAGTATCTCAGGGACCTGAGGTCAGTGTGGTCCCATTTCAGTGACTGCATCCAAGGTTACAATATTTCTGCATTTCCAAAGCAAACAGAAAAGCACTTCAGGCACATACAGTCTAACAGAAAGAAACCCAAATCTTTTCTAAATGTTGTAACTTACCTTCATTGCAAATTCATGAACCCTGTCACCAGCCCACACAGGATGTGTGTGTGCATCTACTAAACCTAATTAGAAATAAATTAAATATAAAGTAAATATGAATTCTGGAGTTTTCAAAGTTAGCCATTACTGGTAGTACACAAGAGAGAGAGTATTACCAAACTTTAATAATGAATCATGCAGTTAGCAAATGCCTTGCATTGCATGTTTAGAAATTGAAAATGTGAAATAGAGAGAAACCTGTTGTTTGCATGTAACTTTGTAGCAAATAGTCTAGACTCTAGAAAGAGATTAAACATCTCTTGTCTTTGAGAATATTCATGCAACTTCTACAGAGTCTAATGAAGAGTATAATTGTAATTTGATTTATTCATTTACTTCCTAGATTTAAATCCCATCTTTCTACAGAAGCTCAGGGTAGTGTATATATACTATTTCCCAGTCCAAATTTATCTTCACAACAATACTTTGAGATAGACTGGGCTGAGAATTAATGACTGACCTAAATACTGTATTTCACTTTTATCTGAATTCCAGCTGCTGAGAAGTGGGATTGTGGGACAATGGACCCATCATTCATTCATTCATTCATTCATTTAAAATTTCTTATTTATTTGAAAATTTTCTATGGCATCATTCTTGTAAACATGCATTCAGCTATCCATGGATGGAAATATTAAATCTTTATATTCTTCAGGGCAATTTTTATATATTCTTTTTCAGGCTTTGCTAGTATTTCGGTTCTGAAGCTTCTTGATTTAATTGTATGCTGCTTGCTTAATGTATACATATTAGACAGTTGAAGGTTGTTTTTGTGCTACTCATTCTTTGACCAGGAAAACCTTCAGGAACACAAAGGAGCTCTCAAGGCAGAGTTCTGTCAGTTCTGTCAAGTTGGGATAAAATGCCTGATCTAAGATCTTCCAGACAGTTTTGTAACTGTGGTACTAGCTGAGGGATTGTGAGAAATGTACCCTCTGAAGATCTCTGGGAAACATCAGGTAGAGAAGGCTGCAATTATAACAGAATTAATAATAGAATGTACTAGAAAAAACAAGAAGAGTAGCCTAGTCCCAAGACATGAATGCTTGAATTGCACCTGAAAAAACACTAGAAACCACTACCGCTCCTGAAGCACTGGTATCACATGTCTTAAAAACCAACACCACCAGCATGTGATAGATTGTGTCTATGAAAGGGGAAATGGTGTAATGGACTACAGTTAAGGGGCAGTTTTCCTGGAAGGAGGGAGTACATTCCAAGAAGAGGGGTAAGATAAGAGGCAACACAACCTGCAGCTAGATGGGAGACTAAGGAAGAGATTTAGAATAACCACTCCCTAGAATCTCCCAAAATATTTCCATTAGGATTAGAATAGTATAGATTTAGTCTGGCAAGATTCCTTCTATACCATGTAAGCAAATAAAAAAAAAACTTGAACTTTGGTTGAATTGTTCTATGTCATTCTTGGGCTGGGCCTGACACTTGCTGCCACATTCTGCACTAGATGAAGCTTCTGGTTCTGATATTATATATTATACATTAAAGGTTCTGAAATGCTCAACAGACATATTCAATTTGACAGAACCATCTTTCTTTCAGAATGTTCTGTCTCTTTTACTCGGTCCTTTTCATTTCAAGGGAAAAGAAAGGCATAAAATAAAGGCATGGCTTGTCCCTCTATAAATACATAAATTTCTGCTTGGTGCAGTGAATCTTTTAATCCATACCAACCTGGTAAAATGCATTTTCCCGAACAATCAATTATTTTGTCAAAAGTTGCTCCAGAGAATTGCTCACGAATGGCCCTTGCATCACCAACTGCCTTTATATACCCATCTCTGAAAACAAACCACAACTTGTGAGGTTAAAATTCATGGAATTATCTGTCTCTTCCTAATGTAAGCCTTTCTTCTCAAGTGCTGAAGATCTCCTTCATCATGTGGTTTTAAGCACTATCTTGTGATCTACCAGTATGGAAAGAAGAATAAACTGGGGGCTAGATTGGGGCTTGCTTACAGATGAGTCTGGTCTGGAGAAATTGCTCTCTCTCATTTTTGCAAAAGGCCTAGAAAATGTTCTCGCACTCCTCCTCTGTATCCCTGCAATCACTTCCCATCTCTTTTTTCTTTTCAGAAAAAATAAGAGATACAGGTATTCCTCGACTTACAACAGTTTGTTTAGCAACCATTCAAAATTACAATGGCACTGAAAAATGTGACTTATGCCCGTTTTTCACAGTTACGACCTTTGCAGCATCCCCATGATTGTGTGATCAAAATTCAGATGCTTGGCAATTGGTTCATATTTATGACCCTTGCTGTGTACCACAGTCATGTTATCACCTTTTGCGACCTTCTGACAAGCAAAGTCAATGGAAAGCCAGATTCACTTAACAACTGCCTTACTAACTTATCAACTGCAGTGGTTCACTTCACAACTGTGGCAGGAAAGGTCATAAAATGGGGCAAAGCTCACTTAACAACAGAAATTTTGGACTCAATTGTGGTCGTAAATCAAGGACTACCTGCACTCAAACTCTTTACTGCTAGTCACAGATGTCAATCAATCCATTTCAGCAGGAATAATATGCTCCCATATTAGGAAAGAGTAAATTACCAAAATCAGTGGGGTAATTAATTTAAGTATATTTTGTTCGTTTTAATGAGTCTCCTCCATGTGTGGTTACATCTTGATTGGCTCATGAACTCATTGATAGTAGAAAAGTAGAAATGTATATGCATGCAGTGTTATGTAGGTTTCTTGGTGCTAGCTGGGCTTCATAAAAGGTGCTTCATGGCAAACTCCCATGGTTAATGCAAGCCGTGGCGTTCATGCCTATGGAGCTCTTGGTGCTCTTTGAGCTTGGTTGTTTGCTTGAAGACATATTGATGAAAAGTCTGCAAGCAAATGACCAAGCTCAGAGAGCACCAAGGACGGCACAGTTCAATCCTGAGCCAAGCATACTCTCTCTTCTGAAGTGAATTTGTTCTATCCTAAACTTTCGTTCCAAGAAAGTTAATTAAGTAAAGCAATAACCAAACGTTCTTAATCGCTGGATTTATTGCCAATGGGGGGGGGGAGAGAGACTCCACCGGCTTTAATGCTTCAGGCAACAGTTTCTCTCATTCGCCTCTCAGCTGAAAGACCAGGGGAGCTGGCCGCGGCCGTCGGAATGCCTCTCTGCCCAGAGCCAGCCACACACTTTCCCCCTCCTAAGATGCACTTACTTGCCGACCACCACGCTGGCGTTTTCCCTCAGAGCCAACTGCTGCATGCCGGCCTCCAAGAGATACTGCTCGCCTTGGGTGCAAACAAGCACCAGTTGCCGGGCTCCTTCGAGCAGCAATTTGTACTCACCGCCGGCCATCGCCTCGTCCGCCGCAGAGCTAAGACAGGAGCCGGACAGCGGCCCAGGGGCAGAGAGCGCGGAGCAAAGTTTGCTTGGTCAGGGTGGACGTCTCAGGAAGGGCCGAATTCATTTGCTGGCATTCAGCACGAAGAGGCGCAACCCAGCTTAATACGTAGTACTTCGTCGCCCTTGCTTTACTCACGACCCTGTGTTATCAGTCAGTTTGCTTGCGTCCTTGCGATGTCGGGGGGGGGGGGAGCGGGGCTGCCCTCTGGAATAGCCTTCCCCTGCATCCTCTACCCTGCCTTGCCACCCTCTGATTAAGGGTGGTGGTGAAACTTTTGGGTTGAGATAACGGCGAGAGGATGGATTTTACTTGGGATACAAACATTGTCTTGGTTCTTTTTTTAATTTTGTGAGGCTACCCAGAATCATTTAGAAGCTGGGCTGCCTGAAAACTTGATAAATAGACGCAAAGCAAGTCACAATCGGCTTAGTGCCACTATGCACTGTGATTTAGGGGCCATAATGGACTGAATCTGCACAGTGGGATTTGGAATTGTTTAGAAATAGGGGGAAAAGCCATGAGAAACGGTTGACACAAGAAATAAATGTCCAACCATATAAACCAGCTAACCCACTCAGTCACAGAGGTAAAATAAGTTTTCTAGATACAAAAGACGCCTTCTCAACCAAGGAAAAAACCAGTGAATCCCAATCTATTGAGAAGTTTTGAAATGGCAAATGGTACCTCATTGGTGCCACCTGGGACAATTTTTGGAAAAGAAACAATAAAGAAATGAACACACACACATACATACACACTTTTCTCATGTCAGAATGAACAGAAAGAGAATATAGGGGGCTGTGGTAAATCTGAGGTCTTAGCCTGGATGGCAAACCACAGCTGGTTAGGACCTCTGTGGCATCTGCTAGAGGACCAAAGTTGTAATTTCTCTCTTGTGATGGATTTTACTTATGGGATTTTATTTTAAGTGCTTGCTTATAATTCCAAAATATCGGAGGGTAAACTCTTAGTACAAAGCTTTAAAAGTTTATTTAGTAAGGTGTAGCATAAATTTCAGACCACAAAGCTTGCACTTCAATCCCTGTGGTAGAATTGCCACAGTCTTTTATAGTTTTCTCAAAGCAATATCCATTATTTCCAAATCGATTTCCTAATCGATTTTACTTCAATTGTCAACTTCTCCCTTGTTTTCTAGAAGGCACGCTCAAAACTAAGGTGTGTATTTGGCATTATTAGCTCAACCTTATGCATCAATGGAAGCAACTGCCATAGAGTTCAATGGAGCTGAGGTACTCCCTGGTCCCTCTTTAGGCTCCGATGAAGCGAATTTACTGCTGGGGTAGCGTGTATTCGATGAGAACAAACATTTGATGAAGGGTAGCAGTTTTAAACCCAAAGCCCGAGTTTTGTGGAATCTCAAGAACAGTCACATTTACTCTTCTGTTCGGAGCACAAATCTGTCAGAGCAACCGAAATAAAAGGGTCTAGTTGCATCTATAATACACTATAGCCCTCAGCTAAGTTTATCTATGATATTCCGACAGGAAGGAAGGAATCTCAAACTCTACGGTTAATCATAAAGGCATATTCAAATATCAGTTACAGGAAAAAATCAAGTCCTTGCACTTAAGAAATTGAAGGACTTGTTGAACACGAGCCACGAGCTCTTTCCTATTCAGACTCGGTAAGAATTGGGGACGAAGCCGCCAGAATAGGCAGCTGAACTGCGGAGTTCCGCCCTGTTTTGTGGGTAGAGTCAAGATCGGGCGGAAACTGCGGAGATTTATTGATCAGCTCCCGCGGCCGCAGTCCAGACCACAGGAACCGATTAAACCCCTCGCGGCCCAAGTAGAAGGCGGGGATGGGGAGGGGGGAAGAGAGGGAGAGATCCTGCGCCCTCCCATTCTATGGCCGAAGCCAGGCGGAGGTCCCTCGGGCGAAGAATCCCCACCTGCCCGTGCACCAAAGGGCTTTGCTGCCGGCGGGTACCCGAGAACGGCCGCAATCCCAACCAGAGTTCCGTGGGAATGCTCGCCTCGTGCCCAGCAGCCGGGCTCAACGGTTTCCCAGCGGGAAGTCCAGTCTGACCAGGCCGAGAGCACAAGTGCCTCAGCTGCGCCGGAGTTCGCCTGGGGCTGCTGGTTGCCATCGCCCGAGGAAGCTCTGCTGGTTAAGGTGAGCGGGGGTCCCTCCGGGCTCTTTTGAGCTCTGCAGGTGCCGGAAGATCGAGCAGCTGCAGACGTCGCCTCACCCTCTGCGCTGTGCCCATCTGTCTTTTCGGGGTTAGGAAGGCAGAGGTTAACTTGTCTGGCCGACATAGTTGCTCCCTCCTACGGCAGTATAAAAACATCACCCAGAAGTGTTGGAATCGACTGGGTCAGATCAGTCTTGGAGAAAGACATTCCGTGTATGCAGGATTTCTGGATGAAATTATGTTTAGTCATTTTAGTAAATCCTTCCACTTTGCTAAGTCACTAAACAGTATTGAATAAATTTAAACTACAGATAGTCTTCAGTAAACGACGGTAAGTAATTAGGACTGGGAACTCTGTTGCTTAGCAAAACAGTCATAAAGCACAATATCACATGACCGCAATGATTTATGAGTTCCAGTTCTAATGGATTAGGCAAATCCCTGTGGTTTTTAGGTATGATGTCATGTTATCAAAATTTGCAACTTCCTATGGTTTCCTCTCTGTTTGTTGGAAGCAGGCAGTGAAGGTTGCAAATGGCAATCGCATGACACAATATACTGAAGCCATTGTGAGTGCAAGCTAGTTGCCTAGTGTCCAGATCACAATTGTGTGACCACGTGGATGCTGCAATGGCTGCAGCTTTGAGCACATCTCTTTGTTCAATACCATTCTGATTTTGGTTGCTCACTGACTACCTCTAAAACTAGACTCATAGTAAAGATGTTTTTTCCCCCTTCCATTAAATTGTATTCAATTCTCAGAGACTTTCTAAATTAGTCTCTGCAGTTTTCTGGCAAGATTTTTCAGAAGTAGTGTGCCATTGCCTAGGGATAAGAGAAAGGGACTGGCCCAAGATCACCCACTTGGCTTCATGCCAAAGGTGGGACTAGAACTAGCACTCTCCTAGTTTCTAGCCTGATGACTTAATCACTACACCAAACTGGCTCTGCAAGAAAATTGCAGGGACTTGTCCAGGCAGCCTTGGAACACTGATGATAATTTAAAAGAATATGTTCACTAAAAGCATAGTAATACCTCTTCTAAAGGTCAGTCACAGTTGTAGACAAAATGTATTCTAAAATTGTAGCTTTGGAGCTAATATATTTCATAATTTAGGAGCAACCAATACTAGCTTCCAAATTCTGGTTGACAAGAACAAGATTCCAAAGCACAGATAAACATTAGTTTTGACATCTATTCAAGCTTGAAGTTGTTCCCTACAATAAGACAGGTGGAGCCACATACTTTTATATTTTTTTCTCAAAACTCTCTCCACTGATACCACCATACACTTTAGCTTGATATACACTATTGGCAAGTCACCAATAAGCATTCAAACATCAGAAAAAAGGAAAACAAAAATTATTTTTGATGCAAAAATTCTTGTTGTAAAGTATAATTGTGTGACCCACTTGCACACACATGTAGGACCATTTAATTTTCAGGATACCAAATGTATCATTACAGATTATTCAATTATTGACTTGCAAATTGAATAAAACGTGATTTCAGTGCTTCTTGGTATTGTGTTTTTCTGATTTGCTAGATCTAAGAAGAATTCTATGGTGTGAAAATGGCATCAACAAGTGTTACACGTAGTCCTTTTGTGGAACTAGATGGTAATAACATTTTAAAATTATGTAATCTTAATAATTATAAGATAAAATTCTAATTAGGGAAGCTACTTAATTCTTGAAAATGCATATCAGGAGATTTAGTATGAAGGAATCTGAGAAGAGTGATGCATTGTTGGTAGAATAGAATAGAATATAGCTGGAAGGGACCTTGGAAGTCTTTTACTCTAGAGCTTTTCAATCTTTTCACAAATTGTACCACTTTTAGGACATGACAATATTTGAGTACCACCAGTGCTTAGCAAAGTGTCAAAAACTTGATGACTAAAAAAAGGGGGGGGGATTTTGGTTTTACTGATTAGATTTATTTGTTGTTATAGAAATGGCTAGTTTATAATATGGAAAAGTAAAAAGTTGAGGTTTAATGTTAGCTTCCTTCTACTGCAACAGAGGAAGTCTGTTTTTCTCTTCTCCCCCCCCTTTCTCCCACTTTTCCCTCCCCACTGTGTCCTACTATTTGCTTTTGTAATTTTGTATTTTATTCCATAATCTAATAAAATATTACAAACTGTAGAAAAAAAGGGAAAAAGTACCAGTTTTAATTTCTTCTGTGGCTGTTCCTTTGCTGAATCCCTTTCCCTTTGCAGTGACAAATGTATGATGAATTTATCCATATTTATTAATATGCACCACTACCAGCTAGTTCAGGGGTATTCAAACTTGGCACTTTTAAGACTTGTGGACTTCAAATCCCAGAATTCCTCAGCCATTATGACTGGTTGAAGAATTCTGGGAATTGAAGTCCACAGGTCTTAAAGTTGCTAAGTTTGTAGACCCCTGAGCTAGCTTGTTGGCCCTTCTTCCTCTCTCCCTTCTGAGCTCTTTCCACAGTGTAGTAAGAATGAACCCCCCCCCCCAATCCTTTCCCTGTACCTTTAAAGACACAGGAATCAAGTCCAAAGCAAGAAAGGCTCCCAAAATAAAGAAACACATAAACTCTGGGTTTTTTTTCTCTTTAAACTGCCTCAGGTGTGTCATGTGTCACAATGTTGCAATCCTAGACTAAAAGGCTCCGGCAATTACGAAAAGCTTTAGCCTTAAATTAAGCCTGTTTACCTTCAAAGAAAACTTTCTAAAAGCCATAGACAGACTCGAGATAAGGGGATAAAACTAATTACATTTGTTTAAAGGGATTAAACCACACAAACCAAGCCTCTGAATTACAAAACGCTGTAAAAACTGTACAAAATCCTTATGGTAACCCAATCAAGCTGACAGCTGATCCAGAATTAAATAAACCCACCTCCTTTCCGACATGCCGGCTTTTCATTTCATCAGCACTGATTGCATTCTCCTGGCTGGAGAAAATGAACCAGGGGACCTTTTCTTCCAGCAACAGCTACTGCTTCTTCTTTGTCCCTGTTTCCTCCCTGACTGCTGACCTCTCCTTCTCTTTCCCTGTTGTCTTTTCCTCCATTTCCCACCCAAACCACCTCCTTTTATAACCTCTCCTCTCCTCCCTCTCCCCCTTTTCTTCAATTCACCTCCAGTTCCCAGCTGCTTCCAGAAGCACCAATCAGCTGGAGCCCTGCCAGCTCCTGGGGCTTCTGCCGAGCTCAGACAGTCCTGCAGCTGCCTTTCCCTCAGGCTTCAGCTCATTCCCCTCCCTCACTACACTTTGCTAGCAGTTGCATAACACCTGCCACGTAACAAAGTACCACACGTGGTACGTGTACCACCAGTTGAAAAGCCCTGTTCTAGTTCAGCTCCCTGCTCAAGCAGGAGAACCTATACTATCTCAAACAGGTGAATGTCCAGTCTCTTCTTAAAAATCTCCAGTGATGGCAGGCCCATGATTTCTGGGGGTAAGCTGTTCCACTGGTTGATTGTTCTCACTGTCAGGAAGTTTCTCATTAGTTCCAGGTTGCTTCTCTCTTTGATCAGTTTCCAACCATTGTTTCTCATCCTTCCCTCTGGTGCTTTGGTAAACAACCTGCCCCCCTCTGCCTTGTGGCAGCCCCTCAGATACTGGAACACTTTTATCATGTCTCTCCTATTTCTTCTTTTCTTTAACCTAGCCAAACCCAAGTCTCGTAGCTGTTCTTCATATGTTTTAGTCTCCAGGCCTTTGATCATCTTAGTTGCTCTTCTCTGAATTTTTTCAAATTCTCAACATCTTTTTTGTGATAAGGTGACCAAAACTGGCTGCAGTATTCCAGGTATGGTCTTACTAGGGTTTTATAAAGTGGTACTAGTACTTCGTGTGATCTTGATTCTATGCCTCTGTTTATACAACCCAGGATCGTATTAGCTTTTTTGGTTGTTGCTGCATGCTGCTAGATCATAGTCAAGTGATCGTCCACTAGGACTCCAAATTCCCTCTCATAGTTACTGTTTTTAAGTATTTGTACCTTTGTTTTTTCCTGCCTAAATGTAAGACTTTGCTTTTCTCCACATTGAAACTCATTTTGAAGGAGCAGATAAGGAGGGAGACCCATGCAACACAGTATTGAATAACTGGAAGTTGTATAAATATTTATAGAAGTATATATCGAGAAGATTAGATAAATAGAAGTATTAATGTAAGAGAAAATTAATCTTATTGTATATAATACAGATAGGGAAATTTGGAGAGAGGAGTTGCTCAGACATTGCCCCTGAATTGTATCTGAAGAGGGATGAGAGGTAAGAAAAGAGAGGAGAAAGAAAAAAGTAAAGGAGGGGAGAAGGAAGTAGGAAGGTTGGAGGAAAAGAGAAGTGGGGAGAAAGGGGAGGAGAGTGGTGAAGGAAAGAGAAGAGGAGAGGAAGAAGAGGGAAGTAGGGAAGAGGAGAAAGGGAGAAAGAAGGTAGAGAAGAAAGAGTGTGGATATAGTGAAAGGGGAAATGGACGAGCAACACCAAAAGTCATGTGTATGTATTTATTTCATTTTATTAAAAGTATCTTATATATGAATGTAAAAAGAATGTATGTTAACAACTGATAAATATCATGGTATATTTATGGGGGAGAGTTTGGAAAAATAAAAAATTATTTTTTAAAAAAAGAAACTCATTTTGTTGTATAGGGCCCATTGTTCAAATTTGTCAAGATCTTTTTGGATCCTGATTTTGTCTTCTGGGGTATGGGCTACTCCTGTCAGTTTGGTGTCATCTGCAAATTTGATGAGTTCCCCCTCAATTCCCTCATCTAAGTCATTTATGAAGATATTGAAGAGTACTGGGCCTAAGATGGAATCTTGTGGTATCCCACTGCTTACTTCTCTCCATGTGGATGTAGTGCCATTGAGGACTACGTTGAGTACAGTTTGTTAGCCAGCTACAGATCCATCTGGTGGTGATGTTGTCTATTCCTCCTTTTCCTAGCTTACAAAGGAGTAGGTTATGGTCTACCTTGTCAAATGCCTTACTGAAATCTAAGTATACTACATCCACTGCGTTTTGCTGGTCTAATCACTTTATTGAAGAATGAGATGAATTGGTTTGGTGTGATCTGTTTTTAACAAACACCTCCTGGTTACTAGTTATGACTTGTTTGTTTCTAGTTGTTTGCAGATCTGGTTTTTGATTGTAGGTAGGTTCTTTGTATATATTTATAGAGACTAAAATAAACCCTAATGAAATAATTAAATATATGGAAGAAAAGAATTCAATTGGTAGGTTAAGAAGCTGTAAAGTGTACGGATCTCTCATAGGTGCATCTATGGCAAAGGAATCTGTGGTTCTTTAAAACTGATGCTTCAATGTGGTCTTGAAGATCTAGTATGCTTTATAACCTTAAGGATCCATGCCCACATGAAAAATAATGCCTATTATTTTGTTACTGGCCATTTGTTCCTGGGAACCATTTTGTGAACCAGCAAATCCCCCATTTCTGTAGCAACTTTAGCACCTACCAAAACTATTCAATATTCCAAATACGCCTGTTGGCCAAAACAATCAAATACATAATAGAAGGTAGAAAAAGAGGCAAAAAAGCACTAAATTTCTTCTCTAAATTATGCTTATTGCTTTTAAGTAAATATTTTCTATTTATTTCTAACGCAGGTAGTCCTTGACTTATGACCAGTCATTTAACAACAATCTGAAGTTACAACAAACCTCCCCAGGGCTAATTATGATCTAGATTCAAAATTCCAATGTCCAAGGACATCCCTACCCCCCACAGTCATGTGATTGCATTTTGGGAGCTTGACAACTGGCCCATGCAACCTCCTGCAATCACTTGACCACAATTTATTGCTTTTTTTGTCAGAAATTGACATTAACTTCCAGTTTCAATAAAAAATGCCCTTTGCAAATAGTAGATTCATTTAATGACTGTGGCTTTATATCCACCACATTCACTTAACAACTGCCTCAAAATTGTGAAACATTCAGTTGTGGTTGCATGGTGACCCCCTTAATGATCAGCACGAATATAATTCAAGGATTATCTGCATATATAGTGGCATACCTATATTTCTGTACAGAGATTTTTATTGCTTCTTAATTGTCCCGCTTGTTCTCTGATTCCACAAGTATTCCATATCGTCACTTTGATATACTCTTAGTCAGAATCAGCATTAGAGAAGAGAAAGAGGGAAAAAAATAACTTTTTTTAACTTCTTGGAAATCCAGCCCTTTTGACCAACTGTCTTCACTAATACCTGATCTGGCCTTTCCAAACGTAGTAGTCTTTGCCACCCACAGTCTACTCTTCGGTTCTCCCTTCCAGGCCCTTCTGGCCCTCAGTTGCAGATCCCTCCTCCAACAATTTCTTGACTGACCCAGAATATCCAATCCGCATAGCACAACACACCTCGAGCGATGTCCAGCATCCACCAACAAAATACTCCACAGCCTAAGAAATCTATTCCTTTCTATATTTTCACTAAAAGATGTCTCAATTAGGAAGAAAACTTCTCAGTGTTTGTATGACCCTATGTATTATGCTGGCAAACAAGAACAACCCCCCCCCCCAATATTGAGACCATTTTATAACTCCATTCATCTCACTCTGCCACAGGATCTCTGCTGGAGATGTTGCTAAACTTTCTTAGCTAGTACGGTCAGTGATGAGAGATGCCTGGAATGATTGTTCAATATCTGGGGGACCAATGATTCCTCATTCCCTTTCTTAAGGAAATGGTAGTTCTTTAAGTTACATAACTTTATTATACTTAAGACAGGTGCAAATGCATGAAGTTTATTTTATGATAACACCATTTCACAGGATTCCAAAATATCTATGCTCCAGAATAAGAGGAACTATCTTGGGTTGGATTGCTGAAGAATTCCCTGAAGTTTTATTATTAAAGGCAATGGTGGGAGCAAAGATGATCCCCAGGTCTTCCACTTACAGCTCTGAACTAAAAAAATCTCTGCTTCATCCTTTATACCCCAAATGCCAAGTAACATAACTTGTCCCCTCCCTTGAAATGACCTATAACACAGTTAACAGTTATTTAATTTCTACTCAATAATATAAAGTTCATACTTCTGCTAGTGAAGAGAACATGGGGAGTAACTGAGGAAGTGCACTGTTATATTATGACATATGTTTTTGTGGACTGCAGAATAATTTATATTATAATTATGTTGAAATAAATATTATCTGTTGGGTTTAAGATGCTGAAAAATGACGCTCTGCTGTTTTTGCTGTAAGACTAACACGTTTGGCCATCTGGAAATAACTTGTTTAATGTGTCCTTAAGATGCCATATTTACCTGTTGCACATTCTAAGCTTGTAATACAAAAGTGTTGTATTACACTTCTTAGTGTTGTACTAAAATATTTTTTTTCAATGTTTTCTGTCAGAAGAATATAGGCAAAAAAATCCTTTTGAAAAGATGAACACTGAAATCTACCTTTACAGAGATATTGAATGCACAGAGAAAGAAATTGTAAGTATTCTACTGGTCAGCTACTGCCTTCTTGGCCTCTTTGGATTAGTTTCACATATCCATTGAACCATAGTTTGTTTTACCCAGAAAAAAAGGTAAGGGCAGTCTCACAGACAAACCAAAGTTGTCATGGCTTCTTACTAGTAAGGAATAATACTACTGATGGTTATAATTGCAGTTATGATATTTGGAGATAGCTATCAGAAATATAAATTGCCAAGCATATTACACTAAATCTACACTTTATAACAAGTTATTTTATTCTAATGGTTTCCTTATGTTAGATCAGCAGTCAAAAGTGTGCTTAAAATCCACTACAGCAGATTGAGTATACTTTCCATTAGAAGGAAAAGCACTGATTTAAGTGGATCAGGCTGATCCAATCATTCCCCACACACATACACCGCTGGTCTCACCACTTTCAGTTCAAACACAAATCTTGTTGTTTATTAGGCTGAAAAGATAGTAGTTAACCAGATCATTTTTCCTGACATATTTAAAAAATAGGATAATTATGATCAAATCTTTGGGTTTAGTGTACAAAGCAATATCTCAATATAACTGCCCCAGCATCAGAAAGAACTTTTTTTTCTGTTCAGAAGATATTAAATGCTATCCTGAATATTATTTAGGACTTCAGGTGCTTCATTAATTTGTATTCTTCTGAAATCTTAACTGGTGGCAAATCAGACAGTTGCTTATTATTCACGTCTAGACTAAGAAAAAATGGCTTTCTTGCACATATAGCCTCACAAATGGCCTCCTAGATAAATATTGCAATTGGTTATTGCAATTAAGTGGGAAGGCTGAGCATTAAGTTCCCACTGTTTGTTTTTGGGATAGCTATTAATTGTTTCTGGCCAACTTTCCTCTCCTCCTCCTCCTCCTCCTCATTTATAATACATTTTTTGAAGATTTATCTGCCTATAGACTCATAAATGACAGTGCTTTTTCACAACCCTGGTCAAATCAACGTTTTGACTTATGTTGGTCAGCATATTACTGATTAAAGTTATTATCTGCCAGCAGAATCAAATCAAATTTTCAGGGCACACAAAGGTTTTTCTGTGTGGGTGATTGGTAACAATTTAGGAGTGGGATAATAGAGAATAATGTTTGGCATCTCAGTCAAGAATATTATTTCTTTATGGGGCTTTATATCATCTCATCTTTAACCATGTTATAGGCAGAATATCGATCAAAATAATTTACACAGTGAAAAATCAACCATTTAAAATAAGACAGTAATAACAGTAATACAAATAATCATAAATACAAACCAGAACTTTCTGTATGTCTTAAAAATTTATTTTGGATAATCAAAAGAGAAAAGACAGTTTCTTTCTTTGGAGTCAAATAAAAAAAAGTAGCATATATTGTGGCTAATAGATAAGGTGACCAACTTTTTTACAATGAAAAGGAGGACACAAATAAATTGAAGAAAAAAATATTGTAAATAAAATAAACATTTTATTCATTGCAACAATAATACAGACAACTTGCATGTGCAAAGTTTGCCAGCCGGGTGTTTTGGCGCGCTGAGCAGCAATTCCTATTGGCTTTCGAAAGCCAATAGTGGGAGTAGCACAGCTCATGCAAAAGTTAAAAAAAAAACATCAAAAACAGGTGCTGGAAAGCCGTTCTGAGCATTCTATGAGGGGAAAAAAAAAGCCCTGCAGATTAGTCTTCAAATATCAAAAAGGAGGACATGAAGGAGGACACTTTTTGAGGGAGGACAGAACTTACAAAAGGAGGATGGTTGGTCACCTTATAAATAGAGCTCCTTAAATCAAGTGTCTTGGCTCCTCCTCCCCATTTCGTCTTATCTTTCTTCTTCAGTGAATTATTGGTAACTAAATATGGAGATTCAACTGTAGTTTGAGAACATGAAGAAAACACATTAAAAGAATCCCAGGCCAATTCTCTGGGCTACCATTTAGTTTCTCATTTAATTGGAATTCCAATAATTTACTTTCAAATTGCATAGAACTATAGTATACATTCAAAATATAAAGGACAACCTACAGAATCAATAACACTTGCCTAAATTGATTTTCTTTAAAAACTCCTTTTTCTGATATACCATTCTCCATCCCCATGCATGTAGAGTTGGGGATGACAAAATATGTGGACTTTTTAAAAAAGATTGTTAGAGCTTTAAGAATATTTGGATATGCTTTTATTATGTTTAAACATTGTGTTTAATGTTAAGCCACCTTGGAAATTAAAATCAAATCTTTACTATGGTCAAAGACCAACATAAGCCTTTAGAAGATTATGAATTTGGAAGGCAGTTAGGAAATGCATTATACATTTTCAAAAACTAGACAATAAACATGGATTTCAATTTTAGATTAGAAAAACTAAACAGAATCTGAAGACATATGAAAGGAGCACCATTTCATCAAGAGCCCGGTGTCGAAAGGCTTTGAGAAAACTAGAAGAAGTCACTGAACAAGAAACAACAGAAACAATTGGAAAAGATGTTCCTGCTCTGAATTGGGCTCTTGCTTTTGCAAAGTGTGAGTAAATATTTTAGAGAAATAATAGATTGCAAGAGCATGAGGGATTTTGTGACTTTGCGGTCTTGGTTGAGTTGATGTTTTGCTAGATGCTAGAGTACTTGAAATAACCCATTATTGTCTCTTTTCTCTAAAATGTCTGTGATTGGTTCAGGATCATCTGACCAGCTTAGTGGTTTCTAATACACAATAACATCATTGTTGTTTCTCCTTTCTGGTATTCTTGCACAAATGCTCTCAACTGGATTCCTATGCCTTGGTCCCTGGATCTCAAAAATGTGTGAACATCTTTCATATTTAATGTCACTCCTGCTCCCCTTTGTCTGCCCTAGTCTTTGGAGTAAGTGGTATCTTTCAATCCTTGCATTCCACCCATGAGTTTTATCCCACCAGGTATTAGTAGATGTTGTCCTTACCTTATTGCCTCACGACCACAACTTCCATCACTAAGCTAGGCAGTCATTAAGTAAGTCGTGTCCTATTTTGCAACCTTTTTTGCAGGGTCATTCAGGGAATCTAGCTCCCCACTTTGGCTTTGCTTGTCAGGGTCCTTGGGAAAGTTATGGATGATAATCATATGACACCCGGACCCTGCAATCGTTAAAAATATGTGCCGGTTGCCAAGGGCCTGAAATTTGATCTTGTGACCACAGAGACACTGTGATGAACAATGGTCATTAAACTAATGGTCGTAAATTGAGGATTACCTGTGATGCCTACTATCATTAAGACTTCTAGTTTTTCCTCTTTGTTCTTCATAGCCTCTAATTATATAAAGACTCTGGAAACCTCGAATCATATAATATGGAGAGTTCCTGTCAATTTACTACTAGGTTGGTGCCTTCAGATCCTGCATGTTACTCTCAGTAATGAGGTCACACTATTTTCTGGAGTTTTTTTCTCATCCCTCACTCATTCCATACGGGTGAGAAGAAGTCACTATAAAATTATCCATATAAAGGGTATATCTTCTAAATACATTTTCCCAAGCCTCATGTAGCTATGCTGAAACATCAACAGGGACCCTCTGAAATCTATTCTGAAGATTTTTTTAAAAAGGTCTTATTTGGTAGATTTGTTTTCTTCTTATCTTCAGGGAACCATGAAATACAATGGCATATCTCTGGCATGTTCCTCAAAACATGCTTTTGTGGAATACATTTACATAGTCATCCTCAAAATGGGCATTTTACAAAGTAGTTTACTTGAACTATTCTGTAAAACTCCTGTTGGTTCACTAACTAAATAAATTCTTAATTTTGGCTTTATTTCTAGCATAGTTTCCTTATCCTTTGGTTTGACATTATACAACTTCATTTTATTATGTGGAGAAAGAATTAATATTTCAATTTTTAAAATGTCAATTTATTTGTGTTAAGTCATTAAGACACATGGCTTTGTTTCTAAATATAGGCTGCAGAATATCAGGGAAAAAAAATCACAAAATTGTATTTATTTTTTTAAAGGTTGTCAAAGTGACAAACAGTCTATAGCAGATTATATCAGTGAAGAGAAGGAGCTATTTCTATTGGAGGTAACAGCTTTCATAAACTTTATAAAAATAGTAGTATGTGTATATATGTTTCTGCAGGCATCTTTGAAAACCTTCAAGACTTGGCTGTTCCCCTAGGTCTTGGGTTAGGTTGGTTGGAACACCTATTGAATTGTATAGGGCTGTAGTTATTTGGATCTTTTACTTTTTTATGATTCTTGCATTCTGTTTTTACGTTGTTGGCTTTATTGTACACTATCAGACTAGGTTGGAGTTGGGTAGTGTCTAACTTGAATAAGTTAAATTAAATATTTATCAGTATAGCATTTCTCATATTGATAGTCCTTTACTTAGGACCATAATTGAACCCAGAATTATGATCATAAGTCATGGAAATCCTTAAGTGATCAGGTCCGATTTTACAACCTTTTTTGGGGTGATCGTTAAGCAGATGCTCTAGTTGTTAACCAACAGAGCAGTCGTTAAACAAATCTATTTTATCCAATGAGGGCTTTTTGCTGGAAACCAAAATGGCCTCAAACTGGCAAAAAATATCAAAAATCACAATCATGAAACCACAGGACACTGCAAACAGCCGTAAATGCAACCCGGTTTCCAAGCACCCAAAATACAATCACATGACTGTGGGGGTATGTGGGTGTCAGAACTCTGGAACTGGGTCAGAAGTTCCTTTTTGGAAGTTCACTGTAATTTCGACTGGTCATTAAAGGACCGGTTGTTAAGCAAAGATTCCCTGTATGAAAATTTTCAAATCTATATTATTTTATTAAAATATTTTAAGCTGACTTGAATGTATAGCAGCGCCCAACACAGCATAGCTCATTGGCCCCAGACCTTTGCAGAGCCTTCCCTTCCCATCTTACCCTGCTACCTTTCAGTCCCTGACAATGTCCTTGGCTGTTTCCTATTGTCTCTCTGTCCACTATAATTATCTTCCAATATTCATAGGCAGGCCAAACAAACAGAACATGTTTCACTTACAGCACAAACTACCTGAAACCAGCTTTATCATGCACAAACTTATATGTGCAATTTTACACGCCTCTTGTGCTATGGCATAGTCATTAGGCTGAGGGAGAAGTGGAAAACAACTGATGAGGAAAAGTGGGCTTTGCTAGAATATCAAAAAGAAAATATGGTGAAAAGATCCAGTTTGGAGAGCTGCAGGGCTTTTTTTGTCATAGAATGCCCAGAACAGAGTTCCGGCACCTTTTTTGGATGGAACCTTGTAGGGTAGGCAAGGCGGGTTGTATGACATGTGTGAGTTCTGGCACCTTTTTTTTTTTTTAACAAAAAAAGCGCTGAAGAGCTGAAACAGAAAATAATCATGGGGCTGTTTAAGAATAGCTATAGTAGTTTGAAAACAAGCTATGTAGCTGCAGCTGATACAAAGAGACTAGGAGAAAGAATCCTGTCACTTGTAGGAAGATTTCATTAAATGGGATGTGAATGAACTAATGATTCCCCTTTACCAGTTTCAGATTCAAGAAACTGATATGAAGGACTGCCAGTTAATAATGAAATTTCAAGATTTTATAGACTTTTTTTTTAAAAAAATAGAATATATGTAGTTGTATGCTAGCTTACATTCCTGAATCTATCTATCTAAATGGTATTCATAATTTTCATAACAAAAATGTGACACATGTGAGAAATGATTGCAGGGAAGTAATTTGGGGAAAGTGATCAATGGCTTGACAGGAATATATAGGCTTGTCACTCCCACACATACACATGAAATCCAAGTGACTATTTTAAAAGCATATAGGATTTAGGTAATCAATATCTGAGTCTTAAAAAACATCAAGTTCTCTTTAAAGAGCTCAGTGCCAGATAAGTGCATGGGAATGATTTGGGATGACAAGTTATTGTACATTAAGAATTTTTATACATAACATTTTGCTATGGTTTTCTTTCTCCAGTACTCTGTTAAAATAAAACAGCGCACCATGGCAAAGCTGGAGAAGATGGCAGCAAGGGAAGAGAGGAGGGCCAGAATGGCTGAAGCAAAATTAGAAGAAGATACCTTTGCATTTGAGGAGTTTCTCAGAGCAAATGATAAGAGCTCTGTAGAGGCCCTTAAATTGTTAGTTACAACTATGTTTTTTACTCTACAGCTCATTGTAGTGGCCACATTTGGAGTGTGACTTCAAAGATTCATTGTCTGGTTCCCTCTTCTGTTCTCCCAAGTAAAAAGTCCTCAGAGAATCATTGCAGGAAATGGACACTGTCTCTTCTACCTAAATGCTTTCCTTTTCTCTGCGCTAGATGTGTTTCTTAGGTTGTAGAAGGTTTTTTTTTTGGTAAATTGGTCATCCTTGGCTTTTGAATGGTGTCATGGGGGGTCACATTCTAAAATATTAATGCCCCAGAAAAAGCAGTGTGTTAGACCAGTCACAAGTTTGATTTAATTTAGCTTATGTTATAGTAAATATAAATATTATTAAATAATGTCTCTGTGACTACCCTCCAGGACATTAATAAGGTCCCCATGTCACATTATAAACATTGTAATTCAGCAGCTTTTGCAGGAGTTTAAGGAGCCAAACATAAGACATTCAGGAACTGTATATTCCTATTACAGAATATGAATAAACATATGTAAAAGCCCATAGACAGCTGTTTTCTAAACTGCATCTATGCATTCTATGTAGTGGGCAACTGGCATAAGGAGTCTTTACTTTTCCCTAATCCAGTTCCTTAAATAAGCTTCTGTTCACCTCTAGATTCATTCCTGTCCAGCCTGCCAAGATATATCAAACCTATCTTTACCACAACCATCATATCTGCAATGGTAACTCTGGGATTTATGGTGCCCCCACATCAATCATTGCTACTATTAGTTACAATGCAGAACTGCAGTGGGCTTGCACACTCATATACTCTGAGTCATCCCAAAAGAGTTTCTACTGCCCTAGCACCCTGATTAGGCCAATTTTGTTCAAGTCCTTGCTTGAATAAATGAATTTAGCAGAACTGCAGAGTAATGTAATGGCATAGGAATAATAATAATAATAATAATAATAATAATAATAATAATAATAATTATAATATCTTCCATTAGGTAACTACTGTAATTTATGCTATTAGATTTCGGATATAATACTTCATAATCACTCATTGCCAACAGCTAAAGGGGCAACAGCTAATAGAAACTAACAATAAATTAATTCAGTTTTAGAAACAATTCTATTACAAGTAAAAAAAACTGTTTCTGTAGATGAGATTTCACTGTCTACCTTATCACACACAAAAGAAATGGGGAAAGAGTTTCCAAAGATTCCCAAAGAATTTCTTATTATAAGAAGAAGCTGATATTAGGACTCAGCTACCTTACAATTTCCTTTAGTCAAAAGAGTTTATATCGAGGGAATTTTTTTATTGTGTTTTTCATTTTCAGTATTTTCACATAATAACAGTAATTGCTGAATGTCACATTGAATTTTTTTAGTTTTCACATTGATGAAAAATAAATTTGATTGCTTATTTTTTATTTTTTTAAGTTTTCTTTAAAATTATCCTTGAATTATTTTCTTATTACATTTCTGGACTACTAATAGTTTATACAACTATCATCTCTTATTACTAAATTGAAGAGACAAAGATACCACTTCTTTCTTGGTTTAAGAGGTATAAATTGCATCTGAATAACTATTTCAATATATGGAAGAGGGATGATGACAAAGAGATCATTTTAATGTTAAATTTAATTACTGCGGCTAGGTTGTTAATAGGGCAATATTGGAAGAAGGAATCTTTGCCTACCCTGCAAGAATGTTTTTTTAAAGTTTCTTATTTAGCGGAAATGGCAAAAATTTCAGCTTTCTTGAAAGATCAATCGCAAGAGAAGTATCTTTTGGTGTGGAAAAGATGGATAAATTTTATACAATATAAGTATGATATAAGAAAATATCATTTAGCTTTCGAATAGTTTATATTTAAAATTTAAGATATTATTTAGAAGTGTAATTATTATTATTCTTTAATTTTTTATTTTTTTATTTTTTATTTTTTCTTTTCTCTTTCTGTTTTTTTATATATAATGGAGTTAAAGTATTTCACAATTTGTATATTGAGTGTAATTATATTTGTTTAAGGTTTATTTGGGTTTAAAACTTTTTATTTTTTAAATTCTACTTAAGCCTGTATTCAGCTCTGGGAAGAATGGGGGAGGGTTTTGGGGTGGGTTGGGAGGGATCGGGGAAGGGGTTTTTATTGTAAAATCTTAAAAACTTTATATATATATATATATATATATATATATATATATATATATATATATATATATACATGGAAGAGGGGTGCTTTCAAGTGTTGACTCCTGGCAATTGCCGGAGTCCCTGCAATTTTCTTGCTAAGATTTTGGAAGTGGTTTGTTATTGCCTGCATCCCAAAGCTGAAAGAGACAACTGGCCCAAGTCACCTAGTTGACTTCATACCTAGGATGATATAGAACTCAGAGTCTCCTAGTTTCTAGCCTGGTGCCTTAAGCACTACATCACATTGGCTCTCTATTTAAATATGAACAACTTGTATTAAAATAACATGCAGATTTTTTTTAGGGCAACTCAGGAAGCAAAATACAAAATGGAAGTAACAACAGAACTGAGGATAGCAATGAATGAACTGTTCTCCCTTAAAAGGTGAACTCTTTCTTATTGCGTTATGAGAGAAATTTATGGGAAGGATTCTTGATGATGTGATTCTTAGTATATTTTCCCACAATGCAGCATCTTCCTGCTCCATGAACTTGCATTTCAAGTACAAGGGTCTTTATACATCTGGCATATAGAAAGGCACCAAATTATCCAACATCTTTAAAATAATGTAGTAATCATAATGTACATTATTTATACCATGGACAACTGAGAAGTGACAACTGAGATTCAGAAAGCTGAATCTTTAGAACTATGAAATAAATAGAAAATTGACTAGATGTTCTTATTAAGCCCAAGTTAATGGTTCCTATTATTTTTATAAAGCATATTCAACAGTTCTTTTTTAAATTTCTGAACAACTTCACAGATGTTTGTGATAAAGGACAGAAAGTTTCTTGATGAAATAATCTTCCCCAAATTAAAGTAATTTTGAAAAACCTTGTTGACCAGATATAGAACTGTAGCTTCAGTGCTAATAAGAATGATTATAAAGCCATGTACTGTAATTCAGGGGAAATACTTTACTCAGCTTTTTCACATATTTTTAAATGTCTGTTAGGCATTGTACATCTGTAACATCTGAGGACTTGCTTCTTGTATCCCTTGTTTTCTTTTGACATGTACAGTGAAATTGCAAACACTGAAGACCTTTTGAAGATGTATTTATCCTATGAAGCCTTTTTGTTTAGTATTTCTCCCAAACCTTGGCAAGAGCAGCGGATGGCAAAGAGGAAGAAAGACCGGAAAAAAAGCCCATCAAAATCCCTTATTTCTTTCTCACCAGCTGCGGATAAAGCCAAACTAATCTCAGCCTCCATTGTATTACAAAATAAAATAAGTAAGTATATGGTTTTCAGTGGTCCACTGACCATTTAAATTGTAGTGTGGGGGAATACTGCTTTGCTGTAATCATTCTAACCACATATTTATCTTTCTCCAATAGGCCTTTGCCTTACCACATGTCCACCAAATGTGATAATACTATGTTATGTTTACATTTCCAACATTTATCTGACATATTTTTAAACATTTTGCTAATCTTGCTGGTGGCAGATGCCATCTATAAAACATTTTATACAGATTTTCTTGTATGAAGTTGACATTGTTAATTTGTAGTTTCTCTCCCATAACATTTGCCATTTTTCTAATTCTATATTATAGCCAAAAAATTTTGCCCATCTTGTCATTGTTTCTTTCACTTGTTCACTTTCCATATCCAAAATTAACAAAAAGTTATATATTTTCTTAATTAATTTCTCATCTGAGGTTAACAAAATCTTATCAAATACAGTTTTATCCTTATAAAATCCATACATTTTTACATCTTTTTCATATCTACTTTGTATCTGTAAATGTGCCCACCAGGACAAGTTAATTCCCTGATTTTCCAGTTCTTGTTTAGATTTTAATTTCCCATCAAAATCTAGAATATCTTTATATATCCATATTTTTTCAAAGTCTACCAAGTTTGGATGTATAAATGCCTCCATCGTAAAACTATTTTTTTGAACAGACTCTGAGCCAGGGTGATATGTGATCTTGTTTAAATATTTAGAATATTTGTGCATTTCTTCAGGTTGTTGATTTTAGTCTATTTGGTTCAGTGTTTGAAAAAGAAGTTTTAACCAACTGTATGACCTGGAATAATGTTTGATTAGATAACTTTATAATTTGAATAAATAATTAGTAGTGGCATTTACATCAAGATTAAAGAGAAATCTAAGAGCATAATTGTTCTGTTGATGTACAGCTGAAATAATATATGAGCATTCTCTTTTGCTGCATCCTTAATCTTAGTGTGAGTTATTTCCCTAGGCTTCCTGCATTATAGTTCATTCTCCAGTCGCATAATTTGGCTATTTACTTTGTTTTACAACAGTTTACAGTGGTTGCAGATTGTTCCCACTTCCTGTCAATGGTAGCCTTGTTTGGCTTTAGCAAGGATTAATAGAGCTACTGACTTGTTCATTTTTATATTTCTTTTTATAAATATGTGGCTCTTGTATTATTTGGCTACTACTTTTAGGCAAAATAGCACATCATAAAGGGCCACAACCAGCCAAAAAAGTGATAGTAGACAAATCAGCATCAGTCATCTTAAGCAATCCTGAGGAAAAGGCACAAGTTTCAAATAACCAAGGTAAGGAATAAGGAAGACCTTTGAAAGAAAGGAGCCTGGGCTTTGGGGTGAGATGTTATGGCTGATTAGACAGTTCTGCAGGTGGAGACAACATAGTGGTTCAATTGCCAACCAAGAGTTGGTTCTGGTGACAAAAAATTTCTCTGGAAGCAGGAGAAATCAGGAAATTACCCACTTGTGCTCTAGGAAAAAAAAAAACATGCAGCAATTTAGTTTCTTGTGATCAGTTATGAGTCGACTAATTTGGGAGGTAAGGGATTTACAATTTGCCCGGAATTGCAGTCTTTTTATGGACATTTGAATGGCAAAAAAAAAAAAAAAAATCACATTTTTAATCATGTCATAATTCAAGTACTTTACAATCTAAGAAAGATATTCCAAACAGCAGGGAAGATTAAAGAATTTCATTGTCTTCTTTTTGAAATTAAAAAGAGAAAAAAACATATCTTAAAGGATTTTAACTTAAAGGTACTTTCTCTCCATGGCAACCACAAGAAAAGCTGCCAAACTGGAAGAAGGATGCAGGGGTGGTTAAAAGAGCTGAAATTTACACGGTGTTATGATCTCAAAGAGAATTTTTATAAAATCATTGATACATAATGCCAGAGAAATTATTTAGAATGTAGAAAGGCACTTCAAATGTATGTTGGAAAAGTGATGAAGGAACGTTTTATCCTGCTTGGTGGATGGGTAAAAAAGCTAAAAAGAAATTGGATGCAATACCTACTTTGATACAGATGATTTTAAAGGTCAACATTCAACTGAAGCCAGAAAATTTTCTTTTAAGTTTATTGGATAAATAATTAGAAAAAAGCCATGAAACATTATTTCGGTATATGATCACAGCAGTGAGATTACTATATGCACAGAGGTGAAAAGATTTGACATTGCCCATTATGGAGGGATAGTTGAAGTTGACAAGATTTTACCGAAATGGATAAATTAATTTCTTTGATTAGAGGAAAAACATTTTTACATTTATTGCTGTCTGGATTTCTCTTATGGATTTTTTGCGTAAAAATGAAAAAAATTAACTTGTGGCATGGTTTTGATGATTAAACGGGATAGATAATAGAAAGAAGCATAAAATGATATAAATTTATAAAGAAAGGTCAAAATATATTTGCTTAAAACTGCTATGAAAAATATGAGAAACTGCTTCTATATATTTTTTCTTTAACCTTTTTCTTCTGTTTGATTTTTTATTTTGTTCATTTTATAAAAATGCATAAGATAGTAGTTGGGCAATGAGTACCTATTACATAGAATGCTTCTATTTTTGTTTAAGGACCAAGAAATATTACCCAGTTTGCACTGAAACACCTGGAGTTTTTAAGGAGTAAAAATAGATGTTTTAATCATTGCAGGAGTTTAATGTACCCGCTTTGCCCCTTATTATAGCAGAACATTCTGCATATTCCTGTTTAGGTCAATCCTTTCATAGTGGATTAATTTCTCCACTGTGTATGATATAATTTTAGTAAACTCTTGTTGCTAAATAAGAATATTATATGTTTTTCTTTTTTTGCAGGAGACTACAGGTTCTTTAGAAAGTCATCACAAGTAGTAATGGACCCCAAAATATTCGTAGATGATAAAAATATATCATCAGAAAGGTGATAACAATCTGAATTTGAAAAAAAATAAAACAA
Organism: Crotalus tigris; assembly: GCF_016545835.1. NCBI lineage: Eukaryota > Metazoa > Chordata > Lepidosauria > Squamata > Viperidae > Crotalus > Crotalus tigris. Next base: position 1,276,972 of record NW_024097319.1, on the reverse strand, counting down.
GCTTATCTATGGATACCAGCTTCCCTCCTCATCTCTCCTCACCTTTCCTCAAGTGGGATCTTTGCTTTACCAAGCATAATCTTCCTGCTTGGCATTAAACACTTACTTGGCAAGCTTCAGGGTATACACACAAATTATATCTAAATTAATTTTTCTTTTAATAACAGTGGTTTAAGTGAAACCAGCTTCTCTCTATCTTCAGAAGACAATTTTAACTTGGATGATATCCAGAATTGTGACAAAGTAAGAAATTTATCTTTAAAATATACATAGCTTAGAGTTGAACCGTAGGGTTCTTGATACTGATTTGGTTGTTTGCTTGCAGACATTTCATTACCCAGCTAGATAACATTATCAATAAAGTCATCATCAGTGATTGTTACTAGTTGGGTAATAAAACATCTGCAAGCAAACAACCAAGCTCAAAGAGTCCCCAGGGCTCCTCATTAATCTTTATTTTTTTAGTTATATTTAGGCTGCTCACTAAGGTTATTGTTAATTCAGTTTTGCATCATAAGTTCTGTGTGAAATCTTCTTCATGATATAGTCAATAGCTGTGGGTATTATATCTTCCATAGAAGATCCCCCTTTTTTCACTGACTTTTGCTATTACATTTTTGTTCATTTCACAAGTAGAACGTGGATTTCCTTTTTAATGCAGGAATTACATGGGCAATATAATAATGCTAGCTTTTTTTACATGTTCCAATGTAACTGAAGAAATAGTTCTAGCATTGACTAATAGTTTAGTATTAGTAGTAGTATTAGTAATAGAAACTTGAGTTCTACTCCTGCCTTAGCCATGAAAGCCAGCTTGGGGGGGGGGGTCTACAACAACTCACCACAGCCAACTTGCCATGGCCACCTTGCTGTAGCCAACTCACCGTGGCCAACTCACGGCCAGACAACTCGCCACAGAACAAGAGTTATAGTAATATCAAAGAAATAGTCAAAGAAAGATAAGAAAGGATGCCAAAGAAGGTACAAAATAAAATGTGAATGTCAAGAATTAAAATATATTTTTTAAATTCATTAAAATGATTAAATTGAATTGTTAAACTTTCCTGCAGCAACTTGTCCTGTGGTGAGTTGGCCCTGGCAAGTTGTCCTTCAGTAAGTTGGCTATGGCGAGTTGGCTGAGAAGAGTTGTCCTATTCCGCCAGCTGGGTGATCTTGGGTCAGTCATTCTCTCCAGTTCAATTCTCTCTCTTAATTCACAGGCTCATTATTGTGGGGAAAATAGGAGGAAGATGTGTTGGATATGTTTACCACCTTCAGTTATTTGTAAAAATAATATAAGTGGGATACAAATAACATAAATAAAAATACTACTGTTTTTGAAAAAGAAATGTGCTTCTAGATACTAGTTAATACCCACAACTTTTCATATATCACCTGCATAATCTGAATTACTGCAGGTATTTTCAGTAGTATAAAGATTGAAGCAGCAGAAAACGTTACCTAATAAATAAAGCAAAGGATTGATTGATTCATTCATTCATTCATTTAGAACAAGTTATTTAGATTAGATGGAAAGAAATATTTTGTTTTATATATTTTATCCAGTATATATTTAGTGGATTCAATCCAGTAATGTAAGGAGCGGCAGAACCTGCGGGCAGAGTTAAAAGAGGGATCAGCCTAGAATCTCTAAATCAGGGGTCTTCAAACTTGGCCATTTTATGACTTGTAGACTTCAACTCCCAGAATTCCTCAGCTAGCATGCCTGGCTAAGGAATTCTGGGAGTTGAAGTCCACAAGTCATAAAAGGGCCAAGTTTGAAGACCTCTGCTCTAAATAGTCACAAGCAGATTAAGTCCAACCTCTCTTGAATTCCATTGACCCCTATCTAACAGCTAGCAGGAATATTCTCAAATATTTGAGAGTCTTCCTGTGCATAGGCCTGAGTAACAATAAATCAGTTTAATTGGACCTTCACATTTGGACCTGATATTTTGCACCTGACAAGTAATCGAACTTATTTTGTTGTGTTCTCTATAGCAAATGGTGGTGTCTATATATATATCATAAACTTATGTCAGTGAGGGACACTTATGAAGCACTTCAGTGTGTATCAGTCACCTGTTCCCATCACATTTAAGCAGGGCTTTTTTTGTCATAGAATGCCCAGAATGGAGTTCCGGCACCTTTTTTGGATAGAACCTTATAGGATAGGCAAGGTGGGTTGTATGACATGTGTGAGTTCCAGAACTTTTTTTTTTTTTTTTTTTTTACAAAAAAAGCATTTAAGCATGTTTACAGAAAATTGGTGGCATAGCAAACCGTACAGTCTGCATAATAAATTGATAATTGAAATTAATTTTGCTGATTTATGCATTTAGTAATGAGGGAAATGTGGTCCTTTATTGCCAGTTCAGTATAATCCACAAATGCCCCCTTTACCATATTTCCTTTTTTTCAAAAAATGTTTGGAAACAGATGTGCCATTCCAGAAATTATGATTACTGTTTCTCCTTCATTAGGAGCCAGAGATTTATTTCAAAGACACAGAAGAGTTACTTCATATGTTCAGATATCTTGAAGAGCAAAACCTTTCATTATTCCAAAACATTCAAGAAATTAGTGGCACATTGGAAGAAAGCCAGCAGAGAGAGAAAATAGTTAAGCAGCATATGTAAGTTATTAATTTAATAGGGTTATTTTATATATTTTCAAAGTGTGAACATGCATACAAGCTAGTAGCAATTTATGCTCCAAACAAGCCTATTGAGATCTTGTGATTTTAGCCAAGAAAAGAAGCTGAATTCAGTAAGCTGCTCTTTTTCAGGCACAGCTGATTAGCTTAATTTTAAGCAGGGTGTGGGTGTGGAATGGTTTCAGCTCTTGAACAGTTAACACAGGGAAAGGTGTTTAATGTTAAAATCAAAAAGCTAATAGATATGACATACCTCAAAAATATAACATGTTTTGTGTCATGTGTCTGATTAATGAAACACTTCAAAGAACTTTCAGGCATTGTTTAACCTAAAAAGCCTTTATTAGTGTAAAGGAGTGTCAGCACGGCATGGAGAAATGCCAAGATCTGAATTTCCCTTCCTTTGCACATAACATTCCAGGCATTTCCCCTCCCCTATTTTGGAGTCATGATTCACATCTTCCAATTAACCTGGAGGGCAAAGATTCACTTCCATTTCCTCTCTCATTCTCATCAGAATTAACTCTAAAAGTACCAGACAGTTCTGCATATTTTGTCAAAGCAAGAATATTCAATATTAGCAGCGTTGATATCTTGGCTTTAAAATGAACCACTAGAACACTGAATAATCTTAATCATTCTGAACTTTGGTTAGAGAATTTTAGGGAGTGAACATACTGCCTTCCCCCCATCACCTTTTTTTTAAATGTCTGTATTACATGGAAGCTATCTTCTACAAAAAGTTTTTCCACTTCAAAAAAAATAATAGGGAATACAACATTACCCAATGAAATCAAGATTATTGCAGCTGGAAATAATATAATTAGGAAATGTAGAGGATATAATTAAGAAATATATTCTTACATGAATAAGTCATATTTTAAATGAGCCATCACACAAGATCAGTTTTTGTGAAACTGCAAGTAAGTGGCATGTGTTGGTTTAAACCTTGTGATTGTGGCACACCGATACAAAACTAGCTCAAAAGATGTTGCTGCCTAAGGCAAATCACAATGCCATGCACTGAAGTTGGTTGGACTAGCAATTGAATCTTAGTGTTGGTAATCAGACAATGCCTTCTATCCTTCCTAAGGATAGCAGACTATGCAGGGCAGGCTTTATGGCACATGGGAAAAGAATGACGATGGGCTTCAGAAGGCAAAGCTAGAGAGATGCCACAGCTGCCCCTCTAACATCTGCCTCCTATAAAGGCTGCCTTCTTCTGTCCAATGCAGGATAGCTCTCCACTCCGCTTCAATACAATTGATGATCATTCCATTATATGCTATTCTACTAAATGTATTGTTTTATACTTTTTCACCATTTCTTCTAACAGATGTTTTTAATTAAAAAAAGATATCTTTTGTAATTAAGGGGTTTTAGCTCTTAGTAGCAAATCATTTTGATAATTATTTTACAGCATTAGCCTTTTTATAATGACACTGCTACAAACTCAAAACCATTTCTGTCACAAATCACTCTATGACAATTTCAAGGAATCCCTGAGTCATGAAATTCCTATTAAATGTTTGGTCTTAGTAAAAATGTGCTGTTTCCTCTGCTGAAAAATCTTAGAATAGAAAAGCTTGATGAGTACTTCAGCTATTTAAAACAGACAAACTAATTTAAAATTCTGGCTATAAAGTTTTATACTCTCTTTTAATAGGGAACAAAAGGTAAAGTGCCTTAGAGACAAAAAAGAAGCTCTGATAGCTTCTTGCCTCAAAGAAGATGGGAAAAGTGCTGAACTGGCATTAAAAGCGAAAATGTTTTCTTCAGGAGAATATAATCCAGCATCCATGGTAAGTTTGAATGCATCAACCATCTTCATCATAATACAGATTGTTCAATTCTAAAAAAGTAATTCACAGTTTGTACTGATGCATTTTATCTGTATGTAATACCTTGGTGGCCTCAGGTGCAGCAACAGGTCACCTTTGCCTAAGCCCAGAAGCTAAGCAGGGTCAGGCCTGGTTTGTTCTTGAAGGGGAGAAGAAGTATCAAGGTTTAGGTTAGATTGGAAAAAGAGCTTCCATTCTGTTGCCAGGAATGCTACAGGAATACATATAGGAAGTCACCACTAGAAGGTGAGCTTGAACTATAACTTTACAATCAACTTTTGAATATTATGTCCACTGTCACAACTGGGGAATGGGCTGACCAAGGTTCATTACTTATAGACAAAGGAAACTAATCCTATCAATATGCCAGTGGGCAACATTTAGCTTAAGAAGTGCTAGAGTAGCAGATAAATACTGAGTAACATTGCAGAGCATCCAAAATGATCACCAGCAATTTATTATTGATATGGATTACAAAGTAATGGCTTTGATTACCACTATAATATCTAATGATGGTAATTAAATGATTGGTTTATTGATTTATTATATCCCATCAAATCAGGGATACATTAATGATCACAAAGATTTTCTCCATGACAATCTGTCCCTAATTTGGCCCTTCAGGTTTTCCAATCACGCACTCACAGCCACTACAATTGAATCCATCTGCCTTGCTGCTGGTCATCCATTTCTCCTTCCTTACACATTTTCTACCATTAGCGCCTTTTCCAACAATTAGGTAACTAAGTAAGGGAACTATAAAGCCAGAAGGTATTTAGGCTACAATTGACCTAACTTAGGGATATCAAATTGCTGGCCTGCAGGCTGGATGCGTAATGCCGAAACCGTGCCCACCCCAGCTTCGGCAATGGAAAAAAAAGTCATGACACATCACGACACGTCACGTGGCGAGTTTGACACCCCTGACCTAATTGATCTCCAAGGTCTCTTCCAACTCTTACATACTATGTTTCTATATTTGAATACATGCAAACATTGCAGTGTAAAAATCCAGCTTGAACATTTTCTAGCTTGAACATATGCAGCAAAGGGGAGACTACTTTTTTTTTTGCCTAATTTGTTATTCTGTCAAATTCCTCTTATAGTTATTTTTCCCCTACATTCAGCTGGCATTATCTTCCTGTTCCTTAAGTCTATTCCATGTCCTACATTCTGGAGAGACAGAATAGGTCTTTAATCCTTTTCCAAGTGGCACCCTTTCAGATTTCTGAAAAGTAATATATCCCCCTACATTCATGGACTGCTTGAAATATAGTCTAGCTGCTGCTGAATAAACTGTTTTTTATTCTTATTTTAGGGCCTTCAAGTCATTCTTGGCCCTGGTGACTGAATAGATAAGTCCCTGCAGTTTTCTTTGCAAAAATGATTGTCCTTTATTCTTCTTAGGGCTGAGAGAGCGTGACTGGCCCAAAGTCATCCAGAATGGCATTCTGGAGGAGCTAGCTTATAACCTCTCAATCTCTTTAACCAGCTACAACCCAACTAGCTCTGAAACATGTGGTTGAGAATCTGTATTTGTATTAAAATAAAATTGCATAAGACTATTTAGCAGCCACATTGTAATTTTGACCAATACTGAGATTGTAATCAATTACTATTTCAAAAACAATTGTTTTTAATTATTTCCAATATCCTTTTAATATAGCCCTTTCACTGTAGCTAGTCTACCAATTTTCTTTTTTATTCTGAGCATATATAATAAAGTCCTTTTTTATTCTTGCCAGGATTTAGACTGTATTGCTGCCCAATCAGATCAAGTCAGCCAAAGTTGCCACGCCTGTCCTGGACCATAGATCCCAGTCTTGACTTGATCTTGCCCAGGACAGACGTGCAAGTTTGGCTCTTAGGCAGGTATAGTCTATATTGGTGGATTCCCTTTCTCCAGTAGCTTTATTGTGCTGTAGTTAGCACAAAATTTGTCCTAGATTTCCTAAAGTATTGTCTCTCCCCCATTCAGAACCTTGGAAATTGTGTCCAATCTCCTGGATTGGGGGGGGGAATAATACTACTAACTTGTTGGGGGAAGGGGATTCCTTTTTGTACACATTCTGACAGGCCGCCATTTTGTAAATGGCCGCCATTTGGCACCAAAACAGGCCTGTTTTTGATCCAAGCCTGCTGTCAGGAAGACAGAAACTAAATTTCATATTCCAGTCTGGGTCCTCACTGAGAGAAATTGTCATCAAGCACTCACTTTCAGGGTTTGGTGTCTCCTGATCCACTTGTCATTGTCCATAACACCTGGCTCCACTCAGATTCCAGACACTCCCAACAGTGTGTCTGTTTTTATCCGAGTAACATCTGTACTTGGATCCCAGGCGCCCCCATCAGTGTGCCTGTCCTCATCCAAGATATTTCACGCCGGATTCCAGACACCCCCAGTAGTGTGTTTGTCCTTATCCGTGCACAGCCACAGTTGGATTCCAGGTGTCCCCAGTCATGCGCCTGGCCTTATCCATGCAGGGCTGTACCTGGGTTTCAGACGTCCCCTGTAGTACGCCTGTCCTTACTCAGTGTAAAATACTCTCCAGATACCAGGAGCCCCCTGTAGTGTTCTAGCGTTATCGGAGAATGGAAGAGGCGGCGTTTGCCTCAAAAGGAGCCTTGCCATCCTGATCAGGTCAGCCTGGACTGGAAGGCATTGACAAGATGGCAGCCAAATCTAAGGTTAGATCTGCCACGAAAATTTCCAGAAGGATAGACAAGCAGGCCAACCAGAGACACCAGGCCTTAGAAAAGGAGTTCTCCAAGGCTCAGAAAAGAGCCAGGTTGGAGATAACTCACGAAGGGTTAGCCCTTGACTTGCCCCTGGGGGCGCAATCCTCCCCTTTGGGAATCTGGTCAACAGGAGAATCCTCACATTCTCCTGCGCAGGGCGGGACAGGTGAGTTTTCTTCTGGTCCCCAAATTCCTACTACACAGGTTCCTCAGGGAGCTCCCGAGGCCACATTTACCCCCACTGCCGCAGGGCTCCGATCTGCTGAACCGGCCTCCTTCCCTATGGAGGACCATCTCGCATTATTGATAGCGCAAGCAGTAGACTGAGCCCTCAACGCAACTGCACAGGCTTCCAGACCAGCAACCTCCATTCCTCACCCTATTCAACAACCAGGGTCTGAGGCCTATCATAATCCTTCCTCCCCATCTGGGTCATCAGTGTCTGAGGATTCTTACTTTCACCATCCCACAGAATAGGATATCCCAATGTCTGAGGAGGAGGAAGCTCCTCCAGAGACCCCTTCCTTCAGTCGCCTCTTTAATCCTTCTTTTTTTATAACCTTGTTATGTAAGGCCACATCCACTGCCCATCTCGGTCCTGAGCCTGCATCAGCAATCACTCCCGCTCCCCCGGACTCGGAGGCAGACCCGAACTTCGTGGAACCGGTCACGGCTCAGCACCGCATTCCTTGTCCTTCCCTGTTTCTGAATGCAATCCGGAAACAATGGGCTTCTACTGTGTCTCTTCCCTATCCAGGTAACATTGACAAGAAGTTGTGCAATGTTGCCAAGGATCTAGAGGAGGCTCTAGAGGTTCCAACCATGGATGACCCCTTGGGCCCCATAGTATCAGCCACTGCCATATCCGGAGACTTTGCAGAGGCCCTGAAGGCTGACAATCGCAAGTGCGAATCCACTTACTGCAGAACGCACCAAGCGGCTGCTTGGGCGATCAGAGCCACAACCTCCGTATCCTTTTTCAGTAGGGCCATTCTCTGCTGGCTCTGGCATCTTCAAGCCCGGGTTCCAACAGAGGACATCCGCACACACCAGGATCTCAGTAAGATGGTAGCGGCCACCGAGTATGCGTCTGACGCAACCCGCCAGGTTTTTGTCCAGGGCTATGGCGTCCAGCATCACTGGTCGCCATATGCTGTGGCTGAAACACTGGCAAGCCAATGCAAAATCCAAGTGGAAGTTGGCAGCTGCTCCATATCAGGAGAATAAACTATTTGGGGAGGTCCTAAATCCATAAATTACTGACAATAAGGACAAATGTAAGATACTTAAGCATCTCCTCAAAAAGCCGGACAAAGGCTCCAGTTACTATCCACGAAGACAGTCCTTTCGTGCAGGAGCCAGATACACTTACACCCAGTCCTTCCACTCCTTTCCGGCCAGGCAGAATAGACAGGACAGATAGGTGGATAGGCAACCTCCCAGACCCAGACAACAACCTCAGGGTAAATGCTCCTTTCAAGAAAACAACAGACCTTACCGCCGCTCTAGGTGACTCACCATCGGTACCTCCCATAGGGGACAGACTCTCCTTGTTTGCCTACCAGTGGGAGGCCACCACCACGGACGCATGGGTGCTCAACACCATTCGTCATGGTCTTTCCCTAGAATTTGTCACCAACCCCCTGAATCGGTTCCTCTCTTGTCCATACCCCCGGAACCGAACAAAGAAAAGGTTGATGAACGAAGTCGTTCATCACCTTCTTCACATACGGGCCATAGAACTAGTACCGCTGGGTCAGAGGGGTCAGGGATTTTACTCCATCCTCTTCGTTGTTCCAAAAGCATCAGGGGGATGGAGAGCCATTTTAGATCTCAAGGCCTTGAATTTTCATCTTGTATACCGCAAATTCAAGATACAAACGCTCTGCTCCATCTTGGGAAGCGTAAGGAAAGGGGACCTCCTAATGTCCATCGATCTCACGGAGGCATACCTCCACATCCCTATCTCTCTGACCCACCGACAGTTTCTACGGTTCACATACAAGGGGCGCCACGTTCAGTACAGGGCGCTCCAATTTGGCCTGTCATCGGCTCCCAGAGTGTTTACCAAGATCCTGGCGGTTCTAGCAGCACATTTAAGAATGATTCCAGTCAGGGTCCAATGCTATTTGGACGACATATTAATCCAGTCATCGTCCACCCAGTCCGCCATGTCATATCTAGATCTGGTGGTAAAGCTACTTCAGAATCACGGGTTCTCAGTAAATTTTCTAAAGAGCCACTTGGTGCCCACAACAAGGCTGCTACACCTAGGCATTATCATAGATACCGTGGAGTGCCGGGTGTACCTATCTCCAGAATGTCGAGACAGTATAAGGGAGTCAGTCCTCCAAATTCACAGGAGTCGGTCTGTAATGTTGGCCAGTCTCTCCCAACTACTAGGGAAGATGATCTCGGCCATAGCAATCATGCCGTGGTCCAGACTCCACATCAGGGAGTTACAATGGTTCATGTTGCCGTTCCCGAGGCAGAACCTCAGCGCTTCCCAACAGAGAGTAAAACTCCCACAACAAGTATTGCGCTCCCTCAGGTGGTGGCTATCACCAGCCACACGCAGAGGGTCATATTTCAAGGAGCCGGACCGAATAGTGCTCATGACAGACACCAGCCTGTTCGGCTGGGGAGCACACCTTCAATCACAGTGGGCACAGGGCCGATGGTCCAATTTGGACCTCTGACACAACATAAATTGGCTCAAGCTACGGGCTATTCATCTAGCCCTTCGTCACTTTCACAGCCGGGTGGCACGTCGCCACGTTCTGGTCCTCAGTCTAAACCCATTGGTGGATTCTCCATCTCCGTGCTGAGAAAAGGCGTTCAGGTAAGACAACGCCCCTTCCAACACTGAAACTCTTTCAGTGAATTCAGGACGGGCCACTAAGGAGCAGGATGTTTTAACCTTGAACTGAACACCTCTTCTTCCAATGTGCATTAGGTTCTTTCATTTGTGTTTGCATACACAATGGTTTTATGCCTCTTTGACCACCAAACTATCTATTTTTTAACATTACCCTTTTGAATTTGCCTGATGTATTTTGCCAGTTTTGTATTGCTAGGTCTTGTTCACTGAGCAAATACCATTTTGCTTATACATTATTTTCTTCCCTTTTAGCATGGTTCAAGAAATATATAATTCTTACTCTAAATTTGGGAAATGCTTACTTCTAGTATTTAGCTTTAATATTTCATTATAAGTTTTCTAATGTAACCTCAGAATTTGCCTCATTTTGTTTATGTATTTATTTACTAAAATATATTCTCTATTCCATTCTCAAGACTAAAGTAGTTAATGATATTTTCTTCTTTATTTCATAAGAATAAAATACTGGATTCGCTTACTAAAAAAGTAGCAGAAGTATACAAAGTTTGCTGTGGGACACAGGAAGTATCCAGCATGAACTCATTCCAAATGCTAAAAAAAATAGAAATGCGAGTTTCAGAACTCTGTGAGATGTTCGATATACTTCCAAAAGAGTATCTTGAGATCATTGAAGTCACCGAAAAGCTCAGAGCAAAAGAAAGACGACAAAAGTAAGAGTTTGCCAAAATATCTCATCAATGAACATAATTTTAACTCTGAATTCTAACACCATTTTTAACCAATATTGAGATTGGCCATGTGTCCAGCTTTTGACCTAAAAGGTAGACAAATCAACATTTTATGTTTGCTGGATGCTTTCAGGATCCCCAAGGCCCCTTTAATGTGTGTGTGTGTTTGTGTGTGTGTGTGTGTGTGTGTGTGTGTGTGTGTGTGTGTGTAAACAGTTACAGAATGTTGGACATATCTGAAGAGATCAGATATGTATTCACTACAGAAAATAGCAGTCAGCAATGCTGAAAGTGCTAAGTGATGGAGAATATGGACAGATAGAAAGATTATTCCCAAGAACCTCAACACATGATTGGTGACATAATGGAAGATTATATTTGTTGCATTACAATATGATAATATAAATAGGGAGCCTCCATTAATGATCAGAAAGCGTTTGCAGGCATGGCAAACTCGTGACATCATGTGACATTGCACGACTTATTGGGACTTTTTCCTCATTGCTGGCAATGGGGTGGGCATGGTTTTGGCGTGACACATCCAGTCCGCGGGCCGGCAGTTTGACATGCCTGGTTTAGAGGATTTAGAAATAAGAAACACATGAGTATGCAAACCAAAAATATCTCCCAATTTAGCAAAAAAAGTCTATGATTAAAAACTGTAGGATGTTCAGCCTATAGCAGTGATGGTGAACCTTTTAGAGACTGAATGCCCAAACTGCAACCCAAAACCCACTTATGCATTGTCAAGTGCCGGGTGGATGGGGCCCATTGGCTGGGTGTGGCCCATTGGGTGGGCATGGCCCGTGGCTGCGGTGGTAACGGCAGACTGGATGGGACTAAAAAGTTCAATCAATCAATTCCAACTTTGCAAGATCTTTTTTTTCCCACAAGAAGTTGAAATTGACTGTTTGAACCTTTTTTTTTTTTTTTGCACATGGCGACGGAGGCCTAAATCAAAAAGGTTTTATAAAACCCAGCTGAAGGCCTAGGACTGGGGCGACGGCACGCGTGCCCACAGAGAGGGCTCTGAGTGCCGCCTTTGGCACCCGTGCCATAGGTTCGCCACCACTGGCCTATAGCATTGGAACTCTATCGGGGGAAAAATATGTGGATAGAGGGAAGAAAAGTTCAGACATTAGGAAGTTTTCTCACCAATATAATGCATAAGATTTCCCATCTAGTGGGACAATATTTGTGGGGGTTTCACTTATAGAATATTATTCTTGCCCATTAGGACACTCAGCTTTGTCTTCTAAGATGAACAAATGTAGCACTTTCTTAGTAGCAAAGCAAATGTATAACTGATGTAATTATACAGTATAAGGATGAGGTGCTAAGTACTTTTCATTAGAAGACCTTTTGGCACCAATGGAAGCTGTATTCAGAAGGCATAAAGAAAAAGCATGGAGATTTCCTTTTGACTGGCGCAAGAAAAAAGAGGTTGAAGTGCAATCCCTCACACAGACAGGGTGTGTCCATTGCAGGTTTCCAATAAGTCACTATGACCTTCTCACTATCTGGTCTAACATGTTTTTTTTCCTCACTGAAATAATACTGAGTTCTTCAGATTTAAACATAATAAAATGCCATACCATCAGGGAACATTAAAAACAAAGGAAGCTTTTTTCAGACAATAAACTTTTCATTTTTAAAGTTTTCCCTTTTTCCGTTCTTGAAGGATACGTGAAGACAAATTGAAAGAACTTAGAAGAATTCAGGAAGAACGGCTGAAGCTTGCTCTTGAGAGAGCAATTGCAGAACCAAAGAAAAGGGTTGGTAGTCGTGCTTTAAAGATGTCTTCTTGGATTGTGCCAGCTGATAGTGGAATAACAGCTTGCCCAGCTACTTTGTCAAAGCCTAAACTATTTGTAGTTAAAACTTTCACTAGCATCTTATGTTGTATCTAATTATGCCTATTCTTGACTTGTGAATTATGTGTTCTACCCATTTAAGGACAGACATGTTCCTATATACAGAGTCATCCTACAATATAGTTTAGTAGTGGTTGCAATTTTTTAATAAGATTTATAAATATTTGGTCAAAGATTGACTTAAATAGATGTACTGTAAGAACAAGATTAGCTAATGTAGCAACATTATCTACCCATGTGTGTTTTTGGAATGATGCCTAATGAAGTTATAATAATTATTCAAAAGAGATGCTTCATAATGCACAGGAACATAGAAAGCATGAAGACATTTATTTGCAAAGCTTGACTATTTCAGAAGCTGCTCCCAGCTGTCTCCATGAGCAAGTAGCTTTAGCCGAATAGCTATAGATGTACATGGAGAGAGATAACAGCAACTTCTGAAGCAGCTGAACAAATCTGAAAAATAATGTCAGTTTGAAATCTGAAAACAGCTCCTTTGCACACATTATTTTGGAGCACCTGTTGAATACTTTGCTATAACTCTGGTATTATCTTGGGCAATAGTAATATGGTACACCAAAAAGAAAAGAAAGGGCAAATGGGGCTTGCAATGGGAGAATTTGCCTTACTGACCTCTGCCTTAAAAAGTTGACATTATTTTGCCCGTCCCCTTGCACCTACTAATCTGATTACCTACTATTTGATTCAGCCATGGTAAATATTCTCAGTGAAGGCCAGTATTTCTACCCACAATTTAGGATTATAATCCTGTCAATTGCATGCAACATGGCCAATGGCCCAACATCATTAAAGAAAATACAGCCTTGGAGGCTACTGTTGTGCGTGTCACGAGGTACCCCTCCCAGTAGAGATGCCCTATGCTTCACCAAAGTCAATTAAGGGTGTCCTTGTCATAGCATGGCTGTGTATTTTGTGTATTTTGTACGTTTGCCTGCTGATAAAGAAATGATCAGTCTATAATTTTAATGGTTTATTTTAACAGTGAAACAGAATAACAACAAAAAAATCCAGAAAAATGCATTTCAAAAAAGTTATAAATTGATTTGCATTTTAATGAGTGAAATAAGCATTTTATCTTTTCGCAAAACATGATTTAGTACTTGTTGGCAATCACAGAGGTCAGACGTTTCTTGTAGTTGGCCACCAGGTTTGCACACATCTCAGGAGGGATTTTGTCCCACTCCTCTTTGCAGATCCTCTCCAAGTCATTAAGGTTTCGAGGCTGACATTCAGCACCTCGAACCTTCAGCTCCCTGCACAGATTTTCTATGGGATTAAAGTCTAGAGACTGGCTAAGCCACTCCAGGACCTTAATGTGCTTCTTCTTGAGCCACTCCTTTGTTGCCTTGGCCATGTATTTTGGGTCACTGTCATCCTGGAATACCCATCCACAACTCATTTCAACACTCTGGCTGAGGGAAGGAGGTTCTCACCCAAGATTTGACAGTACATGGCCCCATCCATTGTCCCTTTGATCCGGTGAAGTTGTCCTATCCCTTTAGCAGAAAAACACCCCCAAAGCATATTTCCACCTCCATGTTTGATATGAGGATGGTGTTCTTGGGATCACAAACAGCAGTCCTCCTCCTAACACGGCAAGTTAAGTTGATGCCAAAGAGCTCGATTTTGGTTTCATCTGACCACACTTTCACCCAGTTCTCCTCTGAATCATTCAGATATTCATTGGCAAACTTCAGACGGGCCTGTACATGTGCTTTCTTGAGCAGAGGGACCTTGTGGGCACTGCAGGATTTCATCTTTCATGGTGTACTGTGTTACCAATTGTTTTCTTGGTGGCTATGATCCCAGCTGCCTTGAGATCATTGATAAGATCCTCCTGTGTAGTTCTTGGCTGATTCTCACCGATCTCATAATCATTGAAACTCCACGAGGTGAGATCTTGCATGGAGCCCCAGACTGAGGGAGATTGACATTATTTTGTGTTTTTTCCATTAGTGAATAATCACACCAACTGTTGTCATCTTCTCACCAAGCTGCGTGGCGATAGTCTTGTAGCACATTCCAGCCTTGTGTAGGTCTAGAATCTTGTCCCTGACCTCCTTGGACAACTCTTTGGTCTTGGCCATGGTGGAGAGTTTGGAATCTGACTGATACAGGTGTCTTTATATAGGTAACCAGCTGAGATTAGGAGCACTCCCTTTAAGAGAGTGCTCCTAATCTCAGCTCATTACCTATATAAAAGACACCTAGGAGCCAGAAATCTTGCTGACTGATAGGGGATCAAATACTTATTTCACTCATCAAAATGCAAATCAATTTGTAACTTTTTTGAAATGTGTTTTTCTGGATTTTTGCTGTTGTTATTCTGTCTCTCACTGTTAAAATAAACCTACCATTAAAATTATAGACTGATCATTTCTTTATCAGTGGGCAAACGTACAAAATCAGCAGGGGATCAAATACTTTTTTCCCTCACTGTATAATTTATATGCTTTCAGTTCAGGTCTCTGTGTGATCCAGGACCTGATAAAGAAAGATCCTGGATTGTGTTGACAGTTGTATCCATTTCATGTTCAAGCAGTACAATTCATTTTCAGAACTTCCATCTGAACACATGGACATTAGGCAGAGATTAGGGCAGGGCTGTGTACTTACCATTTCTTGCTTCACTTTGACTTCTACATATATTCAAGCAAATACTTGAATTCAAGCACTTAACTCAATTCCGCTTGTTCTTCCATTTTAAATTCATTAGCAATGTTGCCCAAACTCAGAAATTGGGTTTTGTTAACTATAGTATATGTGTTGTGTTCACATAACAAAATTAATCCACATTTATCTAAAATTTCTTGTCTCAAAGAAAATAAGTAACAAAGCAAAGCTGCTTAATCTAAGCCAAACGAAAGGTAGTTTATAAAATCAGGGGGTGTGAATACATTTTTCCAAAAGGAAGACTACTCCCCGTCATGCACATATACATACATGAGACAAAAGTTTCATCCATTTTTCTCAATTTGGCTCCCTTCAGCCATGTGGTCTTTAAAATCCTCAATTGTCAATGCTAGTTGGAGAAATTGGGGAACTGAAGCTCACCAATCCAGATTAGATTGAGACTGGAGAAATCCAACAGAATAGTTTGTCTTCATTATATGCATAGTACAGGCAAGTAACATACCAACTGATGCACAATGCATTTATCTACACTAAAAAATGAGTATATGTGAGGATACGTTATCTGGCTTTCTGAAAAAAAGTGACCTTGCAACTGTATTTGCACAAGTTAATTTTCATACCCTTTTAACTAGTTCAGAAACTTAAAACTAGCACATAATTCAGCAGTCAAATTAGCATCAGGAAGAAACTGCACCGAGGATCCATTTGATCCAGGAAAACTACAAAGGCTAATCATTATTTTAAAAACCCTTTAGAGGTTACTAGAATAAAGCCACTTGGGAAAATACTTTTTTGCATTTCTTTCTCTGCCCATAAAGAAATTATCACAGCTTCTAATCTTTGGGTGGCATTTTGAGTTCAACGAGATTTAACTACTTTGTCTACTTTTAAAAAATCCATTAAAATCACATTTAAATCAGAGCTTAAATTATTTTTATCTTATAAGTCTTAATTCTGGTTTCTTTTCTGAAGGATTAGGATATTATAAAATAAATAATAATACAGACCATGACTGTCTAAATAACTTTTTATCCAGTTTCTTCATTATAAAGTCCATAACAAAAAGGTGCAGATACCTAGCTTCTGGACCAATACCAGCACAACATAATTTCAATCAAAGTAGGATATTTAGCATCTAGCCTTAAGATACATATCCATGACTATCTTAAACTACTGTTTTCAGTAATGTTTTCAGAATTCAAATAGAGTGGTGGAAGGTGTCCAGTGATGTGATATTACTTGGTTCCCAGGATAAAAAGGCTGCACCTTTTTTTTTTTTTTTTTTGCAGAACTAAACAACTTTGAAATGAGTGTGTTTTGTCTGACAGTTTTGTTTTAAGTAGATCCACCTACAGGAATCCATTTCAAGTGTTTCTACATTTCTATAAAATATAACTGAAAGACTATGTATGGAAACGTTAACAGGAAAACTAAGACTGCTTTTAAAAATCCAATGCATATGAAGGTTTTATATTTTTTGGCTTTGTTTTAGATGGGAAGAAAATTAGTGTACCGGTCACAGCCTCCAACGACTAAGCACGAAGCAAAACAAGCTACAGATGCAACTACAAAAAGTGAAGATGATTACTACTTCACTTGATATTCTTGTGTAAGGTGTATTTTTGTACTAGTTATAGATCTTGCTCCTAGCTTAGTCCAACTGAATCATATAAAGTAAATGGTGATGGAATAAGTCTGATCCCATTTGCTTTAAAACATTTGTATTAAGGCTAAATAATCCCAGTTTTTATACTTGTTTATCTTTCATATTGACTGTTTCTTTCAACAATATGTATTTTTATACCCCCAAAATGTAAAGTTACAAAACATGTAATTTTTTCAAAAGCTACAACTGAACATGTATTTTACACATTAAAAAACACAAGATTTTCCAACATTATTCTCTCATTTCTCCATCTTCTTCTTCTTCTTCTACACCCCTTATGTATAGGACATTGTTGCACCTGGCAATAAAAAGTTATTTTTATTATTATTCACATGAATTAAAAAAAGACTGTTTTCTCTAGCTGATTTGCTTTCAATTTAAATTCTGTATTTGGTGTTATGGTTAATATTAAAACTACTTTTTATTGAATTTGTGTCATTATTGTAATACATTTTTCTATTACTGTCAAATACACTAAAGAAACAGTGCTTTATAAAGAATGAAATTGTGAAACGAGCAAACTTTGGCTCATGCAACAGATCTTTCTAGTATTTTGCTTAACCAGACCTTTGCCTTCCATTTTAATTTGCCATTAAAATCATGGGGGAGGGAACATGTTTTGGCGGTGCAAAGGAAATTCAGGAGAGAGGAAGAAACATATTTTTTTGATTGTTCAAGGAGGGTCATGTAACTAAATTTCATTTAGCAACTTAACAGAAAATTTAAAATCAAAACTTTATTATAGCACTAAAATATTTGATTAATGCACTTTTTCCAATATAGGTAGTTGTCAATTGATGAGCACAATTGAGCCCAAAATTTTCATTGCTAACCAAGAAAGTTGTTAAGTGAGTTTTGCCCCATTTTACAACCTTTGCTGCCGCAGTTAAGTGAATCGCTGCAGCTGTTAAGTTAGTAACACAATTCTTAAGTGACCCTGGTTGTCAAAAGGTTGCAAAAGGTGATCACATGACCCTGGGACAGTAAAATTTTGCTTATGTGACAATGGGGATGCTGCAACAGTTGTAAGTGTGAAAAACGGTTATAGGTCACTTTTTTCAATGCCATTTTAACTTCGAATCATTACTAAACAAATAGTTGCAAGTCAAAGACTACTTGTACCAAGTAGTCGTCCTTAGCTTATGATGGCAACAGGGACTGAAATGTCTTAAGCGATGTGGTTGTAAAGCATACCATCACATGCTTACAAACAGCATTTCCAACACTCCTGGTTGCCACTGTCATTTTCAGAACCGTGTAGATTATAAAGTGAGGACTTCACCTGATTGTAATGTGGAAGAGATATAAGTCCCAGGCAAACAGGCCAATGGGTGAAAGTTGCCAATGAAAACTTTGGGCAGGCAGATGCTACAGAGTGCAGGCAGGTAGGTGCAGGCAAGCACTATGGTGTGTGGGGAAAGTACTATGGAGCACAGATGAAAAAGTAGCAAGAGTAGGAGTGACCAACAACCTTCTACCAGCTTTCTCATTGACTTTCCTTGTTGGAAGCCAGCAGGGAAGGTTGCAAATAGTGATCACATGACATTGGATGCTGCAACCATCATAGTTTCAGGTTGGTTGTCAAATTCCCAAATTGTAATTACGTGGCAGTGTGGCTGCTATGATACCCGTATTTCACAGAGCAGTCTTAAGTCCCCCTCATGCAGCTGTGTTTTAACTTTAAACAGTTGCTGAATCAATAAACTACTTGTAGTTGATAAAGGTTATTTGTTAGATTTATAACTCAAAATTTCTCCCAGAGTTTAAGGCATATCACATGGAGGGCTCCTCTCAATTGATTTCCACAATTATCTGGCAAGATAGGTGCAACACACATCTGGCAATGTAGTAATAGGCCCAATACTTTCTAATAAATTTCCTGTGAATTTTAACTTGTCTGTTTTCATCCAGCACTTCAAGCATTTTTACCACACTACTTCATTTTAACCCACTCAGTTACATGCAGAAGTTACCTTATCAGAACTTCGCCAAGATGTCCCGACAATGCACCATCAATATATTCCTCTGTATTGGCAAGCTTTACAAACAGAAATGAGTATTACTGGATAGGAGAGTCACATGTATTTCAATCCATACTTAACATTTAATAGAAGTTCAAATATTTAGTACTCTAAATTGGTGGTTCCCAAAGTATGAACTGATTTCTGAGATCTTACAAGGAGTCTATCATGGGGTGTGTGTGTGTGTGTGTGTGTGTCCTTAATTTATTTATTTATTTTATTTATTATTTATTTTTAAAATTTATAAGCTGCCCCACTCCCAGAGGACTCTGGGTGACTAACAGTAAAAACACATAAAACATAACAAAACGAACAGCACAAGAACAGTCATTCAGGGGTCAGATTTTATAAACCCCAGGCCTGCCGGAAAAGCCAGGTCTTAAGCAGCTTACGGAAAACCAACAGGGTGGGAGCGGTCCTAATCTCCGGGGGGAGCTGGTTCCAAGAGGTGGGTGCCATCACAGAGAAAGCCCTCCTCCGCGGCCCCGCCAAATGGCACTGCTTGGCCGACGGGACCTGAAGGAGGCCCAGCCTGTGGGATCTAACCGGACGAAGGGAACTATGAGGTAGTAGGCGGTCTTGCAAATAGCCTGGCCCTTAATGGTTGCAAAAATGCGAATCCCGGGCATATTTGTTCAATAATGCAGTCCTCGATCTCTGGGAAAAGTATAAACTAGTTGTTTATTGTTAAAACAATACTTAAAACAATAAAAACAGTTATATACAAAGTTAAAAACCAACTTAGCTTTCACTGATCCTCTGCTAGTGTCCTCAGAGTGAGGCTCAGGGGGTGGGGAGGTTCTTTTTATACCCTTGCCGATCTAACTGCTTACTCATTGCCCGTGTGATAGGGCCATTCTTCCTGATTGCCTGTAATTGCCTTAGTCGTCCCGCCCCCTCTTTTTTGCACTCCAATTTTGCACTTTTCTCCTCTGTCAAGCCTCCCCTCCCCATACTGCTGCTGCTGATGTACTCTCCAATCGCTCTCTCCTGCTCGTTATGGGGTACACTTTCCGATCCGGTATTACCAGAGTCCTGCCATGGGGTTTTCCCTTTTTATTCTCCTTGCTGGCCTGTTGGTCTACATGCCGTTCCTGCATTCCAACATCCATTCCTGTCCAACCTCCCTCTTCCAGTTTTTTCGATCTCCGGGAAAAGTATAAACTAGTTGTTTATTGTTAAAACAATACTTAAAACAATAAAAACAGTTATATACAAAGTTAAAAAACAACTTAGTTTTCGCTGGTCCTCTGCCAGCGTCCTCAGAGTGAGGCTCAGGGGGTGGGGAGGTTGGACAGGAACAGATGATGGATTATTGAATGTGTGTGTGTGTGTGTGTGTGTGTGTGTGTGTGTGTATCCATTACAGGGCACCTTAGCTGACACATATGGTGATCAAGAGATACTTCAGTATATCAGGTGGCAGAGAGAGAGAGAGAAAAAAGTAGGCTGGTTTAGTAGATGGAGTAGGAGGAAGCACATTAGCTTCCTTCAGAGAGTTCTTCCTGGTCAGTGCTATTTCTGTCCTTCCCTGTATACAATATATGTTATCTATTCTTGCTGTTGCCACACTCCTGGCATCATATATGGCTATGATCCACATAAGCTTTCCATACTCTCAGATAACAAAAGCAATGTTATTGTGTATGTGCTGCCAGACTTACCCAGATAATTGATGGTGCATCCTGCCTTCTGCCAATGCCCTTCTCCCACCACCTTCTCCCACTAAGTTGACACCCACCAACTTTAATAACAGTTTGTGCCAATAGTGTTTTTTCTCTGTGCCCTTTTCTCACTAGAAAGGTCATAATTCAGAAGCTCCCTATAGAAATGGAGGAAGTAGCCCTGATCCATGCTTGCAGTCCCGCTCAGTCAAGAGCATCGCCAAAGCAAAGGTCTCTTCCTTGGTATCCACCACTGCACACACCCTCAAATGGGGAGTCAGAGCAAAACAGAGAATGTACTGGCTTCTCTATGCCAACACAAAGGATTTCTTCAGCCAAAAAAGAAAATAATTTGTTTTATAATTAAAAATTTTCTAATTTATTTTTAACTTTCTTTAACCTTTTCTGAAAAAGTGTGCATTTAGAAATTTAATTCACATGATTTAATTCACAGTTTTTGATTTTTATCTATTTCAGTCAATAGATAAAGGCAAAGGTAAAGGTTTCCCTGTCCAATCCTATCCGACTCTAGGGGGTGATGCTCATCTCCATTCTTAGCCAAGGGAGGCAGCATTGTCTGAAGACACCTTTGTGGTCATGTGGCTAGCATGACTGATAGAAATACAAAAGGTATACAAAGTAAAATTACTATCATATATGATATGCAAACTTTTTTTGTTGCAAAGATCTTCAAAACAAAGGTAACAACTGTCCTGAATTTAATATACAAATAATGAAAATGTGAAGTTATTATTTAAGAAAACTTTGCTGTACTACCTAACAATATCTGTGTACATGCAATTCTCTGTAGGCTGATGAGCCCCAGGAAGAAAGATGATCACAGCAGTCTGTTTATTTTCCATTCGGGCCATGGAAGAAGAGTCCCCTCTTCTTTGTCTATCATGTAATAAAAATAGACTGTTGAACATGGAACAGATAAGTCTGTTCTTCCTTTAGCAGCCAGCCTAGTAGGAACTGGGATATTTGACTGGGGTTTTGGTAAACTAAGAATCCAATTTATATTTGAATGCTATCAACAAAGGAGACCTCCCCTCTTCTTTATTAACAATAACACTGCACAGTGTGAATGCTTAAAAATATAAACAACAAAGCATGAATCCTTTATTGAACCCTATTCGATAAAATAGAGATTAACCTGATTGCCAAATTTAGCAATTGGGCTTTGCATTTTGGTTTTTTATTTCTGCATTCATATAATTCAATGCTATATTTGCACAGATTAAGCCTCAATTTATTTGCTCAAATCTAATCCCTTACTGTCCTTAGGTACAGCACAGAAGTAGCATCTTCTCCCTATATTTTCATCAGTTGAATAACATGGATATTTCTTCTAGCTTGACTTACCTGCATATTCATGTAGCCATCAACTGATACAAGATAGCCCTTGTATTCCATTCCCCACTTCAATTTCACCATTACTGGCTTCCCAGTTAGCCCGTTTAGAAATGGCTTTGGATTGAGAGGCAAACTCTGCATAGATAATAAAATAAGAACAAGACAATATTATAGCATTTCAACAACTGTTGCCAAAATACACCTTTAATTCTATAAATGCCAGATAGGAAACTTTTATTATGACAGTTATAACCTAACCTAGTGGTCTCATTATTTGAGACCTTTTCCAGAGATGTGTTAAAGATTATGGAAATTATAGTGCAACCACTCTGAAAACAGCCAAATCGGTGATTGATGGGTACTTTAAAAATGTTTAATGTTGTTTTAAAACTTGTAGACATAATTACATGTTGTGTTATCTTAGTACATCCCAAAGTTAACTGTACAAAGATGTGTTGTCTCAAGTCTTTCACAAATCATTTCGTACTTCAGTTCCAGCACCATAGTATCATCCAGACCATGAATACTTTGATAAACCATTAACTGGCCTTATTTTACTGTCTTTTAAACTTTAACTAAACAAACTCCATATACTGTGACAAGAACCATATACAATATTTTAATTATAATCAATCCATATATTTATCAGAAGGCATTCTAACATGGAATCTTATTTTTAATTACCCAGGAGAGATATGCTGGGGTCCCATCTCTAAAGGAATTCCACCTGATGGGACTCAAGCAACATGCTGCTGCTGTGGTCCATATCCTTGGGAACATAATCCCACCACCATCCCTTAGCCCATTTCTGGAAGGCCCTGAAAGTAGAGTTTCTCCGTCAACCTCAAGGATTTCATGCAAGGTAGTTGTATGAATCCAGTGACTGCTGTTCTGCAATCTTGGTTTTATGTTTTTTCATTCTAATTATGCTCCACTTTGAAATTGTTAGGTAATTTAATTGTTATGTTTGTGCACTGCCCAGAGTCATGTTTTTATGAGATGAGTGGCTATATAAATGTGCTAAATAAATAAAATGTATGTATGTATGCATGCATGCTCCCGCATGGTGTAAATAAAAGTTGCAAGCAATTTCCATAAAAAGTAAATCCCATTCTTCACCCCACAAGATGCACGGATATACACCCACACAGAAAACCAGGAATCTGCAAATACCAGGATAGTCCATTGGCCATTCTAAGCTCGGTACTACATACAATAGCCTTTCCCAACTGGTGGGTCCATTCGGCTAGAAGTGATAAGAACTCTATCCCAACACATCTGTTGGAATAAGCGTATATTAACCTGCAGGGTCGGGGGTACAGTAACCCACAGCATCCTGCCAATACTGCAGCCAAGAGGCTCTTTCGAAACCTCGTTCCCAGATGCATCACCCCGAACCCGGGACCTCCCGAACGCGCTCCATGTCTCCCCTCCCCTACTCACCATAGCAACCCGGCCAGGCAAGGGGCAGCTACGACGACTGCAAAAATTATTCGGGGGCAACACGTGCGCCCGCCAAACTTGCAAAAGAAAAGGCCAGGAAGTGACGTCACACACCGTCTCTTTCCTCGAGCAAAGCTTTCCTGTTGACCTTTCACCTGAACGGAATAATATTTCCCGTCCTGTTGATAGACTTACACATTTTTTTTTCCTATCTCTATGATCCACCCGAAGGCAGGAAGCAAAGGCACTCTCCGATAGGGGGCTTTTCAGAGACAAAGCGGATGGGCGGGGATAGAGAAGTTGAGTTTGATTGAAGCTGGAGACACAGTAAAGAGTGGCGGCCGGTTGACCTCCACGCAGTGCCTGTTAGGCGGTATGTTCTATAGTGGAAATCAATTGGGTTCGCACAGCGGACTAAACTATTAGCATAAACGTATCAGCCGCAATGAGAATGCCTGCGATGAGTTCCGTGGGCTTAGCGTATCAGCCGCAAAGAGAATGCCTGCTATGAGTTCCGTTGGCTATGATTTCTACAGTGAGGTCCTCCAGTCTTTGTCATCCATTGCAAAAACGGGCAGTGCCCATTAGTGAAAGTAAAAAGTCTGTTCTATTTGAGGCTGAAGCCAAGTGCAGTTGCCAGCTACAAAGGTGCATAACTTTCTCATTGAACGATTTGAAATATTTTCGTTAAAACTCCTGCCTAGCTTTCCTGCAATTGAGCCTGTGGAGCGGGTCTAAAGAAGAGTAATTGCTCTAATGCTAACTGTTGTGCGCCCGTTTATAAGACCCGTCCCTTTCAGCAGCGAATGATTCATTATTAACCGTGTAGTGGTGGGCATGTTTGCTTCGGAATTTTCCACACATCCTTGTCACCATGGCAGAAAAACCTTTTTTTTACTGGTTGTAGAAGACATGTCCTTCCAACGTCACTTCTTATCTCAGAGCCAAGCTGAGGCAGCTGGAACAGGTTTAGTAAGGTGACCAATCATCCCCCTTTAGGAAGGACAGTCCTTCTTTTGTAAGTTCTGGCCTCTCTCGAAAAGTATCCTCCTACATGTCCTCCTTTTCGATATTTGAAGACTAATCTGTAAATCTCCGTATTCGGTCGATGCCGAGCCGCTCTGTTGCTTGTGATGTGACGTATTTGTATTTGACATGACGATTCGTCAAGGTTCAGTACAGTGCGGCAAGATATGATTATGAGACGCATGCGCTCCACACAGAAGAATTGTTTTGAGTGTGGCATGCGCAAGTGTGTGCTGCATGCAAGTGGTTTTGTTTACTTCTTACCAAAACATGACATGGCACACATGCATGCATTAGACCAGTGGTTCTCAACCTTTTTAATGCCACGACCCCCAACCGGTCGTAAGTCAAGGACTACTCAACTGGTGCAGCACCGTTTGCAGAATGGGACTTTTGGCAGGCTCAGCAGGGCAGAGACAGCCTGGACAATTCCTATTGGCTTTTGAAAGCCAATAGAATTAGACTCTATTCAAGAGAGTCTATTCTATTGGCTTTCAAAAGCCAATAGAATAAAAGGGAGTAGCACAGCTAAGGAAAAGGGGGAAAAAATGGTGGACTGCGTTGTTTGGCGACTCCTGTGAAATGGTCGTTCGACCCCAAATGGGGTCCCGACCCACAGGTTGAGAACCACTGCATTAGACTCACTTTTTTTTTCTTCAATTTATTTGTGTCCTCCTTCTCATTGTAAAAAAGTTGGTCACCTTAGCGTTTAGATACTCCGGTATAAAAGTTGTTGTTTTTCCTCCCATAACAACTCAACAACTACAGTGACATTTTATCATGTTTCGTAGACATGAAATAAAGCCAAAAATTTTGGGGTACAAATATATTTACTAATTCAGAATATTTTAAAGACACGTACAATTGAAACTAGGGCGTTTCTTTAGGGACTAATGGATAGAGAGTTTGAAAAATATCATAAATGTTGTTTTTATACAGTATACATGTTCAAAAGTGGAAATGTTCAACATTATACACAATAGAGGAATAGTTGGTGAAGATAATAGAAGATGATTGTTAGACTTACTTCCTTGATTAGAGCAAAGATAATATATTTATTGCTGACTGGAAACTCCTTATAGACTTTTTGCATGAAACAGAAAAACATGAATTGATGAATTGTAGTTTGATGATTAAGGAAAAAATTAGATAATAGAGAAAAAGAGCTTTTTGTTTTCATTTAATAAGATATAATTTAGTACTTGCATTTGCTGCAAAGAAAATCAAAAAGTAGCAGAGTTTATGAGATAATTTTCTCCTGGCTCTAAGAAATAAAAGAAGCACAGCAAAGTGGCTGTTTGAATAATCCCTTAGAAATAAGCTCCATGTAACCAGTTGATTGTTACTTAAAATGACAATCTAGAGTGCACTGAGGAGGGCCCTTGGGATGAACTGAGCAAGGTTGTCATTCTGCTCAACTCCAGTTCTCTTAGCAAGTCTTCTGTGAGACTGCCCTGAACCTCAGTGCTATCAGAGCCATTTGGCTACTCTTGCAAGAAAGAACAGTCTGATTTCTTCTTTTGGGAGAAGGTTGAACATGGGGATACTGTATCAATCTTATGGAAGATTCAGTGGATTTTCTAGAAGATATTTATTCCCATTGGTTAAAAAAAACCCCTAGAAAATATTTGTCCTTAAAGATTCCGGAAGATTCATATCAGCTCCTTCCCTCACAAGATGCAATTGCTTTGCCAGCCTGCATAACCTTCTGATATATAGATTTCAACTTTCAGAATTCTCTGCAATGGTCATCCTCCTTCAGAATTCTGGGAAAGCTTAAGTAAGTTAAGGAATCAAACAATCTTGTAACATTACAAATTTATTACAACAATAGAAATACTTTAATTCCTGAACTATACTTGTTTTAAACTAATTGTTATGTAAGTTGCTTCCTCTAAAGTTATTTCCAAGCTGGACAATATTTAAGAACATAATAATCAATGGTCATATTTTAATTGTTCCATCAGAAAAAAAATTATTAGTGTATGAATGGCGTCTATTGTTATGATCTTGTATAGCGGGGACACTTTACTAAGAAACATCTGTAAAGCTTATATATCTTAGCTTATTTTTTATTGTCAAGAATAAATCTATTGTGCTGAATTATTTCTACTGGAAATGGCCTGGTATTATTATTTTTATTGTCTCTATGTGTATAGGTATAAATATAATGTCTTTGCTTTGCTACTGCAGTTTAAAGGTTAAACAATATATGGTGCATTATTAATTTAGAGCAAATTGGATTTCTGGAAAAGTAGATTTGTTGTGGTTGTGAAAAACATTAGATCCATGACATCATTTAAATATGTGTCTAAAGATTATAGGTTATAATGAGTCACTGATCTCTTCCATCAAGCAAAACCAAAAGCAAAAGTCCCAAGGTTAAATAGATTTTATATGGAATGTTGATATGTATAAGAGCATGCATACATATTGCAGAACCCAGATACATTATAATTGATAAGGATGCAAAATAACAAGAACTGAAGCATGGGTATCATTCAAAGTATGAAGACACTACAATAACATTCATTGAAATGTAACAGAGCAGCTTTGATATACAAAAAGTGTTAAGATATTTTAACAAGCAAAGAATCAGAAGAAGTCTAGTAGCACCTTTTTTGGTTAATGAATTATATTTAACAACTTAAGCTTTTTTGAGTTACAGATCACTTCATCCGATGCTATGGGATGACTAGACTGATGTAGGGTTTAAATTGGGATGAGATGTGCGAAAGGAGGGGAAGATAGAAAACAAAGTGATTCTGTGAAATACATTATTTTATCAAACAAAGTGATTCTGTGAAATACATTATTTTATCAATTAACAATTGTAAATATACATTTGTAAACCTTTTGAAGTACGTGAGTTCCACAATCTCTAGCTCTATTGTACTGGGGAATTTTTATTTTCCAAGATAAGAATGAGATCTATAATGGATTGTCCCAGGAAGTTAAAATGCTTTGATATTATTTGATTCTTGCTTGAGTCCTGATGCCATATTTGTGTCCATTAATTCTTTTATACAAAATATGATCTATTTGTTCTGTGTAGAATCCAGAGGGCCATGCTAGCAGATGATGGCATATATTATATTAAAGGAAAGCATGGGGTGGTACTTCTAATCTTTTATGCAAAGTTACGATGGTCCTCTTGATGTGGGGCATTGTTATTCCAACAAGCTGACTATGTACTTAATTGCTAAAGAGATAGAGAAGCAATCACTACACAGCTTTGAATTTGTTCCATTTCACTAAAAACTTAAATTCTGCAAATATTAGTGTTAATTGGCAAAACTTGGCAAAACTATAAAGAATTCTCACAATTAAATGAACTAAAGAATAAATGATACTGATTACAGTACATACCTTGAAGTTAACTTATAGCAAACGTGTTTTTGTTTCAATTCTATTTCATCCCTCCATAAAAAGATAAAATTAAAAAACTCATAGCCTATTATTAAATCTTAGAAACTATGCATTGTGCTGTTTTTATGGATAAAAAAATCTAAAGGTTTTTTCATTAACCTTTTCAGAACAAATATCCAATCTGAAAAAGTTTTGATCCATC
The DNA here is from genome assembly GCF_016545835.1 of Crotalus tigris. Classification (NCBI taxonomy): domain Eukaryota; kingdom Metazoa; phylum Chordata; class Lepidosauria; order Squamata; family Viperidae; genus Crotalus; species Crotalus tigris. Next base: position 1,248,891 of record NW_024097319.1, on the reverse strand, counting down.
TGTGATATCATGATCTGTCTAGGCTCATTTCAACTCATGGCAGTTTCAGAAGGTGAAACTTGATTATCAAAATTAAAGAAAAATATTCATCATCCTGACATTTGTGTCAACATAAAACTAACTTTAGGAATGTATATAATATATATGATACTGTTTAGCATATTACCAACATGAATTTAAAAAGCCATTTGATTTATTCATTGAAGACTATGAAAATCTAACATTTTGCAAATAGAGTTTGTTCTGATTGTATTAGAAATAGCTCTAGCAAAATACGATTTATATTAATGTACAGGTTTGAACAGATGTAGGTCAGTGGTAGAGTTAATTTTTTCTTCAAAACTAAGACTAGTTTGCCGTGCTTGATTTTAAAGTACAACAAACTGACCTCACTGGTGAAAATGTATAGCAGTCCCACATTTAAAAAAAGAAAAGTAAAAAATTCATGTATTGGAATCTGACTATAGATAATATATTAGAATGTATTAAGTATAGTAGACTAAGTGGGATAATTTGGAAAGAGATGCTCTTAGAAATATCTGGGATATAAAATATACAAGGAATTAGATATTTTGGTGTGTGGTAAATGTGAAGAGAAAATATAGTCAGGCATACTACATGTTCTTGTAGCATGGCTAACAACTGTATCATTCCAAGCAAGTTTGCACAATTTGTAATCTCACTAAGTCAAATATGGAATACCAACAAAAAGTTAGTATCCTTTTTGTCCCAGAGCTGCAAAAATTTCATCCAGAAATATGTAGACTGCAATCCAAAACGTTGTAACTATGTATGTATTTGCAGCTATGTATGCAGCTTTGTAGGAAGGGGTGATCATATGTTTTGCAGGATTGACTGCAAAGCAGTAGATCTACAGATCCATCCCTGCTTCATAAGACTGAAAAGAAGGAACTTGAGCTTGTCCAAACAAAAGTATAATATGACAGAAAGGATGAAGGCAGCTGACAAGAATCTGTAAAGTACAGTGTGGTTCTCTAAAACCTTCTGTTTCTATAGAGGCAAGGGTAATAGAGGTGGAAGGGGCTCCTTTGATGGGCGGATTCCCAGGACCTCCCTTCTTAAATACCAGGTGGATTGCTCTCTTCTTTGAATCTATAATGCACATTCCAAATGACCCATTTATAAATGTGTCAATCAGGATAACTTCGTAGGCTTAGCCAAATGTAGCCACTTTCACATGGAAATAATGCTAACACCATAATGTGCTATTTGTGCTCAGATGGATTACACAAGCAAGGCCTCTGCCTGGTCTGATATAATTATATCAATAGGACATCCATGTTCCTTCAAAGAAACTTAATTCCAATGATACTGCAAGCATTTTGTGTGAAGCTGTCAGTTTCTTTGCATAAGTACTGTGAACTTTAATTTGCTTGTTACACTAAAGCGTCCACAGCCACTATGTCAAAAGATGAAAACAAAGCAAAGCAAAACAAAACAAAAAGCAGGCTCTCATCAGCTTCAAACTTTTATTGTTTCAAATGCTAGGGTTTTTTTCTTTTTAAGGAAAAAAGCAATACTACATGATTACATCATGGTCCTGCTGAAATCAATACTGTATAAGAACTACTGTGAGCTTCTGAGTATTTGAATAATCTTTCCAATGGGCTTCTGGAAAGGAAAAAGTATTCTGAGGGTCATTTAAAACTGAGCTAGTAGTTTCAAACAAAAAGTGCTTGTATTTTCTACATTTCTCTCTTGTATATGTGATTTAGGCTCATACTGGCGTGCAAATACATGCACACACATACACAGATATATAATAAAATTACACACATACACACACACATACACATACACACAGATAAAAGAATTCAGTAGGTGCTGACAAAAGGATACATTAGCCAACTGTCTCAAAACACACAGCTGAAGTATTAGTATTATATGCCACTTCTCACCTTAACCTTTTCAGATATTTTTCATCATTTTGACATTCATTATTAAAATATAAGACACTACTCATTCTCAGGGCGATATTCAGAGCATAAGCAAACAATCCCTTTGCCAATCTTCAACTTTCAGTGAAGGTAGTGATTCTAATGGAAATTTTTTTTTATATAATCGTCACCAACTCATTTTCTGGTTCAGCATGTCATTGCATCCTTGCTGCTAAGTCCTTTAAAGATTTAGTAGAAAGTGGAACTCAAAGTGAAATATCACAATGTTCAATCCTCGTTACTAAAGCAAAAAAATCATAAATTGATGATAACCCAAAATCTCTGTATCTTTCATTAACTTTCTCAGTTAATGAATTGGACTAATTTTAAAGCTCTATATGAGCAATGCTTTAACAAGAACTTTTTTAGATTTTAAACATTCTCATATAATTCCAATAAGTAAGGCATAAGCAAGAAAAAATAGATCATTATCCTGCTTTGACTCTTCTTTTATTGTAATATTTTCCTCAGACACTATGTATTCATTAACAGAACGTCCTAACCGCGCTTCGCGAAAGCCAGGAAACAGGAACGCTGCAGTATTCAACAAGCTTTATTCACTATGTTGAAACTAAGTTAGCACTGGAACGAAGCTCCATTCATTGCCCTAAATACATTCCTCCACCACACCCAGAGTACACACCCCAATTGACGGTTAATTGGTCATCTGGAATCCACCTGTCGCCGTCCCATACCTGCCTTGTGATAGTCCTCCACCCTACCTACGCCCCGATCCAGCTAGTACTTATGTTCAAACCTTACATTGAGTCCACACCCTGATCCAGCTAGTACTTATGTTCAAACCTTGCATTGAGTCCACGCCCCGATCCAGCTAGTACTTATGTTCAAACCTTGCATTGAGTCCATGCGTTCCCGCCATTCTCATCCCTAATGTCCCACTCAACCTCTTCCTATAATACCCCCTCCCGGTATCCAAGTGTTGTCAGACCCAGCGTCCCAGTTCCCATCATTCACAGAGTCACGGTTCCAGCAACATAAGCCATAACAGTTTTAACAGCAGTCGGCTTCTCCATATTCCATTTCTATGTAGCCTCCGTCCGGTTATGTGCTGGCAACATAGGATGTTCATGTGACCCGTTCGGCCGCCGCTGTTGGCGATGTAGCTTACGAAGCTACCGGACTCGGCTGGAACACAGGGTTAACTGGAACATTCTGGACTTTGGAAGGTAAGTATCACGCTGGGTCTGACATTCATATTGTCTGTCTAGATCAGTGGTTCTCAACCTTTCTAATGCCGCGACCCCATAATACAGTTCCCCATGTTGTGGTGACCCCCAACCACTTATACATCACCGGGTGCCAGGGGCGTGGCCAAAGAAAAGGGGGAAAAATGGCGGACAGCCTTGTTTGGCGACCCCCGTGAAATGGTCGTTCGACCCCAAATGGGGTCCCAACCCACAGGTTGAGAACCACTGGTCTAGATAGAGACAATTATAGATACAATAGGTGTAGATATAATGGTTATCAATTTGTCTATATAGAGATAATAATGCTTATTATATCTATAGAATTGAAGGTTGGATTATTGCAGTGCACTCTACATTGAGCTGCCCTCAATAAATATTTGGAAACTATGACTAGCCCAGACTATATGGTTCAAAGTAATAGTGGTTATGTAATACCTTGCTTTGAGAATTGCATTGGTTACTAGTTGACTTCAAGGTGCTGTTGTTACCTTTACAACTGTTCATGGCTCAGAGCCTGGGTGTCTGTGGGAGTACTTTCTTCTACTAGTAGTTCAATAAGGTCACTTAGGGAAGAGATGTTCCTTGTGTTTCCTCTTAGGAACTGATATGTGTCTTTTCAGTCACAAATGCCATTGTGGAATACTTTGCCCCAGGACATCTGCAGGGCCCTTTCCCTCCTGGTTTTAGAAATTGACTAAAATATGATTGTTTCACTTTGGTGCCGGAATGTTGTAATTGCTACCTCTAGAAAAGAATGGTGTTTTTAACATTGGACTGTTAATTGTTTTATGTTCCCATTTTTTTAACATATTGGTTGTTCTGTAGATTTCTGTAGATGGGAATTTTATACTATAAAATCATTTTTAACTGAAGCAATGTAGAAGTTTTCTAAAATAAATACATACTTGTTTTTCAAACAGATAACAAGGAATAGGCTCAGTTGGGCAAAATAAATAAATTAACAAAGGAGTATAAACTTTCTGGAATAATTGCTCAAGTAAATTTTACATCCATAGTTCTGTGTTCAAGTTAGGGTAGCATCAGATTATAGATGGAAATTTTAAATAATACAATTAATTCTAAATACTAAGAATAACAGAGACAAAATCTGTTTAATAATAGATGGCAAATTTTATAACTGAAAATATAGAACAGTATCTAAATAACCAGGTTAACAGAAATGTCCTGGGGGGGGGGGGCTGCTTGTTTTACAATTATCTACTACTAAATTCCTTGACTTTTTACTTTTATTACAATTATTACCATATTGTAATAAAATAATGTAAGTAAAATCATAAAAACATTAATAAGACTTGAAATCAGATAATATTTGGAAATGTATGAGTGAACAGATGTTTTTTAATAACATGTATTGTAAATAAATTGCTCAAATACCAGAATACAGTAACAATTTAATTATAAGTCAATACTAAGGAAAAGGACAATATTATAAAGAATGTAAGCCAAAAGTTAAGTTTACAGGCTAGGATCCTTGACACTCAGGGTTACCCTATACAGGTAGGATATGATTGTAATAATAGAGAAGATGTATATGAAGATATGTTAGAAACACAGATAAGTGCTTCATGTGTCTGAATTTAATCAATTTTTCAACAAAGCCTTCTTCAATTTGTACTCAACTCTGAAGACTTCATGGCTATATCCATGTAGTTTTGTAAGATAGATTGGTCTGGCTTCAACTTCATTCATGCATACATTCATTGCAGAGGTTTTCTAACTCCATACAAGTCAGAATGGCTCACATTACAGCATTAAAAAATAAAACAAAGTAACAAAGTTCATATGTGATTGGAAGAAAGAAGATACTTTAATGGACTGGTGGATATCCTGCTTGAAGGTATATAGCATGGCAAGTAAACCGGACAACACACTTGCACTAGAAACTAGAAAATATTGTTTTTAATGTATAGTAAGACAAGACAGGCAGAAGTTGCCTTGCTGGTGGACTATCATACATAGAGGATGGCATTGTACAATCCTGTCCTAAAAAAATGGCCAATTGCTCATACTTACACTAGCACAAGCTGGTCAGCCTAGATTAACTGATTCCAGTGAATCAGGCCCTCATATCCATCAAAATAACTGCAATGCTATTGTAAAAGAAAATATTCTTGAAGAGATCCCACAGTCAGCTTTCTAGCAGTTGAGAGGCTGGATCGAGCTGACATGATCATATCCTATTAGTATTATGTCCTTTTTATGGCTTCCAGATTATTTTGTTTTGTATTGTTTTCCTGGACATACAAAAGAAACTGCCTGATATATTAAAATTAAAATTACTTAGGAAGTTAACATATGGACCCTGCACCTAGAGAAAAAAAATCCTTTTTTATTTATCAGCATGATATATTATCATAATATAAATCCCCTAGCTATTAGGCATTTTTTATAGATGAAATGAAGTGTTGTTTTCTAAAATGGACTACTATACAATATTACAGCTACCTTATCAGGTATTTTCAGCTGTACTTCATATTTCTTCAGATGTTTGCAAACATTGCCTTCCTTTATCTGTTCCAAATAATAAGTACTGTAAGACAACTGTAACTCAGAAAATTCAGAACATTGACTAATTAGAAATTTTAGGTCACCTAATTGTCATGCAATAAATTCATTTGAAATATGGACTATAGAAGAGCTACATGTTGCCTTTTCCTCTCTGAAGTATCAAAAAGGTACTGAAACATTGCTTCCCATGAATACAGTATGTTTGATAATAATTTTATTAAACACATCTACTGTAGATCTGTCTTTTCAGGCAAGATAATTAAGTAGACTCCCTAATTTCTTTCTCAGGTGAACATTAATCTGATTAACTCAGATATGATAATTACAATTTTATTTTTAAAATATATTATAGAGCTTGCTTTAAGAGTGAAGAGCCAATATAGGGTGATCTATAATTATTATCCTGACTGATGTATGAATGTAGACTAACCAAGTGAGCTAAATTTAGTCTCAAATATGTGAACTGAATATAATTGCTACACATTCCTGAGCAGCTAAAATTATTTGATTCTTGAATTCACACCTTAAAGCACAAAGAAACACATACTAAAATTGCTTTGAAATGCTTTGGTAGGCACTGGTGTCTACATTGTGTTTAATTGTTTTATATTCATTTGAAATAATTTCCCCCAGACAGCCTTACTGTGGTGAAAAAGGGCAAAACATGACTAGAAACCTGAAGTGAAGGGGCAGAGATAGTGAGTTGGAAAAAAAAATCAGTTTTTCACTTCAGTGGAATAGAAAAGGATATCTAGCCAAAGCAAGAATGATGTAACACCCAAAGTATGCGAAACAAAACAAGAGCTTGAGAGGAAGACCCAATATGTATTATAAGGAAATTATATAAGGTAAAAAAATAGTTGAAATGAAGAAAACAAAATACCTTATAATCTATGTAATTATAATTATACAAGTAAAGTAAAATAATTATTCTGGTGCTATTTTTGGGGACCATTTTCTTGTTTCAGAATACCATAGAGAAGGGAAAACAAAATAGAGAGGATCATAATCCATGGAAGGCTATCTGAATTAGCTTTATAGTCTGTACTAGTTTTTTCTGACCTGATGCCATTCAGATCTGCAGGGATTAAAACTTCCAGAAGATAGTAGTCAGTTTTGCCAAGAAACTGTGATTCTGCAATTGAATCAATAAAATGGAATTAGAAGAAAAATGCATTCATTGTGAATCATGGGGTGGAGACAGATGCTTAATTTTTAAAAACAATACAAGAACTTGGAAAGAGGTCTTCTTCATGACATACGGATTCAATCCACTTTTACAAATGATAAAGATGTACTGGTATTACATTGTTTTTCATATCTTCAAAAATGAAGTCAGTTAGCAGTGAGTGTGGTATAAAAAATGCATTCCACTGTGTACTGCAAGAAACAATACTTCTCTCCTATTCTGCCATTGTTTAAAATCAATCTCCTTCAGGGAAAATAGCTAAGAACCATTTCTGAATCCTGAGAGAATAAAACTAGGATCATCACAAGCACATTCTTTTCTTTTCCCTACTTAAGTTCATCTACTTCAAAAGTTTGAACTATGGAAAAATTTAAAATCTCTAGTTCCTACTATGCAAATGTTAGGGTTAGCATAGTGTGAAAAAATAGTATTATAGTTCTCCATGATCTTAGGACAGAGGTCCCCAACCTTTTGGGCACTAGGGACCAGTTCCATGGAGAGAGGTTTTTCCACAGACTGGAAAATGGATGGTTTTGTGTTCTGCCTGCATCCCATGGATGGGGCTTTGCTTGTTTGTGCGAACTAGTTGCTGGCATGCCACGGTTCGGTACCGGTCCATGACCAGGGGTTGGGGACCCGTGTCTTAGGATACAGCCAAGATAGCCTTATTTCATTTGCTGAAGTAAAGGTGGGCCCCACCCCAAATTCCATTGAAGAGAAAATGGCTGGACTGAATCTTATTTTATTGTTTTATCATTGTTTTAACTTTGTACGCCGCCCTGAGTCCTTTGGGATTGGGCGGCATATAAACACTGAAAATAAATAAATAAATAAATAAATAAATAAATAAATAAACAAACAAACTGAATGCTGAGAGAGCATAGAATCTTTTACACAGAAATGGGCAAAACTTTTCTGGCCTGGGATAGTCTAATTGTGCACGCTGAGGATCCAGAGTAAGTGGGGTAGCTGGTCATTGTTCATCATAAAAGATTTAATAAACAGAATTGGATGGGTTATCTGTTTTCTCTCTTTTATTTTGTGTTAAATCAAATGACTGGAAACCACACTGCAATTTTGGGCAGCTGTTTTTGGACAGGGTTCTTAGGGATATGAAAAAGTTCCTTTTGGGCAGCCCAGGGTCTTGGGGTTGTAAGTAGCTTACCCTCTTTTTAAGATTTGAAGTAAGTGAAGCACTTTAGGAAACTCTCGGCTGGAAGTGCAGCATTTATAGTTTTCTCTTCTAACAGAGTGGAATGTACCAAGTAGGATGCTTTTCTTTTTTTCTTCTGAGTATTTAAACTTCAAGCATTGAGAAAATATATAAAGACAAAAAGCCAAGTAACTGTCTCTAAAAGCTCCATAAATCACAACTCTTATATACACATCCATACTAAAGGAATCTTCTGCAAGATGCAAGAGCAGGTCTCCCTCCAGGGATAACTGTTCTAGTTTCCCTGTATTTTGTGTTATATCCTACCTTTTACCTTGCTAAGGAAATTGGCGAGGAACCAAGTGGTTTACAGCCATAAGTGAAAGCAAAGGAATTCTTAGCATTTTTCCAATAAAGGTTATATGCCAATAGAAATTCTTTGTTCTGAAGTACTATTTAAAATTACCAAGCAGCTAGCTATTTTGGTCAGCAAACTCACATGCATTGGGCAGGTAATGAGTAACAAAATCTATCTACTAGGAGCAATAATAGTAATATATTGCTTTTACTTTTTCAACTGAAAATAACAGCACTGCAAACTAACATATTCTTAGATTTCCCCAAATGCTCATTTTTGAGTATGAAAATGTAAAAAGGCAACAGATTTGGAAAAGCTGATCTAGCTCGGCTTTTGTCACAAGCAACAGCAAATAGTAGTGATTCTCAATTGGACAACAATATAATTTAACAGGCATGATATTCATTATATGTCTCTTTGATCAACATGTATTATTTCTCTGTTGCCTTTCCTGGAGGGCTGGAACCCTGATTTAGACACATTTCAGAAAAGTCAATTTCAGTTATTTCAACAGTTCCAGTGCAAACTAACTGTGCAATTTGCTAAGCTTTCCAATTAAGTTAAAATGCAAACTCTAATTTGAAAACCCCATGGACAGTACCAAAAGGCAAAAAGATATGACGCTGGAAGATGAGCCCCTCAGGTCGGAAGGTGTCCAATATGCTACTGGGGAAGAGCAGAGGGCTAGTACTAGTAGCACCAGAAAGAGTGAAGCAACTGGGCCAAAGCCGAAAGGACGCTCAGCTGTGGATGCATCTGGTGGTGAAAGGAAAGTCCGATGCTGTAAAGATCTTTTCTCCATAAGAACCTGGAATGTAAGATCCATAAATCAAGGCAAGCTGGACGTGGTCAAACAAGAGATGACAAGACTGAAAATCGACATCTTAGGAATCAGCAAACTAAAATGGACAGGAATGGGTGAATTTAATTCAGAGGACCATCAAGTATACTACTGCGGGCAAGAATCCCTCAAAAGAAATGGAGTAGCCTTAATAGTCAATAAAAGAGTAGGAAAAGCAATACTGGGATACAATCCCCAAAATGACAGAATGATCTCAGTGCGAATCCAAGGCAAACCATTCAATATCACAGTAGTCCAAGTCTATGCCCCAACCACTGGTGCTGAAGAAGATGAAATTGACTGGTTCTATGAAGCCCTACTGCACCTTATAGAATCAACACCAAAAAATGATGTCCTTATCATCATGGGGGATTGGAATGCTAAAATAGGAAGCCAAAAGGTAACTGGAATAACAGGCTTGGAGTACAAATTGAAGCAGGGCACAGGCTGATAGAATTTTGTCAAGAGAATATGATGGTCATAGCAAACACTATTCCAACAACCCAAGAGACGGCTCTACACATGGACATCACCAGACGGTCAATACAGAAATCAGATTGACCATGTGCTCTGCAGCCAAAGATGGAGAAGCTCTATACAGTCAGTAAAAACAAGACCAGGAGCTGACTATGGCTCAGATCATGAGCTTCTCATTGCAAAATTTAGGCTTAAATTGAAGAAAGTAGGGAAAAACACTAGGCCATTCAGGTACGAACTAAATCATATACAGTATATGAATATACAGTAGAGGTGACAAATAGATTTAAGGAATTAGATCTGATAGACAGAGTGTCTGAAGAACTATGGACGGAGGTTTGCAACATTGTACAAGAGGTAGCAACTAAAACCATCCCAAAGAAAAAGAAATGCAAGAAAGCAAAATGGCTGTCTGAGGAAGCTTTGCAAATAGCTGAGGAAAGAAGGGAAGCGAAAGGCAAGGGAGAAAGAGAAAAATACACCCAATTGAATGCAGAATTCCAGAGAATAGCTAGAAGAGATAAGAATGCCCTCTTAAATGAACACTGCAAAGAAATAGAAGAAAACAATAGAATAGGGAGAACCAGAGATCTCTTCAAGAAAATTGGAGATATGAAGGGAACATTTCATGCAAAGATGGGCATGATAAAGGACCAAAATGGCAGGGATCTAACAGAGGCAGAAGAGATTAAGAGGAGGTGGCAAAATTACACAGAAGAACTATACAAGAACGAGCTTAGCGTCCCTGATAACCATGATGGGATGGTCACTGACCTCGAGCCAGGCATCCTAGAATGTGAAGTGAAATGGGCCTTAAGAAAGCTGAGCAACAACAAAACTAGTGGAAGTAATAATAATAGTAGTAGTAGTAGTAGTAGTAGTAGTAGTAGTAGTAGTAGTAAAGTTGGAAGGCACCTTGAAGGTCATCTAGTCCAACCCCCTGCTCAGGCAGGAAACCCTATACCATTTCGGACAAATGGCTGTCCAGTCTCTTCTTAAAAACTTCCAGTGTTGGAGCATTTGCCGCTTCTGGAGGCAGGTTGTTCCACTGGTTAATTGTTCTAACTGTCAGGAAGTTTCTCCTTAGTTCTAGGTTGCTTCTCTCCTTGATTAGTTTCCACCCATTGCTTCTTGTTCTACCTTCAGGTACTTTGGAAAATAGCTTGACTCCCTCTTCTTTGTGGGAGGCCCTAAGATATTGGAACACTGCCATCATGTCCCCCCTTGTCCTTCTCTTCATTAAACTAGACATACCCAATTCCAGCAGCCGTTCCTTATATGCTTTAGTCTGCAGTCCCCTAATCATCTTTGTTGCTCTTCTCTGTACTCTTTCTATCTAGAGTCTCAACATCTTTTTTACATCGCGGTGACCAAAACTGGATACAGTATTCCAAGTGTGGCCTTACCAAGGCATTGTAAAGTAGTATTAACACTAAAGTGGTATTAACATGTAGTCTTGCTTCTATCCCTCTGTTAATGAAGCCTAACACTGTGTTGGCCTTTTTGGCAGCTGCAGAACACTGCTGGCTCATATTTAGGTGATTGTCCACTAGGACTCCGAGGTCCCTCTCACAGTTACTACTATTGAACAAGGTATCCCCTATACTATACCTGTGCGTTTGGTTTTTCTTGCCTACATGTAGAACCTTGCTTTTTTCACCATTGACAGTATTCCAGCTGAGCTATTCTCTCCCATAAAAAATATGGTGAGATGTAAATTACAGAATACCATACCGGCTCGGATGTCGCCCGGGTTAACAAGGTCCACACTAGATATTGGAGTTCCTGGATATCTGGTGAAAAATGGGTTACAGGACTCAGGACTGTTGGCTGAGCAACCAGGGCCAGCAGCTGCAGAACTACTGGAAGAAAAGGTGTTTACCCGTCGCAGATACACAGTGATGGAAAACAAAGAAATAATGATTTGTTACTACAGATCAAGTCCAACAAGAAGAGGATATCTAAAACAAATGCACCAGTTCTGGAAAGAACAACATCCAGAATCAGAAATAACAGAATAGAGACTAGCAGATCAACGCAGATTTATAATACGAAATAAAGTATTCACAGAAACAGAATTAGACGAACTGCAAAGGTTTACCCAGGGCAAAGAAATCAAAGCCTTACCAGAAGTAATTCAGAATGTAGAGGCAAACCAGGGGGAGTTGGCAGTGAAGGAATCCAGCAGAGATATACAACTGTTCTCATTTGGAAACCAGGCACCTCTTCCTCAGGAAGAACAAAACCCTCTAACTAAAGAAATAAAAGAATTGAAGCAAAGAATAACTGAGCATCTAGAACAGCACAAAAACAACATTATAAGGCTGTCTGCATTGAAGCTTGTTCCAAAGAAACAGCTAGCACAAGCATTAAAATATGCAAATACTGTAATATCAAATATAAGCACCAATTCACTGCAAGAAATAAGCCAACTAATGTACAGCACAGCTGCAGTTATAACTGAATACCTGGGATGCAAAATCAACAAAGAAGAAAAACAAACAAACAGTGCACCAGAAAAATGGAAGATTAGACTAGAAAATAAGATCAGCAAGTTTGGTCACATGCAAGCAAGCTAGAACAGATGAAAGAAAAGAAGCTGAAGAACAAGAAGACCAAAGAATACCTAATCAAGAAATACCACTTAGAAACAAGGAAGATCAAGGAAGCACTGGAAATAATAAAGCAACAAATAACAGCTATAGCCAGGAAAATCAGTAGATATGAAGCTCAAATTGCAAACTATAGGCAGAACCTCCAATTTCAATCCAATCAGAAACATTTCTACCAATCCATCAATGGAGAAACTGCAAGGAATCAGTCAGTACCTGACAAGGAAGAAACAGTGCAGTTCTGGAAGCAGATATGGGATAACCCAAAGAAATACAACAAAGATGCGGCTTGGTTAAAAGAGGTGGATGCAAATAAAACAGAAGTTGAAATGAAAGAACTAGCAATAACAACAAAAATGGTAGAAAAAAGAGCAAGGAAAATCAAAAATTGGTCAGCACCAGTGAAGATGAACTGCATGGGTTTTGGTTGAAACATCTAACTGTTATACACCCACTCATTGCCAAGCAGTTCAACAATATACTACAAGGAGGAGAAATTGAAAAGTGGCTAACAACTGGGAAAACCTACCTAATAATGAAAAATCCAGCAAAAGGGGCAACACCAGGTAACTACAGGCCAATTACCTGCTTACCAACAACTTTCAAATTACTAACTGGTGTGGTAGCTGATGCAGTACAACAGCATCTAGTTGAAAACAATCTCTTTCCACCTGAGCAGAAAGGAAACCGCCCCAATAGTAGAGGAACAAAAGATCAACTCCTAATAGACAAAATGATCTTGGAAAACTGCAAGAGAAGGAAGACCAACCTGAATGTGGCATGGATTGACTACAAAAAGGCATTTGACTCTCTGCCACATGACTGGATAATCAAGTGCCTAGAAATAACAGGAGTCAGTAGAAACATCAGAAAATTTGTGCAAAGATCGATGGCACAATGGAAGACACAGTTGCAGATCAATGGTGAGAGACTGGGAGAGGTTAATATCAAGAGAGGAATATTTCAAGGAGATTCATTATCACCATTACTATTTGTTATTGCACTGTTTCCTCTGTCAACAATACTGAATAACTCAGGACATGGCTATCAAACATCAAAAACATCTGCCAGACTATCCCACCTCCTTTACATGGATGATCTGAAGCTGTATGGAAAAACATCATCTGAAATAGAATCGCTGCTCAACACTGTCCGTATATATAGCCAAGATATTGTAATGGAGTTTGGCTTGGACAAATGTGCCACACTTACTATCAAACAAGGAAAAATAGTGAAAACTGAAGGAATCAAGATGCCCCACGAAAATAACATTAAGAGTCTGGATGAGGAAGATTACTACAAATACTTGGGTATCCTTCAAGCTGACAACATCAAGCACACTGAAGTCAAGAAAAAGATTAGAGGTGAATACATCAAAACAGTGAAGAAGATCTTAAAGTCCAAACTCAATGGAGGAAATACCATAAAGGCAATCAACACTTGGGCAATTCCAGTCATTAGGTACACAGCTGGAATAATGGACTGGACTCAAGCAGAACTAAAAGCAATGGATAGGAAGACCAGAAAAATAATGACAATGAATCATGCCCTTCATCCACGCAGTGACATTGACAGACTTTATCTACCAAGGCAAATAGGAGGGCGTGCAATGCTACAAGTACATCAGATGGTTGAAGAAGAAAAAATGGCTTTGGAAGAATATCTGAAGAACAATGATAAAGATGCACTGAAATTAGTATATCAGGAAGGCTTACTGACTACTGGAGAGACTAAACTGGCCTACAAGAAAGACCAAATGAAGAACAGAATAGAGGCATGGGAAGACAAAGCACTACATGGCCAATACATTAAAAAAATAGCTGGGAAAGCAGATAATAATAAAACCTGGCAATGGCTAAGAGCAGGAAAATTGAAGAAAGAGACCGAGGGACTAATTCTGGCTGCACAAGACCAAGCCTTAAGGACAAATGCATACAAAGTCAAAATTGAGAAGACAGCAACAGACAGTAAGTGCCGCCTATGCAAAGAAGCTGAAGAAACAGTGGACCACTTGGTAAGCTGTTGCAAGAAGATTGCACAGACTGATTACAAGCAGCGGCATGACAAAGTAGCAACAATGGTGCATTGGAAGATCTGCAAAAAATATCATTTGCCTGTAAGCAAAAACTGGTGGGATCATAAAATAGAGAAAGTCATAGAAAATGATAAAATTAAACTGCTCTGGGACTTCAGAATTCAAACAGACAAGCACCTGCAACATAACACCCCAGACTTAACAATTGTCGATAAGAAAGACAAAAAAATCTGGATAGTGGACGTGGCAGTGCCTGGAGACAGCAGAATAGACGAGAAAGAACTGGAGAAGATAACAAAATACAAAGACCTACAAATAGAAATAGAAAGACTGTGGCAAAAGCAAGCAAGGGTAATACCAATAGTAATAGGCTCCTTGGGTGCAATCCCAAAACAACTGGAGCACCACTTGAACACCATTGGCATTGACAAATTCACTATTAGTCAATTGCAAAAGGCAGCCTTACTAGGAAGGCTGCTTCCATCCTGCGACGATATCTGTAATACCATCAAACATCCACATCTGCCTATCTCAGGTCCTGGGTAAGGACTCGATAGGTAGACAAAATGCCAAATCCAGTCTGAACATCTGGCTGACTGTGTGATGATCCGTAGTAGTAGTAGTAGTAGTAGTAGTAGTAGTAGTAGTAGTAGTAGTAGTAGTAAAGTTGGAAGGCACCTTGAAGGTCATCTAGTCCAACCCCCTGCTCAGGCAGGAAACCCTATACCATTTCGGACAAATGGCTATCCAGTCTCTTCTTAAAAATTTCCAGCGTTGGAGCATTCACCACTTCTGGAGGCAGGTTGTTCCACTGGTTAATTGTTCTAACTGTCAGGAAGTTTCTCCTTAATTCTAGGTTGCTTCTCTCCTTGATTAGTTTCCACTCATTGCTTCTTGTCCTACCTTCAGGTACTTTGTAAAATAGCTTGACTCCCTCTTCTTTGTGGGAGGCCCTAAGATATTGGAACACTGCCACCATGTCCCCCCTTGTCTTCATTAAACTAGACATACCCAATTCCAGCAGCCGTTCCTTATATGCTTTAGTCTGCAGTCCCCTAATCATCTTTGTTGCTCTTCTCTGTACTCTTTCTATCTAGAGTCTCAATATCTTTTTTACATCGCGGTGACCAAAACTGGATACAGTATTCCAAGTGTGGCCTTACCAAGGCATTGTAAAGTAGTATTAACACTAAAGTGGTATTAACACGTAGTCTTGCTTCTATCCCTCTATTAATGAAGCCTAGCACTGTGTTGGCCTTTTTGGCAGCTACAGCACACTGCTGGCTCATATTTAGGTGATTGTCCACTAGGACTCCGAGGTCCCTCTCACAGTTACTACTATTGAACAAGGTACCCCCTATACTATACCTGTGCTTTTGGTTTTTCTTGCCTACATGTAGAACCTTGCTTTTTTCACCATTGACAATATTCCACCTGAGTTATTCAAAATCTTAAAAGACGATGCCATAAAAGTGCTACACTCAATTTGCCAGCAAATTTGGAAAACTCAACAGTGGCCACAGGATTGGAAAAGGTCAGTTTACATTCCAATTCCAAAGAAATGCAATGCCAAAGAATGTACCATTGCACTCATTTCACATGCAAGTAAAGTTATGTTTAAAATCCTACAAGCTAGACTCCAGCAGTATGTGGATCAAGAACTTCCAGAAGTACAGGCAGGATTTCGAACTAGAGGAACTAGACATCAAATTGCCAACATGCGCTGGATCATGGAGAAAGCTAGGGAGTTCCAGAAAAACATCTACTTCTGCTTCATTGACTATGCTAAAGCCTTTGATTGTGTGGATCACAACAAACAGTGGCAAGTTCTTAAAAAGATGGAAGTACCAGACCATCTTATTTGTCTCTTGAGAAACCTATATATGGGTCAAGAAGCAACAATGAGAACTGGACATGGAGCCATTGATTGGTTCAAAATTGGGAAAGGAGTCCAGCAAGGCTGTATTCTGTTGCCCTGCCTATTTAACTTATATGCAGAGCACATCATGAGAAAGGCAGGGCTAGATGAATCAAAAGTTGGAATTAAGATTGCTGGGAGAAATATCAACAACTTAAGATATGCAGATGATACCACTCTAATGGCAGAAAGTGAAGAGGAACTAAAGAGCCTCTTGATTCGAGTGAAGAAGGAGAGCGCAAAAATTGGCTTGAAACTCAACATTAAGAAAACCAAGATCATGGCATCCGGCCCTCTCAATTCCTGGCCAATAGATGGGGAAGAAATGGAGGTTGTGACAGATTTTATCTTCCTGGGCTCCAAGATCACCGCAGATGGGGACTGCAGCCAAGAAATTAGAAGACGCTTGCTCCTGGGAAGGAAATCTATGGCAAATCTGGACAGCATACTAAAAAGCAGAGACATCACTCTGCCAACAAAAGTACGTGTAGTCAAGGCCACAGTTTTCCCAGTTGCAATGTATGGCTGTGAAAGTTGGACCATAAGAAAGGCTGAGCACAAAAGAATTGAGGCCTTTGAACTATGGTGCTGGGGAAGACTCCTGCGAGTCTAATTATGTTGAGATACCCCAGCAAGCTATCTCAACATAATTAGATTGGCTCTTGAATGCATTACCTAAACGTTTGTGGATTAGCATCCTAATTGCAAAAAGTGCTTCTGCTGCTTCCTATTGACATATAACGATTTCGGCTCATATGTCCCTATTATGTCTAGCAGCATTCAACCTCTGTGTTGATATACTCCATTGACATGGACAAGGACTTACTACAGCTTTTACCCATACTTTATATGCTGTTTTAGGAGTGGGTTTTTTTTTAACCATATAAGGCTTAATCTCCTCCATTTTTAAATTCAATTTATGCAATTCTATAATTGCATTAAAGCATTTATTGTTCAAGATCCTGTTATAGGGAGTCTATCCAGCTTTGTTGAGTCCATTTGTATCATTACTCAGAATGTTCCAGCATTTGATTTGAGAGAGAAAGCCAGTAAACGTGTAGACTCTGCAGATGACAATTCCACAGTTTCACATCTGTATGTGGAAACTATTCATGAACATGTGAACTATTCATATAGAGCAGGTTTCATAACTTCAAACCATCCAATATGGGGGGGGGGACTGAAAATGTGGCTTTAAGACTTATTAAATTTCTTTCTTCTACCACATTGCTTTATCTGTTGTTGTTTTTTACCACCTAGCCCAGGGGTAGACAACCTCAGCTCTTTTATGACTCGTAGCTGGCTCGGGAATTCTGGGAGTTGAAATCCACGAGTCATAAAAGACCCGAGGTTGCCTACTCCTGACCTAGCATGGTGAATGAACAAGAGCCAGTCTTGTGTAGTAGTTAAGGTAGCAAGTTAAAAAGCAGGAAACTGTAAATTCTAGTCCCATCTTATGTGCAAAGCCAGCTGAGTGATCTTAGGCCAGTCACTCTTTCTCAGTCCTGGGAGGAGACAATGGCAAATACTTCCAAAAATATTGCCCAGAATTTTTTCAGGGTGTCACCAGGAGTCAACACTGAATCAAAAGACACACACACACACACAAATGCATGCACTCCCTCTACACACACACACACACATAGAGAGAGAGGGGGGGGAGGGAGGGAGGGAGGGAGGGAGGGAGGGAGGGAGGGAGGGAGGGAGGGAAATTCTGATAAATAATTCTCATTCTCAAAAATATGGAAGTTTTTACATTTTCCTATGGTGGAGTTTCCACATTATTTTATTTCTAAATTATTTTTGTTTAGAAAATTTCCAAGTTATTATGAAATATTCTAATAAATACATTGCCTTAACATTAATTTTAAATTGTATAATTTATAATCCATTATAGAATTTTTCCATCTTTTCCAAAATGAGGATTTGGGAAGAATTCCATACAGCTCTAAAATATATAAACTGTCCTGTTGAGGCTTTCTTTATATTTACCTATCAAAATTAGTGGAGAACTTTAGCAGAAATAATTATATATTTATAATTCACTATACCATATACCAGTGGTGGCGAACCTATGGCACGCGTGCCAGAGGCGACACTCGGAGCCCTCTCTGTGCAAATGCCCCAGCCTCGCTTTCCACGTGACCCCCTCCGCTCCAGCAGTCCCCCTGGAGGAGAGTTGCCCCCGAGCGTGGCCCACACAGAACAGTGCAGCCAAGGACATGGCAGCTAGGCAATGTAGACAAGACTCTGCCCTCATGCCCCATCCCGCACAGTTGATGCTGCGGGGGATGAGTAGAGGGCGTGGCCGCCATGGCGTTGCTGCCTGGGCAATCTGCAGTGGGCCCTGGAGGCAGTGAGTAGCCCTGCGGGCAGGTGGGGTGGGGGACAGGGTGGGGGCGGAGCAGGGCTGGGGCAAGGGGTGGAGCGGGGGTGGAGCCAGTTTTTGGGCACTCGGTCTCTAAAAGGTTCACCATCACCGCCATATACTATACCTGTATATGGCTAAGATTCATATACAGAGATAAGTGGAAAGATATTATAAAGTATAATTTGTAAGTTATGAATAATATACAAATGGTGACAGATATGAAGTGCAGTTAACTATTCTATGTAAAGTTGATTCAATGACCCATATAAATTGGATTCAGAAATTAACTTCTAATATGTCTTTTTTTTTAAAAGTATCTGAATTTTGATCGGTTCATTCTTGTAGCTGACACTAGATGTCACCATCATTATTCAATTGTGAATAATTCTTTTTATTTTAATTAGGACTTTTGCACATATTTCCCACTATTTCTTGTTATTTAGCCTATTTTGTTTAAGGTGTACACTGTCCCTGTGATTAAGATTCAGTGCCAATTCTACATTATTTTTGATAAATTTTAACTGAACAAGTTCAACTAAGAAGTAAATGTTCTGATTTCAGTGATGGAATCCATAGAGTTTTAGTGGAAGAATTGTAAAATAGATAAACACAATGATTTCTGCACTTTTCAGCACGTTAGTAATGAACCACATATGTATTAGTCTTGTCACTTAACTGAATTCTGAAAATGTTATCAGCCCATATAACTGTATAATATTGTATACATTGTGTATATTGAGGGATACATTGGGATATTGCCAGTAAAGGGAAAACTTTGGAGATTCAATATTGGTATGATTCTTCACTTTTCTCTTCATAAAGCAATAAGTGAAAGAGACATGGAGATAGAAGTTAACTTTTCCATTAAAGGTCATAGAGGAATTTTGATTGAGTGTTAGATGCCCAAATAGGAACATATTTTTCAGTCTCTATACACCAACGTATAGCGTATGAGAAATAAACAGGGTGAATTAGAAACTCAAGTGAATGAGGCCAGATATAATATTGTTGCTATTACAGAAACTTGGTGGGATGAAACCCACAAATGGAATATATAGACCAAATAAAAGAGGAGGTGGAGTTGCATTGTATATAAGAAATAACTACTTCTCTACAGAAATAGAACACAACAATGATGAAAACTTCTTGGATGCATTTGGGTCAATATAGAAGGGGGGGAAATGACATTGCCATAGGTGTATACTATAGACCAGGGGTGTCAAACTGCCAGCCTGTGGGCTGGACGCATCATCCAGAAGCCGCGCCCACCCCATTGCTGGCAATGGCAAAACCGTCCCGATACCTTGCGTGACATCACGTGATATTGCCAGTTTGACATGTCTGCTATAGCCCATTCAACCAAATAGAGGAAATAGATGAACTTTTTGTTATTCACTTAACTAAGGTATATAGGAAGCACATCATAATAGTAATGGGGGACTTTAACTACCCTGACATCAACTGGGAGACAAACTCTGCACCAAGTGGAAGATTAAACAGGTTCATGACAAACCTAGCAGACATCTTTATCTCTCCAAAAGTAGAGAAGGGAATTAGGGGATCAGTCATATTGGACCTAATTCTCACTAACAGAGATGAAATGATAGAAGGTGTTGAAGCCACAGGAATGTTGGGGGGGGAGTGATCATGCAGTATTGGAATTCAACATTATACAAGCACAAGCAATAGAACAAAGTCAAACTAAAGTCTTGGACTTTAAGAGAGCTAATTAGCAAGAGCTTGGGAAGGATTCCATGGATGAGAATTCTCAAGGGAAAAACAACCCAAGAAGCTTGGGAAACTTTGAAAAGTGAGATTATAAAAGCCCAGACTAGCACAATACCAATGAAGAAGAAAAATACACCTCTCAAAAGAAACCAGCATGGCTGCATAAAGAACTCTCTGATAAATGGAAAGACAAGTATAAAAAGTGGGAAGAGGGGCACATAAGTAAAGTAGAATATCAGCAAATACCCTGAGCCTGCAAAGATGAAGTGAAGAAAGCTAAGGTTCAAAATGAACTAAAGCTTGCAACAAAAATCAAAAATAACAACATGTAAAAAACAAGAAAAAAATCAAGGACATGATTGGTCCATAAATGGGAGAAAATGGTTAGAAGGCGACAAGCAACAGGGAGAAGGCAGAACTGCTTAGTTCATTCTTTGCATCCGTCTTTACACAAAAAGAAAAAGCAATCCAACCTACCAAAAACAGTACCATAAAAAACAGATTAGGAATACAAGTTAAAATAGGCAAGGAAATATAAGTGAGTACCTGTCCACTCTAGACAAATTCAGATCACCAAGACCAAATGGATTACTCCCCAAGGTTCTGAAGGAACTGGCGGACATGATCTCAGAACCACTGAACTATATCTTTCGAAGATCCTGGAGCACTGGGGAACTACCAGAGGACTGGAAAGGAACTGGTGTAGTTCCCATCTTCAAAAAAAAGTGTGGGGGGGAAATAAGTCCAGGAAACTACAGACCTATCAACCTGACCTCAATACCTGAGAAGATTCTGGAAAACAAAATCAAGCAACGAATCAGTGAACACCTAGAGGCAAAGTCATAACCAAAAGCCAACATGGGTGGCCTGGTCTAGACATGGAAAAGTTTCTGATTTGGTAGTAGATAGAATATTCTACAAAGGGAACAACGTTTGGTGCTCTGAAGTACAGTATTTAGGAAAGAATTTTTTTTTAATCTTGAAACAAATGTATACTTAGTTTTTTTTATTAGAGTGATTTAAATTATTAAACATTTTATTATAATAATTAAAAGTGGACAATGGGGTTTATTTTTTAACTGCAAGCCTGACCAAAGTTCACTATTTAATATATTGGTGTCTGTATAAGTATGCAGCATTCTTGTTATAGTTTAACAGGATGTCTTTGCATGGGGTGCAGTTATTCAAATTCTTTTAGTTATCTGAATTTGTGTCATGTGTTTGGTTTGGTCTGGTCAATTTTTTGGAGGGGTCAATTTTCCTCCCATTTTTTCCATTGCAACGTATGTAAGTATGTATGTATGTATGTATGTATGTATGTATATATGTATAATCCTCGTTTAATAACCACAGTTGGGCCTGGCAACTCCATCACTAAGCAACTGCTGTTGTATGGCTATTTCATCCCAGTTTGCTGAACTGCTATGTTCTCAACTGGTCAGCAGCTTCCTTTATTTTTATATAATAATAATAATAGTAGTAAAGTTGGAAGGGACCTTGGAGGTCATCTAGTCCAACCCCCTGCTCGGGCAGGAAACCCTACACCATTTCGGACAAATGGCTGTCCAGTCTCTTCTTAAAAACTTCCAGTGTTGAAGCATTTACTGCTTCTGGAGGCAGGCTGTTCCACTGATTAATTGTTCTCACTGTCAGGAAGTTTCTCCTTAGTTCTAGGTTGCTTCTCTCCTTGATTAGTTTCCACCCGTTGCTTCTTGTCCATTCCAGTTAACCCAAGGATGACCCATAAGGAACATGGAGGCAGTAAATCTTCAGGCTACCATGTTTTCCCCACCTTTTCACCCAGCACACCTTCATTCCACCTTGGAATCTCCTAATGGACATCCTTTCAGTTTTTGTCCAAGCTGGGCAAAGTGTACTCTTTTCTTTGTGCCTTATCTAATCCTCTCCTCCCCTCCTCTCCTGTCTCCTTTCCCTTATCTTTAAGTTGCAGCATGTTGAAATTAAGTTACAAAGTATCCCTAAATGCTCCTGTTCTTATTTGAATTATCAGTTCTTGCTTACTACAATGTTTTCATTGACCCAAAGTCTAATAAAGAGACCAAGAAACAAGCATTTCCCCTTATTTTAGTCATTGCAATACCAAAGAAACAATAATACAATGAAGGTAGAGGATGCATTAGTATCAAAGGAGACACTATGGGAAGGGAGTGTGAAGGCATCTAAGTGGTTGAATGCCTGGAAACATGAATGAAAAAAATGGGGACCAGAAAGAAGGGAAGACATTTTGAAGAACAAGGCAGGTATTAGTAAGCTATAACATACACTCTCACACACAAACACACAGAATGAGGCCTTCCTTCCCCTCATGGTTGGTGCCTGCAGTCGTTGTTGTCTGGATTCAGACCCACACTATCCTTGACAGTGTTCCAATATCTCCGGGCTGCCACAAAGAAGAGGGAGTCAAGCTATTCTCCAAAGCACCTGAGGGTAGGACAAGAAGCAATGGATGGAAACTAATCAAGGAGAGAAGCAACCTAAAACTAAGGAGAAATTTCATGACAATTAGAACAATTAATCAGTAGAACAACTTGCCTCCAGAAGTCGTGATTGCTCCAACACTGGAAGCTTTAAGAAGAGATTGGACAACCATTTGTCTGAAATGGTATAGGGTTTCCTGCCTGAGCAGGGTTGGGATAGAAGACCTCCAAGATCCCTTCCAACTCTGTTATTCTGTTAAATTATGCAGTCCAGACAGGATATTTTTAAAGTTACTTCAGAAAGAGCTGAGAACAGTGTGGGGGAAGGCAAGTTTAAAAAATCCTGTCTGGATTGCTCTGGTTTGTCAAGGGGCAGGGAACGTGCTGAGTCCAGACGATGACCACTACAGGCCCGGATTGGCTGTTCCTCTGCATTGTAGAATAACTTTGGATATGAAGTTTAGTCATTTTTTCCCCTTGGCTTTTGGATATAATACCAAGTCCTTTTCTTGAAAAGGGGTGATGGCAAACACTATTATAACTGGGCTTGTTTTCCATGGGGGATTTCTCATTATGCTCCCTGCCTCCAACATCTTTGTTAGGTTGTAGCATTTTATTTCCATGGGGATTTAATCATTATAGCAGCTGCAATCAGGTTCTTCTTTGTCCACAATAACATCATCCAAAAACAGCAACAACAAAAGAGAATAATACATTCCTCACCATCACAAAAAAGACCATTTGAAAAGGTATCATGCATCTACAGCAGAAGTATTAAACTCAATTTCATTGAGGGCCGCATCAGCATTGCAGTTGCCCTTGGGGGGGCAGGGTGGGTGTGGCCTACTGGGTGGGTGTGGATGGAGTGGGTGTGGCCTATTGGGTGGGCGTGGCCAGCTGTACATCATTCGCGTCAAGGGTGCCTGTGGAGGCCTGGGCAGGACTGGGACAGATCTGAGGGTCCCTGGCAGAAGGGGGTGGGACTTTGGCAAGTGCCAAGGTATGGTCCACTGGAGGAGCCTCACTGCCAGCTGAAACCCCTCCCCCAGAGCCCATCAAGCCGGATAGGTGAAGTAGGCGAGGGCCATTTGCTTGCCACTTCCAGGCGCTGGTGCATTTCTTCATTCCTCACAAAGGGTGACACCTCCCCAGCATGCACTCTGGGGGTGGGGCTGATGCGGCAGGGGCTGGTTCCTTGCTGTTTCCAGACAGCCTTGTGGAGCTAAGACTGAATGTGTTTCAGCACAGATGGCCACCACAAAATTGTACATTGGCTCCCGGCCGGCCAGGGCCAAGGCAGTGGGGGTCATTCCCTCACTGTTTCCAGGATGGCTTCACGGGCCACATGAAACCACTTTGTGAGCCGCATCCAGCCCCCGGGCCTTGTGTTTGACATGTCTGATCTACAGTTTTACTCCCTTCTGCCAATTTTAAATCTTCAGATGCAAAAGAGTTGTAGGAGATAAAAACAACCCTTCACTCAGTGGGTGCCCTGACCTGCCACCATGAAATGATGCCATGATTTCCCAACGTGATCTGCCTGTTTCAAGTAGGTTTGGCTGCTGTTCTCTATGTTATCAGGTAATTCAGGCTGAGCAGTGATCTTAAAGATTCTGTCTGCAAGCTGTAGATATATGAAAAAAAGTATCTGTAATCTGCAATGGGTACTAAAAGAGCCCAAAAGCTGTAATAGGGCAAAAGTAATGTGTATGGTTACTGCAGGAGCACTATGGCATAACAGCAAGTACCAGCAACATCCTTAAATAGCAGTCTAATTCAACTGCCCATGTGTTTCTTATTTTGAAAGGCTGGTCATTTAAAATAAGTGGAGAAAGTTCTGAACTTTATTAACAAATGCTGTACACTACAGATAATCCAAAGAGAATGGATCTATTACATGTCATGCTAGAAGTTGCCAATGGGTGGAGAACATTCAGCAGTCGCAGCATGTATTTGATTGGCAGATTATTTTTGCAGTTGGCTATCGCTATTGACTATCAACCCTGTCTTCTAAGGCCCGCTTCAGACTAAGGCAAAGCTAGAACAAGTTTCTACAATACTCCAGCTTTGATTGTACAAACTTGATCAGCTTTTTTTTTTAATTGATTCCTTCTGAGACTACTGCAATTCACAGCTTGTAAACTCCTATTGCAAAAGAGTAATTCATTGAATGAAATGTTTTCATAATAAAAGCAGAAGTTTTTTAAAACCTTCCTTTAGTATTGTTGTGTAGAGGCATAGTAGCCTAGTGATTAAGATGCTGGGCTTGTTGACCAGAAGTGGGCAGTTCAAGACCCAAATATGACGGGATGAGCTTCCATTTCTGCCCCAGCTCCTGCCAGCCCAGCAGTCTGAAAGCACACAAATGCAAATAGATAAATAGGTACCATTTGGTGGGAAGGTAACAATGTTCCGTGCCCCTTGGCATATAGCCATGCTGTCCACATAACCATAGAAGCATCTTCATACAATACTGGTTCCCTTGGCTGGAAAATGGAGATGAGCACGGCCCTCTGGAATGGGACACCACAGGACAAGGGAAATCTTTTTACTTTTTAATATATTGTGTGCCACCAGAGTGGTGGCTGATATGCAGTAATGAGTGGTGAGATGTGCAGCTATACAAGTTTAATAAAAAATATTGTTTTCCCATGACTTACTATGTATAAAATGAGCAATCAACGGCATTGCAGTCAAGTCTACACACTCCATCTTTGATATTTAAACTGAAGACATCAGCTTAATTCTTGAACTTTTTAAAAATGGAGGTGGCTTAGGGAGATGGTGTGGGAAGCAATTAGAGAAAGAAAAAGGCGGCCCGGGTAGTCTGCTTTTCCTTCCGATTGAGAACCTCCAGGGAAGATGGCCGCGGTGACTACGAGGCAACGAGGTCAGTCGCCCTCGGAGGCAAGCTGGGAGGAAAGAAGGCCGCGGGGTGAAAAGGTAAAAAGAAGGCGAGGAAAGAGGTGGCGAAACCCTCTCCCTTCCCCTGGCCTCCAGCCCGGCTGAGGCATCTTGGCGTGCCGCGAAGTGACAGCGGAGAAAAGTCGGTAGGTTTGAGGAATGCCGCGAGGACACAGCCGGGAGGGCGGCGCTGGGCCACGGGCAGCCCGCTCCTTGCTCCACCCCAGCATCAGGCCCCCTGGAGGACTGAGGCGCGCTGGGTGGGGAGGGGGGGAAGGCAGGCGTCGGGGGCGACCAGGGGAGCGAGGAAGGGCGAGCGGGGGACGAGAATGGAGGTCTCTACGCCCCACTTTGACAGAGCGGGAGGGGTGGGAGCGACCCTTCTCCTCCTCCTGGGGCGCCGCCGCCGCCGCCGCCGCCACTCCCCTCGCAGGCTGTCACTCGGGACGAGGAGACGAGCCGGAGGGGCGGGACAGGACGATCGGCGCCTCTTCTTAATGCACCTGGCCGGGAATCCCCCAGCGGGGAGAAGTAAGCGGCGGCGCCACTCGTAGCAGGGCTGGCGGGGATCGGTTACGACTAGGAGCGAAAAGATGCCCGCGGTAGCACATGCAGTTCGGGTTGGCTCAATCGGCCCTCCGGCCGTCGCCCTGCGGGGGCCTGTGGCCAAAGAGCCTGGCTGTCGTCTTTAGCGGCGCCCAGATCGGGGGCTCCAGGGCAGCCGTCGCGTTCGCGCCCACCGTACTGCATGCCTGCCCTGTGCCCCGCGCTCCACTATGGGGAGTCCCTTCTGGCACCTCGTGTTGCTGGGCTGCTCTGCAGGTGGGTGTCTTCAGAGCCCGCGGGAGGGAGTGCCGATCGCAGAGAAGAGATGCTTTTGGAAACGGTTCCTCCCGGGAGAGGTTGACTCTGGGGTGTTCCCTACTTTGCTTGGGACAATCTTTAAAACGTCCCCTGTTACTCGCAGAATTCCTTTTTCGGCCGAACTAAGGGCAGAGGTGCTTGTATTGTAAGTAAATAAGATAAAATTCGCTTTCTAAACAATGGTAGCGGTTCCGTGACTTTAGAAGAAAATCATCAAAAGGCTAGAGTTGTGCAAGAGAGAAAGATGAATTTCTTAAAATTGTTCCGCAGATAATATATCTCCTTTTGTATATGACTTAGCATAACTTTAGGAAATGGAATTTTAAAATCACCGAATGTAAGAATATTGCAGCTTTCCTTCTTCACTTGAAAAACGGTGGAATAATGGGTGTTAATTGTAATGGATGTTCAGAGAAAGCCCGTTTGGTATAGTGATTAAGGCACCAGGCTAGAAACTGGGAGATCATGAATTCTAGTCCTGTCTTAGACACAAAGCCATCTGGGTGAGCTTGGGCCAGTCGCTTTCTCTCAATCCTAGGAAGAAAGCAATGGCAAACCTCTTCTGAAAACCCTTGCCAAGAAAATTGCAAGAACCCAATCGGGTCAACACTTACTCAAAGGCACAACCCCTGTCCAAAAAAGAACTGTTGATCTTATTCATTCACTGGCAGAGTGCAACAATATATGCATTAAACAGTATTTCTTTCATACATACATACATACATACATACATATAAAAGAAATACTGTTTAGTACATATATTGTTGCACTCTGCCAGTGCAACAATAGAAATATATATATAGAAGGTATATTGTACACAGAACTAAACATATAGCTCTGGATCCTTATTAGTTCCCCTGAATCAACAAGAAATATGTAATTTAAGTGGAATTAAAGAAAGGCTAACCAGCATAACTATGTGGCAATGTAGGATGACATAATTTATTTACCACAAACACTTAGTTCTTCACGCATTAAGTAAATAGTACAATTGTTTAAACAGAAGCAGAAAAAAGATACTTAAGGTAATTCTAGTGGCATGATTTCAAGAAATTACAGAGAATTACTTTCTGGAATGTGTGTGACAATTGTTTTCTCTGATTATCTTTAGTTGCAATGAACAACTTAGAGATTATTTGTGATCTGCTGGCTTTCATTGCATACTGATTTTCCTTCTGAATATTTATATCCGAGGTCTATACTTTTGCACTCATATCCATTCTATGAATGCCACATGCTGCATTTTTACTTTAAATAGCTCATATAGATTTGAGGAATAAAACAAAAATAAGAAAGCTGCTAATGCAGCTGCATTATTTATACTCAGACCAGGCAACACAATTTAGAAAAGGTGCAGCAAGGATTAATTAAGGGACTTGGACTATACTGTCCTGAAATTGAAGGAAGCATGAAAAAGAAACTCAGACTAATTCCACCTTGGGTTTTCCTTTGAGAGAAAAATTTCAAGATTCTGCTAATATATCCTATAACAATAATGTTTCTTCCACTGGCCTACTTCAAAGGGTTGGCATCAATCTGGAAAGCCTATCCAAATTTCTCTATTTTCTTTTTGTTTATACTAAATAAAATCAAGGTGGAGTTATTTTAAGTTTCTTTTTCACGCTACTTTCTATCTCTGGACCATATAATCTCTTGTCAAAGGGTCTCCTTAATGACTTACTCGTTTCTTCCATGTTTAATGGTTCCCTCCTACCTTTCCCAAGATCAGCTCTAAATCCCTTTACAGTACTACATCATGCAGGGTCTTGTCTGATGCTACTCATCCCATATGGTGTACAAATAATCAGCCCAGCCTACCTCACAGGACTGTTGTGAGAAAAATAAGACAGAGAAATATATGTACAATTCCTCAAGCTCTTAGGATAGAAATCTAACAAATAAAGTGCAACTTAACAAACTTTGGACTGATAGAGGAAGAAAAAAGGGAGAAATAGAAAAGCAGTAAGTAAAAAAGGAAACTAATATCAAAAATGCTTTTCATAATGTTGTGATTAGCTAATTAGAATTTTTTTTAATTGAAGTTTATTATATAAAAAACAGAAACAAATATTAATGGAATGGGGGAAGGAAGGATGAGAAGGGGAAAAGATGCAAAGTAAAAGGGAAAGAAAAAAAGCAGTGACTTACAGCTTTTTCAGTGCAGTGGAATATAGAATACAGTTACAACCTCAATTTTTTGCTTTACATATTTAATAAGTACTAGCCATTTCTATAACAACAAAATAATGTAATCATCAAAGCATAAAATCAAAGTTTAATTATTTTTTATTTCAAACATAAACTCCAGAAGCAGTTTCCAAGTAGAATCAAAACTGGATAAGTTCTTTTCTTTAATTAAAGCAAGTTTTGCCATCTCTGCCAGTTCTGTTGCTTTTCCCATCAGATCTTTCATTGTGGAAATTGATGTGTATTTCCATTTTTGTGCATATAGGATTTTTGCCACAGTCAACATATGTAGTAACATATAGTTCTACTTTTTTTCAAGTTATTTATCCAAAGCCCTGAAAGAAAAGGTTTCAATTTTATATTTGTTTTAAGAATCTTCTGAATTAAGAGATAGAACAACTGGCTTTTGTTTCCTTTTTTTTTTAACAATGTGGCCCCGTGAGCACCTTATTAGGAGACATAAGAACCTTATTGGCATAAAATTCACAAGGTTCTTGGCAAAATAATTGCCTCCTGTTTTTATGAGGTGCACTTCACTCCATCTAAGAGTATTTCACTGTTGAAGAAGACCATGGTTTAGGAATCCAATCTTTCTTGAGAAACACCATTTTCATGGCCAGTTGTCCACCTCCAAGATTTTCTCTCCGTTATTGTTCCTTGACTATGTATGGAAGGGTGATGAAAATACTCCTTACAATCCATTTAGCTTCATCTTTTTAGCCTAGTTTCATAATTTCTTACAACCCTCTTTTAGCAGCATTGATTAACCTCACATGGATAAGCAGGAATGGATAGTGATCAGATTGATGAGTCTTGGTAATCTTTCTTTCATATTCTGAATTTGTGCACCAACACAGAGTTCCCCTCACTATAGCTTCTTATATCTAGCATACTAGTGGTTTTTTTCACCACTACCACCACTGGTCTTCTTTTCCTCCTCAGTGGAGGTTTCAATTGGATTTCTTGGTTTTGTTGACCAGAGTTGGAGAAGCTGAAATAATAGAACTTTCTCAGGGAGATGGTGCTTGGCTTCCATGTCTGCATTCTTTGATCAACTCCATGGTGTGGAGGTCCTCCATGTTCAACCAGTCATTCTTGCCACAATCCTCCAAATACTCATCCCTTCACTGAAGTGCTTTCTTCTTTCTTGTGCCTTATTGACCCTGCCTCTGGATGACTTCCTGTGCCTTGCTCCTCAGAAGCCTCATTCTATCAGCCTTTGTGGAAAGCTGTTTGTGCAGTACTGCTGTGATTGTATAAAAAAGAATGGCCGGCCTCCAGTTCTTTTACCCTTTTCTTCTGCAAGGAGAAATGCTAGTGTTTGCCACAGAGGTAATTAGCATAATTTTCTGGTAGCTTCCAAATTCCCATTGCTCCACTGATGTCACTGATACCATCCTTTTGACGGTATCTCAAGCCAGCTTCTTCCTCTCCTGCAAATTCTCTGACAAAGCTCTCCTGTTCCTGTTTGTTCTCCTAATTCCTTGCTTTGTTTGTGAACTCCCTGCTGCCCATTTTTCTAAAAAATGTTGGCTGAGACTCATGAAGCATAAGCCTAATTTTGCATGTTTTAGTATTTTATTATCTAATCACGTATGGATTAGACATTTGAGTTTAAAAAGCAAGGCAATCTTTTTAAAAAAAGATTGCATGTGTCTCAGATTGCATGAAGATGTATTCTAACTCACAGGATATGCATAAAACTACTTAGTTTCTCTTTTTCCTTTGCTAGATTGATAAAAATGAAATACATCAAGTTGCTACCCTTTTTCAAAAGGTAATTGGACTTTGTTTTTTACTTGAAGACATTTTGCTTTTCTTTCTTCTTGGATGAGAAGCAAAATGTCTTCAAGGAAAAAACAAAGAAAGTCCAATTGCCTTCAGGACAACCATGACCTGGATGACTGAAAATCTCCATAGACATCAAATTGCTACAGTAAACCTGATTATATAGCAGGTAAACTATGTAGCATAATGAAAGTGAAAAATTTAACAGCCAGCATGTTAACTGAGACAATTTATGGCAATTGTAACTGATAACACACCTGAAAATATTTCCTTCCTTCTCAGATTAGTTAATGTTTGTACAGCACTTTGAAAAGAGTTGGATATTATAACGTGACCTTTACCAGTGTACTTATTTACTTTTGTGGGCATAAGCGTGCTGTCTGCATCTAAACTAGAATAGGACAATTTTTCTTTTCAACATAGAAATCAAACTTGATCCTAAACATGTTTTTTCTGAGAAATAAGTACAGTTTTTTGCAAATGAACATTCCGTCTATGTCATCTAAGCAAAGAGTGATAAGATGAATGAAGCACAAGAAGAAATGGCTAAAGTAGACAGCCTCTGAAAATAATATGTATACATTTGCTTTTAACTATTGCTCTTATTCTCTTATTTTAAATTTGTTTTAACTGAGTGTTTATGTAAACAGAAAGGTTTGAAATACATTTTATAAGTCAAAAAAGAAAAAGGGGCGCCTTACGCATAAAACAGCCAATTCTTGACACGTGTTTAATGGTGATCTTCCATTTAATAATTTTTAGTAATTTCTTGTTAATGTGCAGTGTATCATTTTGTAATGTTTAGGCTTGCACGAGAACCCAAGAAGTTGCTTCCTACTGAGCCAGTCATCCATTCTTTCCCAAATAATTGTCACTGACTGGCATTGGCCCTTCAAGGTTTCTGGCAGAAGAGATTTGTACTTGTTAATATTTGAACATGAGGATTTCTGCATGAAAAGTATGTGCAGCACAACTGAGCAATAATATTAATTCCTGCTTGGAATTAATTTAGCTACAATGAAATTGAGTATTTCAAGAGTATTTCAAGAGTTTTGGACAAATGTATTTCTTAGTAAAAGCATTTGATATAAGTCAGACATGTCAAACACAAGGCCCAGGGGCCGGATGTGGCCCGCGAAGTGGTTTCATGTGGCCCACGAAGTCATCCTGGAAATAGTGAGGAAACGTTCCCCTCTGCCTTGGCCCTGGCCCAGGCTGGCCGGGAGCCAATGTACAATTTTGTGGTGGCCATCTATGCTGAAATGCATTCAGTCTTAGCTCCACAAGGCTGTCTGGAAACAGCAAGGAACCAGCCCCTGCTGCATCGGCCCCACCCCCAGAGTGCATGCTGGGGAGATATCACCCTTTGTGAGGAATGAAGAAATGCACCAGCGCCTGGAAGTGGCAAGCAAATGGCCCTTGCCTACTTCACATATCCGGCTTGATGGGTTCCGGGGGAGGGGTTTTAGCAGGCAGCGGGACATTCTCCTCACTGCGCTGAGAGGCTGAGCTGGGTGGCGCAAATCAAAAAGAAGCGCGAGGATGCCCAGCTCCCAGCCTGCCCAGTTTCGGCAAGCAGCGGGCACTCTCCTCACAGCGCCAAGAGCTGAGCCGGGTGGTACGAATCTGATGAGAAGTGCAATGCTGTCTAACCCCCAGTCTGCCCAGTTTCAGCAGGCAGCAAGGTGCAAAGCTGACAAGTTTCACACCGCCAGCTCAACCTCTTGGCGCTGTGAGGAGACTGCCCCACTGCCTGCCGAAACCAGGCAGGCTGGGGGCTGGGCGGCATTGCGCAGGTAATGTTGACTCTCACGCTGCTCATGGCATCCCTCTCCCAGAGCCCACCAAGCCAGATATATGAAGTAGGTGAGGGCCATGTGCTGGCTACTTCCAGGTGCATTTCTTCATTCCTCACGAAGGGTGACACCTCCCCAGCTGCATTTCTTGCCTGTTTTTCTCCCTCCCTCATCTCAAATAGTTTCCCACCACTCTGTAGTTAGGAAGAAAGGAAAGAAGGAAAGAAGGAGAGGGAGGATCTGAGGGAACTTCTGCTTTAGTCCTGCCCTGCTGCCATTTCACCATCCCCTTGCCCCCTCCTCCTGGCCTATCCTGGGAGTCTCCCATCCTATTGCTAAGGAAGCTTTGGATACAAAGCCAGGTCTACTCCCATGGAGAGGGAATGGGCCTCCCTCTGACTTTGCCCTCATATCCATTATGAGCAACCTGGGTAAGGAGAGCAGTGAGGCTCCTCCAGTGGATCATGCCTTGGCACTTGCCCTGGTCCCACCCCCTTCTGCCGGAGACTTTCAGATCTGTCCCCACCTGCCCAGGCCCACACGAACGCGAACGTTGTAGAGCTGGCGATGCCCACCCAGTAGGCCACACCCACCCTGGCCACACCCCCTTGACACGAACGTTGTAGAGCTGGCCATGCCCACCTAGTAGGCCACACCCACGCTGGCCACACCCCCCCAAGGGCAACCGCAATGCTGATACGGCCCTCAATGAAATTGAGTTTGACACCCCTGATATAAGTCATTTCAAAGGTCAATGTTTTTAACAAAAAGTCTCACAATATTCCTTAAAACAGACTTATAAAATAGTTGAGTATTATTATCTATCTATATACAATAGAGATGGTCTGAGATTGAGAATATAATGGATCCATTGTTTTTTTTAACTATGCTTTCTTATTTTGTAAGATAACCAACTCAGTATCTCACTGTGGATTGGCTATATATGAGGAGTTTTATTTAGGCTTTTTTTTCTTATTTAGGATTGAGTAGTATTCTTGGAACTGGGTCTCGCTGTGAGAAAGCATGCAATCCTCAAATGGGAAACCTAGCTCATGGACGTAAATTGTGGACGGATACTACATGTGGATACAACTTCACAGAATTATACTGTTCCTACAGTGAAAATACAGACTTCCTATGCAAGTGGCCTAAGTGTAGCAAATGCAATTCTATGAATACACATCTGGCTCATCCATCTTCTGCCATGGTTGATTCATCTTTTAGATTACCACACACATGGTGGCAATCAGCACAAGGAGTACAGACGGAGAAGATCCAGCTCAATTTGGAAACTGAATTTTATTTCACTCATTTGATCATGATATTCAAGTCACCGAGACCAGCAGCCATGGTCCTAGAGCGATCTCAGGATTTTGGAAAAACTTGGAAGCCATATAAGTATTTTTCCATCAACTGCTCAGCAATCTTTAGGTTGGATGATGATGTAACTAAGAAAGAGGCACTTTGCACTTCAAGATACTCCAGCCATTTCCCCTGCACTGGAGGAGAGGTGAGTTCATTTAAGATATCCATGACAATAAGCAATGCAATGTTGTTTGAAAACTATAAAGTCCTCCACTTTCTATTTTTCAGTAAAAGGTAAAGAAGTTCCCAGTCTAGCCTACAATGTTAATATTACCGAGAAATGTCTCATCCAATTATTAAGCAGGTCCAACTCTGGTGAACTTCCAAATGTCGGACAAAGTTGGCCAGTTGCTGCCACCTGCTGAAACCTTATTTCTAAGTACTATGTTTAAAAAGGAATATCAGCCGATTCTGGGGATTCTGCCAAGCTCTGCAGCTCCAGCTGATCTCCTCCAGGTCTGTGCAGCTCCGCTTTAACTGGTTCCCTCACCCACTACAATTAGCTAGGGCTTGGGTACCACCAGCCAAGTGCTAAAGTACCATTGGTACACGTACCACCAGTTGAAAAGCCCTGGTCTAATGAATGCAGCAGTAGGCTCACTCTTAGTAACAAAACTGACCAAAACTGGTTGATAGATGTAAGTTTATTTTATTAAATTTGTTTGCCACTCATACCAGTTAATGAAGATATTCATGCTGTGCTAATTATGTGCTGCTCTATTTGATCTGAAGTTCTTTTTATTGTTATACAAAAATATCACACAAAACTCAAGTGATCTAGTGTAACAAACAGACTTCTAGAAGAAGGAAATACAACCTTTCCTCTGTACTTATATTTTTTATAAACTTAGATCAAGTTATTTAGTATAGGCTGGGTAATACACTTATTTATGTGTTTCATGTGCCATATATACACACACACAAACATGTGCATATACATACACAAACACACAAAGTATATGTATCTGCTCACAAGAGAAAAAATGATTGTCCCTTACTTTCCTGGAAGAGAAAGATGGGCAGGTACAGCAGCATCCAATATAAGATGTAGTAGCTTGCTGTCCAAGTTGAATATAATTAAGCTAGTTCTTGGGTTGTGATGACAATTGGAGCAGAATTTCCATCACTAAGTGATGTGGTTGTAAAATACAATGTCAATCTTGGCAGTCCCAGTTGCTATTGTAACCCCCAGCACCACACAGATTATTAAATGAGAACTCATGTAACTATGAGTGCAAGATCAGAACAGTTTAAACAGCAAGTGTGGATATGAGTAAATCCATAATTGTATATGTCCCATTAATCAGGAGGTTGTGAAATGCAAAAAATTCAGTGTCACTGAAATCGCACATCTAGTAGTTTAGAGTAGTTTCCCTGTTCTTAATGTCCTGCATGGATTGTTTGCATTCACTGCACTTGGGAAAGAAAAGAGATGCCCTTGAAAACATCTATTGGCCTCTTGGTCATTGCAGGTGTACAGTAGGAGCAGGAGAAACAGGAGGCAGGCAGAGGCTAAAGATCTAACTTAGAGGTTTTCAATTTTAAAATATTCAAGATGACTCACTTTTTGTATTTTTCCCATGTGCTATTCATAAGCTGCTCAGAGTCATTGAGAAAACTTTAATCTCTCTTCCTTCTTCTCCTTCCCCTCCCCCCTCCTCCTCTTTTCATTTATTTTCTATGGCTAAGTTTAGTGATTGTTTTTGTATGTTATTATGAGGTATATGTATATGAAAATGGGTATGTGCATATATTCATGTATGAACATCTACCTGCATATTCTGTAGTGCCTCAGTTATCAATCATACATGTTCTTGTTAGCAAGAAAGATGCTTATCCAGTAATTAAAACAACTGCAACAGCAATGTTTGTGTGTTATAGCCCCAGTAACAAATATTTTCTATAATAAAATGTGTCACTTGAAAGTTGTTCCATTTTTCTTTAGGTTTAGATGCACATTATTAATTATGACACATGTGAGTGAGTGTATGCAAAGTATATCTACTCCCAGAAGTCACCCAAGGCATGTAGCTCACCTTGGGCAGCAGCAATGTAGCAATATGCTTCAGACAGATGATCACTTTAGCAACAGCTTCATTTGGGATCAGAAGTGAATAGAAAAGTTCTGTTTAGAAGAACTAAAAAAATGAAGTCAGATCACCATGCTGGTTGTTACCAAGTTACAAGGGTACATGAATTGGTGGAATATCTATAGAATTATGGCAGGCAACCAAAAATTAGTTAGCTACCATATCTGGAGAAAAACACATGTCAGTGTCAAAGAAAGGACACCGTTTTAACAAAGTGTGCAAACTATCACACTATTTTACAAGCTAGCAAAATAATGATTAGAATTATCCTGATATGGAAAAGGAGATGCCAGAAGTTTAAATTCTTTGTAGGAAAGAAGGGATATTATTGTTGATGCATGTTGGGTAATTAAGAAGTCAGTATCTGCTTTATTAACTATAGAAAAGCCTTAACTTGTTATCAACCAGATCAAGCTATGGAATATTCTTAGAAAAATGAGAATCTCAGAATACGTAATTCATTTTCTTCATGCAAAATCTATATAGATTGGATGGAAGCCACAATATAGACCTAATAGGCAAATAGGCAAAACAATCTATTGAAATATCTAAGGGTCTCACTATTAAAGCATTTTGTAAGTGGAATATATTAGTTTATTCCATTGGATACGGACGATTCTAATCAAAAAAAATCTTTCTGTACCCACACTGCTACTTTCTGTACTCACACTGCTACCCTACAAGCATAATATCAGTGATGATTTTGTAGGCCTTTGGTTTTGTACATATGTGATGCTCAATGATAGGAGATTGTTCTGTGGGTCTTCTGATGATTTTGTATCCTAACTAGGAAGTAAAGTTGCTCATTCAGTCCCTTACATTTAGTTTTGGAATGAAGTTCATTTTTTTTAAAACTTGACAAATATCCACACATAACGATGGCTTGCTGACTCTAAGAACATAAATCTTTTGATAAAGGAGGAAACCTGTCTGAGGAACATTCATATTTACTGTTAAAGCTCAAAAACCTTCTTCAAGGCTCAAGGTAGAGGGAGTGATTTTTATTTTTCCCATGCAGGAAAGAAAACCTTTTGAAAATACAGTAGATTGAAATATTTATAGAAAATCTTTGCAAGATTAAAGAACTAATTAAAAGGAAAGTACTGAGTCTATCTACAAATACCTTGGACACTCCTATTCTGTTCTCAATGAAATTTCTATCAACATTTTCAAGAGAAAATTTTCCAATAGCATAAAATCCAGACCCAGCAATTCTGAAATAGATGCTTCTTACAGGAAAGCTGGCATATACATCACTTGATCATAAAGCAACTGGGGAACAGGAAATATGCACTTCCTCTGATGTTCTTTGTTCCATGGCTTGATTCATTATTGAAGGGTCCATTGTAAGTGCCAAGGTGGCATCTTTAGATTGTCTCTTAGATTTCCAATAAGTTTTGAAATCTGCTGTCATTTCAAAAATTTTTTCCAATATTAGATCATAGTCAAGATATGGAATATTTTCTTCCATTTTGGTGGTAGACTAGCCTTTATTAGAGACTATATTTAATAAAAGTCCACAAATATCCTCCTCCAAAGGTCTAATAATCAGCTTCACCATCCAAATGTCAGATTATCTTTTCTCTTTTACTGTTCATATGAAGTCCAATCCCTCTTCCAATCACAAAGATAGAGTTGTAATTTCACTTTTGGCTACCAGATGTCCTCAGTGGACTATAAGATCTTTTTTCCAAGCTGATAAAGTTAAAGAAACAAAAAGTTTTCACTCTTATTTTTTTTTAAATTTAACAACGTTATAAAGTTTATAGGAACAAATTAGCAATGTCCCTTTTTTCTTCTTTTCCCCTAAATATCCCCACAGAGAAAGTCCAATGGTAGAAAAAACAACCCCAAAAGACAAAGAGTTGGGTTTTTTTAAAGCTTTTTTTCCGATATAGGTAGCCGTCACTTTCTTAGCAAAGGGAAATAGTCAGAGCTCTTTACAGGAAAGATCAGGATAGCAAGAGAAAAGGGAGTCTCACCCGGATTCACCACGGTGGGTCTTCAAGCTTAGTTGTTCTTTTGACTTGCAGTTGGTGCAGCTGGGTGATCGGCCATTTTACTGGCCGATCTTCTTCTCCGTCGGCCCTCAGAGTTCGCTTGGCCAACTGGGGGAGCCGCCACTCCTCCGCAGCCGAGCACAGCCTCCTCTACAGTAGTCGCACCCTCCAGGGCGACTTTCGACCCGCATAAGGGTCTACCGGCGGAGGGAAACTAACTGATGAGGAGACTAGTCTCTTCGTACGACTAGAGGCGCCGTAATCCGGAACCGGAAGTCTCAATGCAGATTATTTTTAATTGAAGGAAACACGAGTGGTCTATTTCTTGAAAAATTATCAGCCTGAATTTTCCTCATTCAGCAAAAAAAGCAATTGTCTACAATTCTATTGTGTTCCAAACTATTTTATTATTTATTTATTTATTGAATTTATTTGCCACCATCTTGCGGCTTGAGAAAACTCTAATTTCTTCCATATCTTAAGGCATCTTTTACTCAGGTCTAACACAACCCATGAGCATTGCTTTCTCAATGCAATTCTCACTCTTGTTTCTTTCTCCCTTGGAATCTGAAGAAATATAGTAGCATTATTATTCCTTACAACATACAGCATATCTCATTTCAAAACACCCAAAAGAAAATATTTTGATTTACAAATTGGCACCTTTACATGTATCCCACAGACTATTTTTATTATTATTTTATATGATAAAAACCCTTAGATATATTCTAAAGATATATTCTAAAGTCATGCTTGCTGGCATTTAAATATTCAGTTGTGTCTGTCTCTTGTCACATTGGCTGCTGCCAAATTTGGCATGCTGACAGAATAGACAAAAGCACACTGCATTCATTCCGTTCAGAAATGTAAATTATCTAAATCCTTTCTTTTCTCTTACAACCCCTCCCCACTCTAAGTGGTCCCCAGTCTCTCAAGGAAGTTTGGTAGTTCAAAAAGGAAGCCAATGCTTGGTCAGCAAAGAATCTCCAGCTAGATAAAAAAGTGATTAGACATGACAATCTTGGAACCAGTTAGAAGTTGAAACAATTCAATTCATATTTATTATCTGTAAAAAAAATCCTGGAAAACTGAGACAGGTTGCAACCAGATTCAGAAAAACATAATGGCCTGACTTAAATCTTTTGAGGTTTCAGAGTATGTTTGGTTGCATAACTTATTTATTTGGTTTGGTAATTTAATTCACAAGGCCACCTGCCTCATACAAGCAGCTCTGGGTAGCTAACAAAAACAAAAATACACATAAACAAAATTCAAAATATCAATCAGCTGCTGTGTTTTTAAAAAAACAGAGAGAGGGAGAGGGAGGGAGGGAGGGGGAGAGAGAGAGAGAGAGAGACAGAGAGAGAATGAATCATCAATGCAACCATTTCAATACAATTATTTCACAGGCTCTAACTCAGTGGTTCTCAACCTGTGGGTCGGGACCCCATTTGGGGTCGAACAACCATTTCACGGGGGTCGCCAAACAAGGCTGTCCGCCATTTTCCCCCCTTTTCTTTGGCCATGCCCCTGGCACCCAGTGATGTATAAGTGGTTGGGGGTCACCACAACATGGGGAACTCTATTATGGGGTCACAGCATTAGAAAGGTTGAGAACCACTGCTCTAACTGATCTTCCAATCCCATACCATGAACATAACATTTTCAGAGCCTTGTAAATGGCCTACAATGTCAGAGCCAATCTGATCTTTTGGGGTGGTGGGTATGGATTGATATCCTCTAGGACAGATGGTACAGCAGAGAAATATATACTTCCACCAGATGACAGACCTTAACGGACGGGACATGTAACATGCTTCTTCTGCTGCAGTTTAATACAGAATACATATACTCAGATGATGTTGAGATATTTTTGGAACATATTTGTTATATCCTTACTTCAGTAACAGGGACTATGATGGCAAAAGATTATTTAAATTTCACATTTGTAGAACACATTGAAACTAAACTACAGCAGCATTATTCGGCAGAAATTTAAAAGATCATTATTTCTTTCTCCCCTGGGTCTGGAACTTTTCTGTTTCATGATTAACATAGATACAAATGTGTGATTCCTTTATTATTAAGGAAAGAAAGACAAGCTAGCAATTCTGTTTAATAAATGAACAAAATCTTGTTCATTCATGAAATATTCTACAGCCTCAAGGACAGGACAAAACTAGGAGCTTTATTATTGGTTTATTTATAGGCATTTTTCCAACAATAAAAGTCCTCATGCAATGGCAATTTTAAAATCTAAAATTTAAAATCTTTGTAAATAAAGTCTAGAGGTCACAGGCTTTCAATAAATAAAATATACAGGGAACAATATTTTGCTCTGTGTTTGAGGTGCTAAACTCTTTACAAGCTGTCAGGCACAAGAAATCTGGAGCCAAGTTAGTTCAAATGAATACATGCTAAGACTTTAGACAAGAATCTGAACTACTAACGGTCAAAGAAAATTGGCAGTAGATAAGAGTCAATGGAATTCAAGGTGGGATGGATTTAGATCTCTTGTGAGCACAAAGGGACTTGAGACTGATGATGTACAAAACCCCTCCCTCAGGCTCAGTCTGGTCATCTCCTACACAAGCATTTTTAAATTCCCAGTGGGTGTACCTTTTTTATTTCACTGATTAGTTTCAATTTATTTATTATTTGCAGGTTATATATCGAGCTCTGTCACCTCCAAACTCTGCTGATGACCCTTACAACCCTAAAATTCAGGCACAGTTGAAAATCACAAACCTTCGAGTGCAACTGCTAAAGCGGCAATCCTGCCCATGTCACAGCAATGATCTGAATGCAAACCCACCACAGCTAACTTATTACGCAGTCTATGATTTTATTGTGAAGGGGAGCTGTTTTTGCAATGGCCATGCAGATCGCTGTGCACCTATTAAAGGTTTTAGGCCTGTCAAAGCAGCAGGAGTCTTCCACGTGGTAAGTTTGTATTGTTCAAATCTTGGAAGGACAGATAATTCGTTGAAAATCTTGTGCTCAATTAGATGCCATTTTGATGGAATGTTAGAATTTCCAGATCACTCCTCTGAAATATTAGATGTCCTAGCTTATGTTATCAGGTACCTCATACTAAGGGAAGAGGTAGATCTCTTGCTAGCACTTTGAATGGGTATATATATAAATGGGTATACATATTTACATACATATTTATATGCATATAAATGGATATACTTATTTATTTATTAAATAAATAAATATACAGCGGTTATTACTGAATCAATTCAGTAGGACCCCAAATCCAAATTTTTTGAACTAGCATCAAAAGTTCTTGAAAAATTATATGGGCTACATGCATTTACCTGTCCCTTAGACCTCATCTCATTTCAGAAGGAACTTTTCTCCTGATCGAGTGTTTTGTTGAAACTGGTTATGCCACTCTTTATTTCTGGAAGTTTTAGCAAACCTGTGATCTTTTTCCCATATTTTTTTCCAGTTGCTTGAATTATTAATGACGTTCTTTTCCCTTTATGTACGCATGTGTACAATTTATGATTATTATAAAAGGTTGCTTGCTGTGTAGCAATCTCCTGAGCTTCTGGAGGCAAACTAGCTTACTCCACTTGTTCCAATTGAAAGGACCTATTTCAGAGGCCAAAGGTTTCCCCCTTTTTTTGCTATACTGGATTGTAAACTTTTAGACCATTTTCTAGTATACCATATGTTTTTCAATTACTGCCCCTTCTTTTCTTCTCCCCATTTCATATGTATGCCATGTGAGCCACATTTAGACAGGCAGCATTTGAAGGGTTGGTCAGTCTTGAGAGATCCTTCTGTTCATGAATTACCATACCATACTTCTCATTTTATAACCACTCACTTAAAAATGATTTAAAGTTATGATGGACCCCTCACCTAAAAGCTCTTTATAACACATTTTGAAAGTGATGACAGCTGCAAAGTCACACGACTGCATTTTATGCAATTGGCAACCAGCTCACCATTATGGCCATTTACGGTGTCCTGTGGTCACATGACATTTGCAACATTTTTTGCCAGTTTCCAGCATTTCTGGTTTTCAGCAAAAGCATGCATTGGGGAAAATTGATTTGTTTAACACCACAAAAAATGTGGAATAATCAGGTGTGTTTATGCAATGCCAAGAATTACTACTGCAATTACTATACAACTATAATTCCAGACTCAATTACAGTCATAAATCAAGGACTATTTGTATAATATCTTCAGTATTATTAAAGATATAGCTAATAATATCAAAGTCAAAGAACACCAGGTCCAGGACAGAGCCCTGGGATATCTCCCTCCATGTAATCATAGATTTAGCTCCACATACTGGATATGGTTGTTCAAACACTGTAACTCCACCAGGTAGCAGGACTATCCATTCCACATTTTTCTGTTTATCTAGGAGGGAGGCTATGGTCAACTTTATCAAGTGCTTTATTGAAGTTTTGGTACACCACATCCAAAGTATTTTTTGATCTACTAGTCAATTTGTCAAAAAAAGCAGTTTATTCTGCCACAGACCCATGTGGACTTCTGGTAATTGCCTTGTCTCTTCTAAGCATTTGCACACTTACTGATTATCTTTTTTAGGAATTTTCCTAGGTATTGAAGTCAAGCTGACTGGTCTGTAGTTTCATGGGTTTTCTTTGTTCTTGTAGAAAAATGTTAGTTTTTCTACAATCTTCTGGCATTTTCTCTATATTCCAGAAGTTCTCAAAATTACAGTTAATGGTTCTGAAATCACATCTGTCATTCCTTTAGTATATTGGGATGTAATCTTTCTAGCTCTAGAAACTTCATTAAAAGCACCATGTTATCTCATAACATCTTTGCTAATTTGACGGGTGTTTGTCTTCTATCCGTCATGGTATACTCTCTGATATGTTGGACTACTTTTTTTTTCTTTTGGTTAAAAGGAGATGTAAAGAACGAATTAAGCAGTTCAGTTTCCTGTTATTCACTATCATCTATGCATCTTTTCCAACTAGCAGTCTGATAATTTCCTTGTCTTTCTTCAAGTTCCATGCATATCTAACAAACCTTTTTTGTTATTTTTAAAAATTCATTACAAACCTCAGTCTCAAAATTCTCAGCCCTTTAGAAGAAGGGCTTTTGTAGGACCTCGTCACAGGCTATTAAAATTACCTTCTTAATAATTTTAAATATTTTAAAGGTTTTTTTTTTTAAAAAATGCTACACTTATGTCAGTTGGTGGATGTAGACAAATAACCTGTTCACAGTTTGTGCAGTACTGTAACATCTCATTGGTAATTGGGCATATAATATGTTGGTATTTAAATTTTATTATTAATGAATTCCTTATTTAATGAAACATTTCATTTGTAATTTTAATAGGATGTAGGATTACTTGTTCAATAGTAGAAATAGTAGAAAAGCTAATATCAAAACTAGAAAAGGCCTTTTTATTTAGGAAATATATTTCCATTTAAGCATTCTCACAATCACTATAATTATACCCCAAAATAAAAATAAAAATATAGGTAATCAAACCAGTTTCAAAATGGCTGCAAGACAGGTCATACAGTACAAAAAACTCCTTTATTTTGTGTAGTTTCCTGACAGAAGATATTTATTGCTGTGGCATTTTGCCTTTCATTCTCTTGAAAAAAGCGTAGTGCAAGACTGATAGTTTAAAGGCATTTCCTAAGGATGGTTTTCTGTTATTCTTTAGAAGGCTTTTACTTTTTCAGCATGCGTTCCTATGACATCTATTAAAAACAAACCTCCCTGAACTTGAAAATTAAAAAACAACGCATCTTTCAATATAATTAAGAATAATCAAAGGGGGTGTAGAGAAGGCAACTTAGTCTATAGCTGACTGTTCACTTCTTTCTTGATACAGTATATGAAGAAACATAAGTCATGAAGGATTTTCTTATAAACAACAGGCAATTTGAAAAGAACTAATTGAATATATTAATTCAAGAACAAAAAGGCAATGGAAGGAAACATGCCCTAGCAACTGTCTTCATGTGTGAAAATCAGTCACTCGTTTATTTTACATAGGTCAACTTTTGTAACACTGTTTGCCTTGTATAGCATAATAAATGACATTACGAGAGAGCTGTCAAGCTAAGAAGAAAAGCGGTCTGTAAGTGAAGTGAAAGGCCTAGTGACAGAATGAAAAATAGCATGTGTGAAAAAGTATTCTGGTTAAATGAACTTGTGTTGATTTGCAAAATAATGAAACCGCCTGGGAAATGTGTCTGTTTAGCCATTCCTTATAACATTTTCAAATGGAAATATTTAGATCAGTATTAATTTGGTATCCTCTTTTGTTGGGATTCAACTCGTAACTGACATGCTTTTCATGAATATGGTATCACTTATGATGCACTACATGGGATTTTGCCTTTTCCATATCACTAAGCAGGATTTTCATCTTTA
The DNA here is from genome assembly GCF_016545835.1 of Crotalus tigris. Taxonomy (NCBI): domain Eukaryota; kingdom Metazoa; phylum Chordata; class Lepidosauria; order Squamata; family Viperidae; genus Crotalus; species Crotalus tigris. The sequence continues at coordinate 1,204,686 of NW_024097319.1, read as the reverse complement.
TCAAATGTTTACATTCCAAAACTAACTACAGATCTTAGGTGGCAATCATGCAAAATATATGTGTATATAAGAAATAGGAGCTTGAAGTCTCTGCAAAAAGATATTGTTTATTGAAGCTGGAAGGAAACCTACTGTTATGAATCCCATGGATTGTACTTCCATTCCTCTATATGGCTTCAATATGTACATCTCATTATCAGTGGAAATTGATAAATACAACTGGACATCTTGTTTGAATCTCTTAAATCATATAGTTGACATGTGGGTATAATAACATTGAAGTATGAAGCCCATTGTCTACTCTGCTATTATGTGGCCTTGTCATAATATTCAAGCAAGATTGAATAATTTGCACCGTAGCATCATAAGAATACTTTATATCATGGTTTTCATAAATGTCCTTCCAATACTATAAATCCTTGCCCACCACAATCAGGCCTTCTTATGGATATCATGAAGGATTCAGAATAATCTTTAGAAATACATATTTTCTAAAGAAAATATCTTTTGTCTGCAATACTTTTCCTAGTCCTCCATAGATTGCATTTTCCTCTTCTAGTTTGACTCTACAACACATTATGATACATGAAGTGTATCTTTTTATTACTTTGGAGCCAAAATAAAACTGAAGTTACAAAGTATTAAGAAAAATAATATAAAAAGGAACAGGCAAGTATTTTAACAGAAGGCCAATTACGATGGGTATCATTTTATATAAACTAGTTTGTTTAATGTATGTATATCTTATTTTTAAATAGAACTAATAGGAATCAGTCAATCCAAGATTATTCAACAAATGCAACAGTATCACTTATTCTCTATAGAGTGTGTTTGTGATGCTTAAGTGGTATTTTGTTTCAGAAAAATGCATTTCATTTTTGGCAGCATTTTTTTTAGTATTATAGCTTTTATGTTAAAGAGGTTGCACAGTATAATAAGTATTTAATGGAAGATTAGAATATGAATAATTGTCAGTATCACTGCAACCTTGTCTTCCTTCTCCAATTATACATGTTTTCCCATTCTGTACAATTTACCTATTGTGTGAGCTGAAGCAGCCTTTCCCTATTCTCAATTTCCTAACATCTATGCATTTGCTTAATTCTACAAAAAAAAAAAAAAAAACCATACAGCCCATTTGTTGTGTAGGTAACAGCATTAAGAATATTAAATCCTCTTAAAACTTGAAATTCATGGTAGGGAAGTGCACTGATTATTAATTGGATAAGCTCTGAGCCATCAGTTTTCAAAAATGAATTATTTTAGTTATAAAGGGCTATTCTATTGCCTTAGAGTAGTACATATTATGTGAAATTGTGTAATGGGGATATCTGAATGTTGAAATCTGTACACATGCCATTGCAAACATGGTTGTTTTCAATTGTTAGCTCCATGGGAGATGCATTTGTAAACATAATACTGCAGGAACTCATTGTCAGTATTGTGCCCCTCTTTACAATGACCAGCCCTGGCATGCTGCAAATGGCCAAACAGGAGCTCCAAATGGATGCAAATGTAAGTATGAGACCAAACTAATGAAATCTTTATAGGCTATTGTGTAAAAACAGGGTTCTCTTCTGCAGATGATTGGGTAAAATAGTTCAAGACAAAACTAAAACTACCATCTACATTCTTTTAATTTAAAGCATTTCTCAATTTACAAAAATAAGAACAGATACTTACTGAAAAAGTACTGTTTGAAGTTTCTCTGAACTGGCGCCCTTGATATCTTGGACTAAAACTCTCCTAATCCCAAATAGACCATGTTAGCTGAGAATTAGAATCATCATGCTATAGAATATATTGTTTGTAAAGGATTTTATAGATAATCTAATTCCACATTGTTCAATGATGGGATCCTGTTTGAAAATTCTGAGAGAAAGCCCATCGATTTAAAAAAACATTCCAGTCTTTAAGAGATTATTTAGTACATACTGTATGGAGAGAATCAGATTGAAGAAAGTCATATTGTTTGGTCTATTGAAAAGTCAAGGAATTGTTACTTATATTTTCCCATAGCATTTAAATAAAATGTTCTGAAGTAAAATCGGAAGGTTTGCAGCCTTCATTTAAAATACATGTACCCAGAAATAAACACTGTTTACAGTGATTCTAAATGTATGCCAAGAAAAACTTATTTGAAATTTGATTAAATTTAACATTTTGAAATGACCATGAATTTTTATTTTATTTTCTTGCTTTTACAGTATTTTATTGGAAATATTATTTAAATAAAAATGATACCTGTCTATTCATCCATCCATCCATCCAAATAAAATTATAATTTTAGCAATTTCACATTTGACAAGCTAAATATACTAGAAAAACTAAACAATAATACAATCTGCTCATTTTACGAAAGCATATATTCTAATATAATTTGCTTTCAATATTTACAGTTTCCATGTTGTATTCATTTTTTTTAACAAAACAGCAAAATCCTGGTTTTCTTTCTCCTCCACCCTCCTTAATCTTGGGTATGTTTCAGCTTGTAAATGCAATGGGCATTCTGACACTTGTCACTTTGATATGGACACATGGCTGGCATCAGGGAATCAAAGTGGGGGCCTTTGTGACAACTGTCAACATAATACTGAAGGACAGCATTGTGAACGCTGCAAGCCAGGCTATTATCGAGATCTCAGAAAGGTTTTTTCTGCTCCAGACACCTGCAAATGTAAGCTAATTCTAATTTTGCAAGCTTCAAACATTTGAGTGATTCTTAATATATTAGGGTTTTAATTAATATATTAGGGCTTTTACTTTAGGCTTCTTTTATGTACGCACACCAGACAGTTGTATTCTAGTATAGTGTGGATAATTATTTTTTTTAAAAAATTACAACTAGGAAGTACTGCAGAGGAAACAGTTCTTTTCTTGCTACAGTTTAGGAGGGAACTTAAAATATACTTATTATACAAGTTATTTAATATCAGTATTTTAGATTCTCTAAATAAATACTGCACACAATATCCATGCAACATAGAGTTGGAACAAGGGAACCTCAGTTTTAATTCAATCTCAACTACATTTCTGCTCAACTGTGAATTTTATCAGCCTCAAGCCAGGCAAATAGAGTGATCAGAATTATTTATATAATTTAGAGCTTCCATTTAGAAGGATTATCTGGTGTGCATGAAGATGAGGATGATGAACTGTACAGGACTGAATTTAGAAGAGCAGTTTAGGAATATAGAGTACAGTGAACACAGCTTCTATCTGCAATGCATTGAACAGGCTTTGTTTGATTCCTTAAAGTTGCTACACAATCTTGACAAATTACACATCTGCTCTATTGAATTGCAAATAGATGCTTTATTTACATTCCTATGTATTCCAAAGTATTTTTCCAATTTTCCAATAGCATTACCTAGCCCTCATATTTAAATTTTATTGTTCCATTTGAATTAGTTAACTGACCAAAACTTTCATGCAAAATGCTAAAAGTGACTAAAAATGCTAGTCCATGTTTAATCTTTAATTTATAGAATTAGTAATATGAAAAAGTCATCAAACTCACCAGCAAGAGTAAACAACTAGAATGAAACAGTTTCAAAATATTATCAACATTTAAATATATACAGGTTAAATGAGTAGTGTATATCTTAATAACATAATGAAAATTAATAATACTGGGCAACATATATTTTTCCACACTTCATTCTTAAAAACACAACAAAACAGCAATGAACAGTTTTTTAAAAAACTGGAGATTACATTTGTAAATGTAAATGTTTTTCCCAAAAGTCAATAAACTCAAGCAAGTATATAAAATAATTATATATATATGTCTTTGGTTGTTCGGGTTTTCTCCCGTGTAAAATTGGAAATGTCTTGGCGACGTTTCGACGAAGTCCCATTCGTCATCTTCAGGCTGGTGTTTTCAGCTTCGTGCTTTGAGCAGCAATGTGTGGTCTTAGCTGTTTCTTCCTTTTAACTGCCAGTGGGGGTATGAACTGATTGGGTGGGAGCTTGGCTGTGTTCTGATTGGGTGGAGGTGTGTTCTGAATGGTTAGGGGCTTGGCTGTGCTCTGATTGGCTGGGGAGTGTTCTGTTTGGTTGTGCTCAGGTTAGTCTGAGTTGCAGAGGGGTTTAAGATTTTGGGCTGCCTTGCTATTTTTTGGCTTCGCGTTCGTGGTCGTGCCTCCTCTTCATGGAGGGTGTCAGTTTGCTTCATGTATGGCTTGGAGGGGTTTAAAGTGGCTAATGATGCAGCTGTGGTCTGGCTTCTGGTTTGTGGTCGTTCCTCGTCATCGGTGTGGCTTTGGGTTTGTTTTTTGCGTGGATGTGTGGTGGTGACCTCCTGTGTGGTTTTTGTGAGTGTGGGTCTGGTATCCTTTTTTGTGTTAGGGAGTCGTTTGTCAATAAGGGCGGGTTTCCAAATGGCTGGTAGGCGGGAGGTATCATCTCGCTTATTCATGCTGTGTGGGCATTTTTCTATCTCGATTGCTTCTCTGATTATTCTGTTATTAAAATGTTCACTTTTGGCAATGGTTCTGGTATTTTTAAAGTCAATTTCATGTCCTGTGGCGTTAAGGTGTTGGACCAGGGAAGATGTGGGTTCCTCTTTTTTGACTGAGTTCTTATGTTCTTCAATGCGTGCACTTATTCTTCTGTTGGTTTGTCCGATGTATGTGGTGGGACAAGTGGTGCATGGGATTTTGTATACTCCTTGATTTTCTAATTCAATTTTATCTTTGGGGTTTCTAAGGATGGTTGATATTTTTCCGTTTGTGCAGAATGCTGTTTTGATGTTGTGTTTATGGAGGATCTTACTGATTCTGTCTGTGGTGCCTTTTATGTATGGGAGTAGGGCTTTGCCGTTTTCTTGTTCTTTGTCTTGGATTTTAGTGGGGGTTTCTTTTTGGATTAGGTTTATAATCTTATTTCTATGGAATCTATTGGATGTTAGTACATTGGTGAGAGTGTGTAGTTCGGTTTTTAGGTGTTGTTCCTCAGCTAAGCGTTTTGTTCTGGAGATGAGTGTCTTGGCTACAGAGTTGATCTGTGCTGGGTGGTGGTGTGAGAGAGCGTGCAGATAGCGGTTTGTGTGTGTTTTCTTCTGGTAGATGGTGTGTCCTAGGGAGCCATTGGATTTCTTGTAGACTAAGACATCCAGGAAGGGAAGTTGGTTGTTAGCTTCTGTTTCCATGGTGAACTGTATTTTGGGGTGTAGGCTGTTGAGGTGTGTGAGGAAGTTGTTCAGTTTTTCTTTCCCATGTGGCCAGATTATGAAGGTGTCGTCTACGTATCTGAGCCAGAGTTTGGGTTTGTTATCCGATTTTTCTAGAGCTTGGGTTTCAAAGTGTTCCATGTAGAGGTTGGCAATGACAGGTGAGAGGGGTGATCCCATGGGTGCTCCTTCTGTTTGTTTGTATTTTTGTCCGTTATAGATGAAGTATGTGTTGGATAGGCAGTGGTTGGTCAGATCTAAGATGTGTTTGGGGGGGTTATATTTGTTTTGAATAGCTGTCAAGGCTTCTTTGATAGGCACTTGGGTGAAGAGGGATATGACATCGAAGCTCACTAGTAGGTCGCTGGGCTGTAAGTTTTGTTTCTTTATGATCTCTATAAACTGGAATGAGTTTTTTACATGTGAGGTGATGGATTCTGCATAGGGCTGTAGTTGTTTGGCGAGAAATTTGGCTAGGTTTTGTAGAGGTGAGCCTATGGAGCTGACTATAGGTCTGAGTGGGGTTCCTTCTTTGTGTATCTTGGGGAGACCATAGAGTTTGGGGCATCTGGATGATTTCTCTCTGGGAATGATTCTTTGCTGGATCTCTTCGCTAATGGGGGAGGCTTTTATTTTGGATCTGGTGGTTTTTTCCAGGTAGGTGGTGGGATCTGTATTTAGGGGTTTGTATGTGGAGTCTTGGAGTAGGTTGGTTAATTTGGTTTGGTAGTCCACTCCAACTCTGCAGCCACCAAACGGATCCTGAAAAGAACAGAATTATATGTGGAGTTGAAACCAGCCTGACCAAAATCAACCCCAACGACGCTAACAGAATCAGACTCGAAATCACAACATCCTCTGCACCAGCAAGCCACCCAAAAGCAACTTACCCAAAGAGGAACAGACAGCACTACGTAACCTGAAAGAAGACACCAGCATAATAATCCTACCAGCAGACAAGGGCAACGCCACGGTGGTTATGAACACATCTGACTACCAAACCAAATTAACGTGGGAGAAAACCCGAACAACCAAAGATATCCATTAAGCAGAGATATGATTACAGATTCTGGTAGTATTTAGCTCTTTTATATCTTTTTTATAAAAGTTTGCCTAATGTAATTCATAGAATTAATACAAACAGATACCATTTGGCATTTGTTATAAAGTTGCATTCCATGTTAATATAGTGGTAAACATCTAATAATATAAAACCCCTCAACTAAAGATACAACATTAAAATGATTTTTTTTACAATTTGAACTATCACATTAAAATGAATTCGGTCTTTTCAAAATATTAACAGCACTTCAGAATTTGAAGAGCAATACCAAAATAGATTTAATAAAAATATGTAATGTTATAGCCAAATCAGAAATGATGGAATCAATAACACGTTTGAAGCATGAAGTTCTAGTTAACAGAAAAAGAGAAACAAATGTAATGAGCAAAGATATTAGAGGAAAAGGGAGGAAAATGGCTGACATTTATCTACACGCTGGCCTTTTCCTTAAATTTTTATTTCTAATGTTACAGGTGAACTGAATTCTATTACATGAGCTCAGACGAGAATAAAGCCCTTACTGTATCATGTGTGCATTATTTCATACACCTAATTTATGCATGTTTTCTTGAAACTAATGACCCCTCTCTATATATTGCTGGGACTTAAAAGTACTACTTAGTTAATTTAACTTTTTTTGCTTCCTATTTAGTTGAAACCTCTTATATATTTAAGAAGAGATAGGCATAGGCATAATTTTCAGAAGCATGAGAGGAAAATTTGGAAACTCTAGAGCAGGTGTCAAACTGCTGGCCTCTGGGCCAGATGCATCATGCCAAAACCGTGCCCACCCCATTGCCGGCAATGGAAAAAGACATGATACATCGTGACACATCACATGACGTATGAGTTTGATACCCCTGCTCTAGAGGAATATTCCCATGGATATTATAAATATATTAAATATTCAGGAAAAAATAACCAAGAGAAATAATACACAAAGAAAGCTGTCATTTCTATTGACTATGAAGATGCAGTCTCTCATATGCATGTTCTGATATTGCAGTGTGCTCTTGCAACCCCATTGGATCAGCTGTGCTTCCTTTTAGCAACAGCACATTCTGTGACCCTAACAATGGTGATTGTCCCTGCAAACCTGGCGTGGCTGGTCCTCAGTGTGATCGGTGTATGGTAGGATACTGGGGATTTGGATATTATGGCTGTCAACCATGTGATTGTGCAGGAAGTTGTGATTCAATCAATGGAGACTGCATCAACAGGTGAGTAGAAAAACTGAATAAGTTGGTTAATCATAATAGGGACAGGAATTTACCTTTAATAATCCTGTGTCTGAATAGAGTCACCAAAAAAGCACAAATTTACAAACACATTCATACTATTTTATGAATAAAAATAAAAAAGCTTAGTAGTACTTGACCACAAGATATACAAAATTAGTTTCATGACCTTTCTGCTACTCAGTTTGAACCATTAAAGATTTGAAAGTAGCTGAATGTATCAAACTATACTTAGAATCACTGGCCTAAAAGGTAGCATCACTGGATACATGGCATATTCACCAAGTGTATACTGTACTGGTCTATACATATATAAAGGATGTTGGATTAGAGAAAGTTGAGACCTGAAAAATCTCTTGAGCTTATGCTTGGAACTGCTGGAAATGTCATCTGAACAATTGTGCTCTATAAGGTTAATGAATGTTTTCTTCATGATTATATTAAAAAGTTTGACATATAAATTCTTGACATGATTGTTTTTTAACTTATTTCTGACTCCCTAAATCTTATGAAGACAGTTCTCTATAATAACACTTGAACTGAATTGATTTCGTAAGAAATATTTCACATTTTATTTCTTTTATTTTTAGCAATGCAGACATAGAGTGGTACCATGAAATTCCTGGTCTCTATTCTGCACGTAACAAGAGTGAAGCAGCATGGCAATGGGAGGAAGAACAAGGATATTCTGCTCTTCGACATTCAGGTAAGAACACGTTCACAGGTCTGTCGGTCATCTCATTAAGAGGATAATCTTACAGATTAATGAAGAATAAAAGTTGATTTTGAGAAATGGTGGGAAAAAGATCAGAAGGTCACAAATAAAAGACAGTCTTCAGTAAATGAAACAAGATTTATCTTGAACCATATAAAAACAATTGTTCTGTTCTTATTCTGACGAAGTAGTTTTCATTACCATATTTCTAGGCCTATGTTTCAAAAAAGCCAAAAATTCAGAATAAACTGAGCAAGAATTAGAGCATGGGTAGGCAAGATACTGCTTTTCTGAAGGACGCATTCCCCTTCCTGGCCCGGATGAACTCTCTTCAATCATTGTTTCTGCAATGAACTTTAACTGAGTGCTAGAATCCATTTTTTTTCAAATAACTTATTAGGTTTACATTATTGATTTTAGACTTTTATGTATATCAGTGTTGCCTTCTTTTCTTTTCTTTTTTCTTTTCCCCTTTCTCCCAAATCAGTTCCTTCTAAATTTTTAGCTTGGTATATTAAAAAAAAAAAAGAGTATCTCATCAAACCATCACCTGCAGCTACCCCTTGTGTGATTTCACATTGACCAAATATTTATTAAAGTCAGTTTTGTTGGATTGGGCAGGAATATAAAGTTCTTTCCTTTTTATATTCTTTCTATTGCTGAAGGAGAAATTATTGTTAAAATGATTAAGAATGCCAGAGAAACTATGAAGTGTTAGAAGATTTAGTGTGAATTAGCCTATCATAAGTTTCTTTTCTGAAGACATTTTAGAATTGTTGGTAGTGGAAGAACATATTCCGAAGCTTTCCATTTCTTTTATGAAACAAACAAGGAACATATCGAAACCGTAGGAGAAGGCCACAAGAACTCAAGAAAAGTCCTGCTGGATTAGGCCAAGAGTTATTTCTTATTTCAGCATTTTGTTTCTCATAGTAGTCATCCAGATGCCTCTGATAACACTCGCAAGCACGAGATGGAGACCAATCCTCTTCCATAGTCTTTCCACTGCAGTTAGTATTTGTAGGCAATGTGATCCAATGCATAGCTAGAATTTCAGAAATATTAATTCCAAAATTAACCTCTTTCAAAATGTTCCCCATTTGTTAGCCTATTAAGACTTCAAGGAGCTTCTTCAAATATTCTGAGCAATTCAGGACTTGCAGTCTCACCATGATACACAAAGAATATTTCATGCAAAAATAATCCATTTCTTGAAATAAATGTATTCTTCCAAATTATAATACACTAAATATTATATAGTCTTATATATAATATGTTCCTTCCAAGTTCAATTTAGGGAATATGGGCAACCCTATCATTCATTTGGTGATTGTAATATGTAATAGCAGTTAGAAGTGTTGGTGATTCATGGTAACAGATGTTTTGATGTTTCCACAGGCAAGTGTGAATGTAAAGACCAAGTTTTGCAAAATTTTAAGATCTTTTGTGCTATGAAATATACTTATGGTGAGTTAAAATACATACACATACACACATACATTTCATACATGTACAGAAATATATATAATTATAATAGAAAATTAATCAAAACTACTGTAATTGGAAAAATAAGGAATAGATAATACTACATACCAAATGCAGAATTTTCAATGCCTTAGTACTATTCATGAAACTTACATATATTTACTCTGTCAGAAAATAAGGACTGTGTAGTCCAAGACCCTTAAGTTTCAACACTGGAAACTCTTCCCCACAAAAGAATGTCACAGTGGTAAGGTATTCAAGGGCTGCCCAGCCTACATCATAACCAAATAATCCATTTGGAAAATAACTCAATCTCAATACTGTATCCATCTAAACAAGTCCCTGGGTTTGATGGCATAACCAGGTCTTTGAGGGATTCCAAGAAGATTAAAAGGAAAGGAGCTAATATAATGGGAGAATTTGCCTAATAATTTTTCTTCCTTGAGCTAACTCCTCTTTCTTGCCTTGTACCCATTTTTCTGCTTTGGCATCTAGAACTTTGCTGGTGTTCTGCCATAAGAAGGTTTCCTGTCTTTTACTTTCTGGCTAAAACAAAAGGTCTTTTGATTGGCACTTCTTTACTGCATCTTCTTCAACGTCTTCTCTCTAGTCATCCATTTCCACTGAAAACCATAGCCTTTTAAGGCAGCAGTTGCATATAACTTAAATTATTGAGTTCTGCATTGTTTCTTCCTCTAGTGAGATGTCTGAATTAATTAATGACATCCAAATTAGTATTTGGCTTTTACCTTTCCATATTATATAATTTAACTTTTGTAGAGCAATGATTCTTTACTCTTTGCAGCCCAGCTCATTTATTGGCTAGTTAATATGCTGTCATTTTAATCATCCAAAATATTTGTTGTTCTATTACTTTAGGAACTTGAACATTTACTTTAGATACAAACACTCTAATATGCTTAACATTTAGTTTAGAACCACAACATCATTCACATGGTACTGCTCTCTATCTTTAGTGAGCAATTTAGTCAATCAGTTATGCCTGTTTCCCCTCAGTGTTTGTTTGGTAGTCTAGCACCAAGAAGCATGTTTCCAAAAGGGTTTTATTCTTTCTTTTAACACCAATGCATCCTCACTTTGTAGTTGACTCTATGCTTATAATTTTATTTTCTAAGCAGAGGACACAGGCAGCTTCTGGACTGCATACTGTTGGTTTCTTTTTCTCATAGCTAGCAGTTCCTTTGCACTTAGGCTGAATGCTGCACCTCTGATAAGGCAAAATGAAACCTTAAAATTCATGTCTATTGTACGGCTGAACAATTACAGAAATTAGTTTTAAAATATGGAAAAAAGTACGGTAAATATTTAATTACATGAACCTGAAGCAATATAATGTAACAACTTTACTTTCTCATGTTGTTTCTAAGCACTAGGCTGCTTGTACTCATTTGTAATAAGTGAATTAAAGTAAATTATAAACACTTTTCATTGTCTAAATTCTACTTTTTTAATTTATAGGTATGCAGATGGTATATCCTGATATTAAGAAGTAATTAATGTACCATTTTGATTGTGCTACAGACTGGAAAGTGCAAAAATTATCAGGTTTTTCTTGGCAGGTTTCCAGTGCCAAGAAAAGTTGTATCTGGTCCAACATTAATTGGACAAAATTTTTCCTGATATAGAAATGAAATCAGACAAGTGTTGAGATTAGAGATATTATAAGAAATCAGCTGGCAACTGTAGCAGGATTCAAGTACATTTTTTTTCTTGCAGAAGATTCCTTAGCAGACATTTATTCATTTCAACTTCTTTAATCCTACAAACATGATTCACAAAAATAAATAGAAGCCATTTTATACTAGATAGGTAAGAAGGTATCTTGACTTATACCATGATTTTCAGTATCTCTTTATAGAGTAGGATAGGATTTGGCTTAGAGAAACAGTTTGCTTCTTTCAGATAGGAAACTGCACATGTTCCAACTACATATCTTACTTTAAGGAAACAACACATGGATTTCTTCTCTTAGTCTGGACTAGGTTGAAAAATAGCCTGAGGAAAAATCAATAAGAATAAGCTCTACAGTCCAAAATTTTATTGTAAATTGCTCAGGGTAAATAACATGCATCTAATTATAGCTACCAAGGCAGTATTCTGTAAAAGTGCAACAGCAATACCAGACTTTTTCTATTATTGATTTCACAATATTTTTTCTTTAGGCTGGATGTTAAGACAAAGAAACAGGGAGAAGGCAAATGTGTTGTGGTCATATTAAAAAAAAATTACAAGCTGCTCTCTGCTGCACTGTTAAAATGGAATAGAGAAGAATCTTATGATGTGTTAAGTACACAAAATATACCACCAGCAGCAAATCCTGTTGTGGTAAAGAAGATATTCTTTTGACAAGTTAAAAAATAGCAGATTTCAGATTTCCCTCTAAATCCTGTAGATGTCCCCATATTAGTGCAGATATCAGCAGTAAATATATTTAAATACCAGGAAAAAAAATGAAAGGGACTATTCCTAATATTAGCAGAACTGGATATTAGTATGAAGTGATGTACTAATTATGCAGACAATATAATTCAAAATGGAAAATTGCTTATGAGGACACTACATTTTTCAACTGCTAAGCTATATTATACCCTTTGATTTGGGAATTTCTTTTTAATAAACTGTGAAAGCTCCCAACATATTTTGAGTGCTTGTTATACTTTTTCCAACAGATTATATGTTTTATTATTGGCATGTGTCCTATTAATAAGATATGTTCCATGAAAAAAATAGAATTTGATACATAGTATCAATTGTATTCTTCCCTAATGTATATTCCCTTACTTCTGGCAATTATTTGTGATGACAGAACTATTTCTAGGTTTCTAACTTGAAAACTACTCATGTTTCAGTGGGGAAAGAAATAAGTAGAAACTCCCAAGTTTTTTTATTTACAAAGGTAACTTTAAATGTCTGAATTATTTTGCTTGTGAGAAATCAACTTGTTTTATAATAATATAGTGGAAAAGCATCACTTGGTCTTTTTATGAAAAAATCTAAAATTATGAATAAGCCAAAGCTCATGGTATTGTAAACAGAGATAAACAATAATACATAATTATAATACATAATCTTAGCAATTAGGTCACAGAACAAATCAGATATGCAGACAATCCTCAAATTATGACAGATCACTTAGCAATGTTTCAAAATTACAACAGAGCCCCCTCCCAAAAATGAGTACTTACAACCTGGTCCCAAAGTTGCGTGTTGTAGCACTCCTGCGGTTGTTCACTCTTATGATTGCCTGCAGAGATGCAGCAAAATGCCCACCTATTTTTCCGCTCACCCTGTTCCGCAAGGTTCCCACAGGCACTGAGCCTGCTTTGCTAACCCACCAGGTTCCACATGCTCCTCCCCATCCCTGTCAATGATCACCTTTCAAAGATCTCTGGAACGCAGAATGTTGGGGTAAGAAAGGAGGGCAGGCCTCTCCATTGCTGGGCCACATGGCAGAAAAGTGGCCATCTTTTCTCAAATGTTGGCAAAGCCATTGTCTTTTCATCAATAGATGCTAGCCTTTCCTCCTCCCCACCATTAGCTCTGCTAGTCTTATAGTAGCCTTTTGTTGCTAAATGCTAGCTTCCTCTCCCCCCTGAAAATAATGATAGGAGAGGGGAGGCATGCAGCCAGTAGCAAATCTCACCCTATAGGCTTGCCTCCTCCCAGCAAACATATGTAACTAACAGCAAATCTCACTTTTCTACATGCTTGCCTCTTCCTAATGGACACATGCAACCAAAGGCAAATCCCATCTTCCTACATGCTTGCATTCACATTGGCTGCATATGTTCGCTGGGAGGAGGCAAGCATGTAGGAAGGCAAAATTTGCCATTGGCTGCATGATTTCCCTACCCCGCCATTATTTCCAGGGGGAAGGTTAGCATTTAGTGACAAAAGGAAAACAGCTTTGCCTGTGTCTAAGAAAAACTTGGCCACTATTCTGCCACATGGTCCAGCAATGGAGTGGCCTGTCCTCCTGTCCTACTCTGACATATAAACGCTGGAGATCTTTAAAAAGTAAGTGACCAATCAGGGACAGGGGATTGACGCAGAGAAATTCCAAACAGCTGTGGGGACACAATGGGTGGGAAGCGGAGGATGGGACATCTCAGTGGGTGGGGGGCAGCCTTTAGAAGCCAGAGGCAAGTGGTCTTGTTCCTTCACTAGTTCTTCTCCACCCTAAGGTACACCATGCACACTTAACAACTATAATTCATTTAACAAATGCATTGGGGAGAGCAGGGATTGGAACTTGTTCACTTAACGTGATTCACTTAAGGTCCTCCCAACTTCCTCTCAATCTACGACCATGATGGGCAGGTTCCATTATGGTCGTAACTGTTGTATTACAGAGAGGATCTGACACTACTTCGGTTGATTGTTCTCCTTGTATCCCATATATTTGTGTATGTATATGCATGTGTGTATATGCATTATGCAGTGTACAATGGAATATGGAAATACATAAAACATCACTGTATGGCTTTTTAAAGTAATTAAAAATAATTCTGAAAGGATCTACACTGCACATGTTGCTTTTAGTCAATATTTATATTTCATTCCATTCCAGTGGAATAAAAAGAGAAGATATATTCTTCCTTCTGAAATTGTCTTCCCACAGTGGTAAAGGCAAAGATTTTGTCTGCTCATGATAAAGGGTCTCATGCTGAGGTCAATGTGATGATCCAGAAAGTACTGAAATCTACAAAACTGAAGATTTTCCATGGAAAACAGATTCTTTACCCAGAATCATGGACTACCAGAGGTTGTACCTGCCCAATACTTAATCCCGGTAGATATTTATATATATTTATTTCATAAATTTTTAATTATATATAATTTATTGTATAAATCATACAATAGCTAAATAGATATTGCACTGATTGTATATTATTTAAATTTCATTTTGTTCCTTGTGCTAAAAAAAAGCTTGATGCTTCTGAAAATAAAACAGCCACACTGCCTATATTATTAAAGCAATTTAATATAATAGCAAGCAATTCCTTCACTGCTTACCAATTATAACACATACTAACTACTTTTATCAGTGTTGATCTTCTAAATAATTATTCTCCCAACAAAATTTAACTTAAACCCACAAAATAGTGCAGGTAACTTAATTTTTTGGAGAAACAAAAATTACTCTATAGGTGTTTTAATTAACAAAGTGATATGCCTTTTCCCATGTAATTTTGCTGAAGCCATATACAATTAGTGAAGCAAACATATTTTATTTAAATGAGATATTATAAATACAATCTCTTGTAAATGACAGTTGCTATAATAATACTGTCATCATCTTGGAAATATCATGCACATAGCAATAACAAAAATATATTGACTAACTGGTAATAGAGAATTGTATTTGCTACAATAAACACAATGAAAATTCTATCTAAAACTACTTTATTTTATTTATTAAATTTCTGCAAAGCCTATCTCATCTAAGTGATTTTGGACAGTACTCTCATGTGCATTATTTTCTCCTCTTTTTGTAATTAAATATTTTTTTATGTTTCATGATAAGTGATATTTATCCAATATATGTTAAGCACAGATCATTAAGATATAACATATGCCTATTTTATCTGCAGGTTTGAAATATCTTGTGGCGGGATATGAAGATATTCATACAAGCAGACTGATAGTCAATATGAAAAGCATTGTTCACCAGTGGAAATCAGCTCTGGGGAAAAAGATCTTACAGATTTTTAAAAAATGTGGCTGAAAAGGGCACTTGTTTATGTATAAAAACATACATGTAAAACTTTATGAACAACCTCTGAGATTAAAACTGGAATGTGAGCAGTGGTGGGATTCAAATATGTGAACAATCGGTTCTCTGTGTGGATGCTGCTTCTGGAAGTCCATTCTGGGCCTGGGCAACAAAAAATTAGCTACCGGTTCTGCCGAAGTGGTGTGAACTGGCTGAATCCCATCCTGAATGTGAGGGAACAGTGCCAAATGTAGTATTAAAAAACTTTAATTCATAGCTCATTCACCTTGACTCAAAACACCTCATTTCAGATTGTAGAAATAGTTGGAACTCTCTTACATAATCCCCGTTTTCTATGCAATAGGATGAAAAGTATGAACTAAATGTAACAATCCACAACTGGGATAATAAGATATACATCCACTTCTGCATTTCTGCAGCTCTAGCATTTCCATTTTATCAACAAACATCAGTTTAGTGTGATCAAAGAATTTTGTGAACGGAATTTCCTCACAGTTTTTTTCTGGACTGGCCCAAGATAACTTAGAAGTAAAATCCATTAATTTGGCAGAATTTGCCTTATCATTACTTCCTTAAAGTTCTCATAATCAATATAGATTTAATATCCGATTTAAATGTTTTATTTAAGCCATAGAGAAATGTATGGATAAGATTCAAAATAACTGAGTTATTTAAAAGTTGAAGCTTTCATTTTCTTCTTTGGAAATATGTATATACACTTGCAATGGATAAAGTAATTGCTGTTATTTATACTGTTGTAATGAACAAGATTAACTGAATGCTACATTAGTGTATTGCAATCATAAAGGAGAATTTGGTTAGGTTTATATTCGGGTTTCTGTAGATATAAATGGAAATTACCAATATATTAATGCTCAAATTTATAAAAGCAGTACATAGAATCTCCACTGAAGTAGAAAAGAATGGTGACTCAAATTGGTTAAATCAATAGCTCTGGGGGGGGGGGTGCGGGATGTTACAATCATGAGCACTTCAGACAAGAAATGAAAATGGAATCTATCCCTTTAGCAGAATTTTGACTTCAGATATTTTATGTATGAAGCACCTTATTATTTGCCCCCTTCCAGTGAGAGCAATCTAATATTGTGGAGCAGGGACAGCACAAGAGAAAAGATGTGGGAACAGAATCTTGCTAGCCCTACTAGGATAGTTGCTTTCCTTGTAACAGCAAAAGCCATTCAGGAAAGCTAAAGATAACTTGTGAAAAAATATATTTACAGTGGAGCCCCAACTTCAAATAATAATTTGATTTGCTTGATACCAGTTATGATGAGGCTTCATAAACATAAAAAAAGAAAGTTCATGAAAAATGTGGTGAAATTGCCTAGCATTATGCTGGACTTAGTTTCTAGTTTTGTAATATTTAGACTTAAACTGTCTTCTTAAATTGTCATCTTTTGCTTCTACATACAGTGTACATACCGTATATGCCGGCGTATAAGGCGACTTCCGCAAGCGTTAAAATCGGCGCCAAAGACGGTTGTCTTATACGCCGAGTCGTCTTATACGCCGGAAATACTGGTAGTTTCTGGCGTATAAGACGATGTTCTAGGAATGCGACTCAGCGACAAAGACGGGGGTCGTCTTATATGCTGGGTCGCCTTGTACGCCGGCATATACGGTACCCTTCCAAAATTGAGTATATTTTATATATCAAGAACGTCATCACTGGTGTCTACACTGTTCTGCTAGCACAAACACAAGCACTAACATATCCTATTTATGTGAACATATAAAAAGTAAAGGCAAAGGCACCATACAGTGCAAACAAAACAGCCATCCTTGGCTTATCTGTTATTTTTTATTGTGATCCTATGGATTCTCAAAAATAATGCTTTTTTAAATGTTGTTTTTCTATTTTATGTATATAATAAATATGTTACAATTCTAAACATTGTCATGATACACTTTTGCAATATTATATCCTGTCAAAATCTTAAATGTAAAATAGTTGAAAACCGGTACATTTTCTGTGTATTTAAGTTGTAATACTGATTACTAAAACATATGGGATTTTTTCCACACATGCTTACATGCAAATATATACCCATTAACAGATGAATTAGTCCTGCTGAGATTCACAGAGCTTACTCCAAGATACATGGATATAGAACTGCAGTCTTATTTCTATTGTGGAACTAAATACCAAGCATCACAAGTTCCTGCTTGAAGTTAGCTGTAATATATGAGGGATAGTGTCATGGTTCTCTACAAATAATTGTTCTTCTGTAGTCATTTAGATGATCTTTCAAATTTTAATAAAGAAAAAACTGTATGAAATTATTTGTAGCAACTTGCTCCTTCTGTGAAGGATTGGTTTGCTCCTCTCTAGGTTGCAATGAAGTGAAAGATGTTTACCAGTTACACTTGATTGGCACTTTTCATCTCTCATTCGAATGACTATATTTGGTTACATATATTGGTCTTGCAACTATGCAAGTGCCAACTGTAGATGGTTTTCAATGGAGAATTACAGAACAAGGTTGAATTTTAATATAATTACTTCAGAGGAATACATCTTCCTGTTACTAAAAAATGATGGAAAATCTAGTTACTACTACAGTATCTAAATCAGTGGTTCTCAACCTTTTTAATGCCGTGACCCCCAACCGGTCGTAAGTCAAGGACTACTCAACCGGTCATAAGTCGAGGACTACTCAACTGGTGCAGCACCGTTTGCAGAATGGGACTTTTGGCGGGCTCAGCAGGGCAGAGACAGCCTGGACAATTCCTATTGTCTTTTGAAAGCCAATAGAATTAGACTCTATTCAAGAGAGTCTATTCTATTGGCTTTCAAAAGCCAATAGAATAAAAGGGAGTAGCACAGCTAAGGAAAAGGGGGGAAAAATGGCGGACTGTGTTGTTTGGCGACCCCCAAGAAATGGTCGTTCAACCCCAAATGGAGTCCCGACCCACAGGTTGAGAACCACTGATCTAAATGGAGAGCTAGCATTACCATAAGTAACCAATAGTTTTGGAACAAATCTGCAGCCTATATTTTTAGATACGCAATCAAATACAGTCAAGTGATTTTTTTAGTACTACTCCCTACTTTAAAGATCCCACTGAAGAGATAAGCTACCATATTTGCCACTATTCAAGGTTTCTATATTTTCTTGTTGGGTTTCTTTAGTTACAGTGAGTTCTGAAATCTAACCTTGCAGAAAGGTCAAGTCCTTTCCCACAATTCAGTAAGAAAATATTTATGACTATTCCACATTAATGGGTGAGGGGTGGGGAACCACAGAAAGAAAAACAAGTAGGCAAATATTTCTGGAAATATTCTATATATGAAAAAACTTCCAAGACATGCTGAAACATTAGTACAATGTAATCTGCTCAAAGCAAAAGATTAGAAATTAAAATATTTAGCATGCCATGATTTTGAAGCTAAGTATGCTGCTATTGTAACAGAAATGCTATGCTCGTTACAATGTCAAACTTTGCTACCATGTTTCCCCAAAAGTAAGACCCAGTCTTATATTATTTTTGCCTCCAAAAGAAGCATTAGATCTTATTTCCGGAGAGCATCTTATATTTTTCATGACACCTGCCTCACCTCGCCGCCGCGGCACCAACAGCCCCATCCAGCAAGAACCTGCATGGCTGCTGGCCCACTTCTGTGGCTGCTTGCAGGAAGCCACGCGGCACATTGCGCCACTGCCACAAGGTGAGGCAGGTGGGGAGGGGGTGGAGCCCCATGTGCTCCGCACCCACTTCCTTCACGCCCCCCCAGCCAGGCCATTCCTTGCTGGCGACCTTCTCTTTCATCCCCCTCCCAAGCCAGAGTGCCATGCTATGGAAGATGGGCGGGGTAGGCCTGGTCCCCCTCCACTGTTTTGCAGCCAGGGGGAGTGATGGTGAAAGACTGCTACTGCTATGCGCTGCTGTAGGAGCTTTCTTCACACTTTGTCCCACAGATCACCTGCCCAGTGACATGATATGCTGCATGGCCTCCTGCCCCATTGCAGTGGGACGGAGTGGGCAGGGTACTAATTAGAGGTTATTTTGAGTGTAGGGCTTATATTAGGCCCACCCCCCAAAATCAGGGGCCTTTTGGGGGGGCTTATTTTCAGGGAAAACGCAAAATAAAATACCATCTCCTGCCTACTTTGTAGCTCATTTATCTTATGCTTTCTCCTGTGTCAAAGGCTAAGGGGGTATATACACCTATCCTTTACACATATTTTATTGTAATAATTCCCATCTTGATTCTTTTTGGTGAACTATGCAAAAACAGAACAATTTCTTCAATAAATCTGAGAAAGTCAGCTAATGCCCACATTTCTAATTGCTACCAATTTACTCTCTTTCTTAGTTTATATGGAACTTTTCTGTTGATTCAATCAAGGCAGTTCTTAATTTAAAATACTGGTTTGCAATTTAATAGAAAGAAAAATGCAAAACAGAAAATAAATAGCTTCCCAATTCACATGATCGTTGTTCAAAGAACTGAGATGGCTATGTTCTTGTATCTCTATAAACTATCTACTGTATATTGTAATCAAGGAGATTATTAATTTGGCATATATAAAAATATATTTTATATATATAATGGTTTTAAATGTAGCTTTTTTGATACTGTAGAAAATATACTTCATAAACAATACTTATTTTGATATGTACTATAGCAGTGATGGCGAACCTTTTAGAGACCGAGTGCCCCAACCGCAACCCAAACCCCCTTATTTATCGCAAAGTGCCAGGGGTGCATCAGCATTGTGGTGCCCTGGGGGGGAGTGCAGGGAGGTGCCTCTGAATGCCACCTCTGGGATGCAAAAACCAAGGGTGCAAAAATGGGCCACCGTGCTGCAAGGCGCAAACATGGCTGCTGCCGCACCCTGGGTGCAGATACAAGGCACTGCACCACACAAGAATGGGGTAGGGCTAGTGAGTATCACACAGGCACTAGCTTGCCCCATTTGCAGCACGTGCATGCTCGCAGCCCCATGCGTGCACACACACATGTAAAATGCTTCCCCTCCCTTCCTTTTCTTCTAGTCCGCCAATCAACAATGGTTGGTGACCTCTGCTCTACCACCTTGTTGTTTACCAGCTTGCTAGTCAGCCACTTCATCTCCTTTCTGCTGGGTGGGGCTCCTGCTCCGGGCAGCGGTGGTGGCCTGGACCTGCGTGTGCCAACAGAGAAAGCTCTGAGTGCCGCCTCTGGCACGCATGCCATAGGTTCACCACCATTGTACTATAGCTATGATTTATTTAATGCTAGAATTTATTTGACTCTCTTGACAGTGCCTCTTATGTGAATTTAACTATTACTGTACACTGCATATAACCCACTTCATTTCTAGCCTTGCATATTACCTGGATAATTGCAATTTAACTCTTAGGGCAGTATAATTCATGCCAAGGAATTTGCTTTAATAGATTATTATTCACATAATTTGAAAAAAATGGGCAGAAACAAGTGTATCTTGGAAAAGAATTTTGTACACCCTATTAGCTTTGTTAGAATTATGGTTAAATGTTAAAATGTATACATATATTGCACTCCCTTAACAAGGCTCTAACATTTTGGGAAAAGCCAAGTTTTAATAGCCTTCTGGAAGGCCAATATTTTCTGTTTTTTAAGCAAAAGGATTAGAGATAGGGTTAGGGATAGCTAATTAAGTACAGAAATGCTCCATTATATGAGCCCAGCTGGCAGAAAAATATTTGTAAGGAGAACCACCTGGGAAAGGATTTTTTTCCTTTCTGTATCAATTTCAGACAAATAGCACATTTCATTCCTATTCTACAAGTGTTTTGAATAGATGAAGGTTTGTAGAAAGCCACCCTTACTAGATTTCTCAGAAAAATAGTTAATTCTCAATAAGTATTCCAGGAATACATATAACACTAAATTGTCAAAACAGACAGATATTTATTCTTCTCTTTTGATATATGAAAGGTGAAGAAATGTATTTAACATCCCTGAAACAAGAGCAAATCCTGTTGGCCCCAAAAGTCTCTTACTTTCACTACAAGAACTAGATGATTCTAATATAGATAATCTGGAGAGTTCTCAATTTAAGAGATACATTTGTATTTAGATTTTAAAAAAAAAGATTTTGGCTTTTTGGGCTTGGTATGTAACATTCCCTTCTGAAAAGCTAATTGTAATTTTCCACCTTTTGCTCTGCAGGAGGTATGGAACTTGTCCACAGTGCCACGGTATTTGCATTTAAAGAATTAATAAAAATTCCTAACTGGTCAAAATTCTTTCATGAACATTGTGACCTTGACATTTTTACCACTTCTTTACATGTTTCTCTGCAGTCAAACAACAAACCCAACACATTTTTTCTAAACTATATAAACACTATTGATTTCTTTTAACTATGAAGTTCTTTTCCTTTATGCCTTCAAAGACCTGTTTTCACTTCAATGTTTTGTTAGATTTTCTAAGGACCATCACACAAAGCAAAATCATTCTCTCTTGAGAAAATAGTATGCTGATGATTTTAAGAATTAAAATTTTAAGAATTACTAGATTTTATTCAGTTAGTCCCTGGGCAAATAAAGCAAATCAAAACTAAACCCCCCAAATATCCAGCTACATTAGCATAGACATTTATTTTTACTTGTTTATTAATCAAATTTGTATATCTGCCTATCTCTTGAAAAGTGACTCTAGGCGGTATACAACTATTAAATAAAACAAAGGATATAAAAACAATAGATCAGGGGTGTCAAACTCAATTTCACTGAGGGCTGCATCAGCATCGTGGTTGCCATTGGGGAGCCAGGTGGATGTGGCTGGCATGGGCATGGCCTACTGGGTGGGTGTGGCCTACTGGGTGGGCGTGGACAGCTCAATGTCACTGATGTCAGGGGCACCTGTGTGGGCCTGGGCAGGACTGGGGCGCATCCGAGGGTGGGGAAGGGTGGGTGGGACCGGGCCGAGCGCCAGGGCATAGTCCACTGGAGGAGCCTCACTGAACCTCAGGCTGTGCACGGGGCCCCTGGACAGTGGCATGGACTGCCCAGAGCCCTGGGCAGCGGAGGTCAAGCGCCCAGCCCAGCCCTTGAGCTCCCACGGCACCAGGACCCCACAGCCCTGCCTAGCCTAGCCGCACTTCCCCGAGGGGGTGCCCAGCTGCACTTACTTCCTCCTCAATGCTGCTGCTGCTGTGCTCACTCTCTTTGGCCAGGTTGCTCATGGTGGGTGCAGAAGGACAATGTGCGTGGGTCAGAGGGAGGCCCACTCCCTCTCCATGCGAGGAAACCTGGCTTTGTAACCAAAGCATCCTCAGCAATAGGATGGGAGACCACCAGGGAATGGCAAAAGGGCAACAGGGCTGCTGGTGGACAAGTGCAAAGACAGGACTTCCCTCAGACCCTTCCTCCCTCCCTCTTATTCCAATCTCCTCCCTCCCTCTTTCCCTCCCTTTTCTCCTTTCTTTCTTTCTTTCTTTCTTTCTTTCTTTCTTTCTTTCTTTCTTTCTTTCTTTCTTTCTTTCTTTCTTCCCTTCCTTCCTTCCTTCCTTCCTTCCTTCCTTCTTTCCTTCCTCCCTCCCTCCCCTTCTTTCCTGCCTCCCTCCTTCTCATTTCAATCTCCTTCCCTCCCTTACTTTCTTCCTGTTTCCCTCCCCTCCTTCTCTCTGTGCCCAGGAATGGATGAGGGGAGGGGAAGAGGTTGGCAGCACTTCTCTCAAAGAATAAGATTTGGAAGAGACCTTTGAGGTCTTTAGTCCAAGCTCCTGTTCAAGCAGGGGACACATACCATTCCAGACAATGGAATATCCAATCTCTACTTAAAAGCCTCCAATGATGGAGCATCCACAACTTCTGAAGGCAAGCCTTTTCACTGGTTAGTTGCTTTCACAAGTCCCTAGTTTTAGGCTGGTTTTCTTCTTGATTAGTTTCCATCTATTATTTGTCTTTTGATGCTTTGGGAAATAGGTTGATCCCTTCTTCTCTGTGGCAGCCCATCAAATATTGGAATACTGCTATCATGTCACCACCCCTAGTCCTTTTCACTAAGCTAGACATACCCAATTCCCACAAACATTTGTCATATGGTCTAACCTCCAGCCCCCTAATCTTCTATTTTTACCATCCATTTAGACCAGATGGTCCCCCTGGTTTGGTTTATAGAACAGTGGCCACAAGCAGAGCCTTCTCAGAGACAGCACCCTCATTATAGAACTTTCTTCCAGGGAAAATATGAACAGTGCAACCCTCACCCGTTTAGAGGCAACTCCAAACATACTGTTCAGCCAGGCATATGTAAAACAATAACACATTTTATGGTCAAACAGCACTAAGTAAATTGCTACTACTATTTTTCTTTCTTAAAATACACACTTTTAATATTGTTTTAAGCAGTGCTAATGATGCTTTACAATAGCTGTCTTTGAGAGTTTTCTTGTAAACCACTCTGGATTTCTCAGAAACTTTTAATTTCAAATTAGATGTTGATTTAATAAATTAGGCAGAAGAAACAAATGTTTAAATACATCTAAATCCCACAGACCTGCTGCCTCCTAGACCCATACTGCAGAGAAAATAAGGCATTGCATTTCTAGCCAGCATAGCCACAAGATGATGGGAACTGTGGTTCATGACACCCAAAATGTATTAGTTCAGGTAAGGCTGGATTAAATTATAAAAGAGCAGATGAAGGGAAGTATTTTTATCTCTGACAAAATAATTGGGGGGCCTTTTAATTTCAACTCACACCAATTCCTCTTAACTTCCCATTCAATCCAAAGTGTTCTATTATTGTCTGGATTTTAGGGAGGGGAGAAGGAAAGAATAGACCACAAAGCTAATCTCAAGTTTGCTCTCTCCCT
This sequence comes from Crotalus tigris, assembly GCF_016545835.1. Taxonomy (NCBI): domain Eukaryota; kingdom Metazoa; phylum Chordata; class Lepidosauria; order Squamata; family Viperidae; genus Crotalus; species Crotalus tigris. The sequence goes on along the minus strand of NW_024097319.1, from coordinate 1,180,438 downwards.
ACCTTCACACCACCTTCCTCTCTCTCTCTCTCTCTCTCTCTCTCTCTCTCTCTCTGTGTGTGTGTGTGTGTACCAGCACATGTATGCGAGACAGAAAGAGATCCCCTTTTTGTAAGTTTGCTTACTCTGCAGCGCTCCCCGTTCTCCACTTTTGCTTTCCTGCTCTCTCTCTCTCTGTCACACACACACACACACACACACACACACACACACACACATACACACACACCCCAGGTTAATAAAAAAGAGAAGGAGGAGGGAGAAAGGTGGAAGCTCTCCTTTTTTGTAACACCTCGGCTTCCTCCTGCTTTCTCTTCCTTCTCACCCTTTCTGGCCTGGCATACAAGGAGAAGCCCAGCAAAGTGGGGCATGGCCAGGGTTAAGCTGGGAGGGGCAGGGCGGGCTGATGCAAATGAACTGCAGCTGCTGCTGCAAACCACCAGCCCAAGTGCTGGCTGTTTCCTTTGCGTGCACCAGGGCGCCCAGCTGGGTTGGGGTGGGCCAGGGCTGGGACAGCAGGGGCTGGTCCCTTGCCATTTCTGGGACAGCCCCGGGGAGCCAAATCTGGGCCCTCCCTGGATCGCATCTGGCCCGCGGGCCTTGTGTTTGACATGTCTGCAATAGATACAAACACATAAAAATATGCAACTCCTAGGCAAACAGACGTATTTATTGTTAAAACAATATTTAAAACAATAAAAACAGCTATATACAAAGTTAAAAACAACTTAGCTTTCGCTGGTCCTCTGCCAGCGTTCTCAGAGTGAGGCTCAGGGGGTGGGGAAGTTCTTTTTATACCTTTGCTGATCTAACTGCTTGCTCATTGCTCGCATGATAGGGCCACTCTTCCTGATTGCCTGTGACTGCCTTTGTTGCCCCGCCCTCTCTTTATTGCACTCCAATTTTGCATTTTTCTGCTGTGTCATCCTTGTCCAGCCTGCTCCTCCCTGTACTCTGTTACTGATATACTCTCCCATCGCTCTTTCCTACTCATTACGGGGTACACCTTCCGATCCGGTATTACAAGAGTCCTGCCATGGGGTTTTCCCTTTTTATTCTCCTTGTTAGTCTGTTGGTCTGCCTGCCGTTTTTGCATTCCATTATCCATTCCAATCTCATCTCCCTCCTCCGGTTGTTCTCCTCTCCTGACCTGCTGTTCTACATACCCTTTCTACCTTCAGTCATCTATTCTTATCAATCCTCCCTTCTCCAATTTTCCCCTCCCCTAACCTGCCTACCTATATACCATTCCTGCCTGTCATCATCTATTCCTATCGATCCTCCCTTCTCCAGTTTTTCTCTCAGGTCTGTTGGTCTACCTGCTGTTCCTGTTTCCCATCATGCCTTCTTATCAATTCTCCTCTCTCCAGTTTCCCCCCCTCTTGGTCTGCCGATCTCCCTGCTGTTCCTGTCTTCCGTCATCCGTTCCTGTCCCTCTTTCCTTCCCCAATTTTTCTCCCTCCCCAGCCTGCTGGTCTACCTGCCATTTCTGCCTTCCATCATCCATTTTCATCGATCTTTCTTCCTCCAGTTTTCCTCTATCCTTACCTTGCCAGTCCTGCCTTTCGTCCTCCATTCCTATCAATCCTCCCTTCTCCAACCTGCTGATCTACATACTGCTTCTGCCTTCCATCATCTATTCCTATCGATGTTCCCCTACTCAGTTTTCTTCCCCTCCTAATCTACTGCTCTACCTGCTTTTCCTGCTTTACTGTCCATCTTCCCTTCTCCAATTCCCCCCCTAATCTGCTGATCTGCCTGCTGTTCATCCATTCCTGTCCATCTCCTCTTCTCCAGTGTTCCTCCTCCCTTAACCTGCTGTCCTACATGCTGTTCCCACATTCCGATGTCCGTTCCTGTTGGACTTTCTTTCCCAGGTTTTTCTCCCCCCCAGTCTGCCGTCCTGCATGTTGTTCTTCCCTGCCTCCTCCATTCCTGTCAGTCTTTCCTTCTCTTGTTTCCCCCCTCCTAATCCGCTGCTCTGCATGCTGTTCCTGACTTTCATCCTCCATTCCTACCAGTCTTCCCCTCTCAGATATCCTTCCTCCCCCCCTGGGTATACCCCCATTCCTACATGCCTCATCTTTTTTTCTTTTTTCTTTTCTCCCTCCCCTTCCCTTTTGATCAGTCCCATGTGGTTGGGCATTCCTATCCTCCGTGTTCTGGGTCGTACGGCCAGATCTGCTACTCCCAAGTCCCTTCCCTGGGTCTTGGGAGTAGCAAAGAACGAGGTCCAGGAGCCGGGCGCAAAGAACACCATATCCATAAATAGCCTCTCCCATCGACTGGAAGCTACCCTGACGATGCTGGCAGTTGCCGGCGAAAGCTTGGTATTTTAACTTATTAAAACTTTTTATAGTTTTATATTTCCTGGTGTTCTTGCATTTTTGCTAGTTAAACATGAGTCTACCCAGGAATCACCTTTTTGTTTTTAGCATTCTTAAGAATAATTATGATAGAGCAGTTCTGCTCGCAGCCAGAAGATGGGAGAAGCTTGCACGCCGTGTTTTGGACAATTATGGCAAGCTGGCTTTCTTGCATAATTGTATCAGGGAAGACCTTCCCCCCAGGTCGCTAAGGAGGAAGCCGACAGTTGACTCTGCAGAATGCCACCAGGCACTTCGTCGCTTCCAGCACTGAACCATGTGAGCACTCATAAATGACCTGCACAGGCGCACTGACAGCTTAATGAGTAACATCCAGAACTATTGGGAACATTGCCGCAGGGAACTCGTGAGCCAGCATTTCTTTGTTAGACCGGCATATTCGCTCTACTACTAGGAGCACAAGCCAACGGGTGACGGAGAAATTCCAACATAAAACCGAGAGACTGCGTGGATTAAGTAAGAACAACTCCCTGGAAAGATTGGTACACAACTTATCCAACAAGGTATTGACCCACCCGCAACTTGCCCTCTTGCAATGGGATGTGGGGTGTAACCTTATGGACACCCACACTCTGGACTTTGTGGTGGCTCTGGAGCCTGTTATACACCGAATTGGGGTAGAGGAGGAGACCAAAAGCTCTATCAAACAACAAGTAACAAGTTTGCTTATGAACCATAGGGGCTACCGAACTTTATCTAGTAATGAAGTGCAGGCTTTAAACCAGCTTTAAAAAGTTGACACCATCCTCATAGTGCCGGCTGATAAAGGAAGAGCTACGGTCATTATGGACAAGGCGCAGTACGTTAGTAAAGCATTGTGCCTGCTTAAGGATACCACAGCCTATAGAGTTATAGACAGTGACCCCATGACGGCCCTTAAAAACCATACTAATAAGATACTTAACACCCTCAAACGTAGTAAGAGGCTAGATGACACCACCCTTAGAAAGTTATGCCCTAGCGACACTGCAATGCCCAGATTTTATGGGCTTCCCAAGGTTCACAAGGAGAGTGTTCCCCTTCGTCCCATCGTGTCATTTAGGAACACCCTGACCTCAGGCCTAGCCAAATGGCTGAGCGATCATATCAGCCATTTGATCGATGACAGTCCTACTACTGTCAAATCGGCTGAACAGTTCCTTGACAAGATCAGATCCTTGAGGATAGAGGATGATGAGGTGATGGTGTCTTTTGATATCGTTTCCCTCTTCACCTCTATCCCACAGGATCTTGCTGTCAAAACAGTAAGAGAGCTCCTTGAACAAAGGGGTTCAGGACAGCAACAGGACTCCCTTCGGCCCCAGGACCTTGTGAACCTATTGGAGGTATGTTTAAAAACATACTTTACATTCCAGGGTACTACGTTTGAGCAGGTTAAGGGCACCCCCATGGGGTCACCGATCTCTAGCATCATAGCAGAAGCCGTGTTGCAGCAGTTGGAACACGTGGCGATGGCCCAATGTTGTCCCAAATTTTGGGCCTGCTACATGGATGATACCTTTGTCATCATTAAGAGGAGCCAGAAAGCTGACTTCGTGGACACACTTAACTCAGTGTGCGTGGATTTGCAATTTACGGAAGAAGAAGAACACCAGGGTAAACTAGCATTTCTTGATGTTCTGGTTCACCGTCAACCAGACGGAACCCTGAGGACTAGAGTTTATGCAAACCCACACACACTGACAGAATTCTGCATTATGATAGTAATCATCCGGTGTCCACAAGGTCAGCTGTATTAGGACCCTCTTCAAGAGGGTAGACTCCCACTGCAGCACGGCTAAGGCTAGGATGGATGAGAGAAAACACCTCCTTAAGGTGTGCAGACACAATGGATATCCTATGAAATTCATCAGGCGCCATAGCCTACCACTTAGACCCCCTGTTAGGTCTCAAATGGAGGAGCCAACACCACAGATTGCCCGGGTTACTCTCCCTTATATTAATAATGTCTCAGAAGCCACAGATAGGTTATTGGCACCCTACAACGTGAGGGTGGCACATAACCCGAACCAGACATTACCATCTAAGGTGATGAGACCAAAGGATTCACTTCCCGTCACAGAGAGGTCAGGCATCATTTATAATTGTAAAGATTGCCTCGCGAATTACATGGGAGAGACGTCCAAACGGTTAGAACCAGGATCCACGAGCACAAGCTGGCTGTAAGGAGAGGCGAACAATACTCCCAGCATCGGTGCACATATGCTGGTGTCAGGACATAGGTTCGACTTCGACAACATCCAGGTGATGGCTAATGACAACACAAAGGGGGGCCGGCTCCTTAAGGAAGCTTGGCTCTCTAATGAAGGCATATAGACTTATGTCCTGCACACATAACATTAAGAGCATGGGCCAGGAGTAATCAGTCCCCCAGAAAGAAACAATTTAATACCACAACGTGCCTTCTGGGAGGAGGGTTGGTGGAGAAAAAGAGCCCCGAAAGTGCCCAGATAGGGAATAGCCTGCAACTGAGCAACCCTCCGAGTGTGGAGGCATGTGCTGACCCCCAACGAGTGGAAAAACGTATCAACAGCTGTGAGCCTACTGCCGATGGGTCTGAGGTCTCTCCGTGCCGTATGAGCAATTGGGTAATGATGCGGTCCCGTACCAACACCCGGATGCGGAATGGTCGTGAATGGAAGGGCTGTAACATCGCCCCCACCCCCGTCAGCGATTCCGCGATTAATCCCACCCACGATATTATTTCAACAGCGTGCTTTCGCTTTGGTAATGTGAGTGAGCCATGGGAGGGCGATGAGGCGATCATTCACAACGCTATAGCCTCCGCACGCTCCAGGAAACACCTAAGAGGGGTGACCCACCCTGGAAACATGCAAGGAGTGAGAAACTGAGAATTGGAAAACCCGCCCCCTTCCCTCCCCCTGAAGACGATAGAGGGGACGACCACCATACCAAGGACTCTATGTGGAGGGGAGAGTGGCAGTCAACCTAAAGATGTTACGAGCCCTAGCAATGCCATTGGAAATGCTCCCATTGATAAGAAAATGAAAGTTAGTGGGGCAACATTGGAGAACGGGGGTTACGATAAGATAACTGCAATGAAATCTTGTGACGTAGGAGAAAGCAATGAGATGGCAACTGTGAAAAAGGACTATGGAAAGAGGGAAGGTGGGAGGAGAACGAGGAGGGGGAGTATCAGGAAGGAGGATGAGGAAAACAAACAGCGAAAACGTACAGGCTCCCCCAATCCACGGCCACATGAGGAGGGGGGTGGGGACATAGATACAAACAAGGAAAGCAAGAAAATAACGATCAGCAACACGGAAACTACGATCAGAGTGCAAGTGGATTGGCTGGGACCTGTAACGAGGTCCAGGAGCCGGGCGCAAAGAATGCCATATCCATAAATAGCCTCTCCCATCGACTGGAAGCTACCCTGACAATGCTGGCAGTTGCCGGCAAAAGCTTGGTATTTTAACTTATTAAAACTTTTTATAGTTTTATATTTCCTGGTGTTCTTGCATTTTTGCTAGTTAAACATGATATATATATATATATATGTATATATATATATATATATATATATATATATATATATATATATATATATATATATAAATGGAATGAATAAAGCGCGTTCACCAGGAGAGTTTAAAGTTAAAATACTTCAATTAAAGTATTTTACTATATTAAAAGGTTGCCAAGCTTTCGTTGGGAAAACTCCCCAACATCTTCAGGGCTGAGAGACCGTTTCTAACAAGGTGATTCAAACGGGTTCATAGACGTCTATGGAACCCGTTTGAATCACCTTGTTAGAAACGGTCTCTCAGCCCTGAAGATGTTGGGGAGTTTTCCCAACGAAAGCTTGGCAACCTTTTAATATAGTAAAATACTTTAATTAAAGTATTTTAACTTTAAACTCTCCTGGTGAACGCGCTTTATTCATTCCATTTATAATTATGCCCGGGAGTCGCATTTTCACCATCATTATTGAATATATATATATATATATATATATATATATATATATATATATATATATATATATAAAATATCTGTAAAAATACGACTCCCGGGCATATATATAATATCTGTAAAAATACGACTCCCGGGCATGATTATGAATAAAATAAATAATATGCGATCACCAGGAGAGTTTAAGTAAGAAAAATACTTTACTAAAAGCTGTCAAGCTTTCGTTGGGAACTCCCAACATCGTCAGGGCTAAAAAGCCAGTTTAATGGAACGCACAATGCCCAGATAAGTGTTACTCATATGGTCAAGGGAGAGGGGAATACAGAACAGGAAGAAAACATCGATCCACAATCAAAGGGGGTGAAAAGTACCTGGAGCCCTAACGGCATGAAGATTTAACACTGAATTGAATGCCCCTGAGACCCATAGCAGAAAGAAGGATGTGATGGGAGTAAATATCTCCGAAGAGGAGGGGGATACGAGGGTGTTAATAGATTTAAAAATTAATAACAAAGAGGCAAGTAGGAAGATCCAAAGGAACGACAGAAGAGAATGTAACACCAAAGAAACATCTGGAACATTAATTGACTGGCTGGGGCCGGTGACGCAGTCTAGGAGCCAGGTGCAGATGTCAGCCAAACCCATTTAAGTCATTCTTGTTAAACTGGCTTTTTAGCCCTGACGATGTTGGGAGTTCCCAACGAAAGCTTGGCAGCTTTTAGTAAAGTATTTTTCTTACTTAAACTCTCCTGGTGATCGCATATTATTTATTTTATTCATATACATACATACATACATACAACACTATAGGATTTCTGAAACACATGTTTTCTTTCAAAAAAATTTTATTCTAGATGAGATGGGTAGCATATAAATCTAATAAATAAATAAGAAAAATATAATTATTTTAATGACATCTTAAAATTATAAAAATGACAATTTTCAAGAAAATTAAACTTGATAAATCTAAAAGGGGGGGGGGCATTTGATGTGAGAGAATTTCCCTGAGGATGGACTCCAGTACAAATCCAAAAGTTCAGAAGACTAGTGACTGACCCAGATAGGAACCTGCAACATTATCCTGGGACACATATTTGTCTTCATGGGGGGGGGGGTTAATTTCTGTAAGCAAAAGTTATCCTGGAGTGCCATCTTCTGGTCAAAGGCTATAAAGATTTCTTAGGGAAATATTTCTAGCCAATATAATTTCAGTCTTCCAAGGCAGATGCTTACTCTAGTTATTCTACCGCTATTAGTAACTACCTAGTAGTTCTTCCAGATGTTATTATTTGTTTACTTAAATATTGTTATGTGCTGCCTTGTTTTAAGAAACATTTTTTAAAAATCAAAGAAATTAACACCAGCAAACATGCTACCATTCCTATTAAACAGACTATAATACTTAAAATAATCCTTTCCAGGAAAAGATTTGAAAAAAAATTAATGCATAGACAGATTTACTAGTATCACTGTTCCCATGTTCTTGAAGTTATAATCCAGTCCATCACCAGGTCTGCCTTAAATAGTCCATTCTTTTTCAATGAAGAGAAATGCACTAATCAAAAATAATAGTAACCCTGTTTCTTGATAGAACAACAAACTGGCATTGTCATGGGAGATATGCACTATAACATTAAAATAAGAGCACTGGACAGATTTTTCCCCCTTACATTTGTAGCCTACTACTTCCAGTTTACAGCAGAGAAAACAAATGTGCATTTAATATACATACATGCAGGCATTTGATTTGGCCCTAAATAAACATAGTGATGTCCATAATTATTGTAACAGTAGAGTATAAGTAGCAGCAGCATCATTAATACTGTTAGCCTGTCTTTTAGCACATAGTGCAACCAAAGAGGTGAACAATAAAAGCAAAGCATATACAAGCTATTGGAAATCTATTAAAGTAGATCATTCTGAAAATATTTGGTTGAAGAGGAATGATACATCTCCCTTCCTAAAAAGCAGAAAGTACAACATAGTACTCTTTTCCTTCAGAGATGCAAACCATGGGAGCAATATCAGAAAACATTCTCTCTTGTGGGGCCAATAAATGGACTTTGGAAATTGAAGGCAGTCATTAAGACTGCTGTTCTTAGTGCGAGGCAAATTTATATTAAGATACCTAGTTCTTTAAATAGACTTTACACATTTTATATCCCTAGAGCAGGGGTGTCAAACTGCCGGCCCACAGGCCGGATGCTTCACATGGAAGCCACGCCCACCCCATTGCCAGCAATGGCAAAACAGTCCTGATACATCGTGCAACGTCATGTGACATCGCGAGTTTGACATGTCTGCCCTAGAGACTGATATTAACACCTTAAATTATGTCTGGAAAACAACTGACAACCAGTGATATATTTTAGCCTTCTGGTATTGCATGCTGCATCACAGTCAAGCTGGTGCATTTTCTATGAATTGAAGTTTCTCAAACCTTTTTAGGTCTAGTTTCATATAAAATGGAAGTAATGAATAGTGACTGCCACCAGGTATGATGGCTAAGGATGGGTACAGGCAGCATGGTAGATGTAATCTATCTAGTATGGTATCGTCCTCAGCCATCTGCTACTGTAATACCTCGGTCAAACACAGATTACAGATTGTAAATCTGCTCTTTCAGGGGAAGTGCAATTCCATCTGGTATACAGATAGTACTTGATTTATGACAACAATTGAGTCCAAAATTTCCATTAGTAAGCAAAGCAGTTGTTAAGTGCATTTTTGCTGCATTTTATGATTTTTTTTCCACAGTTTTTTTTAATATAAATGTTTTATTGAGTTTTATAAAGGTAGGGAAAGGATAAGATCAGTATGGATATTGGATGGGGTTAGGGGATGAGGTTGGGATAAGGGTAGGGGTAGGTACAATTGTGGGGTTACCCCCAGCAAAAAATTCAACGCTTTAGCAAGCAAACTATCGTCCGGGTACAAATATTAAATGACAGTAATTAATATAGTACTAAACAGTTATAATCACTAATAATGAGAATAATCATAAAAGTAAAGCTTGGTTAATAAATATCATTCATCATGTTAAACTTCACCGTCCTTTCTCGTTCTATCATATTGCTAACCATTAATAAAAATTGTCCCATGTTTTGAAATAAACTGAATCTTCTTTCTCTTTAATCTCTAAAGTTAATCTGTCAATTTCTGCACATTCTAAGTTTTTCATAATTATAGTCTGGTCAGGTGGCAGATTTTCATTTTTCCAAAATTGGGCAAACACTATTCTCGCAGCTGTCAATACATGTAATCTTAAATATTCATTCTCTTTTCCATAATTAAGTCCTAATATTCCTAACAAAAACAGTTCTGGCTTAAATTCTATCTGTATTTTAGTCATTTTTTCCAGCCATAAGTAGATCTTAAATCAAAATTTCTTTCCATTAGGACATATCCACCAGGCATGATAATAAGTACCTGGTTTTTGTTTACATTTCCAGCAAATATTTGATACATTTTTAAACATTTTCGCTAGTCTAACTGGTGTCATATGCCATCTATAAAATATTTTATATAAATTCTCTTTGTATGAAGCTGCTTTAGTAAGTTTAATATTTCTATCCCAAAGCTTTTGCCAATCTTCTAAATCTAAAGAATATCCAAAAAAATTTGTCCACACTATCATTGTTTCTTTTACTTGTTCTTCTTTCATCTTCCAGTTTAAAAGAAATTTATAAAGTTTCTTAATCAGGTTTTCATCTGTTTTCAAAAGTATTTTGTCAAATTGTATCTGTTCTTTGTAAAATCCAATTGATTTTACAAGTTTTTCATATCTTGTTTGAATTTGCAAATAAGACCACCATGTTAAATCGATCCCTTGTTGTTGAAGATCTTGCCTATCTTTAAGTTTTCCGTCCGTTACTTATAAAATGTCTTTATAAGTAACAAGTTTGTCATAGTTAATTAAATTTGGGTAAGCAAACGCTTCCGTTGTTAAAAGCCATTCAGGTATTTTAGTGTAGATTTTGTGTTTAATTCTCTCCCATTCTGAGAGCAATACATTCCTTATGGCATGATTTTGAAAATATTTCTGTACTTTATTTTTCTCATGCCACAGAAACGCGTGCCAACCCAATTGCAGATCGTGTCCCTCTAAATAAAGAAGTCGTTTATTTCTCAGTGTAATCCATTCTTTAAGCCAAAGCAAGATAGCTGCTTGGTAATAAAGTCTCCAATCCGGAAGTCCAAAACCCCCTCTGTCTTTGGTTTCTTGTAACAATTTAGTTTTAATTTATGCTTTCTTCCCTTGCCATATAAATCTCAATATTGTTGCATTCAAATCATCAAAGAATTTCTTGCCCAGTTTAACAGGAGCTGTTTGAAATAGGAAAAGTAGTTTCGGTAAGATGTTCATCTTCACAGTTGCTATTTTTCTTAACAGTGACAACTGCAGATTTTTCCACAGTTGTTAAGCAAATTACTGCAGTTGTTAAGTGAATCATGTGGTTGTTAAGGGAATCTGGCTTCACCCATTGAGTTTTATTGTTGGAAACTAGTTGGAAAGGTTACAAATGATGATCATGTGACCCTAGAACAGTTCATCTATCATTAATACACGCCAGTTGCCAAGCACGTGAATTCGCATTAATGAACAGATCCATACTCTTTATTATATTACACAATCTAATATTTGTTGCAAATGGTTTTCAGTCAAAAAAACCAGCATCATCTGTGTAGAAAAATAAATTCATGCCCCCCATCAGTGCATCTCTAATGCACCAAAAGCATTTTTATACATTTCTTCACAAATATATTAAAGAGTAAAGATAAAAGGTAAAAGTTTCCCTGTCCAGTCGTATCTGACTTTAGGGGGCAGTACTAATATCCGTTTCTTAGCTGAAGGAATCAGCAGTTTGAAGACATTTTCTGTGGTCATGTGGCCAGCATGACTATACGCCAAGATGCACGGAATATTGTTACCGTATTTTTCCGTCTATAAGACACACCCTTGTATAAGACGCTCTGGCATGCGAGTTTCTCCGCGCCGATCAGCTGAGCTGGCAAACCCGGAAATTCAGCCGGCCAATGATCTTGCCCCCTCCCCTCTCCCATTAGCGGCAAGTCTACAGTGGCTTGACACCTGCACTAGGTGGCATGGCAACCCATACAGGCATGCCCTGGTCTGTGGAGGTTACCATTATTTTTCCATGTATAAAATGCTGCATTTGTATAAGACGCACCTGATTTTTGAACAGGATGTTTGCAAGAAAAAATAGCGTCTTATACACGGAAAAATATGGTATCTTCCCACTGAAGTGGTACATATTTATCTACCACTTTTTCATGCTTTCAGACTACTAGGAACTGGGGCAGAAATGGGAGCTCACCGTTGTGAGGTGCTCAGATCTCAAATCCAGGCTGACAAGCTCAGTGTCTTTAACCCGAGCCATCGTGCCCCCTCTATTAAAGAGTAAAGAAGTTATTACCCATCCCTGGCTTATTTCCTGCTCAATCTTAAACCATCTAATTTATAGCCATGCATATTTTTCTTCCATTTTTTTCCAATTCCTTCTTTCCATATTTCAAAAAAATCCATTACTTTTTCTTTGAACCAATAAGGAATAAACTTTTCTCACATTAAACAATAAACTTTTCTCAATTTTTTTTATCACATTATACACTTCTCAATGTCTTACTAAACAGCAAAAATCTAATCTACATAGACCTGTGTCAACATAAAGGCATATCATACTTCTCAAATGTTGCTATTACTTTTTGTCCTCTTTCAATGATAATTTTGCCACATACCTTTCCAGACTTAGCACACTAAGTTACTTATAATTACTTTCCCTTTACAAGGGGAATCATGCATTCTTCCACTAAGTAGGCCCAAATTCACTTCTTTTGTTCACTCTATCTGTAGCCTTGCAATTTTTCACTGTTATCACAGCATTTTTTCTTGGACATTAACATTTATTTCATTTTCATTTTTCCATATACAGTATTATTTCCATACAGATCTATAAAATGTTTCTTTCAACATTTCATTTTCCCCTCATTTTTATTACTTTTTATTCCACTCACTTTGCTGGAGGTTCTTTGTTTAGCTCCCTTCACTTATTTCTAATTAAAAAAAAAATCATCAAAATTATTCTGGATTTTCTCTGTCTCTTCTAATGTTAGCCATGTCTACTATTTTTAATTCTATTAATCATACACATATATTTTATATCAGTCTTCCTCTTATATGCATTTTTCTCATCTTCAGATTTTTCAGTTATTTTATAATTTCTTTCTTCTTCATGTTTCTCATTACATTACAAAAGCTTTACTTTAACTTTAATTTTATTGGGAGATTAATCTATATTTTAATATTTTATCATGTAAGTAAACTCATTTAAAACAAAGAGCATTATTTTTGAGACATTTATTTATAGGACATTCTTAATGGGAATTGAAAAATGTTAAAAGATTGTACAATATATTAGTGTCTGAAACACTGTGCTCTACCAAAACAACAAATAAATCATATATCCTTAATAGCAACAGCATTTAGATTTATAAACCACTCCATAGTGGTTTACAGCACTCTCTGTATAATGGCAACATATTGCCCCCAACAATCTGGGTCCTCATTTTATCGACCTAGAAAGGATGGAAGGCTGAGTTAACCTCGAGAAGATCAGGATAGTAGTGGGCAGAGTTAGCCTGCAATACTGTATACCAGTGATGGCGAACCTTTTAGAGACTGAGTGCCCAAACTGCCACCCAAAACCCACTTATGCATCATTGGGTGCCGGGTGGGTGTGGCCCATTGGGTGGGTGTGGCCCATTGGGTGGGTGTGGCCCATTGGGTGGGCGTGGCTACGGTGGTAACAGCAGACTAGCTGGGACTAAAAAGTTCAATCAATCAATTCCAACTTTGCAAGATCTTTTTTCCCGCGAGAAGTTGAAATTGACTGATTGAATCTTTTTTTTTGTACACGGTGGTGGAGGCGTAAAGCAAAAAGGTTTTATAAAACCCAGCTGAAGGCCTAGGACTGGGGAAATGGCGTGCGTGCTCACAGAGAGGGCTCTGAGTGCCGCCTCTGGCACCCTTGCCATAGGTTCACCACCACTGCTGTATACTAACCACTGCACCACCAGGCTTAACATATACTTAACCACAGTGACCTAATTATGACTCTTTTTGCTAGAGCTCATCTTTCTGCACCAAAGCAGGGAAGATCAAACATAGCATTAACCAGCTGCATGCCAGCGGTCAATACCACCACTATGCTACTACAGAATTTCAGCAACCAGAACCTGCTATTGTAGTTACAGAATCTGCTGCATCTTTTTGGTACCACTCAGCCAATAGGATGAGCTGGTTGTAAGGCAGTTGCCTTTACACCAGGCATGTCAAACTGCTGGCCCGTGGGCCGGATGCGTCACACCAAAACCACACCCACCCCACTGCTGGCAATGGGGAAAAAGTTGTGATACTTCGCGTGACATCACATGATGTCGCGAGTTTGACATGCCTGCTTTACACAGAACAAAGTCATAACTTAACAGAACCCAGCCATACTTTACTGAATAAAGCATACTAGGCAGAATTCACACAAAATACTAAACCTTATATAGATAGTCCTCGAATTATGACATGTGAGGCTAAAATTTATGTTGCTAAGCAAGGCCGTTGTTAAGTGAGTTTTCTCCCATTTTACAACCTTTCTTAGCATAGTTGTTAAGTGAATCATTGCAATTGTTGTTAAGTGACTCTGGTTTCCCCATTGACTTTTCTCGTCAAAGTCACAAATAGTGATCACGACTCCAGGACTTTGCAACTATTATAAATATGCACCAGGTGCCAAGCATCAGAATTTTGATCACATGACCATGGAGTTGCTGCAATGATCATAAGTGTGAAAAATGGTCACAGGTCCCTTTTTTTTAATGCGGTTGTAATTTTGACTGGTCATTAAACAAATGGTTTTAAGTACTGTGGTGTATTATCTACAATAGTTGGGTTCACAAACCACACTTTTGAAGAGCAAACAACTACATTATAATATACAGTATGTAAACTTACATTCTATAGATGAACAAATCCTTCATGGGAGCAAATCTTTCAGAGTCACACTGTCTGTGTGGATTTGTTCCACTGTCCCAACCTCTTCCCATTTTCCCAGATATTGTCTGTTGCTCTCTATCTAAACGTTAAGTAGGCTCCACTTTATTTGGCTTGGCAAATTAGCTAAACCAGGCGCTAGTTTATTGAATAAACTGCTACATCATTCCTAACACCACCCCCAGCCCCCCACCCTCCCTAAAATAAAGACTGCCGCTGTGCTTATCAACTAAAAAGGCTTAAAAAAATGGCCGGTTAGTTTGCGATTCAGCTCATTTTCCAGTTCTCGATTGTGGTTCCGCTCTGGTCCAGCGTGCTACACTATGTGAATCCTAGTAACTGATATGAGTAGAGTAAACCATAGTTTAGGTACCCAAGACTATCGCAGAGGAAACACCACTCGAGAGACGCGGAAAGCTCCTATCGTGACAAGTGCACCAACAGCAATTCTGCCCACCTCCAGTGCAAGCGCGGCTAGCGCCTCTCACACGAAGAATCCCCGCAGCAGAGAAGCTGCTCGAGGGAGCGCGGCTTGACGCGCCGAGGGGGCGGGGCTTGAGCACCCCAGAACCCGAGGCTCTTAAGATGGCGGCTCCTAAGGAGGGTGTCTGGCGAGGTCGGCGGTTGCGCGAGGGACCGAGAAGCTGAGTGGCTTCGGCCACCGACATGACTCGGGCCGGTCGGGTGAGAGCTGGCAGACTTTGGCGTGTCTCCGTTTTCCTGGCGGTAGCGGGGTGCCAGTGGGGGCAGCCGTGGTGCAAGCGGGGGCGGGAAGGAGGTAGGGGATGCCCATTACTTCCCACTGACCTTTGGCCCTACCCATCTTTCGGGCAGCCCGGTCCCGGTCCGAGAGCTTGGTGTTGACCTCGAAGAATCTGGGCGAGGAACTCCCTCTCCCGCTGGTCCGGGAAGCCGCCTTCGCCTAAATACAGTTTTGCCTCCGAAGTGTGGAGGAACAAGGCGAAGTCTGGAAGCGCCAATACTGACTTGGGAAGAGCCCGGAATTTTGAGCGGGTTAATTTTTCTACCTGTCTTCTACTAATCCACTCTCGTAATTCTCTTTTTCATTGTCGCTCTCTTCTCTCTCCTCTCCCCCCCCCGCCCCGCAGTAATACAGAGGTTTTGAACTTTATAGGCTAAAGCCGTTTTCGGCTACTGAAATGGTTGGCTAATAAGGAAGTGTTTAGAACTTTCTCATGTGTGTTTATACATCGCGGTGTATTCTGGAAAGCCAGCAAATATGGAGTTTATTCAAAAACCCATAGTATAAAAGAATGAATGAATCCAATCACGGTGTTTCATTTTAGGGGTTAGCTATATCTTACCAGAAAGAAAGAGAATGAAAGAAAGAAGAGTTATGAAAGATTAAGATTTCTGCCGGCAGAGCAATAGAAATACATTCGGGGAAAAAGTTGCAGCAGTTAAAATATGTTTGTATTGCTGGAAATGTCTAAAAATTAGTCTAGAAAGAATTGTAGTTGGATATTAAATTGGCTGCTTCATGAATCTTTGTTTTGAAAGTTGACATTGATTAAGAGGAACTTCTGGCATTTATTTGATGGCTAACACAGATGAGATACAAGATTAATAGTCAGTATACAATGGAAAGTAAAGGGAACATTCATTTTCCTGTTCTCAATTAGGATTATATTATTTGTAAATATGACAAATGATCTTAAAGTATGTATCTAAATGCTGTGTTTTTATATATAATTTTCTGCAGATAACATTTATTAAAATGGGCAAACCTTACAAAAGATAAGATTTAAGATAAATAGACCAGTAGGATTTGAACATTTATTCTGCATATATCTCCTCCAGTAGCTGTTGTGAAGTAAAGTAAACTAACAAATCTGCGAACTGCTTAGTGTGTGGTTGCAATTAGATTGTCTCAGAATGAAATAAACAGTATATCTTTAAAGCATCTCATTATTTCTGGAATTGGAATGCATTCTTTTATTATCCAGCAAAATAGCAGGGCTGGGTAAATGGGGGTCCATACCTTCATGACAAAGCTGCTACACCACGGAAGCTCCAACAGCACGACCCAAAGCCTCAAAGTCCTGGGAACCTCCAACAGTGCATCTCCAAACCTCAACATCCTGGGAAATGCTCCAGCCCAGTCCCAGCTTTACCCGTCCTTGCTACCTGCACTCCAAGTCTCCTGCTGCCTCAGCTGACCTTTGATATTTTCTTGCTTCCATTGCTGATGAGGCATTCCCATCCTGGCTCTTCACAAAGAAACCATGTGAGCCATCTTCTCCATGTCTCACTTAGGAAACCTCCATGCACGACCTTGGAAAAAAAGCCTTGCAGAGCCAGCAGTTGCCTCACAAAGGGCCAAACCAGGCATGCTTTGTTAGCAGTGGGAGCAAGAAGACAGAAAAGGTCAGGGTAAGAGGCTGCAGAATATAGGGAGCCAAATGGCTAAAAGAAAGTACTCTGCAGTTGTAAGTGTGGGTGGGCTGCCAAGTGCCTGAATTTTGATCACATAACCACAGGGCAAAAAGGTAGTAATTCCTTTAGCTTCATAGCTTTGAATAGTAGCTGAACATGTGATCATAAGTCAAGGACTTAATATACTTCTTATATTAAGAAATAGTTTGATTCTTGGGAACAAAGTTAGTATGAAGTCAAGTTTCATTGTATACTACTGAAGCACCAGGATCAGCAGACTTAGGGGAATCTTGATATTTGCAAAAGTAAAAAAACAAAACAAAGAATAGCTGAAAAAAACATTGAATAGCTGAATGATTATGGGAAATATGAGAAAGGATATAATGAGAAATTGGCAGGTGGTATGAAATAAACTGGCTGAAATCTAAGCTGGAGCACCTAAATGGTAATGTTTAATTAAGGTTCTAGTTCTCTTAGATTTCTCTATCATAGAAAGTGTGTTGGTCTGCAGTATCCTTGCCACTGTGAACTGTAGGCAAAACATTTTTGTTCACTTTTGAGCATCTTTTCAAAAATCCCATCCCACATGATTGAGAAAGAAAATGTGCTAAGTTAAAAGTAGCGATACAGCTTTAGGAAATGTTAATAATTTGGTAGAAATGGAGGATTGGTTATATCTATGGTCATGATGGCCCCTCATATCAATCTTAGATGTCATATTACAATTTACCTATGTTTAATGGTTGATGCTTTGCTTTTGAATAAATTGTAAAACTGACTTTTTGATTAAGAAGTCAACTTTATGATTTAATTAGTACACAACAATTAAAGGATCCACAGCTTGATGTACAACACTCTTACCAAAGTACTCTTTTAATGAGCATTGAAACACAATTTGTACTGACATGCTTTCCCATTAACAGACTGTTCTTAGTACCTAACGGAAGTTGTAATTGTGGCTTTCAGATGACCTGAAAACAGGAAAATTGCAGTACAGATAGTTCTTACTGATTACAATAGGGACTAGTTGTTAAATGCAACATCATGTGACCTTATGACACTAGTTCTGTTGGTTGCAATTGTTAAATGAATTGTTGGTTTGTTAAGTGCAGTGTTACATGTCACAACTTGCTATTTCCTGCTAACTTCCCCATTGACTTTCCTCATCAGAAACCAACTGTAAATGGTGATCATGGGGTGCTGCAACTATTATCAATAGTTCCCAAGCATCTGAATCACGATGATGTGATAGCTACAACTTTGAAGTCCAGTTGTAAGTCTCTGTTTTCATGAGTTCAAATGGTCACTGAATGAATAGTCAGTAAGGAAGGACTATCTATATGTAAATTTGGATGACAGTGGACTGTTGACTTTTAAAGAAATTTTAGTTACTGAGTTGAATCTATTCAGTATGTATCTCTGCATCTGCAAAAATATTGTGGCATAGAATGAATATACAGTATTTACTGGGCTACCATAATTATTCAATTTTTTCACAGATTCCTCTACCCAATGCATATATCTTCTTTTTAGCTTTATCCTTATAACAATCCTGTATGGTATGTCAAATTAAGGAAGTTGCTGGCTCAGATTCATCCAGTGATCTTCCTGATAGGTTAGAATTTGAATCCAAATTTCAGTCTAGCTATAACTGTTGAAACATGTTAGCATATTTTGGGGTGAATGAAAATAGCAAAACTTGCCCCAAATCTATACCCAAGCAGGTCTGATCTAATCATTGAAAGACTTCTTGGTGGCCTGTACCTCATTTAATAACATTGTGTTTATTAACTGGGTTACTGTTGTAACTGAAGTTCACCTGTTCGTAATGCATCTGTCCACTGAGGGATAAGAAAGAAAAATATCTATTTGGAAGAATTTTACAGAAGTTATCAAGCATTTCTGAATTGCTTTAGAGAGAGAATGAAGATTGGGTCACAGTGGATGGGCTGTGGAAGACTGTTTGATTGTTTGCTTTTTATCTGTTAGAAGATATTAAGTTTTCAGTGTTGCATGTAGCCTCGTTGCTTGAATGAGGCTGAAATTACATATTTACACATACTTCTTATTTAGACAAATCCCCTATGCTGCATCTCTTTGTGATTGCTATACACAGTACAACGAACAGCATATATATAATAAAGAATAAACTAGTAATTTTCTTTTCTGGCATTTTGTTCTTGTAATTGTTGCAGCCTTTTATATGTTAGTTTTATTAACTACCAGTGATCAAGAAAGTACTCGACTAGCTTGTTAGCCATTTAATTGGTAAAATGATTTTTAATGTAGAAGTGATATGAAACAAATACTGATTAATATTGATAACAGTTGCAGCATCTAATAGATAATTAATAGTGAGTTTAGAATCTGTTTTACTATTATAAAATATTTTTAGATTATGAATCTAATCATGTTGGTACACTAATTGCATTTTTGTTAAATAAAGACTAAGAGGGAGTATGTATTTCTACTTAAAGGAAAACATTTTCATTATTTTTTAAAATCATTATGCAATTGGAAGACCTTCCCTACAATTAAATTGAAATATTTAAGGTTCTAACTAGCATATTAAAGTTTCACATGTCCTGAACAAGGCAGTAAATTGGCTTTGACTATAGCTCTAGAGTTTTTGGTATTGTTAGTTGTATTGCAAGAAATAAAGTGTCCTACTATCGTTATTTGTTAGCAGACCATCTTCAATAATAGTATCTTGTACCAAATACCTCTTTGTATAACAAATATCTTTAAACATAGAAAAAAAGCTAGATTAAGTATTCAAATTAATGAATCCTTATCACTTTACCTTCCTGAAATTATCCAGTAATATACAGGTATTCCTTGACTTACAACAGTTCATTCAGTGACTGTTCAAAGTTACAACGGCACTGAAAAAGATTGTTTTTCACACTTACAACTATTAAGTATTCCCATGATCATGTGTTCAAAATTCAAGTGCTTGGCAACTGACCCATATTTATGACGGTTGCAGTGTCCATGGGTCATGTGATCTCCTTTTGCAACTTTCTGACAAGCAAGGTCAGTGGGGAAGCCAGATTCATTTAACAAGTGGGTTACCAACATATCAACTGCAATGATTCACTTAACAAATGTGGCAAGAAAGGTCGTAAAATGGGGCAAAACTCACTTAACAAATGTCTTACTTAACAGAAATTTTGGGTTCAATTGCGGTTGTAAGTCAAGAACCACCTATATCATTTTCTTCCTTTTTGTAAATTATATACTGCAAGATATGAGATTGTTTTTGAACTCATGGGTTATATAAATAGATAGACAGATTGATAGATAGATCATGAAGGATTCTTGGCTAACAAATAACAGCAGGTTGTTTTTTCTAGCTGTAGGAACCTTTGTACAAATCAGAGGTCCCCAACCTTTTGGGCACCAGGGACCGGTTCTGTGGAAAGAGGTTTTTCCGCAGACCGGAGGGGGCATGGTTTCATGTACTGCCTGCATCTCGTGAATGGTTTCATGTACTGCCTGCATCTCTTCGCTTGTTTGTGCGGCCCAGTTGCTGGCATGCTGCGGGCCGGTACTGGTCCACAGACCAGGGGTTGGGGACCCCTGGTATAAATGATTTGAAGTAGTTTCTGTGGTTGTGGCAGTTTATACTGAAAAGCTATAGAGTCAAATAAAAGAACAGAGTTGCCTTATTGTCATTTTTCTTGTCAAAAATACTTTCTTCCTCCTCCTCTTTATACTCTTTTACCTGTACTGATTTAACAGACCTTTATTTTAAGATCATTATTTTAAGAATTTTACATAAAGCCTTATGGGTTATCCTATACTAATTTTTTAAAACCTCTCATGTAATAGCTGCCATTTCAGGATATAAGGTTGACCTCCAGCATAAGAGCAATAAGGATACGTTACACTAAGATCCCTAAAGGCTAAAAATTGGGCCACAGTATGTCAGTCATTATAAATACATATTGTGTGTTCTCTGTTCTTTAAAGACAGTTCTAAGTGGAGTTGATTTTAGTCATTGTGATTTAAATCTCTGTGTGTGGGACAAAGAGTGCTGTTTTCACCTCGGAGCATTTTCAGAATGGACAGAACAGGATCAAAATAATTTTTTTGAACATGAAACAGTACTTCAAATTTGGATGTTTTAAATAGCTTCCTAGAGACAATTATGAATATATATACATATATCTTACTTTCATTGTGTTATTGATCTGAGAGTCTTAATCGTTTCATTTTTTGTGGCGTGATACTAAAAGCATAATGAAATCTATTTTTTTCCCCCTCATTTTCAGGCGAAAATGCAAAACCTAAGAAACTGTTGGGCTGATGAATTTCTATAATATATTCTCAACATTGTGAGATTGACAATGGATAAATGTAAGCATGTAGGCCGACTGCGGCTTGCTCAGGACCATTCAATTGTGAATCCTCACAAATGGCATTGTATGGTATGCAATACTACAGAATCTGTATGGGCCTGTCTCAGTTGCTCTCATGTTGCTTGTGGAAGATATATTGAAGAACATGCACTAAAGCACTTTCAGGAAAGCAATCATCCAGTAGCATTGGAAGTAAATGAGCTGTACATTTTTTGCTACCTTTGTGATGATTATGTTCTTAATGATAACACAACTGGTGACATAAAACTTTTACGAAGTATATTAAGTGCAATCAAGAGCCAGAATTATGACTGTACTACTCGGAGTGGTAGGATTTTGCGATCTATGGGCATAAGCGATGATCTTTCACATAATAATGCTCAAGCTTTGCTTCGAAGTCAAGACCGTATGTTCACAGCCCTGTGGCACAGGAGGCATGCATTAATGGGCAAAGTATTTAGAACTTGGTTTGAACTAACACCAACTGGGAAAAGGATTTTAGAAGAAGATAAGCTGTGTGAACAGGCAGAAGAAAGACGAGTCAATGCTAGGAAGAAAAGAGAAGAGCGGAAACGTCAATTGAAGGAGGAAATGGAAAAAATACCACCAAGGAAAAGCTTTCGCTTGCAAAAACAAAACAAAGAATCTTCAGTCTGTGCACTAAAAATGCCACAAAGTTTGGGCTCTGATATAGAGCTGAAAGTAACAGCTACCTCAGATGATGCAAAGTTAAAAAAAAGTAATGACTCTCCAGCCAAACGAAGATCTACTATGACTCCTGGTGTGACAGGACTACGAAACTTGGGAAATACTTGCTACATGAACTCTATTCTTCAGGTATTGAGTCATTTGTTCATATTTAGGGAATGTTTTTTAAAGCTTGATTTAAACCAAACACAAGAGTTGTTAGCAATTGGAGCCAGTGGCAAAACAAGATCATCTACAAAGCAGCCTCTGTCTGCTAGCTTTGATGTTCAAGAACACAAAACCTTTGGAAAGCACCAGACATTTTCCACAAGGCGATTTAGTACATCATCTGGTTTAAGTGGTGGTGGATCAAGTAATAGAAATATGGAACTTATTCAGCCCAAGGAACCAAGTTCAAAGTACATTTCTCTTTGTCATGAATTACATACTTTGTTTCAAGTTATGTGGTCTGGCAAGTGGGCATTGGTGTCTCCTTTTGCCATGCTCCATTCTGTGTGGAGATTAATCCCAGCCTTCCATGGTTATGCCCAACAAGATGCTCAGGAATTTCTTTGTGAACTTTTGGATAAAGTCCAACAAGAATTGGAGACAGTTAGATCAAAAAGCCCGACCCTCATTCCAGCTTCTCAAAGGAAACTCATTAAAAAAGTTTTGAATGTGGTCAACACTATTTTTCATGGACAGCTTTTAAGTCAGGTAAATACTTTAGAATAAGATTATTCAGTGAATGAGTGATGGAAAATTCGGTGTAGTATAAGATTGCAGACTCAGCCTCCTTACTGTTTTATATTAAATCAGAATCCAACTTAATATTGTATTATGAGTAAGCAATATTTTGTACTGTTTCAAGCAGGCTTCAGACCCTGCCTGCTATATCACTTATTTCTTAAATTAAGAATTGTCTTGTTTCTTATGGTTCTGCCAGCATATTATGATAGTGTAAAGTCATAGTTACACAGACTTCCATTGGTACACAAGCAGAATGTGTTTAAAAAGAAGACATTACTTGTGACAATACTCTTACTCTGAGAGTCACAAGAAAGTATAACTGGCATCAATCCAGAATTTCTCCTGGTACAAGGACAAAGATTTTAAGTTAATCTTTTTATGGCCTTCACTGTTTGAAGGCTTTTCTGCTTTTAAAGTTGTTATATTTAATAACAGAACTGAATTTTAATTTTATTTACATTGCACAGGGATTCCCTGTAGATGAAACTACAAATAGTTCTCAATTTATGACCACAACTGACCCCAAAATTTATGTTACTTAATAAAACTGTTGTTAAGTGAATTTTGCCCCATTTTACGACCTTTCTTGCCACCATTGTTAAATGAATCACTACAGTTGTTAAATTAGTAATACGATTGTTAAATGAATCTGGTTTCTCCATTGACTTTGCTTGTCAGAAGTTCGCAAAAGGTAATCACGTCACCCAGGACATTGCAACTCTCATAAATATGAGTCAGTTGCCAAGTGTCTGAAGTTTGATCACGTGACCGTGAGGATGCTACAATGGTCATAAGCCATTGTAACTTTGAATGGTCACTAAATGAATTGTTGGAAGTTGAGGACTACCTGTATTTTAACAAATATAAAAAATACTTGTTCCTTAGTAAAGATCTGGAGGTAATTTCAAAAGTAAAATAAATTCAGTAGAACAAGTAAAAATAAGCAACAGCATTTCCATAATTTAAGAGCTTGGTTAAATGAAAAATTACTTCCATTTAGCCGCAGAATGGATATTTAATCCTGTTAGAGCTGTGTTTGTCTATGATAGTACGACCTTTTCCAACTAAACAACTTTAGCTTAGCTTAGCTTAAGCTTTTGTGAGTTGTAGCTCACTTACATCTGATGAAAGCTGCTCACTTGCATCTGATGAAAGCTGCTCACTTGCATCTGATGAAGTGAATTGCAGTTCATAAACATGTATGCATTTTAATAAACAATGTGTTAATTAAAAAAGGTTCTAATGGAATCATCCTGAATTTTTTTTGCAATGTATAAGTATGAGGCTGTTGTATTTTTTCTTACTTTTTATATAATATAACAATGTAATTTAAACAATGTGTTCCTTTGAATCTGTTTCTAAAATCCTTGTCAAGCTTCCAGCACTTTGATTCACAATTCAGTTACTCCAAAAGATCTGTACTTTTCTTTGATGGAACTGCTCTGGAATTCCATCAACTGCTCTGGAATTCCAATTCAGATAGCTTGTTAGAATGTCTTCTGTTATCCAAGTATATTTTACTCCTGAATGTCATTAACGCTCTGTGTGCATGTAATTTATCCTTATTTGTTTGTTAGTCTGTTAGATTGATTAGATTGTTATCCCATTGCAATTATTTTTATAAATGACTCAAGGCAGAAAATATACATAATACTCCTTCCTCCTATTTTCTCCACAATACCCCTGTGAGGTGGGTTGGACAGAGAAAGAGTAATGCCTTATTGTGGTAGCTATGATTGGATAATTATTTTGTGGTTGGAAAGTTTGCTTTTAAAGGATCTGCACTATGTCTGCTCCTAATGAGGGAAGACTTCATTTCATACTCAGGTGACAGATTCTCACTTAGGTGAGCATGGGTCTTCATTTACATACTCCTTGAGTCCAGAAACAGAGTTCTACAATTGTAAAAGTCCCTCACTGTTGATCTGCAAGCAGTCTCTGGTCATGATATGCAAATTCTGAGATATTTACAAGTGTTTGAAAACTAGTATAGTCCATTGAAAGCTGATGGTATGTTTACACAAATTTGGAAACAAGGGCATTTGGTGACATTTGTATGGAGATTCCCACACATATTTCCAAGTAATAGCATATGCTGAGCCACCCATCTCTGTTTTGTCATACAAGAAGGAAGAAGAGAAATAATTCATAATACATATGATAGCAAATATATTTAAACTGTAGCAACATTCTTTATATTTCCTATAAGATTTTAGTTGTATACTGTACTTCAGAGAAGAAATATAAGAGTATTGAGATAAAAAATGGACCCTGAGCTTTGGATCCTTCATCAATCATTAGTAAAAAGTCATGTCTTTTTTGGGCTTGCATATATCAGGGAAATATATGATGAAAGGGAGCCAACATGCGAGTATACTTTCCATAAGATCTCCTGAATGCTACTATTTCCTAAGCCATGAGTCTACCATGTAGGCTTAGGAAGAGAATAATGTTAAGGAGCTGCCAGTAGGTAGAATAAAGTACCCACACTGGATCTAAAGCAATTTGTTCTCTTTAGATCCAAATATTTATACTGTACAAATATCCAAATAGGTCACACTGTACTGTATTCTTTATCATCTTAATTTAATTTATTCTTCATTGGTCTTTCCTGTATATTTATGCACACTATAGCATTTATTTAAAGATTAAAGCTTTTAAATCAATAAGCCTTTGGGGCTAAAAAAAAAGTGTTTTGTTTTATACAAATTTCCTACAGTGAAATACAATTAAGTATTGTATGCAGCCCATCCATCCATCCATAATATCTTTAATGTAACTTTTCTGGGCTTGTATGAATTGGGAACTTAGTGAAATATGCCAATCCAAATATACTTTGCTTATTTGAAGACTCCCAGATCTGACCGGTGTCAACTTTGAAAATGAGCATGGCTACAGCCATTTTCCCTACTCATTTTCAGTTGACACATAGCACAAAGGGAGGGGGGTTTACCAGGTGCTTCGCTAGACTAATGGGAACCAAGGTCATCGGCTGTCCCCGGGACTGTAGGCTGGGTGCTTGTGGAAAGCCCGCCAAGAAGATGTATTGGGCAATATAGTAGCTTGCATAGCTTTAGGGGTGGGATTTCTTAACTTTGTATTGGGGATTGTTACGTGTCTATTCAGACTTGGTTTATTTATTTGTGAGACTTATATACCGCTTTAAGTGCGAGCACTCTCTAAGCGGTGTACACCAGTAAGCAATGTATATATATATTTACATTGCCCCCAACAATCTGGGTCCTCATTTTACCTACCCTGGAAGGATGGAAGGCTGAGTCAACCTTGAGCCGGTGAGATTTGAACCGCTGACCTGCTGAACACAGTCAGCTAAAGTGGCCTGCAGTACTGCACCCTACTGCTGCGCCACCTCGGCTGGTTTCACTTTTGACGTGCCGATACTTTGTATCAATAAACATGTTCTTTGAGGAACTTGCAAGCCTCGGAGTTCTGCTTTATTTGTCTCGGTCGGAACCATGACAGCGTTTTCTACAAAGTTTTTATAGTTTTAAGATATACACTTGTATGACATTATATGATTTCTTCTATAAAACTGTACTTTGCTATAATATAATTAACCCTTCTCTTTGAGGGAAAAGCTAGTTATAGTTTCCAATTTTGATTTAATCTTTAAATGTCAGTGGATCCATTTAAAATTAAGGATGAATATCCTACAAGATGAGAGAGAAAACAAGTAATTTC
The DNA here is from genome assembly GCF_016545835.1 of Crotalus tigris. NCBI lineage: Eukaryota > Metazoa > Chordata > Lepidosauria > Squamata > Viperidae > Crotalus > Crotalus tigris. The sequence goes on along the minus strand of NW_024097319.1, from coordinate 1,154,150 downwards.
TCTTTGCATTGTTTATTCATATATACCGTGTTTCCCAGAAAATAAGACCAGTCTTATATTTTTTTTTTGCCTCCAAAAGAGTCACCAGGTCTTATTTTCAAGGGATGTCTTACCTGCTTACCTTAAGTTCGCCGTGGCGAGGCCTCCCATGCCAATATCTGTTGTGCCGCCTGAGTTCTGCAGCTGCTCACAGCAGGAAGCCACATGGCACATTGTGCCAGTGCCACCGTTCGTGGCAGGCTACATGGCTTGTGCTGTGGCAGCACGAGCAGCGGCACCAGCATGATGTGCCACATGCAGCCGGCCGCAAGCAGCCGCAAAAGAACTCGGACAGTAGTATGACAGGTGTTGGGGCATGGGAAGCCTGGCTAAGGTAAGCGGGTGCAGGATGCATAGGTCAGCTCTACCCCCCACCCCTGCCCTAGCTTGAATTTTACACGTGTGCTTTGCCCCAAAGCTAGGGCTTATTTTGGGTGTAGGGCTTATATTAGGCGCAGATGTAAAAATCAGACTAGGGCTTGTTTTGGGGTAGATCTTATTTTTGGGGAAACATGTAGAACAGGAAATTCAGATTAACTGATGATTTGTATTGACAGGTAACATGCCTTGCATGTGACAACGAATCAAATACTGTAGAGCCTTTCTGGGACTTGTCATTGGAATTTCCTGAAAGATACCACTGCAATGGGAGAGAGACAACCTGTCAGTATCCATGCTTGTTGACAGAGATGTTGGCCAAATTTACAGAAACTGAAGCTTTAGAAGGGAAGATATATGCCTGTAACCAGTGCAACAGTGAGTAAAGACTGTATGTACTCAGGGATCTGATTTTCATATATGAGGTTAACTAACTAATAGGGTTATTTTTTAAAAAATGTTACTTATGTGAAATATTTTAACAGAATGTGAAACAAACTTTGTGCTTACATCATTAGCACAAGTGGCTATTTATTACATTTTGCATGTTTACCAGTGAATGTATACTGCAATCTAAATTGTATCTTGACTGTTCTACCAATCAAAATGTGTTTTTATGATAGTTCTAAAGTGATTACTTCTTTCTAATTTAACTTGGTATCTACAAAAATTCTGTTAATGTATTTTGGAATAGTTCTAGAATGCCTCATTTGTATTTTTATCATGTATATTATGCACATATTAAAGGTATTAATCTAATTTTATGATGTGATCTGCTATAAATTAGAGGGAGGCTATTTTTCTTACAGCAAAACGAAGAAAATTTTCTTCTAAACCTGTTCTACTCACAGAGGCACAGAAGCAGCTTCTGGTGTGCCACCTACCTCAGATTCTGCGGTTACACCTTAAGCGATTCAGGTAATATCCATAAATTGTATTTGTGAGGTTTATTTTGTTTTTACTTTTTTACTTTTTTTCAATGAAGTATTCCTTCTTTAATGGTCATTAAGCTACGTTCTCTATATGATATCCTCATTACTATAATGTCTTTAGGAAAGTAATTAAGAAATGTTTTGTAATAATTATTACAGCTGATATAAAGTACTATAAACATTTTAGTAGCAAGTAGCAACATTGTGGAAAGTGTTAGTAGAGATCTTCAAATAGAGGCTGATTAGCTATTTATAGCTGTCTAGTTCTGATTTTCCTGCATTGAACAGACGATATGATGATAACCCGTTTGGATTCATTGCTATGATACTGAACAAAAGTCATACTCCTTTCTGTAGTACACAATATTTTTGGACTATTGGACTACTATGTTATTTAGTAGTAAGTTAATTTATAAAAGTGAAATAAGTAAATTCTTTCAAAATATGAATAAAAAAAAAGTTTCATTTTTCTTCCTGTAGATGGTCAGGACGCAATCATCGTGAGAAGATTGGTGTGCATGTCAACTTTGATGAGATACTAAACTTGGAACCCTATTGTTGCAGAAAATCTCTAAAATCCCTTGTGGCAGATTACTTTATTTATGATTTGTCTGCTGTTGTGATGCATCATGGGAAAGGATTTGGTTCAGGACACTACACTGCCTATTGCTATAATTCAGATGGAGGTAATTCATATGGAAATGCACAGATTACTGGGTTTATGATAAATGCAATTGACAAGGTTATGGCAATTTTGGAGATATTTTTATGTTATAAGTAATGTTTACATTCTTGAGATTCATAAACTGGAAATTTGAAAATATTATAGCATATAACATTGAAAAATCAGTCTCTTAGCTGAACTACCTTGCATAAAATCCCATTTTCCCTGGATATTAGAAACTGTTTCATATAATTATTTCAGATACAGCTGTTTTTGTATTGGAGAACTTTGAAAGGTAGGTGTGTGTGTGTGTGTGTGTATCTTCATTACACTAGGAATGTTGCCTCTGTCTCTACAAATCACTACACAACTTGAATTAATTTAATTTGTTGTGGCTTTCATATGGAAGTGGTTGGTTACTATGGGAGCACAGTGCTGCTTCACTTAAATCTTTGGTCTGGTTCAGCACAATGTTAGTTATATACTTAATAAACTATAGATTCTTAAATTATAAAAATATCAATCTTGTGCTTTTAGAAGAAAACATCAGTGTTACCATTTTTATTATTATTTTTTCATTGTTTTAGGGTTCTGGGTACACTGCAATGATTCCAAGCTCACCATGTGCACTATGGAAGAAGTATGCAAGGCCCAGGCATATATTTTGTTTTATACCCAACGAGTTACTTTAATGAATGGACATTGGAGAATGTCAAGTCTTGATTCACCATCTGGAAAACAGGCAAATACTGAAGTTAATGGCTCCAATGTGAAAAGTAACAGCTAATTCAAAGCCAAATTGCTACGTACAGGATAAGTCTGAATTGTCACTTGGGCATGTATTTAGGCAAGTAAGCGCAATAATATACTAAATCTGCTTTCTGGAGCCAAACTCTATTACATGTTCAGATCTTTTATACCTTTTAAACTCATTCATGACAGTAACTTCCCAAGTTACTAGCATATATATATATACTCTGTGTGTGTGTGTGTGTGTGTGTGTAGCTATTGTTAAGAGAAAATCTTCCATTTGAATCTTTAAATTTTACCTCAAGCTGTTTTTCAGCATTTTAGTATTTTGAAGTAGGAAACTTAGATGAGGAATATGGGTGGGCAAATTCTAGACTATTTTTAAATTAAAAGCTGTGTTTTATACTAGTACTAGCAGTTCTGTGGATCTTGTCTGCAGGAATCTGTCTTGTTTTCATGATTAAAAGATATGATGGTAACAAATGTGTTTTTCTTCTGGCCATTTAAAATGTTCTCTTTCTTCTGTATCCAAAGAGTTTGAGTAGTACAATACTTCTCACATATTAAAGCTCTAAATCATTAGAAAGATCAGTAAGAACATTAGAATATTATCATTTCCCTAGCCTATTTATTGCTTCACTCCAGGAATACTGAACTAAATGGAAACCTGTGAGGAAGGTGTAAATGGCAATAATAATTGCAAAAAAACAGAGCTCATAGGTTTTCTGCCAGATTCTGTATCTAATCTATAGATAGGTAGTCCTTGGCTTACAACCAGTCACTTAGTGACTGAAGTAATGACAGACCCCCCTTCTGGATTTGAAGTTCTTACAGTCCCATTCCCCCCACCCCAATAGTCAACATGACTGCAATTTATGATGTTTGTTGCCAGAAACCTGTTTTCTACTGGTTCTGTAAAAAATGCCCATTGTGGACAATGAGTTTGCTTAACAACCATGGTAATTTGCTTAATGATCACCTCAAAACTATGTACAATTGGGTTTATTGCGTGATGACCTGCTTAATGACCATGACTTATACTTTAATTCCAAGGTCAGCTATGATCATAAGTTGAGGAATAACTACTCTGATCTGTGACTTGCCATAGTAAAATCCATGGAAGATAATAACTCTACTTTTGATTTTTGCTATAACATCTGGAAACATGGTTGTTTTTGTTTAGTAAGGTTTTACAGTACAGATGTATCAGTCATGTTATCAACATAGCATAGAGTAATTTTCCTAAATGCTGTTTATAGTTTCTATTGGAAAACAAAAATTGAGAACATTGCTCTGTACATATTAATGAATTTTTAGCCTAGGGTGTTCCCTCCTATCTAAATTTAAAGCCCTTTGTGTTCAATTTTCTTTGGAGTGCTTCAATTTCAGTTGCTCCTTTATGTTCATTTATCCAATGCAAAACTGCAGCATAGGCTAGCTTTGGTAATTAAGAGGGTCGTTCTGAGCAAATTGGAGGGAAAATTAGGTTATGTCTAGATTGCAATACTGTTCGTTGTTCATACTACTGCAACAATGATGCTCAAATTAATATTCTCCAGAACATAAAAAAAACATCCAAAATTGCCTTTAACTTTTTGTCCTAAATATGAAGTTATCTGAACTACAGTTCTCTCAAATTGTGGAATTCAAAAAATTTTCTCCATGATTTGGAGAAACCATTCTCATCTTTTGTGAAGTATCCTATGCAAAAAAGTCTTAATGGCAAGAAAGGCTGCTAATACCATACATTCGTATACAGGAACATTCACTTGGGAAATAAGCACTCGAGCCTTCTTACCATTTCTTCTGAAAACAGGTTTGCAAAAATGACTTTAGATATAGTTTAGATTACATAGAAATCTATTTTAATTCTTTATAGGAAACTTTTAAGAATCAAGTTAGCACTCTTGAATAACTGATTTCTTGCCACAGAATAGATCCATAGAAAGCCAAACCCAGGAAGTGTAATACAGAGGGTCTTTGTCCAAGTTACAGTAATAATTACATTGAATCTCATTCTTAGATTAAAATATTTGCTTTGGATATCTTATAGTGGTTAATTATGCCTTCCTCTGCATGTTTCATGTTACTGGCTATTGTTTGCAAGGCCAGCCTACTCCAGCAGATACCTTTTTCTTTTCCATGTATTATTTTCTGCATCACGCGAGGTAGCAAAATATATAATAATTCAGTCTTCAGAACACAGTGGTTCAAGTAAAAGACACATGGTAGAGCAAGCACACTAAAGAGCAAGTTATTTGCAGGCAGATAACATTACAAATTTAGAGGGCAAAAGTTCTGTTTTTACCACTTTAAAAGATGCACAAGATTATCTGTAAATAAAATAATGTGAAAGAGGAACAGAACAGAAATAGAAGATATGAAAAAGAAGGATTTAGTAAGAAATTAAAAGGACTGAGGAAAATCTCAATAGGAATAATACAATGAACATAAAAGACATTTACAATGCATCGGATTTCACTTCCACCCATGCTGAATTTATATTCTGTGACACAGATTTAATCTTTTAAAAGAAGCCCTAGTGTCTGTCTGTACAATCAGTTCAGGTAGTTCTTTTTAGCCTGTGCTTTAACATTTAGGTTAGCATAAATTCCAAATATAAAACATTTCTTTTTATATGCTTGCCAAGAAAGAGTTTCACCTTTCTAAGCTTAAGTAATACAAGTAGCGACAATAGATATTTTAATTTCAAAGACCTGATTGGTTTCTCTGTTGCAAAAAAAAAAAAAAAAAAAAAAGAAAGCTATGGTGTAAAGGAAAGGCTTCAGCTTTCATGAAAACCTAAAGTCAAAAATAGCATGCTTATTGTTTATACTTTGTTTTTCAAAAAGTCTTAAACATAGTGCTGATTGTTCAGCTGTTTCCAGTTCTATTTTTCTTTGTAGTAATACATACAAATATTAAAACTTCTTCATTTGGACACATAAGGCCAACACTGAAAGCTGAGTGCAAATCTTGTAACAGATACTTCATTCTAAATTCCTACTATATTTCTCTTATCCTGGTATCCTCTTGTTTCTATTTTTCTTTCTCCTTTTTCCCTAGGAATTATGCTTGATTTCTCATCAGTTCTCTCCAAGATTTGTGAAACTTTTTGCAGTACAATAAGCCATATCCCAGCAGCCTGCTGATTACAACTTGCTTGCAGTCTTTTACATGTATACTTTTTCTAACACAAACAATAAGAGCTCAATATTTAAAATATTCTTTTAGTGTCTACACAAACATGGAAAGTTATTAAAACTGAAGTATCCTTTCTGGGTTCTTAAGAATTCAGCATTATGTATTTTTAATTGCAATAACCAAGATTATTGCTTGGCAAAGCTATAATATACTTAGCAGCTTCAAAATGCCCAAATTAAATAGTACTGCAAGTAAGAAATCTCTTAAATAGTTCATACAATACTTTAATAAGCCCTGCAATTACTACATCGTAGCTTTACCAACATATTTAACAATTTTAACCTTTGGATCAACTATTAAATGTTCTATTAATCATATATGCAAACATTATAAGTTGATTTAATATTCCTGGTTTGAACAGAACAAAAAGCATTATGCTTCAAACTTTTTATATGTTAAGAATAGAATGATTCTGTGTGATTTTGATTCGCTTCAGCCATACTGCATAGGAGATGAACTACTTGTATCAAGCCTTTATAAGTAAAAATTTCTAATAAATTAAAAAATATAGAAGCTCACACTGTAGTTAATATAAATAGCCTGATATAGAACAGGAATATCAACACTAGCTAGTGTTTATCATACAGGAATGGCAGAGAATAAACATACTAGCCTATTTCAGTGGTAGCCTCCAAAATTCACTGAATAGATCCCACACTTGAAATTTGAGAGGGTTTTAATAAGCAATACAATAAGCAGCACTGTACTATTTTAATAAGCAATACAGTGCCCAAAAAAATAAAATGACCTTTGAGTTTGATTCCAGGTAACATCATGGATACACCATTGCAATTCTCTATATTGCACACCACTGCAGTTTTCTAAAAATACTATAGAGATATTTACACTGGTTTTTTAAAAAATTCCAAGTCTAAGCCTTGGATTTACCATATGTTGCCCCTTCAGTGCTGCTTAATTAATTTTGCAACCAGGTCAAGCAGCTGCAAAATTCCCTCAAATTCTATGCCAGCCCATCATGATTCACCATTTATTTCTCTTAAAGCCCTTGTACGGTTAAAAAAGGTACAGCATTTCATTGCAAGAAAAATGACCAGTCCTAGCCCACTCTCATTATATAAAGCATATCAGAAAGAAAACCCAGTAATTTAATTCGAAGCAAAATAAGGAAGCAAAATAAACATGTACACAATGTAATTGAAAACTAAACCATGATTTGTATTTGCTTGCTGTGCTTATACTGGAAACTTTCTTAACAGCAGGTGGGTTAATGGGAGAGACTTTCCAGTGTGTTACTGCCTTGGATTGTGACACTTTTAAAAACTATTTGAATTTATGATTTATTGATTTATTAATAAATTCCAGGCAGTTTAAAAGGCAACAGCAAAGACAGCTTAGGTGCAGAAATCATTTGTGATCATTCAAAGCATTCAAGTAAGAATATGGTAATATAAATACCCGAAAAGCATTTTTTCAGAATTATTTCAAACAACATGTATAACTCATTCCAAACTAAAAATAACACTTTGTAGCATATTTCTCACAAAAGAAAAATATAGAAGTAATCTGAAATATTCTAGAAGCCCCAGTAGCTGTTTTTTTTCTTAGTTACATTAGAGAACTTGCCTTTGATTAAATTCTTTTCTTCCGAACATGGAAAGTTATCACATTGAGTTGACTGTTAAAACAGACTGCAAATTTATTCTGTTATAACATGTTCCAAGAGAGTACATAAGTGAGGTAATGGCTTTGACATTTCAATAGTCATCTCCTCTGCTGACAACTTCTTTGCACATTGGACGCAATAATATGGTGTGCTCAAACTGTGCTGTGTATGAGCCTTTAATATCACATAGAGGAGGATATGGGTCCACAATACCCAAGTCACAAAGATTCTTCAGTGCCATTAGGTATTTACTTTCTCCCAGACGATCTAACCATCTACGGCAAAAGGCAAGAGTACCAAAATTTTCATTGATAACATTCAGCAAGTGTTTTGCTCTTGGAAGCCTAAAAGAAAGAAAATAATAAATGTATGTATAAGTTTAAAGCAGGCATTAATGAAAATGGAAATAATTATACAAAATCAGATCAGACATTCAACATGATCAGTTACTCTGGGCAGCTTATTAGTACATGGCTTTCAATAACAGGGATAGAGAGTAATCTATGAAAAAAAATGAAAGAAATGAGAGCAAAAGTAGAATGAATGAAAAAAATGTCCCAGTAGAATAAAAATAGATGTAATGAAAGAAATGAAAGATGCTTGGAATAATTAAAACAATTGTTTTACAGAATTATATGGAACTACATAAATGGGAAGTTATGAACAAGGATGCTTGGGGGAATGATAAGAGTGTCTACAGATAAGGACAATCATATAAGGAATCCTGCAAAAAATTAAGATGAGAAATTACGTAGATGTGGGTTGTTTTTAGAGTGATGGGGCAAATTCTGTGTGTGTGAAAACTTGCTTGACAACTGGAAAGAATGCCAATACTGTTCACTTATACAAAGGGAAAGGTAGTAAGAGTAAATGCAAAAACTACAACAAGATTAGCCTGTCAAAACTGCCTGGAAAAGTGTTTTACAGGATTGTAATCAAAGAACATGATAATGAGCAAATCTAGGAAATGCAGTGCAGCTTTATTTGGTTATTGGCTTTATTTCCTTTCAGGAAAACATCTATTAATCATTGTGAATTTTAATTCTTTAATGATCAGACACATTCCTTATGATTTGGGACGGGGCCTTTTCAATAACCATCTGATCCTTAATATGCAACCACTGAAATCGATATTGCCTACAATGTGAATAGTCTTTACACTTCATACGTGTTTTTGCCATTGTTTTATTATTACTATGATGACATGTCAGTATGATTCCTTTATGAGCTGAATATTAACTACCCAGAGTCTGTCAGGTCAAACATAATAAAAATGCAAGCAAATAAATAACTGAAGCCACTTGTGGTAACTTGAAGGCACAAAATTAGGATACTAATTTATTTGAAGTGCAGATATTATGCTGATATACCAATTTCTAATTTGTCCAAATCTAATTTTTCCTCTTGCTTTATCCATCAATAGATCCAAACCCCAAAATGGTAACATGCCACATGAACTCACCATTTTCAGAGCTAGAAAGGCCTAAACCATGCCAAAGAAGTTAGGTGTAACTTTGAAATATGACCTCCAAATTCATCTTCAAAGATTGCTTATACCATATTTTTTTGCTTATCCCATAAACTTTTCATTTGGCAGAGATGCCTGCTTTTAATATGCCAGTGCCAATAAAGCACTTTTTGGTGATAGTTTGCCTACTTTTTATTACTCATTTGAAAGTGCATTGTTATGTTGTATATTAGTAAAGACGTTCCCATCTGTTCAGAGAAATAAACAAAACTTGTATTTTTGGATGTATCACAAGAGAATTATGTTTCATATAAGCACTATGTTCTTACCACCTTTTTCAAGTTTTGAATTTGCCAGTATCTTTTTCCCCTAAATATAAGCATACTTAAAGTTACATTTCCATATAATGCAGTAAAATCAGCACTAACCTTATTGGCACATGTCCAACATCAAAGTTCTTCATATAATGAGAACATTCCATATCATCGTGAACAACCCCCTTTCCTGTGCTACCAAAGGTTTCTATAGCATAAACTTCTCCCTCCTATTAAAAAACAAACATGAGTTTATAGAGTATATAATACCTTCAAAATTATTTATCTGAGCTGGGCTATCCCCTCTAAAATTAATCTAGCCATAATCCTGTTTACACATAACATAACACCATTTTTTTTATTAAGAAGAAAATTAATCATTTTATTCCCCATGTCAGGAAGAGTAGCTGAATTAACCAGTAAGTCTTTCTTCATAGTTTGTTTCGCACTGTTATCTAAATCTCATTCGTTTTAAATATACAGCTATAAGATTTTGATTCTAAGCAATTCTAATTTAGCATTATGTCTATACCAGGACCATTACCTATTCTTCAAAAAGCTATTATTTAACTACAGTAGAATTTCTAAAAATTGTACGTATTATCTGCAAAACAGTACATGTGCAAAATACACTTAGAGTCAACATATTTACTACCTGCAAATTAGCAGTTTTCAAAGTGAATGCATATTTTTGTTCTAACATTTTACAAAGTTCCTACTGGAGCAATCCATTCAGCAGTGCAAGATCCTTTCTTGTGAAGACCATAGAAACCCTTTTTATTCAATGTTTACATGAAGCTACCAGTGAAGACTATCCATCAGCAAAATGGCAAGTATCATTACACTATACTAATATGGTGTTGTATATTAGATTTTTAACCCACCTCATGACATCTTAAACTGTTAATTTTTATGAGCAAAACAGTGGAAGTTAAAAGCATTGAAATCAATGGGACCTCCAAGTAAGCATGAGTAGGATCAGATTGTATCTATACTTACTTCCATTCTTGTTGCTTCTCCTCCTTTCACAATGGGAACAGTTTTGCCTGCGTGTATCCTATATGGCCCAATAGAGTGTCCATTCAGATTCCGAATAGGTTTCACTACATAAAATGTAAAATACTAAGATAAATATATGTAATTAAGAGGACAGTGTAAAATATCACAGGAAATGTGAGGTTTAATGGACTTTGCCCATTTTCATAAGCTTTAGATTTATAAATGCATGAATCTTATGTTAATTTTGGCTGATTTACATATATTTAACAACTGGACAAATTACACTTTCTGAAATAAACAATTTTAAAAACTCAGTATTCAGAAGACTATATTGATGATTTAAAAATCAACTTCAAAATATTTTTTATTGTAGAAATAATATGTAGATAAGCAAACTCTTCAGTTTTCATCAGGATAATCATATATATTAGCTGGAAAATAAATCACCTTGATAGGTTTTGCCGTCAATTTCAACTTCATAAGATTCCATGACTTCCTGGATAGCCTCACCAACATCACAAAGGCGAACATCTATCCCAGCACACTATTCATATACAAGAGAAAATGATAATTATTTTTATCTTCAGTTTTACAGTGTGTGGATAAGAACAGAACTGTACTATTTTTCAGAGTATACCTTTATTCCAGTATTAGTTGCATCTTTTACAGCTTGTAAGAGCCTGTCATATTTTGGATTGAATGTGACAGTAAAAGCACAGTCAATGATACGACCTAAAAACAGATACAAAGGAGATAAAGTAATTTGCCTTCAACTAAATTAAATAATTATATTTTAAGAAAGAGGAACTCACCATTAATATGTGTTCCAAAATCTATCTTGCAGATGTCATCATACTGCAATACAGTTGGATCTCCAGCATTGGGGGTATAGTGGGCTGCACAATTATTCAGAGAACACCCCGTGGGAAATGCAAGCCCAGCATTTAAGCCATTTTCTCGTATCAATTTCCGTGAACAATCTTCTAATTTTTCACTGAAAAGCAAACATCTATATTACATAAAAGGGTTTGTTTCCATATATTTACTTAGCTGTATAGAAGCCATGTTTCAGTTGTTTCTAGTACATTATTTCTAGGCATACCATTGACATTATACAGTACTGTGTAAAGACTAATATTTTCTGTTTCAGAAGTATAAATGCTATGCAAACTTTGATGTAGTATGCAAACCTATAGATATTTCATAGTATTTTAAATAGTTTTGCATAATACTGGGAAACTACTGATAACCTTATAACTCTAGATGTAATTATTCAAAATAAATGAACAACAGTTTTCATTGCTTTATAGAATCATTATGCCAAGCATCTGCATTCATCAAGGCTTGTACCCCAAAAATCATTAAAAGTTAAACCCACAAAAAATGTCAGCTACCATGCCATCTACTTTTAAATTAAAATGTTATATTATTTTAAAAAAATGTTACTATATATTATCATTACCAAATTTCGATCATTGTCATTCCAGGTTTGATCCAGCTCATAACGTATTTCCTCACTTGTCTATGGGCTTCAGCAGCCTCTCTGAAATCATTCCAGATCTCTTCACTTGCTTGATCTAGTGCTCTCTTTTCATCACTTGTAGTCCTCCAAGCAGCAGTTCTCCTTTAATATTGAAAAGTCAGATATTTGTCACCATAAAGTGAAATACAAACCAAGTATCAGATGAATTTCAATTTGGGGTGGGAGGATGCAGAGAGTGATAGCAGAATTCACTAATATAATATGTAACATTTCAAAATACTAATTTTCATCCAACTCAAAACTGACATTAACACTTTTTGCCATATGACTACAAAAAATGCCAAAAGGTTCTTTAAGCTGTCAAGTAATTACAATTATCTCTTTAAACATGAAAATACTGTATTTACATTATGACTGGATTCACAGAACATGCTGAATCATGGTTTATTGACTACATCATGACTAGGATACAATCACACAGGCCAAGCTATTTATTTATAGTTCATGGACTCATAAACAAGCTATGTATTATTGAACAAACTATGCTTTGCACACTATGTGAATCCTGTTTATTTATACAAGAAAAAATCTTGGAATCAAATCTTGGAAGTTTTACATGTTTAAATGAAGAATTTGAAGAATTCTATGAAGTCTACCTATTCTGACTCTGATAATGTAATAATCAGCTACATAGCTCTGACAAATTATCTACTGAGATAAAAATAAGAGATTTGGGTTCCAGTACACATTATTCCTAATTATCAGCCAGACCCTGTAATGATCATATTCCATTTTCTCATATTTGGAAGGCAAATAATATATTTATATTCTGCCTTTATTATTTTTATAAATAACTTAAGGCTGCGAATGTATCTAATTTTCAACAACTAATTTTTAAAATATGATGCTGGTTATCATCCACAAAGCCTTTCATAGCATAGGATCTGTTTACTTGAGAGACCACTTGTCTTTGGTTGGTTCCATTGTCAGTTAGATTGGGAGAATAGGTATATTCCTGCTCCCATCAATTAAGCAGTATCATCTTTTTGGATCTAGGATCGGTGACTATCCTCTGCTAGAATGAATCTCTTCAGACATTTGGATGGTTCCCAGTCTGATGATGCTCAGGACACTATTAAAGACTTGGCCCTTTTCTCAATCTTTGGGGAGGTGCAAAACCTAAGGCCCTGTGGATAGGTTTTCTTTGGTTATACATTTTCTGAGGCCAATAGTGATACATACATACATGCAAACATGCTGCTGGTATTATTGGAAACACTTGGATATACCACAAACCATATAAATGCATGCCAAACCTATTCCTTGCCCAGATATATTATAAAGTGCAAAATAAAATATTTGAAGTATAGATGAATTTTTAAAAGTAATATCAATTAAATTATCGCTGCCTTGAACTCTATACTGAAAAAGACAAATCAAGATACATACCCATCTTGCGTTGCTGGATACTCGCATTCCTCGCCTTTTGGAAATATCCCACTGGGAAACAAGTCACATATTGGAATAGATGGTGGATCTGTCTGCAGTTTTGCTGTTGGCAGAAAGAGACTTTGAGTCTGTCTTAGAATAAAAAAAATCATTGTCAACAAATATTTTTTTAAAATAATCCTTACTTATTGTCTGAGTTTTAGTCAAAAACACAATACATATTAAATAAACAATTTTCAGAATGCTCAGAATTCCCCCCCCCCAACATTTTTCTTGGCCAATTTTAGATAAACTGCTGGTCTTATGGATACCATGTGAGTTTGAAACAATATTAACACATTTCACATGCCTCTAGGATAGAATCGACACTGCTCATAAAGCATGCTATAGAGGTAGAACTCACTCAATAACAATCATTTGGATGATAAACTCCATCACTAAGTGAATGTCTATGGAGATTCTCAGTCTTCCAGGTCATGGTTGTCCCACAGGTGCTTTTTCAAAAGGCAACTGGACTTTGTTTTGCTTCAAGATGTTTCGCTTCTTATCCAAGAAGTTTCTTCCGTTCTAACTGAATGGCGTAGAATGGAAAGATTTCTGCAAGGAAGATAAATCCTTCCATCTTCTACCATTTAGTCAGAACTGAAGAAGCTTCTTGGATGAGAAGCAAAATGTCTTCAAGCAAAACAAAGAAAGTCCAGTTACCTTTTGAAAAAACACCTTTGGGACAACACTAAGTGAAGTCATTAAGTGTGACATCACATGACCACACTGATTTATGACGGTAGTTGCAGCAGTTCTAATTGCGGTTCTTAGGCGAATCCCACAGTTGAAGCACTGAATAGTCACATGATCAGCATTTGTAACTTCCTCTTGGCTTCTGATTGGAAATCATGTGACGGTGGGACCATGCAACCATAACTGTAAACTGGTGGCCAAGCACACAAATTGTAATCAAGTGACCACAGGATGCTGCAACAATTACAACTACTAGAAACAATTGTGAATCCCCTCTTTCAGTACCCTCATAACTTTAAACGAGGACTACCTGTAGACATTTTCTATCTATACATAAATTAACTCATTTTATAAATATTTTAAAGCATCTATTATATCATTTGCCTCACTGATAGTCTTTTACTGCTAAAATTTTAAAGAAACAGTTTATTGATAGATTGATAGTATGTTTAATTTCAGAATCCAAATTTGTGCAAGCATCCATAGAAGATGAAATCAAAATATTAAATTGTCTTCATACTACAGTTAATTAATCAACTGTAAAAAAAATCAACTTTTTTTCACCAATCAACAAGGGCAAATCCAATATTTAAGAATGTTGCTCAAGAGCTTCCCAATGCTATAAGGCAGCCAACTAAGCAATGAACCATTGCTTTTATTTAGAATAAAGTAGTATTTTATGAACATTTCATGGAAGACAAATAGAATAATGATCAATATTTAACCAAAACCTACGTCCTTTCTTTTTCTTCTTTTTCTTCTTTTTCTTTCCTGCTGCACTGTCACCATCTCCTTCACCATCTACACAAAACAAATAGATATTAAATACTGAAAATGTCCTAAGAAAATAATATTTAGCCATTAGTCTATTATTGCAGTGGAAAAATAGAAACAATAATGAATTGGCCAATAAGTACAGTTAAAACTATTTATCATAGTAAATGCTTTACAATGAGTGATATATCAATCACATCTTCACAGTATTTTCTTCCGAGAAGATTAATTTGATGATAAAGTCACGGCAATGTTTTATCACAAATACTGCTGATATTGTGCACTAGATTACACACAATCATAGTTTATTTTATTTATATCCTAGCTTTCTTTGAACTCAAAAAACCGAGTTCCCAATTCCCATTTTTCCCATAAGAACAAGGATTTGTAACTTTTGATTAATTTTGCCCATTTTAACCTGATTTGGTTAAATGCCAAGCTTCCAGAAATTCCCTAGCATTTTTAGATTTGGCTTAGTCTAAGATTAGACATAGACATCATCATCTCTAGCAGCCCATGCTCCAATAAGCAGGGATCAACACCAGAAAAACAATCAAGCAGAAAACAATGTTCTAAACAAGGAACTACCAAGGAGGAAACCACATTCTGAACAAAATTGGCAGGGAAAGATACTGCACATATAAACAGATAGCAAATCCCAGCCAATCGCACTGATTATGTTACCAAGTTTATTTACTTATTTATTCTTTGCATTGCTATACTACCCATCTCTCCTAAATGACTCTGGGCAGCTAGTTAAATAATGAAATATGTGCAAACAGTTCAGGCAGCACAAAGAACTTCATAAAATAACATTAACTATGTGTATACAAGCTTACTGTAGATACCACTGTATTTGAATCAATGAAACTGTTTAAACTTACATGTCATCCATTTTTTCAGATAGCATATACATTGTACTTTAAACTAGTTAACATATTAATTATTGTGCACCACCCAGAGTCATTGGCAGCATGTAAGTTTAATATATTATTGATATGCTCCAGTTATCTGGCTGAAAACAAATGTAATATGTACATTAGATTTTTTTCTAATTATCCGGTATAATATTATATATATTATGTACATAGCCTTTTAATCAAAGAGCAGATAGCACAGTTCATATATGCCCTAAGCCATAACATGGCTTGTTTGCTTTTGGTATTCTTCTATCAACCTACAAGGTTTTGTAAATCAGAGTTAGTGTGACACATGGACCTATTTATTTTTGGCATTTCTAACCTACTGCAATCCAAAGATCTTTGGCAACTTATTATTCAGTAAACATATTTAAATGTCCCATGGCTAAATACTATGTGAGCCAAACCGTTTTTACAATAATCTATATAAGTTTCAACATGAATTTCAATTCTCCATTCTCATTCTTTCTTATTTTAGAAATACTTCTAGCACAAAGTCACATAAATGATATTTACCTTCATCATCATCATCTTTTTCCTTTTCTTCCAGTGTTTGTTTATCTAGTTGGTTTGCTACTTCATCAAGTGTTGCTTCTAAATCTCTTTCAGTCTCTTGTCCTACTTGCAAAATAAAGAGATAAATTAACACTAATGTCAACTTCCCAGATATCAGTGGTCTTACGTCTTTTTCTCAGGTCTATAATTCACAATAAAAAACTATACATTTTAGAAAGTTAGCTATAAATTCAAATCTATTCACTCTTAATTTAAACCCTTCTACTGAAAGAGTTTAAACCTATTTACACTTTCTACCTCCACAATCAGGTTATGTTCCTATATCTTATTTTTCTAAACTATGACAATCAGTTTGGTGCCATTTTGCAATAGTTAATTTCTTTTATCCCTACTGCTCAACCTATTTAGACTTTCCCTCATCTATAAGGTCATCAGTTACCTCTTTAAAAATATCATATTAAATAATGTACTGTGAACTATTAACTTAAATACAATTTCTCCTCATCTCTGTAAAGACTGTGCTTAATTTTTATTACCTTTAAATATATCTCTCATTGCAGTTCACAAACCCTGTTTCTTTACAGAGCAGCAGAAAGATGCCATTAAGACAAGATTTCTTATGCAAGAAATCCTCAATACCACGCACTAAATTTAACTTTCATGTATTATAGTATTCCACCATTAATAACGAAATGACTTATCTTCTCCGCCACCACTTTCTGAAAACATTTTCTAAATTCTCTAGAAGCAGCGGGAATAACGAACAAGGGAGATCGTCCGGTATCATCCAAGCGCCTTTCCATGGGAACCAAAGGGCTGGTTCCTGGCCAGCCATACCCACTGTTGCTCCGCTCGAATGCAAACTTAATATGGCTAACACCTTCGTTCCCTTCTCACGCTTCCCAGTGCTCAGATCCCATATTCAGGCGACTACTCGCTTGCTTTTGGAAAAGTTGCTTCCTCGGCCACTCCCAACCTTTCCCTTCCCCGTCGCGGTCGGGCCTCCCAGCCTAGCTTGCCTTGCCCGGCCCAGGTCCGTTCGTACCGACTGCGCCTCCTTTGCTTTTCTTTTTCTTCTTGCGTTTTTTCTTGGCGTTTTCATCGGCAACAGCCCCACCGGCACTTTCTCTTTCCTCGGGATCCAAAAGCAGCTCTCCGTTCAGGTGTTTCTCCTCCACGGGGATGGCCTCTTGCTCAACACCCGCCATGTTGAGCGCTCGCCGACGTTCCCAAGACTGCCACTTACAAGAGGCATAGAAGGGGGAGGACATCAGAAAGGGCTGGCGCTCGTGCTCCAGTTACTCTATGGTTCAGAACAGAGGCACGCCGGGAAAACGGCACCAAGGCGGCGATAGGGAAGCGGCGGTTGTACGCATGTGTGTCTGGAAGGTTCCGCGATGCTAGAGGTGCGAGCTTTTCTATGGCTATTCGTGGGAATGTAATTGTTTATATAGATTTACTAGGGCTCCGGCTTTCCCACTAAATTATAATATGGTTCTGGTTTTACAGATTTAACTTGCAGAGAAAGAACACGACGAGCGATTAAAGCCAGATACAGTTGGAAATAAGTCCCACTGAACTCAATGAAACTAGTTTCCGTTAAGCTGCAGCGGAATCACAAGGTCAATTACTGCGGCATACGTTTTCGTACTCAGGCTGCTTCATCCAGTACCCAGATGAAAACTCATGAAAACTTTGACGGCCTCTTGTGTGTTTAAAAGTTTACGATTGCAACCTAGAGGGGAAAAAAGATTTGGACAATTCAAAGAGATTTTCTTTGGTGTAGTTATCTATAGAGCCAGTTTGGTGTAGCAGTTAGGGTATCAAGCTAGAAGTAAGGAGTTTCTAGTTTCCTGTCTTAGACACAAAGTCACTGGGATGACCTTGGGATAGTCATCTTCTCTCAGCCTTAGGAAGGAGGCACTGGTACAGAATACAGCCTCCTGAACTGTTGAAGTCTCAAGAGTGGATACATTGGTTGCCAGTTTGTTTCGGTTCCAACTAAAGGTGTAGGTTATTGCCTTTAAAGCCCTCTGTGATAGCGGCCCCCAACCTTTTGGGCACCAGGGAACAATTCCATGGAGAGAGGTTTTTCCGCAGACTGGAGAATGTGTGGTTATGCATGCTGCCTGCATCCCATGAATGGGGCTTTGCTTGTTTTTGTGGCCTGGTTTCTGGCATGCCAGGGCTTGGTGCTGATCTACAGCCCAGGGTTTGGGGCCTCCCGTCTCTATGACATGGGTTCAGGTTATCTGAGGAAATAACTCACTCCAATGGGATTAGCCCATTCCCCATCCATGGCAGAAGAAGAAGCATGCTGAGGATCCTGTTGGTCAAGGAATTTCAGCTGGCAGAGTCCAGGAGAAGAGTATTTTCTGCTATGGCACCCATCCTCTGGAACATCATGCCTCCCAAAATGAGATCTACACTCACCTTTTTGGCTTTCTGAAAGAGCTTGAAGACTTGGCTTTGCCAAATGGCCTGGGGCCCCATTGGGGAAGTAGCATCTTGGCCGTGGTTAGTGGATTAGACACCTCCTCCCTGTGTGCACTTTGTTCCCTTCCTCTCAACCTTGGTTAGTTGAATTTTAACTGAATTTTAAAGTGTGGTCTTCATTTACTGTTTTAATGCTTTATATGGTATTTTTATTGAATGATTGTAAGCTACCTAGCATCGGCTTGGCAAAATAGGTGGCATAGAGGTTGAATAACTAAATATAATGGCAAACCACTTCTGAAAACCTACCACAAGAGAAAGGAAGAAAAAAGTCATGCATAGCAGGGCTTTTCAACCGGTGGTACGCATACCACCTGTGATATTTTGCCACATGGCAGGTGGTACCGGCTGCTAGCCAAGTGTAGCAGGGGAAGGGAATGAGCCTAAGAGAGCTGCAGCTGGTGACTGTCTGGGCTTGGCAGAAGTGCCAGGAGCCGCAGGGCTCTAGCTGATTGGCTTCAGCTGATTTGTGCTTCCAGAAGCAGCTGGAGCTGGAGGTGAACTGAAGAAAAGGGGGGAAGAGAGGAGAGGCTATAAAAGAACGTGGTTTGGATGGGGGAAGGGAAAAAAGGCAATAGGAAAGGTTTAATCCCTTTAAACAAATGTAATTAGTTTTACCTCCTTTAATTGAGTCTGTCTATTATGGCTTTTAGAAAATGTTCTTTGAAGGTAAACAGGCTTAATTTAAAGAAGCTTTTCACAAATGCCGAAGCCTTTCATTCTAGGATTGCAACATTGTGACACAAGTGAGGCAGCTTAAAGAGAAAAAACAACAGAGTTCGTGTTTATTTTCTTGCTTTGCACTTGATTCCTGTGTCTTTAAGGTACAGGAAAGGGATGTGGAAGAGCTCAGAAGGGAGAAAGGAAGAAGGGCCGACCAGCTAGTTCAGGAGTCTACAAACTTAGCAACCTTAAGACCTGTGGACGTCAACTCCCAGAATTCCTCAACCAGCCATGAGAGCTGAGGAATTCTGGGAGTTGAAGTCCACAAGTCTTAAAAGTGCCAAGTTTGAAGTCCCCTGAACTAGCTGATAGTGGTGCATATTAATAAACAAGGATAAATTCATCATACATTTGTCAGTGCAAAGGGAAAGGGATTCAGCAAAGGAACAGCCACCAAAGAAATTAAAACTGGTACTTTTTTCTCTTTTTTTTACAATTTGTAATATTTTATTAGATTATAGAATAAAATACAAAAATACAAAAGCAAATAGTAGGACACAGTGGGGAGGAAAAAGGGGAGAAAGGGGGGGGAGAAGGGAAAAAGCAGACATCCTCTATTGCAGAAAAAGAAAGCATTAACACCGAACCTGAACTTTTTACTTTTCCATAATATTATAAGCTAGTCATTTCTATAACAACAAATGAATCTAATCAGTAAAACCCCAAATCCCCCCCCTTTTTTAGTCATCAAGTTTTTGACACCTTGCTGGTACTCAAATATTGTCCTAAAAGTGGTACAATCTGTGAAAAGGTTGATCTATAATACTGCACTATATGGTGGTACAGAATTCTGTGACTTTGTTTCAAGCATTTAAAAGAAATATGAAATTGGATCTCATGCCTGTATATAACCTGTCACAGTTCAATATATTCCTGAGAAATACAATTTACAATACCTTGAAAACAGTCTAGATTCATTTTTTACTCCCTAAGAATATAGAAAGAAGAAATGTGGACATGTGTAAGCTAGATCCTCATTGTTCTAAGCTACATTCTGTTTTGACCCTGGTCTGTTGAATAAGTTGTGAAGCATGAGTTAGCACATATAAAATCATAACCTATTGTTTTGTAAACTAAAACCAATTGGGTTTGCATCCAATTTTTGTAAAATAAAAAAAAGTGCAAAATGTTTAATGTGGTGTATGACCATGAGTAATATATGGAGAAAGGCAAGAAAAAGGAACTTCTATTTTGTGCAAAAAGCAATATTTATATTTTATACATTGATTTTCCAATCCAATAAGGAATAGCTATAGATGCACATCTAAAATGCAGTTAATTTAATAAATATTCACAGCTTTTTCTATGAATAGAGATGTGACTAGTTAGACGTAGGATGCATCAGAGGACTTATTTAAGTTACAAAATGATTTTAATGGAATTTAATTTGAATAAAAGTAAAATATATGTGCCAAGTACCTAACAAGCTTTTCTCAAGCCAAGAAAATGTTATGTGTCCAGCAGTCAAGGGAATTAATGCCTTCACAGCCAGAGAAACAAATACAGCACAGAGGGAGGGCCTGTGACCCTAACAAATTGGGTTAAGAAATATGGTTTGGAGAATGAAGCAGAATATTACTTTTTTCCCTATTCAGAATATTAGATGAAAAAATTTTAGGCAGTTTATATTTCACAGAACACTGAAAGGATATAATTTAATGGGCGTGATGATGATGGAGTTCTAATAGTGGCTCAAAACTATTAATGTGCATGCACTTATTTGAAAATCAAGTATTATTTTCTATACTAATAGAGTGCTTGGATTTAGTCGAGATTTTCTGTTTCAGAGATAAAAGTGGTGGGATTCAGCTAATTCGGCAGAACCATTATCTATTTTTTTTGTTGAGTTTGCAAACCGGTTTGAAAGGCCTGACTAGTTTGTAAGTCTTTCCCCTTTTCTTGGAAATGACTTCATTTCCCTCCCCCCAACCCCAAGTTCTCAGTCTCTCTTTCAGGAACCCCAATGTTTGCGCTGTGGTGACCAGTTCCTCTTTCAATGTGCAGCCACCACGTGCCAGTTCCAGGGAGCACCCTCTGCGGCCAGCCGTCGCTCAACCTTTGTTTTGCCTTCTTCTCACCAGAGCGTCTCTTGCCTAAACCCGCAGGGGGGGGGGACGGGAAAGGCCTCACTCGGGCTCCCTGTGCCACCATCAGCCTCCCGCCGTCCTAACCGCCAAAGTCCCGCCACTGAGAAGACAAGCAGTACTGAGTTCCTCTGCCCAGAGAGGGGCTTCTTCAGGCTCCGCTTCTCCGCAGGGAGAAATTTGCAGCTTTGAGTTCCTGGGGTGGTGGTGCTTTAGAAGGCTACCATGGCCCTCACCATTATGCTCTGCACACTGTTGTCTCCTTGGTGGCAGGACTTTGGTGGTTAGGATGGTGTGATGAACCTTGAGATCTGCAACCATGAGCAGTGGCAGTGACGCAATGTGCCATGTAGCATGCGGCCACAGAAGAACTCGGGTAGTGGCACGACAGCTGTTGGGGCGTGGGAGATCTGGCTGTAGCGGTCCTAAGGTAAGTGGGTGCCTGGGACATCTCTACCACCCACTCCTGCCCTAGCTTGATTTTTTACATGTGCGTCAGATATTTAATATTTTTTCATTAATATTTTAAAACTTATAACATCTAGTTTTGTGTACCCTTTTTATTGTTCTTATTTAAGTATTAAATGCAAGAAATAATAAACTACCTTTCAATATATCTTTTTTTAATATACTTAAAACGGTCATTAATAGAGAATCGGTTGTTAAATTATTTGCATCCCACCACTGGATAAAAATTAGCAATAGCAATCTTTATTATAGTCTTTGACTATACACACACACACACACACACAAAATACATTAAATATACATTAAATAGCAAGTAAGAAGTTATATGAAAAGGAATGAAGGAAAAATGTTAAAGGTATCAAAAATGCAATGTTATGGACTATATTCATTGCCTCATTCTTAAGCAGCAAGGCAAAATTTGGCAATGTTATGGGTAATTGTACTTTTATGTTCTGCTAAAAGACTGGAGATGTACCATGGCTCATGGATTTTTTTGGGAATTCCTTTATGAGCAGCTGAATTAATACTTCATGCAGTTTCAAACACAAATTTCAATAAAAACAGGATGTGCTGAACATCCTCTATGGTGTGAGAGTTCAGGGGCAAAGGGAATTTTGGTATTTACCACATAACTACTGAAGTGAGTGTGTTGAATCTAGGTTTTGTATGAATGGATGGATGCATGCATGGATGCATTGATGAACGGATGAGAATATGTAAGAATTCTTCATCAAGCAAGCAAGATAGTAATGAGAAGGTCAGAGGGCTAAAAAGTGGCTGATGCTCAAGCAGTGTTGGGACCATTACATTTTTATCTGGAACGAAGGAGACCCCCAAACTAGATTGAGATAGGGTCAGGAAATTCCTCATTATTTTCAGGTTGACTTTCCCTCTGATGAGCGTCCACCCATTGCTTCTTGTCCTGCCTTCACATGCTATGGAGAATAAATTGATACCCTCTTCCCTGTAACCGCCCTTCAAGTATTGAAAGACTGCTATTATGTCTTCCTCGAGCCTTCTCTTCATTAGACTAAACATACCTAGTTCCCTTAGCCTTTCATTGTATCTTTTTACCTTGAGATTCCTTTATCATCTTTGTTGCTCTTCTTTGCACTCTCTAGGGCCTCAGCATCTTTTTTGAATCATGATGACCAGAACTGGACACAGTATTCCAACTATGGTCTCATCAGTGCAGTATAAAATGGTATTATCACTTCCTGTGATTCTTATCCCTTTGTTTATGCAGCCCAGAACTGTCTTGACTTTTTTGGCAGTTGCAGCACGCTGCTGACTCATCCTTAAGCTGGTGATCCATCAGGACATGTAGATCCTTCTCAAAGTTACTACTGTTGAGCCAGGTACTTCCTATTCTATATCTATGCATTTGGTTTTTCCTTCCTAGGTGCAGGACCTTACTTTTCTCACTACTGAACTGCAACTAATTGGATAGGGCCCAATGCCCAAGTCTGTCAAGATCCTTCTGAGTCTGTCTTCCAAAGTATTGGCAATTCCCCCCAGCCTGGGGACATCTGAAAATTTGATGAGTTCCCCCTCTATCCCCTCATCTAGATCATTTATGAAGATGTTGAAGAGCACCAAGCCCAAGACAACCTTCCCTCCACATAGATGTAGCTCAATTTAGGATGGCATGTGTTGATTGCAGTTGAGCAGCCAACTGCAAATCCATCTGATGGTGGTACAGTGTACTACATATTATTTTATCTTACCAAGAAGTAGGTTTTGGTCTGCTTTGTCAAATACCTTACTGAAGTTCAAGTGTACTATATTCACAGCATTTCCCTGATCCACAAATTTAGTCATTTTATCAATAAGGTTAGTTTGGCAACCTTAACAAACCCATACTGGCTTCCAGTAATTACTTTGTTCATTTCTAGATGCTCAGAAATCTGCTGCTTGACTATTTTTTCCAAGATTTTCCCAGGTATTGATATCATACTGATTGGTCTGTAGTTTCCTGAATCCATGTTTTTGCCCTTTTTGAAGATTTTTATGAACTATGTATTTTCATTTCTTTGCTCCTTATCTACCAATTTCTTGGCAATATGGAAATAATGCACATTTTACAACTGTTTTTTCATTACAATCAAAACAAAGACAAAGAGATAGTATATGCTTGGGGTTATCAGTTTAAATTTTAGATCAGAACTAAGGCTATTAGGGAGATAAAACATTTTATAGCCCATTTTATTCTAGTATGTTACAACATATGTTCGTGAAAAAGAAAATATGAAAGATAAATGATAACCGTAGTAAGACTACACTTGGAATACTACATCCAGTTTTGGTTGCCACAATGTAAATAAGATGTTGAGATTCTATAAACAGTGCAGAGAAGATGATTAGGGGACTGGAGGCTAAAACATAAATAATGGTTGCTGGAATCTAGTTTAATGAAGAGAAGGACTAGGGATGACATGATAGAAGTGTTCCAATATCTAAGGGGTTGCACAAAGAAGAGGGAGTCAACCCATTCACCAAAGCACCTAAAGGCAGGACAAGAAGCAATGAATGGAAACTAATCAAGGAGAGAAACAACCTAGAACTAAAGAGAAATTTCCTGACAGAACAATTAATCAGAGGAACAACTTGCCTCCAGAAGTTGTAAATGCTCCAACACTGGAAATGTTTAAGTATTTGGAGGTGAATGAGTGTATATTTGCCCCGCACAGCACGTACAAAAGGCACATTTGTTATATTTGTATCAAATTATCTGAATTTGATTATCAGCTATTTGAATAGTCAATTATTAAACACTTTTTATTTGCTATTGTTTATAGCATATAAACATGCATACAACATGTTTCTAAACTAGCTATAATTGCACAAGATATGCTGCAACCAAGGTAATAACTGAAGAGCTGCCTTCTTATTCCACATCACAATGTAAACAGGGCTTTTTTTTCCCAGTTGTTAGAGCTGAGAAACTCTTAAAATGATCCTGTTTGCACCCAGTGTCTCAGCCTGTAATCCTGGAAGATGAAGAACCAAGGCTGAGAAATAAAATACTTGATTGAGGATTCCCAAGGGCAAATTTTACTTCAACCACAACTATGCTAATGTTAATGTGCTTGACTCTGTTATTAAGTCATATAATAAGAGAGTGAAGTACTTTAGGTTTGAAGGGAAAAAGGAGGTTTTTTTAAAACTTATCACCTCAGTTGGCACATATATCTGACGCTAAAATCCTGATTTTCATTTTGTAATGTATTTGACTGATCATTGCCAAGTTTCTTTGCCAACACTATTGAGCTTGAGTCAGTATTATTAAGTGCCTGTTTTAATTTAGTCAGCAAAAAGGTGTCCTGTGTACTTCAGTCATAATGGCTTGCTATCAGAGCAAATTTCCTTAACTTTCTTAACTTCTTAAATTTCCTTCACTTAAATACTGTAGGCATCTGTAATGATTTCTTGCTACATTTTGGTGTATGGTTAATAGCCTGCATATTTTACTTTGATTAATTTTATTATTTAATGTCTAACAGCTGCCCTGAGTTGTGTTTTAAGGTGACTGGCATCCACTTTAGTCTTTTAAATAAATATAGACTAAAAGAAATTCAGAGGGCATTGAAATAAAGCTGCTATATGCCATATTTTTCCACTAAATACAGTGACTTACAAGTTGAAATAAACCATTCCTGTATATCTCTCCTAACTGAAATGGCATGTGTTGTGGCTTATATAGATACTAGTCAAAAGTTGTGACCTTGAACAAAATTATTTCCATTGCTGTACCCCCCCCCCTTTGTCCTTTCAATTGTCCATTAGGAAGCTCTCAGAATACTCTTTGCAGTATTCTTAAGTACTCTGTCATTGACAATGATGGGTGAATTCTTTTAGGAAGCAATTATTGACCTAATATTTATTTACTTAAAGGTATTGGTTGCCCAACAGTATTATTATAAAACAGGGTTTCAGTAAAACTATTTTAGACTCATATAAATAGAAGAATATTGTCTTGTAGGAGCTAATTACTGTTTTTTTATTTTTTTTAATCAAAAAGGCAATGGGATAGTACTTAACACTTCTATTTGCAAGAATTTCTTGCAGAAAATTTATAGTATAATATATCTTGATGCCCTTCAGATGTGCTGGGGCTAAAACTGTCAGAATATTCAGCTAATGTAATTACTGAGAGATAACAGAAAGGTACCAGGTTGAGGAAACATTTACAGAAAAAAGAAATGGTTCTAAAGTTACCAGGGTTATTTGTTTGCTAGAACTTTGTTTTTATCATTCATACAGACTCATAGTTTGACAAAAAAACAACAATATAACCACCTAAAATAAAACTGGGAAACTAGGCAAACTGGATATTTAGGTTGGATATATTCAATGCCTTGAGTTATTTGTAAAAATAATAAAGGAAGGATACAAATAAATAAATAAAAGTTTCAAACTATTCATCAAAGAACACTCAATTTTCAGAGTGAGAAGAAACTAATTACAGTATGTCTGTACTCAGAATATTTCAAAAAGGAAACAAAAGTGAAATGTTCTGACTATTTGTTATCTGGGATGTTAGCCATTAAAATGATTTATACAGAATTTACAGAATAACAGAGTTGGAAGGGACCTTGTAGGTCATCTAGTCCAACCCCCTGCTCAAGGCGGAGACACTATACCATTTCTGGCAAGTGGCTTTCTAGTCTCTTCTTGAAAGCTTCCATTAATGAAGCACCCACAACCTCTGGAGGCAAGGTGTTCCATTGGTTGACTGTTGTTACTGTCAGAAAATTTCTCCTTATTTCTAGGTTGAATCTCTCCTTGATCAGTTTCCATCCATTGTTCCTTGTCTGGCCTTCAAGCGCTTTAGAAAATAGGTTGACCCCCTCCTCTCTGTGACAGCCCCTGAAATATTGTTCAATTGTGTAAATTGATTAAATTTAAATTGTTTAAATGATTAAATATATTGCTGTACAGTATTGCAGAAAAGCAGAGCCGTCATGGCTGTGTTTTCATTTCTGTGCTTTTCATCTCCAAAATCTCAACAACATGGAAATGAGCCATGTTTTTCAATTGGTTTCTCACAGCCATCAAAACAAAAAGGAAATAATATATGTTCAAGTTTTGACAAACCTGTTATTCTCTCCCATTAAAGTGACATTAGGAAGTAAATCTTTGCAATAAACATTAAAAGGTGTATCAGTCTGTCATCTCTATGGGTCTTCTTGAATAATCTTATTTACTAAAGAACAAGCAGACTCAGCCAGCCTTTTAAGAACTGTGCTGTGGATTGATTGATGGATGGATGATGTTTAATTTAATATTATTTGATTTAATCAAATAAAAGGAAGTCTGATTGTGTGATAATAGGAGGAAATGCTTTTAACATAAGGTAAGTAAAATTATAAATAATACATTTATCAGGACGTAAGCCTAGTTGCATTAGCTTTGCTTTTTAATAAATGTTACTTTTTCAAGTAGTTAAATTTCAGATAACTTCAAAAAAAGCTTCCAAAGAGAATGCGTAGACTCTTTAAGCATTTTCCAAATAGCTTAGAATGGCAAACTTTTATCTGAGGCTGTTTGGAGAAACAAGTACAGGTTTGCTTTGTCTTGAATTTAAAAACTATGTTACATTCTTATGTGATCTATGAATATAAGTGAAGGAAAAAATTGCTAAAAGGTTTCAAACAGGAAAAACAATTATCTGAGCAAAGCAATGTTGGCAGATTAGATCATCATTGCATAAGCCACTGATTTTTGAATAACCCCATAATACAACCCAAATTTTTAGATCAGTTCTATATATATTAGTGTGAGCTTTTGTAGCCTATGTTCCTTTTTATTAGATGCAGGAAGCATTATAGTGAGATAAGAGTTTATATATATGAATGATGACAGAAGGAGAGATTAGGCAAGAAAAAAATTATGTAATGAAGAAAGATTATTATAATATGCATAGCAGCTCTTCATGCAACAGTAGATGGCACAGTCTTTGATGAATTGACTTAACTGAATGAAGCTTGATATAAAAATATATTTTCTCCGTTTATTCTGTAAGACATGGTTGGACATCTTGATGAATTATAGCTTAGCTATTGCTTAGTGAAACAACTGTAGCTGTCACAGATACCTTTTGGCTTGTATGCTTGGTATGTTACTGATATATGCCCATTTAAAACAATGCTGTTTTGCAAACATTTTCCCCCCCATTGTGTAGAGATTGACTACAATTTATTTTGTATTTTTGAGGCACGATAATATATTGTATGAATCTTAGCCAAACAACTGCAAAGCTTCAACAAAAGGAATAAAATGTCAAGCTATTTATTGAAATGTTTTTATTTTTTAAAAATAAATTTTTATTTTTTTATTTTTTAATCTATTTTTTCCTTTTAGATATAGCAGTATATATTATATTATACTATACTATTCTGTGCCATACTGTACTGTACTGTACTATACACTATAGGTAGTATTTTTCTAAGTTTCCTAACCACTGAAAACACTGGCAAGACTAGGCACTATGACATAGGATAACTTTCTTGAAGCTGGTGAATTCCAAGTAAGCATGCCTATATTCCTACAAAGTAACACTAGTTCCTTTAAATCTGCAAGACAGCAGATTGAGAAGGGCTGATAACAAAGTGGAATGAAAACAACTATATACAGACATTTTACAATAATGAACATTCAAAATTTTCAACATGCCCAACTTCATAGCGAATTATGAAAAAGCCTGAAATCTGTAGGCCAAGTGATTGTGTGGCATAGAATAATATTAATTTGATTAGTAAGAGTGATTGTGTCACAACTTGCTGTGTAAAGATGCCACTGTTTATCCTTTTTTTATCTACATGTTGTCCCTTGTAGAATTCAGGTATCACCAGTGCTAATGAAGAAAAACACTTGGGGAAAAAAGACTTTGCTGCATTGATTCTATGAGAATACAAAAACATAAGAGTACCCTCGACCCTTTCTGTGACTCTGGAGACTGTGTAAGAGCACAGCCCTCTCACAGAACTTCTGAAGGGTCTGGAGGTTGTTTGAGAGCACATCCAATTCTCATGCAGCCTCTGCAACCCCCCAAATCATGCAAGAATGGGGTATGCTTTTAGAGAATAGTTGTTTTCAGGAGTTGGAGAATGCTGATGTATCACCCAAAATGTTATGGTGTGTCACCTTTGACATGCATGTTATCAGTGTTGTAGAGCATGGAACAGCAAAAGTTCTTCCCTTGGGAAAAGGGAAAACACATTTACAATGAAAAAAATTAAAGTAACTATTCCCATGTATATTGTTTGTGGATTAAAGTCAAAGCAACTGAAATCTGGAGTTTGCTTTGGATAAAAGTGCAACAAAATATATACAGTAATGCACATTAATGAAATACACTTGGAATAAAGGCTTACAAAATCAGTCTTCTCAAACTTTTCAGACAATTGCACATTTTATAGTTATATACTTTCCCACTATAAAACAATTGAATGATTCCGTATTTATTTGCTTATCTCTGGGTAGATTATGCAATCATATCTGTCATGCACACCTGTCTTGGATACTGTGTGAAGAAATATGATGAAATGATAAAAATATAACTATGTTAATTAAAAGATCAAAACTGAGTCCTGAATTACTATGCTTTTCTGAATTGTACCAAGAAAAACTGGTTTTGGATTCCTGCAAACACAGCATTGTTGTTTAATCAGGAAGGAGGCATGGTACTAATGGAAGTGGAGCCATCCTTCAACTGTGTAAATGGCAAGGAGTAGGAAATCTTGATGACTCAGTTAATATGTAGGCACATCAATTTTTTTTCTTTAATTTTTTTCCCCTCTGGGGAAAAATAATTGCAAAGTTATGCTGTATCAGCTTGCTTTAGAAGTAATAGTTTACAACTTGAAAGACAGACTGAATTTTGTTTTCTTCCTCTTTTCATGAAAGAAGAAAAGTGCTACTATAAATGTTGAGTCCTGGAGTAAGAGGCTAACAGTTTGATACTTACTTGACTTTATGGTGAAAAGCACCTTCCTATCATGCAAGATCTGAAGATAATTTTTACCCCATGAAATGACAGCCACACCCATTCAGCCATGTCAGGTAAGGGAAAACTAGTAGTGTATAATTACTGCAATACCTGATACATGACACAGAATTACTGAAGCATGGTTCTGTCATATAGTCAAGTATTCCTTGCAGATAGTGAATATTTAAGGAAGTGGCAGAATATTGTGCTACCTGACCCACATAGAAAAGAATAAGTAGTTCATGCTGGTATATAGTTGTGAAGGCCATGTTCCCACTGGGCTATTGCAGTGGGGCTGTACTTCTGCATTAAAAAACAATCCCAGCTAAGGACCTTCCATGGTAATGTCTAATTATTTCTTGAAGATTGAGTTGCTTGTTTGTTCATACCTGGTGGTAACCTTACTTCAACATGAGACTGAGAAATAAAAAAAATGTGTAGGTTTCAAAACAAAAGATCTTGTAATTTTTCAAACAATTGCCAGAAATAATTTCATTGTTTTGTTTACTTATTCCTTTGGGATCTGTATCTGGTACTACTGTATCTATTTTATAATAATACTGGAGTTGGGCAGCCAATAATTTCTGATTCATTTGGCAGATGCACATAACAGTTCATTTTCTTTGACTTAGCATGTTGGCCCATTCAGTCAATTAAGCCTATTTGTTTTAAACTTATTGATTACTGGGGAAATATGTGTACTTGTCCTTTAGTTACAACAGAATTTCCACTGCTAACTAATGCAGTTGTAAAGCATGATGTCACATGACTGCATCATTTAGTAGTAGCAGCTTCCATTGCTATCATTAAATGAGGATTGTTACTGTGATTTTCAACCTCTTGCCAACTTCTTATAAGCAAAATCAATGGAGAAACCAGGAGGAAATAGGAAGCCCTGGTTAGGTTTTTCTTAGGCAGCTTCTAAGCAGGCCAGCCATATGCAAATGCAAGTGGGTGGAGGGAAGGTGCTGCAGATTGTGTCCAGGGGAGAGGGGCTGCTGTGACATGAGTGCAGCCAGTCATGTGGATGGGCACTACTGCGCAAGTAGGGGAGAGTATACTGGTGGGTACTATAGTATGGTATAAGTGTGGCTGGGTAGGGGAGGTATAGTGCAGTGTGAGTGCAGCTGGGTACATGGGTGGATTCTGCAACATAGCCACCCAGAGCCCACATTCCCCCAGACACCCAGGAATTTTGTGGAAGATAAAATGGCAACAGCAGGAACGACTTACCAGAGCAACTTGCAACCTCCTGCTGGTTTTCCCACTGACTTTGCTTGTGACAAGTCAGCAGGCAAGCTCACAAATGGAAGTCATGTGATATGGGGCTCTGCAACTATTGTAAGTTGTTGTTGTTGTTGTTAGTCCAGTGCAATTGACCACGACTTGAATTATTACATGACCGTGGAGATAGCGTGATAACCACAACTTCAAGTACTAGTTGCAAGTCTCTCTCATTCAGCACTGTTGTAACTTTCAACAATTACTAAATGAGACATAACCCAAGGATTACTTGTAAACATCATTAGCAATAGAATCCTGTGCTTGTCTACAAGTCTTTACATGTTTGTATGTAAACTGTATCCTATTGATTGGGACAGCTATTCTCAGGATTCTCATCACTTCCTTCATTCTCATTTCCATTTTCTTCTGACTGTAATCTCTATACTTCAGATAGTTACCTGCTTATTCTTTTTTTTTTATTGAAAATTTTTAAAATTTTACAAAACAAATCCCCTTCCCAACCCCCCCCCACCCTCCCATACCCTCCCCCAGTTCCCCAAACCTCCCTAACCCTACCCTAGACCTCCCAGAGTTGATTACAGGCTTATCCAAAATGTTTCAAAAAAAAAGAAAAAGAAGAAAAAAACTTAAAACACCTATAAATCCTAAACAAATCTAAATACCTTAAGTTAAATAAATTATCTCTAAAAAATAATAATAATTAAAATCATTAAACACATTATAATATACTCTAAACATCTTCTAATCATACTTATAATATTATCCATCATTCTATATAAGTTCCTTCCAAAACACAATTTTAAACACAACTTTCTTTGAACATCTATACCTACAATATAAAATCTAAGATAAATCATTAGCAAAACTGAATACATTTAATTAAACAAATTATACTCTCTCCAAAACTTTAAGTATTACTTAAAACT
Organism: Crotalus tigris; assembly: GCF_016545835.1. Taxonomy (NCBI): domain Eukaryota; kingdom Metazoa; phylum Chordata; class Lepidosauria; order Squamata; family Viperidae; genus Crotalus; species Crotalus tigris. The sequence goes on along the minus strand of NW_024097319.1, from coordinate 1,121,966 downwards.
TAAAACGTTGAAATAAACAAATTGTACTCCCTCCAAAACACAAATTTAAACATTACTTAAAACATAAAATATTAAGAACCCCTTATACACATCTAATCAAATTTCATCTTGAAAATAGTAATAATACTGATATTATTATCATTTTTGTAAACTCCCTCCAAAACACAAATTTAAACATTAATTAAAACTTAAAAAATCCCTTATACACATTTAAGTCTTTAACAATAACTAAATATTTAAATCTTCACCAGTAAGAAATTCCATCCACAAAAAACACAATCTTTATCAGTCTCAGTTGTCCATTTTCACTCTCCATCCGTTATCATATTATTATCAGTCTCAGTTATCCATTTTCATTCTCAGTCTCCGTCTTTAAGCTTATCAAGCTCAAAAGATATGCTCTAAGCTCTGCCTTAAAGGATGCTGAATCTCCCAAAGACTCAGAAACCAATACAGATGGGGATTCCTTAAACTCCTCATTCTGTTGGTTTTCTTTATATGTTGCGCAAGTTATCCTCCCCTTCCCCTCAGCTTGTTGAAACCCCTCAAGCTGAGATTTCCCATTTTCCATTTCAGACAACAATTCCACCTTTAAAGATTGCTCCAAAGGCTTTGTGAATCTTGCTTCTCCCGCAGGTTCAAGAGCCACTAGATGTGAGGCTTCCTTAATCTTCTTCTGTTGTTGTTTTTCTTTGCAATTATGTGCTACACAAGTTATCTTTTGCTCCTCAGTCTGGACGTGTTGAGACCTCTCCAACAAATGTTCCCCAATTTTAGGGTCCAAGGATTCCCCAATTTTCATAAATATAGGCTCTTCAAACTGTAATTCTACATTCACTTACCTGCTTATTCTTGTTCCATAATTATCCCTACATTATTTCTTAAATAAAAGTTTTACACACACACACACACACACACACGTTCCTGACTAATTCCTGTTTCCATAATTTCTTTCCATTATCTCATGCTTGTATAAAATGGACCCGATTTGATCATGGAGTCTGTGGTTGCCATCTAAAGTTGTTGTTTTTTTTACCCCATTCTGCAAATCCCTGACATCCAGCATGAGGTTTACTGTATAATGTTCTCTTAGTGTTAGCTTTACAACAGCTCATGGTAATAAAACAGAAAAGATTTGGAGACTGATGTGCAACTAAGCTATCCCCACACTAGGAATAGTTAAAGTAGAACAGTTGTTCTCTGGATCAATTGCCACACAGCTGAGATTTTAGCAGTTAATATATGGCTGTTAGAAGCCAAATAAGTAGCAATTTAGAGTTGTATTATTTTGTGATATGAATTACATGTGTTTTCATCAGTGTTATAATAGGCAACAGTTCAAGAAAAGATGCTCCCTTAATTGCCACATCTTTATGCCAAGAGAACAAACTTCAAGTTTCCTGCTGCTTGTCATGTAAATACAGAAACCACAGTGGTGCAATAAAAGGGCAAAATATGTTGGAAATTCTTTGATTCCCTGCATCTGTTTATTCTCCCTTTTTCCACAAAGAGCCAGACACAGAATTTGTTTTCTAAATCTGTTCCAAGTTTTTCTGATATACACAGCAGAAAATTACAGGAGGCAACTTTTTTTTAAAGCAGTTATTACAAAATTCAGTATTAAAATAAGTAAATGAAATTTTATTTCCACAAAGTACAAAGGAATACAAAATTCAGATTATGGGGTTTAATATTTGCCTACTTTTCCATGCCCGTATTTCCTATTGGCCTAAGATGCACATTACTACAATCATGTTTGCAATCATGAATTACTAGTCAGCCATAAATTAAGTCTGCTGTTCAAACCCAGAAAGTTGGATTGATTTAGCAAAAGTCAGTGAGGTAGAGTTAAATGTTGAATTGACACTGAGGAGGACCAGGTTGAAATCTATCTGCTACCTTTATAAATGGGTTCTTAGAGCAGTGTAAATATTGTAGTTTTAGTTTTCTTCAGTTTGAGACAAATCAGATACATCAAACAATTAACCTTTTATGAACAAGTATGTTTGTTTCCATTAGTTTCTAGAATATATTGTATAAATTATATTTTAAGAACCCCATTCAAAATCTGGTTAAATTGTGTTTATGTGCGTACATCTTCTCATTGCCTTCCCAAATATTCATATTCTTAGAAATAGATAGGTATTTTTTAAAAATTCAACCTGTACATCCATGTTAAGATAATTGATTTATGTATAGTATAGACCAGGGCTTTTCAACCTTTTCACCCATTATACCACCTTTAGGATATGGCAATATCCAAGTACACCAGTCGCCTAGCAAGGTAGTCCTTGACTTACAACAGTTTGCTTAGTGACTGTTTGAAGTTATAACGGCACTGAAAAAAGTGACTTATGACCATTTTTCACACTTATGACTGTTGCAGCATCCCCAGGGTCTTGTGATTTACATTCAGATGCTTGGCAACTGATTCATATTTATGATGGCCACAGTGTCCCAGGGTCACATGATCCCCTTGTGCGACCTTCTGACAAGTGAAGTCCATGGGGGAAGCCAGATTCACTTAACAACCGTGTTGCTAATTTAACAACCGCAGTGATTCACTTAACAAATGTGGCAAGAAAAGTCATAAAATGGAACAAAACTCATTTAACAAATTATCACTTAGCAACATAAATTTTGGGCTCAATTGTGGCCGTAGGTTGAGGACTATCTGTACATCCACTTACCACACTTTTAATGGAAAATTTTGTCCATTTCTCTGACATTAATCTTTGCACTGTTCTATCCCCTTCTCTCCTGCTGCTTGACTCAAAGAAGCTTATAGCTGATTGCAGGGGCTTTGGGGGGGGAGTGCAGCTTCTGCACTTGAAGTAGGGGGCATGTTGGGGAGCTAGTTGGCTATCCCCCAAAGATTCCCTAACTTTAAAACAGCTCTTGGATAGCAACAGGCAGGAAGGGAGGGGGGGCAAAGAAAGGAAATCAAACCTGATTGACAGGGAGCATAGTAACCCTGCCCTACTCCACAGGACAGATCCCCATCACCCCCAGCCTGGCAGGGGTCTTCATGCCCATCGTTGCAGACAAAGGGAGGCTCCAATGAGGAGGAGGAGGAAGAGAATTTAAGCAAGCTTAGCAACCAGAGTGGGGATCCCCCCCAAAAAACATGCTTTGTGGATAACCACCCAGCACGACAGAAGTGACCAAAACCTGCTGCAACCAGCAGATGGGGGGGGGGAATAAAATCCAAACAACACCCCGCCAATTCTCAACAGAAATGCTCACAATAACGAAAACCCCAGACAGGCGTCTTGCTTGGCTGATGGCTGGGGGGGGGGGGGGGAAGAAAGAGGACAGCTTCACCTCCCCCGAAACGCTACCCTCTAACGAAAGAATAAAAGCTCCGAAAAACAACCAGGAAAAAAGGTTAAAACAGAAGAGTGTCTCTTCTGAACAAGAAAAAAAAAAATCACATCCGCATCCAGCTCTTGGGGGTGGAGTGGGGGATTTTTATTTTTTGCTTCATTTTTCTCTTTTAAAAAGACTGCCTCCCCAACACCAGAAGCCGCACACCATCACCATTCACCTGCTGCGTCCCCCGCAGACCCAAATCCCTTCATTCCTTTCCCTTAAAACAAACACCCCCCTCGAATCCTCCCGTTCCTCCCTTCTGAATTACAATGAAAGAAAGCCAGGTTTTGTTGGATGGATGTAGCAGGTTTTGGTCATTTCTGTCGTGCTGGGAGGTTACCCACAAAGCACATTTGTTTTGGGGGGGGATCCCCACTCCAGTTGCTAAGCTTGCTTAAATCCTCTTCCTCCACTTCCTCACTGGAGCCCCCCCCTTGTCTGCAATGGTGCAGCAGAAAGACCCCTGCTGGAGTGGGGATGATGGGGATCTGCCCTCTGCAGAGTAGGGGCAGGGCTCCAGCTGATCAGCGCTTCTTTGGGGCTGTCAGGGCTCAGCAGAAACGCCAGGATCAGTGCCACTTTCCAGATGATCAGCACTTCTTTGGGGGTGTCAGGGCTCAGCAGATCCTGGCACTTTCGCTAAGCCCTGAAAAAGCACCGATTAGCTGGAGTCCAGCGCTGATCCTGGTGCTTCTGCTGAGCCCTGACAGCCCTGCAGCTCCAGCTGTCTTTGACTCAGGCTTGTGCAGTGCTGCCGCCGGTTCAGCTCATTCCCCTCCCCCGCTACCATTCTTTAGGATGGTCACATATCACCTCCCAGGTGCCAACGTACCACAGGTGGTATGTGTACCACCGGTTGAAAAGCCCTGGTATAGATCCATTTGTAATGGATTCGGCACTCTCTGTCTTAAATTTTCTCTTTCTGTGGTTTAGTATGGAAATAAACTTGACAATATCTGTTATCTTGGTTTCCAGCTTCATGGAAAAGAACATTTTAAGGAATGCTTAAACTGAAATGTTTTCTAAAATTGACTATTAATTCATAAATATGACATGGGATTTTGTATATCCTCAGGTATTTCAGAATATTCATTTAGATACTCTGTAATATTCCAAACAAGTAAAGAATGAAAACTGATATTTAAACTACTATATTTCCTTTCTAACGTACAAAATTAATAAGTCATTCATGATTTTGAGATGCCCCCCAGAACAATATTCATCTCATAAGGGACTGGAGCTGCATTAAGAGATTATCAGTAAAACAAGTTTTATTCATGGCTATCCAATTATTGTTAGGCCCCTAAAATAAAGGATCTCTTATTTTTTTTTAATTGAAAATTTTTGCAGTTTTACAATAAAATAATCCCCCTCTCCCACCCCCCCTCCCACCCATCATCCTCTCCCCTTCTTCCCAGAGCTGAATACAGGGTTAATAAATACAACTTAAATAAACATCAAACAATTATAAATACATTCAAAAAAACAACAAAATTTTAAATACTTTAACTCCAATATATAAAAACAAAACAAAACAATAGTTCTAATCGTACCTTAAGCATAAATTATTCAAAAGCTAGATAATACTTTTTAATCTCATATTTGTGCTGTATAAAATTCACCCGTCTTTTCCACACCAAAAAATATTTCTCTTGAGATTGATCTTTCAAATAAGCCGAAATTTTTGCCATTTCAGATAAATAAGAAACTTTAAGAAACCATTCCTCTAAAGTAGGCAAAAACTCCTTCTTCCAGTATTGCCCTATCAGCAGCCTTGCCGCTGTAATTAAATTCAACATTAAAATAATTTCTTTATCATCACAATCAACGATAATACCTAACAAAAACAGTTGTGGTGTAAATTTTATCCTTCTATTAAAATTTTTTTGAATATTCCACCAAATCTTAATTCAAAAAGCCTTTATGTTTTTACATGACCACCAAATATTATAATATGTTGCATCCAAACAACCACATCTCCAACATTTAGGCTGCAGATTTGGATACATACGAGACATCTTCTGTGGATCAAGGTGTCACCTTGAAAACATTTTGTAAAAATTTTCTCGTAAATTTTGAGCTTGTGTAAATTTAACATTTCTCACCCAAATTATCTCCCATGTATCTAATAAGATCGGCTCTTCAAAATTTTGAGCCCATTTAACCATACAATCTTTAACTAATTCTGTTTCTGAATCTAATTCCACTAAAACACCATAAATTCTTTTTATATGAGTTCGACTTTGATCTTTAATTTGTTTCAACAAAATCACATCCTCGCTAATCAAACCCACTTTTTGGTCTATCCTCCACCTTTCTAATAATTGTCTATACTGAAACCAAGAATAATAAATATTTTCTTGTAATAATTCATCCATAGATTTTAATTGCCAATTTTTCCCATCCCAATTAAGTAATTGTTTATAAGAAATGCTATCCATCTTCACTCCTTTTCTTATTCCTGCTATCGTATGCCCTGGGATTGCCCACAATGGGATTCTGGAATCTATTCTGTAATATTTCTTCCAAACTCGCAATAAAGAAATTCTTAAAATATGAGACTTAAAGACCCTATCCACCTTTTTATTATATATTAAATAGGATCTCTTATTTTTGACAATTCAACACTTTGACTTGTATTCAACCACTATCTCTTGAGACCATAAGGCCCAGTTGCCCATATGAACTCATATCTAAAACAAAAACAGACCGGTAGCTGTTAGTTTTAAAGATATATAATATTACTTAGCAACAATTTCCCCTTTTCACTTCACAAAATGATTCTTATTATCTTACCCAGTGAAGAACAGGAGGCAATTTTTGGAAGGAAATACCTGAGGTAATACATTATTATCATCTTGAATTCTGGACTGGCTACTACTGAACTGTTGTATGATAGACAGAAAGTGATAAATATTGCTACTGGGACAAATATAGTCAATTAGAGCATCCAGAAAGATAGGAAAAAGGATAGCTAGTACAATATATATAATCTACAGTGCATTTCCATAAGGCATAAACATCAGAAATTTTGAATCACAGCATACTTTATACTTGTGCTATAAACTGAATGTTATATTAAAGCATTTGGCTAGAACTTCTACTGTGAACTATTTAAGGAAAATATCCATGATTTTGAAATATTAAATTCACATGGTTGAAGCAGACTTTTCAAAGAACATGTTCTGAGTTAGTAAATTAATGTTAAATTTCTGCTTTATTTACTAGGATGAATTTGTATATACTGTATATACAGGTAGTCCACGAGGTACGAACTTAATGGAGCCTGGCCATTAGGCTCAAAAGTAAAAAAAAAAAAAAAAAAGTCAAATGAATCAGATTCAATTTTACAAATTTTTAAAATCAAATTCATTAATTGAATCAAATTGATCATTAAATGAATTAAGATCTGACTTACTATTTCCTCCGATTTTTTAACTGACTGCTGCCTGAACTGAGAGGCTTTCCTCGGTGCTGCCGGCCACCCATCACCTGTTTCAGGTGCAGCCTTCCACTCAGGAACTAAATGACCTCCAAGCAGACTACAGAGCTCTCTGTTTGCAACTGCTTTTGGAAAAAACCCACGCTGCTAGTCAGCTCAAACTTCTTCAGACAGCTGCCCAGAACTCTCCGACTGCAACTGCCATTAATTAGTTTAAGAGTCTCCAGCTAGGCACCCAGAGGGAGATGGGGGAGGGGTTTACAGAACTGTTGGTTTGCAACAGTAACAGAAATGGAAGGGCCCTTGAGGTCATCTAGTCTAACCCACTGCTCTCACAAGAGAGTATTCCTGATAAATGCCCATCCAGTCTTTTTAAAAACTTTCAGTAATGGGGCACCCACAACTTCTGGAGGTAATTTAAATTTAAAACATACAAACTACAGTAACATATGCTAATCTCCAAAATAAAAGCAAGGAAACACAACATTATAGAACGCTTTGTGTAGATGCTGGTTAGTATTTCTACAAGCAAACAATAGTTTGCAAAGTACAGTACTTAAAAAGAAGAGGTTTCCAAAGTGCTATAGAGCAGAGGTGTCAAACTCGCAACGTCACATGACGTGTCACGACTATTGCGACTTTTTCCCCATTGCTGGCAATGGGGTGGGCACGGTTTTGGCATGATGCATCCGGCCGGCAGTTTGACACCCCTGCTATAGAGTAACAAAAAATTTTTTTTTAAATACTTACACAAGCAATTCTAGCACTCCAGTCCCTTGGCGCAGGTTGCAAAAATCACCGGCTCTTTTTTGGCCATGTGATCAGGGACAAAAAAAAACCCAACACCTTTCCAGCTTCCGGAAATTGCATTCGTAACCTGAACAGCACAGGCAACTCACAGAGTTAAAATGGCCACTGCTTGTAGCAGAGATTGAATTCAAGTCAATGGCTACAGAGGCCTCTTTTTGGTCATAATTTTGAATTTCTAATGTAAATACCCTTTCTGAATAAATTCGTATCTGGGGGATTACCTATAAAATGGGCTCAGGGTAACTAATTTTGTCATACTGTTAAAAGTAGCAATATATACTGATTCTTAGCTATGTATGTCTATTTGTGAGGTAGAAAAATGGATCAAATACTCTCTAGCCATCCCTCTTTGTCACTAATGAACTTCAGCCCTGGTGAAACTTTTGTATCCATGGAGCATTCACATATTAAAGCTTTCAAATTTTAATTTCTTCTGTTGTTCTAATGTAGAAAAATGGACTTATATCACAATCCAAAACTTCAGTTACTCCCTGAAAAACATGTTCAGCATTTTAGCTTTAGATATTTTGGTGATCAGGTACAAAATAAAATATGGGAAATATCTGTAATGTTTGTAAAAAATAAAGTCAAAGTGCTTGTATTTAAATTTGTGCAAATGTATCAAATTATTTACTATATTGTTACACATATGGTATATTTTTATCTTCAACTTTTTGTTAAAATATCAAATATATTTCTTTTTTGTCCTAATGCTGTTTAGGATTTAATATTGGTATACCTCCTAGCCTCATATCGTAACATAACTACTTTAAGCTAAAGACCAAAGAAAATACTGATATGTTGCCATTTCTAATTATAAACTGGTATCAATTATGAGTTATCAATTCATTTTATCAAAAGCAGGTAGGAAACAAAAACAAAGCACAAGTTCTCCTGATTTTTAAACACTCAAGAGAGTTTTGAAAAATATAAAGGTAGTACACAATATACACAGCAGTTTACCAAGTTTAATATAGGAATTAGTCTTGTCTAATTTTACTATGCAAAAATGAGAAGTAAGCACAATTTATCATAAACCCATTGATTTACTACTTTAATAAAAGTGAATATTTGACAGTTGCTGACTACTCAGTATTGATACAAGCCTAATCTAACCTTACTTGCTTTTTAGGATGTGCAATCTAATTCATAAAGCATGTATTATTATGCTCTAACCTTATTTTAGCAAAATAGTCTAATGTTGTTTAACGACAATAGTGTTAAATAATTACTAATCTTATGAAATATTCAGACTAAAAAGAAAAGAAATTGAGTTACCTGAATAGAGAGTATCTGATACAAATCAAATATGTAAACTATTACAATCAAGTAAAAGTATGTTTGTAGAAGAAACAAAACTGCTTTTATTCATCAAAGAAATTAAGAGAAAGAGCAAAGAGGAAGACTGTTTCAAAATTCGTTTAATTTTTCTCATGTACAAATAGGGAAGTGAATAGCTATCATAAGGAATAGGTTGAAAATTTAGTACAAAGAAATGTTGCAAATACATGATAAATTCAAATTATTTTCTCCAGTCAGAAGTTAACATAGGCAAATGATTTAATCCCTTGCTATCATACATCAATAATGAATGTGATTTTTTTTAATTTCAATAGGATACATCTTAGTATAGAACCATGATGACATAATGGATCAACAAAACCTAGTGATATAAAGCAGAATCAATAAAAGAAATAAAGCTGGTATGAGAACCACAAGAAATTGTTAAATAATGATTTCAAGTATTTTTATTTAAATCAATGTTGCTATTAAAGAAACAACAAATAATTTCCTATTAGGAAAAAACCCTCATAATATAAATAAATAAAATATTAATAAAAACACTTAGTCACCTCCGGCAGCAGTAAGAATTATACTGTACATCTTGAGTCTGGCTTGTATTTGCATTTGTATACATTTCAAAAGACAAGTAAAGGCCAATTATATAATATGACTTTAACAATAGATAACATACCCCTTGTCATCCATTGCTAAATTCTGATTTTCTTGTGCCTCTTATCTTGCTTTCAAGTCAGCAAAGCAAATTTAAAGTGAGCTTTACAATATGTCTTTTTCAGTCATGTATTTTCTGTTTTTTCAAAATTGTCCTCATTCTCCTGAATTTCCATTGCTTCCTCGTCTTCTTCAAACATCTGTTCTTTCATGGTTCTAAATGTGAGGGATTTGGCAGCAACCTGTGCTGCTAAACCTGATGTGAAATTAAAATCTGTGGATATATGAAGTTCAGCCAATCTTTGTTTGATGGAAGACTGTTTATTTTCGAATGGTTCTATCATACTTACTCTACCCACAGCACTTTGTTTAGATTCCTCACCTTCTCCGTTGCACTGGGAACATGTTCTTTTTTCAACTTCTGGTGAGGCAGCAATGGCAACATCATGTTCATTCACTCCAAGGCCATCAAATAAATATTCCACCTTTCCTTTTTCATTTTTGGGAACATTCATTTTGTCATCAGAAATGGTTTCTTCTAGATTTTCATTTTTGCTACAATCCTGCTTGTCTCTGTCTGAATTTTTAAGTAATTCCGAATTTGGTACACAGTTCTCTGAAGTAGAAGTGTTCACTGCAGCTTAGTAAAGAGAAAAATAAAATGAATACTCTAAGTAACAAATACACAAAGTTTTGCTTTAATTTTTTTAAAAGAATAAAATTTGTATTTTACACAGATGATGTAAGACTATAAATGCTGTAAATTATATTTCCTCTTAAGAAATAATAGAACACAACATGATAAATTGTATATAGATTTCTTGTATATAATCAGATTACATCACTCAGAAATCTGGTGAACAGAAATTAATTTATAAAATACAAATTCAGGTAAGTTGGAAAAATTGGAATAATTTGCTATATAAATGAAGACTGCAAATACATCATGATTTATCATGATCTATATTAAAGATAGTTACATATTGAAATTATCATTATCATCCACCTTGATCACTAAATAGCAGTTGTTTCCACTTTTGTCTTTCTGCCTCTGAAGCTTTAAATCCCAACACAGATTTCAATTCCTGCAACACTCTCTTAGATTCTTCCCTTTCACGTTTTTGTCTCTGTCTGTCTTCCAGAGAAAAGTAATAAAAATCATCTCTCTTACACTCGTCCATATCTGTATCATCAACATATGCTTCAAGTTCCTGAAGAGAAGTGAACAAATACTTGGTTTGAGTTAGATATTACCATATCCTGCAAATTATTAACATTCTTAATCATCTATTAATTTATATTTTAAAGAAGCAGATTTCAAATGGAGTTAAAATTCCAAAGAAATTTTCTGAAATACTTATTTCTAGAATTTATTTATCATCTTAATCCACAAGGAGTGTAGGCAATGTACACCATTTAGGTGATGAAAGAAATATAAGCAAATATCTAATATGTATTATTCTGGCATCAGTGGCTCCACTGTGAACAATCTTCAAAGACCTTCTAGAAAAGCCAAGGGACTTAAATAACTATGTAGGGTTTATAGGAAATAATCAGCACTTTAAATTTCACTCAGAAATACATCAGGAATAAATGGAATTTCTAAGAATGCCCAGTAAGCCATTGTATTTTTGAACCAGCTGTAGTTTCCAGACAGTCTTTAAGAACACTTCAGGTAGAGCAAATTACCACTATCCAGTTGCAAGATGATAAGGGCGTGAAAGTCTATCCTCAGTGCATCCTGTTCCCTGTAAGGCTGCAATTAGTGTACCAATTGAAGTTGGGCAAGGCCCCTTATTGTCATAGCTTCTATCTGCTCCTCTAGAAGGATCTGAGTCTAGAAGAATCTCCAAGTTATTGAGCTATCTCTCCAGGGAAGCACAACCTCACTGAGAGTCAAAATTGATATTACCTTATCTGGAATTAAGAGGCTTCTGAATTAAGAGTCACTCTGTCTGATTTGGGTTGAGTCCAAGTCTGAACCTGATTCTCCTCATTCATTCATTCAAGCTTCCATAAACCCTATTTAACCCAGGGTGAAATATATACCAGAGAATCATCTGTATTCTAATAATACCTTACCCAAAACTGGTGTATTACTCAACCCAAGCAAGATGATAGTTAAGGCAAACTAAATTCAGTTCAGTTATCTGTGACCACCTTTCTATATTGCAGATATACAGATGCAGACTACAGAATTTCCAGTGACTGAAATCAGAAAACAATCTACTCAAAAATTGTTCACTATTTTCATTTTTTATATAAATTATGTTCCTATTACTATAATAATTGACATTCAAAATTTTTAAAAAATGCTCAGTCTTAATTTTTACCTTCAATCCTGGGAATAAACAGCCAAGTACTAAGTTTAACTGGCATTAATATTATAATTTAAATTATAATATTATAATTCTTTTTAAACACTAGCAGGAACAATTATTTCTTTTGCTAATATATAGCAAACATAGCAGGGTATAAGATGGAATTCATAACAATTTCTATCCTGTTAATAGATACAGGTAGTCCTCAATTAGCAATCACAAATGTAACCAGCAACTTTGCTGTTAAGCAAAGCAGTCAATAAGTGAAACTGCAATTGTGCTTATGATCTTACTTTAGCTTTCCTTTACTGTGTGAACGTGTGAAGTGCTCCATGAAGTGGCACCACTAAAACACATATTTGAGGAGTGTAATTTTGCATATTTGAAATGCAATATATCTATTTTAAATTCCATAATAGACAACTAGCAATACTTGCTGAACATATTCATAAATAGTGCAAAATAAAACATTAAGCAAGATTTGTCTCTTTTCCATACAGAATATGATATTTTTCTCTGCACTACTATCCAAATAGGAAGTTATTTGTTACACAAAAGATGGGAAATTCTGGGAGTTGATATGTTACACAATACTGTTTCTGAATTGAATAGAAAGGCGGGATGCAAGCTGACAAATATGCACTTCATTGATAACACACTTAATCCCTCCTCCCCTAAAAAACAAAAAAAATGTTGCAAAAATTGTAGCAGTTATTAACAGTGATTTTCCTATCTGTATGCATAAACAATAATCTCTACATTTTATTTTGTGAATAAAACCTTTATAGAGTTTTATACTTCGATTACCTGTTCTTCAGGAACAGGGTCTTTGTCTTCTATATGCACCGTTGGCTGCATTAAAGGTACCGTAGTGCAATGCTTGTTTTCACAAAATGGTTCAGATTTACCTGGAAGTAAAAAGGTATATCACAAGATTGGAATATTTGGAATAACAATGTAGAAAGATTTTCTTAAGGAGATATTATGATCTGTTCTGTTCACAATCATCAGTTTTGTTTATTACGATCTATACTTTTTCCTGTTTTATTCTTGTTTTTCAATGTAATCAGAATTAGAATATTTTAATTAGACTTGGTTCAGACACTGTACCTAAAGTCAGGAGAGCTTTCTCAAAAGGCTTTATTGTATTTAATATTCCAGTTTGTTTTTAAATTGGTCTTCTTGGCTGACTTGTGATTTGAGTGAAGAGAATAATGGGCTGTATACATGATCTAAGACTTGTGAGTATTATGTCTTAATAACTTTCAGTTAAGAACAGCTTAATACAGCAAATCTATTACTGCAGGAGGTATGTTAAATGCTAGATGCTTATTTATTTATAAATACAGAAATATTAATAAAGTGCTTTGGAAAGTAGTAAAATACTATTCAAGTTGGCTCCTGCAGCAGATGTCAATTTAACTTCATCATCTGAGCTGACTGGAATACAACTATTCAATTGAATTTAAAATTAATGAATCAGAACTCTATACATTCCCTCGGATTAAGCCTTCTTGTTGAATTATAACCCAACTGCCACAAAACAAATTTTAGCTAGGATTAGATTATTAGTAGATGACTACTACTATTTTAAAATTTTATCTGCAGAGAAAATTTACTATGAATGCATTTAATAATATCCTAATGTCAGATGATACATGTTGTGCACATGCACATGTGCACACACATTCATCAGAAGTGAGGACATTTCCTTTTAGACCTAACCCAAAAAACGTGGCTTTACAGATTCCTCTGTCCTAAATTTTCAATTTTTGTTATATGCATTTTCATACCTATGAAAATGGCATACCTTTTTTATCTGAATTTCTTCGAATCATTTTTTCCACTTGAGAAATAGCTTCTTCCCAACAACTATTGCTAGCATGCATGTGAGGCTGAATCAGTTTCAATTTTTGATCTGCAATTTGGTAGGCCTCCCAAATTAATTCTGGACTTTCCTTGGAATTCATAACCTTCTCAAGTTCATCCTCTAGAATTATCATTCTGTAAAAACAAAAAAGAAAATCTCAGACAACACTTAGTGGATGCCTAACAGTTTTGATTACTAAATAAAGGTTATTAGCCTATTAAGACAAAAAAAGGTATATAAATTTGCATACAAATACCATGGGAGATTGCAATGTAAGATAATCACAAAATCAACTTTTATGGTAATAAGATGTTAATATACAAAAAACTAAATCATGAACAGTAAGGAACAAGCAGTAAAGAAATACATATACTAGAATTTGGTAGAGCAGCCATGAAGGCATTGGAAAAAATATTCAGATTTGTCTATACCAGTGGTGGGGAACCTATGGCACGGGTGCCAGGAGTGGCACTCAGAGCCTTCTCTGTGAGCACGCATGCCACTGCCCCAGCCCTGCCACCCCCCATGGCCCGCTTTTCACCAGCAGCCCCCCCGGAGGAGTCGCCCTGGGTGCAGCCTGTGCGGAGCAGCGCAGTCAAGGACATGGCAGCTGGGCAGCGGGGACAAGACTCCGCCCTCGTGCCCCATCGTGTACAGATGCTGCTGTGGGGTGCGGACAGAGGGCGTGGCTGCCATAACGCTGTTGGGCTGCCTGCGCGATCTGCTGTGGTGGGCCATGGAGGTGGTGGGTAGCCCTGTAAGCAGGAGAGGCGGGGGCAGGTCAGGGGCAAGGCACTTGGTCTCTAAAAGGTTTGCCATCACTGGTCTATACTGACAAATATCTGAACAGTACAAACAATGGTATTCCTTGTGACACTCTATGAAAGTGAAAGTTAAACTTTGAAGAAACAGGATAGGACATATATGGACACTTTTGAACTTTGCTGTTAGAGAAGATTCCTGAGAATCTTCTGTGCACAGTCACGAACACTAAACAATGGGTTGTCAAAAAAATCAACCCCAAGTTTTCACTTGAGGCACAAATAATGGGGCTCTCCTAATCTAATAGTGGCAAATGGGTGCATTATTGGAAGACATGAAAGGCAAAGCTAGGGACAGATTGTGATGAATAAAATTTATCTATAGTGTTGCTAAGAATTGACGGCAACATGATGGAACCTAATCAATAACAAAAGCACTTGGAATGGCTCAAAAACTGAAAATTAATGCAAGCATTGGAAGTAGCAAGTTTTGTTTCTTACACTGATTACGAGCTAGGTTTCTTAGAAAGGCTAGAGATAAGTCCTTAAATTCCTAACAAAATGAAGAACTATATACATACATGCTTTCCTTTATACATAAGGGGTTCATCTCATGTCATTATATACCCCTGGATGATTGTCTTTGTACTGTTGTTCTGTTATGTTTTATGTGTTTTTTATTGTTAGCCGCCCAGAGTCCTTCGGGAGTGGGGCGGCTTATAAGTTTTAAAAATAAATAAATAATAAATAAATATCTCTTTAAATTGTTAGGTCTTATGTGAATTGTGAGAGTGTTCAACAAAGTGGTCAGCAATGTAACACCTGCCATACATAAAGTCTGTTTTTATTTAAAAAAAAATAACTAAAAAGTGAAGCTATATAATCAAATCAGATTTTTATGCCTTTGAATCAGTCTTGTCTCATGATGACAGCCTGGACAAGTCTATAAAGTTTTCTTGGCAACATTTTTGTAAGCAATGCTTTCTTCTTAGGGCTGAGAAAGAGTGACTGGCTTTGTGCCTAAAAAAGACAGGACTAGAACCCATGATCTCTGGGTTCCTAGTCTGGTAGGCTCTCATTATATATGTTACATATAAGTAATACTAATAATAATAAAGTTGGAAGGGACTTTGGAGGTCATCTAGTCCAACCCCCTGCTCAGGCAGGAAACCCTATACCATTTCGGACAAATGGCTGTCCAATCTCTTCTTAAAAACTTCCAGCGTTGGAGCATTCACCACTTCTGGAAGCAAGTTGTTCCACTGGTTAATTGTTCTATCTGTCAGGAAGTTTCTCCTTAGTTCTAGGTTGCTTCTCTCCTTGATTAGTTTCCATCTGTTGCTTCTTGTCCTGTCTTCAGGTGCTTTAGAAAACAGTTTTGATTCCCTCTTCTTTATGGCAGCCCCTGAGATATTGGAACACTGCTATCATGTCCCCCCTCATCCTTCTCTTCATCAAACTAGACATACCCAATTCCAGCAACCGTTCCTTATGTGTTTTAGCCTCCAGTCCCCTAATCATCTTTGTTGCTCTTCTCTGTACTCTTTCTAGAGTCTCAACATCTTTTTTACATCGTGGTGATCAAAACTGGATGCAGTATTCTAAGTGTGGCCTTACCAAAGCATTGTAAAGTGGTATTAATACTTCACGTGATCTTGATTCTATCCCTCTGTTAATGCAGCCTAGCACTGTGTTGGCTTTTTTGGCAACTGCAGCACACTGCTGGCTCATATTTAAGTGATTGTCCACTAGGGCTGTAGTCCACTAGTAATTGTTGATACCTGTATAAGTGCATGGTATAGAATTATTTCAGAAAAAGATTTATTAAAGTCAGTGAACTGACCTATAAGTAGGCTGGCAGAGAGTTGCATTGTCAGTTCCCTCTAAACAAGTGAATTAAAATGCTGGCAATAATAATTCTAAAGGGTTAATATGAACTATACTGTTGATGTATCTGACCACAGAAAAGTGGTTGAACAAAAACAGTAGTAGAACATTTGTATTTCTTTAGTGGAATACCAATTTATGGTGAAATTGGCTGTCAGTAGTAATCCATCAAGCATTTTACACACGTTTCACACATAGAAGAAAAAAATATTAATTAGATTAATTTAGAATAACAAGAATAAGGAAGTAACAGTAATAACTATCTCCACCAATCATGGTAAAATTGATATTGAGTGATTTTTTAAAAGTACAACTAAAACTAGAATTATAACTATGAGAAATTATTTGCATGTTTAACTTACTCATTCAATAGGGCTTTTAGATGGAGTTGCAAACTGCGCACAGCAGTGTGGAGATGGCTTAGGGATCCTGATTTTGGTTTAGCTTTGACTGGACGTTCCAAGTAAGATTGATGATGTGTTTCAAAATACCGGTAAAATTCATAACTCCGTTTAAGTTCTTCTAAACAAGCAGCATGAGCATGTGGCAGACCTTGAATTATATCAGAAAAGATACAAAGAGGCAAACTTTCTGGTGTAATCAGGCTCCTGAGAGATGCATTAGAGGGAGATAACAGAAGAAGTAGTCGCCTAAAGAATTCAGAACTTTGACCGACCCAAAGCTGAAATAAAACCTAAGAAACAAAAGGAATCAATCATTATCTATTTTTCCTATTTTCCCATGAATAGTATATTTAAGCAAAGCAATGACAGTCTATCTTGAATGGGAGAGGTGGAGCAAAAATATTTTAAATAATTTAAATTAAATAAATTATCTTGAATTAAATATTGACCTAGCCATTAGAACTATGCTTATCACTTTACTCTATCCCCCCCCCCCAAAGGTTAATTCTTTGGGGCAGAGATTTAACACCTGCATATAGAGGTAGTCATTGCCTTATGATAGCAAATGGGTTCAGAACTGCTGTTGCTAAGTGATATGTTCATAAAACACATCAAATGATGCCAATTAGTGAAAGCAATTCTGGCAGTCCTGGTTGTTGTCATTTAATAAGGACAGTACAGGTATGTAAGCCTCACATGACCATGGCTTCTTACTTCCTGCTGGCTTCCCTAATGACCTTGCCTGTGGGAAGCTGGATGGAATTGTCAGGCATAGTGATCATGTAATCACAATTCACTGTGATGTAATCTCAGGGTGGGTGCCAAGCACCCAGACTGTGATCATGTGATCCCAGGGATGGTGACAACTGAAATTACAGAGACTTGTCATAAATACCATTTGTTCAATGCTGTCATGACGTTGAATGGTTGCTGAATGAATAGTCCTACCATAAGGACTAGTTGTACAAACATAATAAAAAATGAGGTAATCTTACATACATTATAAATTATCTGTAATTTATTTCGTATGCTGAGTTTCTTTAGTACAATAGTACATGGGGAAAATTATTTTTTGTTATCAATTTATACTGAAAATTAAAATACTCTTTTCATAATAAAATCATGCAAAAATATTACTTATCCGCTAAAATGTATTATGTTATAGTGACTTAATTGTGAACATACAAAGTACATCCAAAGGTTCTTCTTGTAAATTGGCATGTAAATTCCATGGTTTGATTCAAAAGACTAGGCTTACCAAATTATAATGGCAAGTACAAGCATGAATGCCTGCTCATACTATAGCTATGAGTCATGATTAGGGTTATTCAGACCCGAACCATACTATGTCTTAGCATGAACTGCAAACGCATTCAAAGGAAGTTACAAAAATTATATAAATCTAATGCATTTCAAACTTTAAAATAATAGTATAATTCAGTTTAGCTTCTGCAGGCTGAAAGCAAAGACAGAATAGTTGATATATGATCAGTGAACTGATACTAGATTACCTTTAGTGCAGGCAAGCTGAAGCCATCTGTGAGGTTGTGTGCTTCTTCTTCAGACACTTGTTCTTCATTTAATCCCAAACCAAGCTCCTTAAAAGGCACCACACATATGTAATTTGTGACACTGTCACTCTCAGAATTCAGTGGGTAAGTTTACTTAGTGTTAAGGTTGTTAAAGAACCTTTTGCATCACATGCAATATTGACAAATATTATGTGGAAAGAAATAATTTATCTACTTTATAAAATTAAACAGCCAACCATAGAGTTGCAGATGAAACAATTTAGATTTAGTTCAAACAAGTTGCTGGAGCAAAAACAAACTGGGCAAAAAATTGTGAAATAAGATAATTTGAGTGATTCCACAGATTTAATCGACTGAACATTTGAATGATTACAGTTATAATCATGTTACAGTCACACCAAACTCAGGGATTTCAGCTTGAAAATCCATTAGCAGAGAATCAGGATCTCAGCATTTCTAGTTCAAAAACTGAACAAATTTATTAGTTACCTAAGTCCAATTATATGCATACTAAGACTCATAGTCTAGGCCAGGGGTAGGCAACCTTGGCTCTTTTATGACTCGTGGCCTTCAACTCCCAGAATTCCTGAGGAGTTGAAGTCCACGAGTCATAAAAGAGCCAAGGTTGCCTACCTCTGGTCTAGGCCCATGAATCTTATATGTGGCATAAAATGCCCACTTGACAAAGATAGATGAACTTTTTTTTTGAAAAAGATGTATGGATAATTTGTCAGTGAAAATAGACTGATTATAAAACAGCAAGATGATCAAATTGAAAGGAACTTTTAAGAGAAAGGGTGGAATATAGAACTGTTAAGTAAAAACGTGGCAGTTAACCAAATTCTTCTTACATAGCAGCCAGTCATTGTGATATGCTAATTTCCTCCTCCATAATATATTATTTTTAAAAGGATATTGTTTAAGCATATACAAAGTAGCAAGTCTTGAAGCTCTGAAGTTGGCTCTTACTGATCGATACACAGCTTTTCGAAGACCAATCAGATGCTGATAGGGATGTTGTCCACCTTTATTATATGGGCAAGCAGCACTAACCCTGTCAAGCAAACTTGAAAAGTAAAATGTGATACAACTGTACAGGTGTCCTAAAGAATGCTAAAAATATAAATATAAATCAATAATTTATCTAAACTTATAGAATATATCTTCATATATCTCGACGTACTGTTTCAATTTACAAATTGAAATATTATGTAGCAAATAAGCCATTTACTAAAATATTGACAAAGGTTAAAATTTAAATGAAAATGCACTGGGGATTGGATTTCTACTTTTTTCTTTTCTATTCTGTAAAATCAACAGCTCTGAAATTCTTAATTTAAGACCTATTAATTTGGATCTAAACAACAAAATGGCTTTAAATTTATTTGGCAATGCTTAAAATAATAAAATTAACTATACAGTTAAACAAAAAATGGATTTACTTTTAAAACAGGCATTCTGTTTCTATCTGAAAATAATTTCTAAGGGATTCAGATTAATAAAAGCTTTTGGGGGCAGGCATGAAAATTGATTCAATTTCCTTTCTAGATGTATAAAAACAAAATGTTTTGGATTTGGGTATATATTTTTATACCTCTGTATCATAATCATTCATCCTGGAATATCTCTGCTTTTTGTTCACCTTCAAGGATTACTTTTTAGGTAAGTATGGATAAATATGTTTTCCTTGTTAGACCATTCTCAAAATGCGAAGAACATACTTTCACATTAAGCCTATTATTACCATTTATTGGAAGTGGCATATATTACTCTTTTTTAAATGGAATGTGAAATTATAAGCTAATATTGTCCCATTATTTTAAAATTCAAATATCTAACAAGAAATAGTGAGTTTATTCTACCATATCATCAGGAATGCCATGTTAAAACTAATTGCAACAATTTTAAAAAATATTATTTCATAAACTTGTGAAATATTTACCTTGCGGTGTTTATATATTGTATGGAAGTGTAAGAAGCATATACAACATTGTTCTATAACAATTGCTTGCAATCTGTTTCTCTCTGAAACTATTGTGTGCAATATTACTTTCTAGACTTTTATATGAAATGAAATAGAGGGCTTCTATTGCTTAAATTTTATGATGTTTGATTCTTAAAATTAAAACATATGCACCATCAATTTATGACATTGTTTTCCTCCTAGTGTTTTCTTTAATATGCAAGGTCCACTTTTTTTCAGATAAAACAAGTGTTGAACCATTGGTTTCAACAGGAACTGACTGACTTGGCTTGTTGCCCTAATCTGACATTGTGGGCTGAGAGAAAATCATTGGCCCAAAATCATCCTGCTGGCTTACATACCTAAGGCAGGACTAGAACTCAAGTCTTCTAGTTTCTATCTTGATGCCTCAAGCACCAATCTGTCTTTCAATTTTACTGAGGTTAACATACATGCCCTTTCTTATGGTATTCTCACAATAATGTTCAATGACAACAGAGAAGAATCTCTTTCATATTGCAGCTATACTTTTTAAAACACCATGTTAACAATAGGATTAACATTCTTAACTGTATATTTATTTTATCAAGAATGAACTTGGGCAACCTTATAATGAGCTTGAATATTTAAAAGAAAATGCATATTTGGTAAGTGCAATGCAGATTTATTATCCATGGTTAAGAGAACTGAAGGCAGCTACAGTTTTTAAACAAAGTTATTTGAATTGGCAAACAACAGTTTATTATCTACATGCAATTCAAAATAAGTGATCAATGTGTATGGAAATGTATAAGAAAAAGTAGAAAAATTAGAATTCTTTTTTGAACCATTCAATTTAAACTTGAATTTTACAGCTAATTCTTTCCATTTAATTAGAATGCATACTTGAGAAAAACCTGTTATAAAAATGAATTCCAAAAAATGTGGGGGGGGGGAAGAAATATTCTCATGGATGTTTCAATTTGTCAAATAATCTATAATAATTATTATTACACTGGAAAGTCAATGTGTTCATATTTGTGAAATGAGAAACAAACCTTAAAAATGTACATTTTTTTGTACATGGCATATTTGTATGTTAATATAAAAATATTTCAGTGTGTATTCATACATGGAAAACATCTGTAGTGAAGGCCTAGTCTATTAAAACTCAATAATAGGTAGCTAGAAGCTTTACTATAAATTTTAGGAAAAGGCATACACATAATCTTATGTGCGTATTGCATTTGGTATTCACATTTCAGTAGTCAAAGAGTTTACTCATCCTTGTCTCTCTTAGATTTGATCCAACAAACACTAACTCAAGTCTCCTTGACTGAAATGTATATACCGTTTAGAAATTCTGTCAAAAGTTAAGATGGCAAATAATAAATTTGTCCTTGTTACAATAATGTATCACCTTTCTACACATACAGTATGCTTGATTTGAGGGCCAGGAATTCACTTGTTATATCTGATAAAACTGAATAAATTTTAAAAATCTGAGATTGAATTTGAAAGGAAAATTTTCTTCACCATTCATTAACTTAAGATTTAACAACTGGGTGCAAATCAATTCAGACTCACAGAGTAAATCCCCTGGAAATTACTTCAGTTTCTTGAATGAGTCGCAATGCTTTCCGCACAAGGTTAGTGAAGGCGCGGCAATTAACCATTACATCTTCTAGTTGGAGATGACATTTTTTAAGAGACATTTGTAACTTTGCAATTCGTGTTATGTCCAAACCTCGCATAGTTATGTAAACCAAGAAAACTACTCCCAAAATTAATCCAAGGAATCCACTCCATAAAGAAGGAATCATCACCAGTGTGCTGATGAAGAGAAATAATAATGAAATATCCCTGCAAAAAAAAAAAAAAAAAAAAAAAACACATCTAAGTATGGCTTGATTTTCAAAGTTACAATTAATGATCCAAGATTCTATTTTTTATTTAAAAGCAAATTAACACATATACAGTACTTCATCTCTTCCTTTTCAAAATTTTTAAAATGTGTTTCTTGAATACCAATCCATTCCATCAGTCAGATTGGTAGCGCTATTGACTAAGTGTGAGTAGCTATTAACAGCCTTGAAATGGAATCTTTTAATATTTCAGCTTAAAAGGCGGTTTTGAAATTGGTTGGATTTTAGCCTAAGATTTTCACATAGAATATTTTTCAAGTGCAAATATAACTCTCATTTTAAATTGAAGCAAAATCAATTGGGCTTATTTGCAAGTAGATGTATTTCAATGTTAATAATTAAAACTGAAAACATCCATGCGAAATAAAAGTTGAATTTAAGTGATTACATTTTAATTTTCATATGTGAAATATGTTCTTGGCTTATAGTACTGCAGTACAATTCAACTACCTCTAGCTATTCCTATCACTAGCACAGACTGAAAAATTAACTGCAAATTTCTACTAACATTCACATATAGGGAAATGCAGTTTGTTCTGGATTTGATTTGTATTCTTTTCAGTAGATTTCTCAACTAATTAATCATCTCCAGCATATTTTCTTGTTTTTAAATTGTCTTAATTTATTAACCAAAGCTTTTTCTAATAACACTACTGATTAATGTTAACAATAACAAGATATAGACTATTTAAAATGTATTTAAAATACATTTGCTGATCAAATACATACTTTTAAATGTATGATATACAAAGTATTGTTCAGAAAAGAAAGCTAGTAAATAAATGTACTTGGAAAGTTCTATATACAGGAGAAAAGTGGGACTATATGTAGAGAGCTCTCTTTCTCTTTATCCATAGAATCTCTGTTAACAAATGAGGAGTCTACAGAATCAGGATCCCCATTCATATAAAGAGATAAGCCACTTATCCCCAGAGAGAGAAACTAAAGTAGGCTCATTTGCCTGTTGGGAAAATATGGTAAAGCAAAACTTACTCCTGCAAATTAGCATAGCCAATACCAAAATCAAGAGATAGGATATAAAACAAAAAGGGAAAACAAACTAAAGAATATTTCTATTTGCTGGGAGGCCATGTGTGCAAATACACTTCCTCTAACAATATACATCATACATTCACATAATATGCATGTGGCTCAAGTCAATACCAAATATTAGGAGTTGCTAGGGAGCATAGTGTTGGAAGATGTCCATATTCCTGCTGCTTGAGCTGTCCTGCAGACAGGATACTAGGATCAAATAGTTCAATCAGTTCAACATCCTCCTGTAGCAGAACTTCCTGTTGCAGGATGGCGCAGAGTGCATCTGACCGAAAACCAACATCCTTAAAGCAGAGAGAAGTAAAAAACAGCATCAACCGATCACATTCATGCACAAAAGCATTAAATTTAAATCATTTTTAATTCTGTATTTATTACATACATAGTGCTACAATATATATATTTAATTTAGTCATCTCTCATAATCTTCTCCTAGAGTGCTTATAACTTTAAATTTGCACAGAAGAATGGAAGGAAAGAAGAAAAAGTAAATAATATGCAGCTGTCTGTGTTGAGGAAAATTGAGAGGCCCATGTGTTCCCGAAGCAAATATTTAAAGTCTCCAACTGACTAGTTAGAGCAGTGGTTCTCAACCTTCCTAATGCCGCGACCCTTTAATACAGTTCCTCATGTTGTGGTGACCCCCAACCCCCCATCCAGCGGGCCGGGGGGGGGGTATCAAAAACTTGACCAAAAAAAAAAAAAGGAAAAAAATTGGGAAAGTATAGGTAGTCCTCGACTTACAACAATTCGCTTAGTGACTGTTTGAAGTTACAACAGCACTGAAAAAGCAAATTATGATCATTTTTCACACTTATGATTGTTGCAGCATCCCCAGGGTCATGTGATTTACATTCAGATGCTTGACAACTGATTCATACTTATGATGTTCAGTGTCCCAGGGTCACATGATCAATGGCCGGGGGCGTGGCCAGCTAATCACTTAGGTTGAAGAGTGCCTTGGGGGGGGCGGAATCTGTGGGTCTCTGGGATGGGACTAGGGTGGGTGCCTGCCTTCCTTCCCTCCCTTCTCTCCCCTTCTCCCTTCCTTCCTTCTTTTCTTCCTTTCCTTCACCTCCTTCTTAGTCTCTTCCTCCTTCCCTCCCTCTTTCCCACTGTCCCTTCCTTCTTTCCTTCCTTTCCTTCACCTCCCTTAGTCTCTTCCGCTTCCCTCCTCTTTCCCATTGTCCCTTCCTTCTTTCCTTCCTCCCTTCCTTTCACTTCCTTCTTAGTCTCTTCCTCCTTCCCTCCCTCTCTCCCATTGTCCCTTCCTTCCTCTTTTCTTCCTTTCCTTCACCTTCCTTAGTCCCTTCCTTCCTTCCTTCCCTCACTCTTTGTCCTTTCCTTCCTTCCCTCCCTCCCTTCCATTGTTCCTCCCTTCCTTCCCTCTCTCATTGTCCCTTCCTTCCCTCCCTCTTCGTCCTTTCCTTCCTCCTCCCCCTCCGTGCCCAGGAAGGGACAAGGGGAGGGGGACAGGCTGCCAGAGGCAGAGAAGAGCTCTGCCCAGCTCACTTGCTCAGCTTCGCCAGAAAACATGCCACTTGCTAAGTTAGTAGAAGCCCCAGGATCAGCGCCGGGCTACAGCTGATTCGCACTTCTGCTAAATTAGCAAGCGGCATGTTTTCTAGAAAGCTCGAGCAAGTTTGCTGGGCAGGAGCCAAGGAGAGCTGCTACAGCTGACCTGCTTCTTGGCTGTTCTGCAAAAGCGTGGATCAGCTGTAGAGGTTCGCCCCCCCGATCCTGGACAAAAGGGAAGGAAGGAAGGACGGAAGGGACAAGGGGAAAGAGGGAGGGAAGGAGGGACAAAGAGGGAGGCGACAGAAAGGAAGGAAGGAAGGGACAATGGGAGAGGGAGGGAAGGAGGAAGAGACCAAGAAGGAGGGAAGGAAAGGAAGTTCCAGCCAGCAGAGGCTTGGCAGCCTGGCTGACAAGGAACAGAAGAGCAGAAAGCCAAGGAGAAGAAGGTGGTGGTTTCCTCCCAAAGGGGGCTCCTTTTCTCCACCCTTTCCCTGGGTTTGTGGGGAATTTCTCGTCACCAACGCTGACAGGAGCTCCTTCAAGCCCGCCATAAGCTTTCTCACCCCCTTTGCTTCTCCCCCGCCCCGCTTTCGTGAGGATTGTGGCACCCTTGGGGAAGCCGATTGTGCTTTGAAGCTTAGGAAAGGAGGAGGAGTAGTCCCTTCCTCCTTCCCTCCCTGTCCAGCCCCGGCGGGCTCGATATGAATGGGCAGAGGAGTCGAGGACGGGCGGGGTGACAAAGGAGACCGGCGGCCATCACCAGACCTCCCGGCTGACAGGCGCAAGTTCGGGGGTCGCCAGCTGACAGGCGCAGGAGTTGGGTGCTACGGCGGCCTCCCCTTCGCTGACCTGCATGCATGAGAAGAAGTCAATCCGGTTGCTGCACAATGAGTCTCTGGGGAGGGCGGGGCCTTGCTCTGCGCCTGTGCTCTTCATGCACCCCCTGCAGGGCACATTTGGTAGAGTTCATGCAGACTGCCGCCAAGCAGTATATTTTCCACAAACAAGTGAGGTGGAGCGTAGGGGAGGAGGGAGAGAAGGCGGTTGACAAGCCCTGCCTAAGACCATCGGAAATATGTGTTTTCCGATGGTCTTAGGCGACCCCTGTGAAAGGCTCATGCGACCCCCAAAAGGGTCGCGACCCACAGGTTGAGAACCGCTGAGTTAGAGAATTTGGGTGCTAGAAAGAAAAATGCCAGTTTTGTACACCTCCTGTTTTAGGCCCTGCCCCTAATGTAGCAATACTGTATCAGGAAAAACAAATATTTGTGCCAACAATTATAGCAGCTCTGGACTTACTCAGCCTGTCTGATGGGTTTTCATTTCAACATAGCCTTTTATTTTCAAGGATCTAGACTTCAAAAGAGATACACTGGCTATATACCCAGCAGTAATTCTATAGCATTTTCTCTTAACAGTGCTTGCCTCATCAATTGGTAACATCCCACAGTGGAAATGAATAACTGAGGCCAGAGACAGGAATATGTGTAGAAGTGATTATTTGAAATAGGACTGAAAACCAATTGCCAGCAAATTGCTCTTCTAACATCAATTTTTGGATGAAATACAATTTGCAAGATTTTACATGTATAGAAAGATCTGTTTTAGTATTAATACCGTATTTATTTTGAAAACAAAAAAAAAAGCTACAAAAAATAAAAGAGTACGTATGTTCCTAACACATATAAAAATGATTCTTGAACAATTAAGACTGTTTTAGTTCCCTCACACATTACCTTCTATTCAGATTTAAACACCAAATATTTTAGTTTGCAAACTACAGCATGTAATACGGTCAACAAATGCTTAATAGTAATAAAATAATAAGGAATTATATATACAAATATCAAGGAAAATGGGTGAATTTCTTGAAAGGAAAGTGAGCTGGTAATAACAGGTGCTTACCAATTGATGAAGTATATCATGTTTTTTCTTATATAGGGAAAAAGGAAGCCAGCTTTTTAATATCTCAACAACGTTTGACAAGATGTCTTTCTGTAAAAAATAAAAAACTGTTTGAAGCCTTAAATATATAAACAGTCTTCATTACTTTCATCTGAAGATTATTTGCATTCTAACCAAGTTCAAAGAAACCATACTATAAAGCAGGCATGTCAAACTGAAAGTGTTTTTTTAAAAAAATATTACATTAAAAAAATAATATATTATCTACTTTACAATTCACTAAGACCTCAGCATCTTTTAAAATAAAATCTTATTTTAGAATGGTGTTTAAATGTCAATTAGTTAGCACTTGAAAATACGGCACGCCAATATTCTCTCAATATATACCTATAATAACTATCCCCTTATTATGTTATTTATGTATCTTGGAATGAAATCCTTAGATATAATTCAAACTGAAAGGATAATGACAAGTATTTTATTTATGCACACACAAAAATACAAGCTGGATCATGTCTCCCAAATAATACTCTCTTTGGAAGAGAACACCTCTTGTCTTCTGCCTGAGACAAGTTGCACTAATGCACATAAATTATATGTCTATTTTTACGGAGAGCTTGTCCACCCTGTACATAAATGTCCTTGTAAGACCCATCACAGAGTATTCCAAACCTTTATAAATCATCAGAAATCATGAAAGTTTGTGCAATTTTGTATTTTGTAATGGTCTTTAGAAAAGATTGATTACAGACTCACAATCTTCATCATCACGGGCCAGATGAGTCCCCAACATGCAACACTCAGTCTGCAGGGCCTCAAATCTTCATCATCATCTTTCAGTAAGTGCATTGTTCAATTTTGCATGCTAAATTCATATGTACTGTAGATATACTGCTGTATTTGAAAAGGGGGAAACAAGCCCTTCCTGTCACCAGTTCTGTGACTCCACTATCAGTCCTAGAGCCTATATTCCCCAAATACCATTACCTAGTATCAGATACAAAATGAGCCCATCTAAAGGAATTTATCAACAAGAACTTACAGAAAAGTTTCATCTGTCATACTGTCGTCCCCGGCAACGCTCTTAGGGGGTGGTAGACAACCCCCCCAGTACACCTCATCGCCCTCCTGCTGACCTGCCTGAAAAGGACCTGTCCCTGGTTCAGCTGATGCGATTGCTTTCACCGTTCAGTGGTGTCAGCCGCCCGGAGTTCTGGCGGAGCTGCAGCAGGTGGATGATGTCATCACTCAGCGTCTTGTAACAAGCACAAGTGCAGACGGAGGGGCTTTAAGACCTCGAAGGGACCGACAAGAGACTGAGGACTATTATAGAAAATATGGCCAGAGGGACTCTTGGGAGGAACGGAGGATTCGGGGCGCGGCAATTACATGTATTTATGTGTATTTGACCGGATGCTGGCTTACAGGGCGTTGGCTGGGTGGGGTTGATTCCACTGTGGGTGGGACGAGTAGATCTCGTATGTAAAGGCACTGGGAACAGGCAAGTTTCAATGCTGACTTTTTCCCATCTACAAAGCTTAGTAAAGTTCCTTTTGTTCATCGTTCCTGTTTGTGGCTTTCCTTTCCATTGCAGAGCACCAAGCTAGGACGATGTAACAGTAAGTCGGCACTCCCTTACTTGCCTTGCTGTCATTCTCATCCCCTTAGTCTTGGTTGTGAGGGTGTTTCCAGAACGGTCATGGCTGAAGGAGTCCAGGACGCCGACCCAGTGGGGGAGCTTCCGAAATCACCCACAGACAAGGGAATAGCCATTGAGGCGCAGGTGGTGGAGGCCTTGCTGGTGGTGCGGCCTAAAGAGAGCGTCCAGCAGCCGGTGACCAGTGGGGGTGAATCTGTACAGAGGACGTCTGCAACTACTTCTGAGGATTGATGGCTGAGTTCAGCCCTGCAACGTTCAGAGGTTGGAGGACCATATGTGACCGGCAGGGGGGGACCCCTTATCTGGATGGCAGGAGAGATGTGTTACCAGTGATGACGATGACGAGTGGAGTTATTCTACAGCACCTGGGCAATATACCTTGGATGTCCTTCGTGATAGGTTTGGGGAAACGGGTTATCTACCCAAGTCTGGTGGCGCTCCAGGGTCTCAGGGCCCAGCTGGTTCCTCTGGATTCTGTTTGACCAGCCCAAGGTTCAGGTTGGATCAGGGTCGTCATAGGCGAGAGGATCGAACCAGTGCAGCCTCAACAGCTTTACCTACCAGCCGGTCCATCTTGTTTTCTCAATCTGTAGGGTCAGGGGCCCAAGGCCCGAGTAGGGACATAAGGCCGGATAACAGCCAGTGGGCTGTACAGGCTCCCACCCTGTGACCGGCAGGCATGGCCTGGGTTCCGCCACCCATAGGAGTGACGTTTGATGGGGATCCGGATAGACTAGCAATGTTTATGGGAGATGTTCTGAGTCACCTGGATAGATTTACTCCACAGTATTCTTCCCAATGGGCTATTGTGGTGGCAATAACAGCAAGTTTACAAGGGGAGGTGGCTGCTTGGGCTGCTGACCTGTTTAGCCTGGGAGTTGGGTGACGTTGGACTGTTCCTTGACACACTGAGAGCTCGATTTGAAGACCCTACCCGGGTTCAATGTGCTGAAATGGAGGTATTGGGGCTGAGGCAGAGGGGGAGGCCCGTACGGGAATATGTACGGGAGTTCCAACGTGCTGCTGGCAGGTTAAGAACATGGCCAGAGTGTGTTCTGGTGTACCATTTTCGTAACGGGCTAGATAGAGACCTGTGACAAGCCTGCATTGTATGGGGTGTACCATGTAGGCTCCAGGAATGGTTCAGAGTTGTGACCTAACTGGATGCAGGATTGCAAGAGTTTCGACAGGTTACAACTGACCAGTCCACCCCCAGCGGGTAGGGGAGCGACCAAAAGAGCCTGGGCGTCAACCGCCTACCCCCTCACCACCTGTTTCTGCTCCAACGAATAAAGGGACATTTAGGTGGGTTTCAGGTGTAACCGGCCAGGACACTGGATAGCCGAGTGCCTGGTTCCGGCAGGGCAAGGCACCTCAGCAACCCAGGGGAGACTGGGGTCACCCCAAAGACGACTCCGGACCGTTCAAGAGCACTATGACAGACCGAAAGAGAAACTCCCCAACGACCCTCAGGGGAGGTAACACCAGCTGCCCCTGATATCCTCCTGGGGGAATATGACAATATGGATCCAGAAGACGATCCTATGGTAAGCCAGCCAATAGCACCATTTGCTATCCCAATCTCCCTGACAAGCCCTACCACAGGCCTGATTAGTGAGTACCAGGCATTAATTGATTCAGGTTGTACAAGATGTCTTATCAGCAAGAGGGTTGTAGAGAAAGTAGGTCTTAGGGTTAGGTGTCTGCTATGTCCAATCCGATTTGAACAAGCGGATGGGTCTCTTCTGGGGGGGCTCCAGTTACACTGGTAACGGAGCCAGTAAGGTTGGAAATGGGGGACCATTGGGAACTTCTCCAGTTTATTGTAGTTCCTTCCGTGACTGAGGAAGTAATTTTAGGGTTAGAATGGCTGGACAAGTGGGGACCTACCATATGGTGGGAGGGTGGTTGCCGCCATATGCGTCTTGGTGTTGGTCCTCGCCCACCATGGTTGGAGGAAGGTAGTGAGAACGGACCATCAGGGAAGGTCAATGCAAAGGACACAATAGAGAAAGGGGCTAAAGGAGCCGTACACCAACCAGATCAAGGTCCAGACTTCCCAGCAGTATATAACGATCTTGCGGAGGTATTTAGTGAACAGGAATGTGACAGCTTACCGCCCCATTGTTGGACTGACTGTGCCATCGATATTATGCTGGGAGCCAAATTGCTGAAGCTGCGTATGTACCCCATGACGCCCTGGGAGTTGGAGGAGTTAAGGCGTTACATCGACAAGAACTTGGTGCGGGGTTTTATACAGCCAGCCCGGTCTCGGATCGCAGCACCCGTGTTGTTCCAGGAGAAAAAAGATGGGGGTCTCTGACTCTGTGTGGACTTCAGAGGCATTAATACGATCTGTATAGAACATATGTACCTTCCTTTAATGAAAGACCTCCTAGCCCATCTAGCCCAGGGGAGGATCTTTACAAAATTGGATCTGCAGGAGGTTATTACCGGGTTAGGATTAAACCCGGTGACGAGTGGAAGACAGCATTCAATTGTCCCCTGGGTAGTTACCAATTCCGGGTTATGCCCTTTGGGTTGCAGGGTGCCCCCGCGGTTTTTATGCAACTCATCAATGGGATACTACACGAGCATCTCTATTGTGGGGTGCTAGTGTATTTGGACGATATACTAATTTATACAAACACAATGGAAAAACATGTCCGGTTGGTGCGCGATGTGTTGCGTAAATTGCTCGAGGCTCGGCTATTTGTAAAATTATCAAAGTGTGAATTCCATCAAACATGCCTCGACTATTTAGGTTACATGATATCTGCAGCAGGAATAGAGATGGATCCAAAAAAGGTGCAGAGTGTATTGGAATGGCAAGCCCCGCGAACCTGATGCCAATTACAAAGCTTTTTGGGTTTTGCTAATTTCTACAGACAATTCATTCTTTCCTTTGCTATGGTGGCTTTGCCTCTCACTTTGCTGTGGACCCAAACGAACACTGTGTGTCCATGCCCTGGACAAGGACTAGCCTGGAACACTGAGTGTCAGTCTGCGTTCGAAATATTGAAAGCCTTATTTGCCAAGGAACCTGTTTTACTACATCCAAATCCAGAACAACCATTTGTGGTACAGGCGGATGCTAGTGACGTAGCGGTGGGGGCAGTCTTCCTCCAACAAAACCCAAGCGGGAACTTACAGCCCTGCGCATACACATCACGAAAGTTAACTGAACCAGAGAGGGTGTTGGCCATCTGGGAAAAGGAGGCCTTCACGGTAAAGTGGGCCTTATCCACGAGGCGGCATTTATTGGAGGGGGCGAAACATGAATTCGAGGTTTGGACCGACCATAAAAACTTAGAGGTGCTGCAAACCCCAAGGAGACTCTCGCTGAAACGTGTGTTGGGCACAATACTTTCCGTGTTTCAGGTTTCATCTTAAACATGTACCAGGCGGTCGGAACTTCCTCGCGGATGCATTATCCAGGATGCCGCAATATGACAGCAAACGGGAGGAGGTGGTGCAGGCGATCTTACCTCCATATACGCAGGGTGTCGCCAAGGTAATGTCTCATCCGGTAACCATAGACCTTGAAGGCGAACTAAAAGCGGCCCTCACACAAGACCCATGGTGACAGAAACACAAGGGGTTATTGACTCTACGGGATGGTCTGGCATGGTATGGGACTAAATTGTATATTCCATAGACATTACGCAACCGTATCTTCTACCGTTGTCATGACTCCAAACAGGCAGGCCACTTCGGTTATTTAAAGACATTGCATTTAGCTAGATGTCAGTTCTGATGGCCCCAAATGAGGTCGGACCTGGAAAAGTATGTAAAAAGTTGCCCTGTGTGTGCTACTTCCAAGCCCAATCCAGGAAAGCCTATAGGGTTCCTACAGTCAGTTGCTGACCCAAAGTATCCATGGCAAGACATAGCCATGGACTTTATTGTGGACCTCCCTGAGAGTAAAGGATATAGTGGTCATCTGTTTTCTAAGCAGGCCCATTTTATTCCCTGTAAGGGATTACCATCAGCTCAAAGGTTGGCACATATGTTTTTGACCCATGTCTATCGTCTCCATGGAACCCCATGTCGAATTATATCTGATCGTGGAGTTCAGTTTACGGCTCGATTCTGGCGGAACTCTGTACGTCTACTAGGCTCCTCACAAGGACTAAGCTCAGCATACCATCCAAGCACAAACGGAGCTGCAGAAAGAGCAAATGCAACAGTAGAGTGATACCTGCGGAGCTATGTTTCATACCAGCAGACTGATTGGGTGGAACTGGTAGTATTTGCGGAAGTGGCATACAACAATGCTATATACAGCAGTACCGGTTTCACTCCGTTCAGGGTGGTTTCTGGCAGAGAGTTCATACCCATACCCGAATACAGCAGTTATGGATCTCAACCATGTCTACCTAAAGACTGGTTCTCTCAAGTTAGCGGGGTGTGGAATGTAGTTAAAAAGGCTCTAGTAAAGGCAAGCGACAATGCAAAAGTACAGGCAGATAAAAAACGCAGACCCAATAAACCGTTCAGCATGGGGCAAATGGTGTATTTGTCTACCAAGTACATACGTCTACGAGTCCCCTGTAAAAAACTAGGGCCGAAGTATATCGGTCCATTCCGAATTATCCAAGTGATTAATCCAGTAATAGTGCGACTCCAACTTCCCCGATTTCTAGGTAAAATGCATCCCATATTTCACAGTAGCTTATTGAAACCAGTTTCCCATTACCGCGTAACGGAAGCCCTGGGGCCTGTAAAGTCCGACCATTACGAGATCCAGGAAATACTGGAGTCACGGGAGAAACGAGGTAGGCTGTATTATCTAGTCTTATGGAAAGGATACCCTCTGTCAGAAGCATCCTGGGTGGAAGAAGCTGATATGAATGCACCCTGTTTAGTCCAACCGTTCCATAAGAGATATCCAGGAAAGCCAGGGGGAGGGAAATCAAAACCAGAGAGGCAACATTACTAACTCTGCTTTGTTTGCTTTCCAGGGGGAACCCTGGTAGGGGGGGTGGCATGTCGTGCCCTGACAACCCCCCCAGTATACCTCATCACCCTCCTGCTGACCTGCCTGAAAAGGACCTGTCCCTGGTTCAGACGACGCGATTGCTTTCACCATTCAGTGGTGTCGGCCACCTAGAGTTCTGGCGGAGCTGCAGCAGGCAGATGATGTCATCACTCGGTGTCTCGTAACAAGCACAAGTGCAGACGGAGGGGCTTTAGGACCTCGCAGGGACCGACAAGAGACTGAAGACTATTAAAGAGAATATGGCCAGAGGGACTCTTGGGAGGAACGGAGGATGCGGGGCGCAGCAATTACGTGTATTTATGTGTATTTGACTGGATGCTGGCTTACAGGGAATTGGCTGGGTGGGGTTGATTCCACTGTGGGTGGGGCGAGTAGAGTTCGTATGTAAAGGCACGGGGAACAGGCAAGTTTCAGTGCTGACTTTTCCCATCTATGAAGCTTAGTAAAGTTTGTTTTGTTCATCGTTCTGTTTGTGGCTTTCCTTTCCATTGCGGAGCACCAAGCTAGGACCACGTAACACCTACTACTTCCCCTGCTAGTGTTTCTATCTTTTTTTTTGTTAATGAACAGGATGGCTTATGTATAATGTATGATTTATTAGATCTAATAAATCAAATTTTCTCAAGAGCTCATGGCAGCACACATATTAATCTATTTTTTCTTCATAACAAATCTGTCAGTTATATTGGGCTATGAGATAATATCTAGTTCAAAATCATTTATGCCAGAAGGTGGATTAAATTTGGGTCTCCCTGGTGCTAATCCAACAGATAGAATCCATTTCTCTTTAACCATCTCCCATTAGGAGGCTTTAACAAATTGTTTTTAAAAACAGTTCTTAACTTTGCTAAACTAACCATAACCAACATATCTTATAAAGAAGGGATATGATCACATGCAGTTGCCCATGACTTTTGCTATCCTGTCACTTATCCAACCAACCAGAAATATCGTTCTTTCTACTGTTAATAAATCCCAAGACCAGACAGATAGTAAAGAAAATAGAAGAGAAAAAGAGATTAATGACTACCAGACCAATAAAGCTGTTGAAGGTTTACTGTTTCCAGAGGAAACCAGGGGGAGCTCTCTTTAAGTAATTGTGAGTGGGAAGAAGGCTAAAGTCCCACTGAAGAAAGAAAAGTACAGCCATGGGAAAAATCTACCCAATGCAAGTAACTCTGTAAAAAGCTAAAGAAAAGAAAGGAAAATGATCATATATGGCTAGCCCAGAGGAGAAAATCCCACTTTGATAATGTCAGTCAACCAGCTTAACTAACCCTCTTATCTCTACTTAGAAACTGAATGTAAAGGTAGCATTATTCATATTTAGTTAAACTACTTGAATGAAACACTGTATTAGGGCATATATCAAGACCTCTTTTTTTGCCACAAATTCTATAAGCAACAAACCATTTAGGGAGAAGAGGCCTAAAAAAAAGAGGGGAGGGAAGTGATATGTAGTGATAATTCCAGCTAAGAAAAGAAGAGAATCAACACAAATGGCAAATCTAGCCATCACCAAGAAAAATGAGAGTGGGGGAAAAGAACCTGATGTTTTTAGATCAAAAGGGAGAAGAAACTGAAAATAGAGAGAGAAAAAATATAAGGAATGAAGCTGATTGTAAGAACCGGTGGTTCCGAAATTGAAGAGAACAGTTATGTCAACAAAGGTCACATCCTTTGTAAAGCAACTGAAAGAAAGGTTAGGTTCTGTTTACTTATTAAGATCAGAGAAAAAACCTAGAATGTGTAATTAAGTGCTTTGTTTATGGATCCTACAGTACACAAGTCTATGTGTATATTAGCTTAGACCTGCTTTCAATAAACTCATCTTGCTGAGCCATATCGGGAAATGTTCTGATATGTAGGCCTAATCCTGAATGAGAGTTAAATGTCTGCAAGCTGAGATTTGTCTTGAGGAGCACGATGACAAAGAATTAAATCTAAAAAAATAATGTTGGAAAGTTTTTGAACTAGTTTGGAGCAAAGAGATACAGATAGTCCTCAACTTACAATTATTCATTCAACAGTCTTTCAAAGTTGTGATGGTGCTGAATGAAAGGACTTACAATTAGTCCCTAAAGTTATGGTTGCTGCGATGCCCCTGCAGTCACCATCTGGATGCTTGGGAACCCATTTGCACTCAGAATTGGTTGCCAAATGCTCTATGATCATATATTTGCAATCTTCCCTGCTGGCTTTTCCAAAAAGTCAGTGGGGAAGCTGGCAGGGACTACACAAGTTGTCGCCTGGTGAGAAGGACTCCCTTTTGCCTCTGGGGACTGACTGAAAATGCTCCATGCTGAAATCCAAGCAGAATCTTCAGCTCTGTATCTTTTTACATTTGTATTAGTCTTTATATTTTTTCCTCTTCAAAATTATAAGAAATAAAGTCATTGAAAAAAGTTTTAGAAGAGTAAGAAAAAGAAATAAAAACAGACAATTAGTAGGTAGTAATATTTGTCATATGCTGACAATATTTTCCATTTTTGCTTTTTAAGAATGGGGAGGCAGGTGATGCAGGGTGGTAGTACGGTGCCATCATTTCCAGAATGATTGGCTTATTTTCAGAGTTTGGATAGAAGATATATTTGTTTGTTTTTCTGGCATATTAAAAACAAATGAGGGTTTACACATTTGTTCACAGTTGTCTATCAGTGAAAAACAAAAGGAAACGGCAGGTTCATTTTTCAGCAATACAGGAAAAAAGATATCAGTTTGACAATACACGTATTAAGGAGATACAAAAATGGTAGGGTATGTTATTTTTAGCTAATATATTATGTTCTACACAGAAGAATTTAGAAATTATGCAAAAATGAAATGTGATACTTAATGTGCTTATTACATTGCAAGCAAACAATCTGTAAGATTGTTACTGTGCCTGTTAGCCTAATTTTATTAACACTGCTCCCCACTCAGACTCATCCAATGAAGGAGAATATTTGTAGCAGAGGGTTGACATGAGGGGTCCTTGGTGTTCTCTGAGCTTGCTTGTTTTCTTGCCAACATTTCATTATCCTAACTAGGTATCATCACTAGCACTGATGATGTTACCTAGTTAAGGTAATGAAACTTCTGCAAGAAAACAGGCAAGCTCAAAGAGCACCAAGGACCCCCCACTCAGACTCTTCAATCTATTATTACAGATTGTACATGATATGGATGTCACCAATCCAAACCCCAAGTTCAAGCCCAGACCTTACTGAACTGGGTATGCTGCAGATCCTTCATTTTCAAGATATAGTCACAGTGGCAACTCTTTTTAAACTTCTTATTCCTGTATTTTTTTAGATTTAGATTTTTTAAAATCCTGCCTTAATTATTTTATAAATAATTCAAGGAACATAACCTACTATTCCTTCCACCTCCTATTTTCCTCACAGCCACCACCACCTGAGGTGAATTGGGTTGGGACAGAGTGACTGACCCAAAGTCACCCAACTGGCTTTCATGCCTAAGGTGAGATCAGACTTCACTTTCTACTTGGTACCTTAACCACTAAACTGATTCTCTTCTTTTTCTTGCAATCCATCGGAGTTTTCATCATCTCATCTTATCTCTGCTACAATGAACAGACCTAGTTTTTACTCCAAATATATATTTTAAATTAAAAGCCTTCAGACTGAACTTAATGTAAACAATAAGCTTATTTTTAACTACAGGAAAATGACAGGGAATTAGATTCCAGATTTCTGATCTTTAGTCTCATACGATAAGTATAGTTGCTATTTTGCTTAAAACAGAAACAGAAACCTGCAGGGGTTGTATTATCCATGGGAATTTCTGTTTTAGAACTGTAATGCTAGAACCCAGGAAAAAAATACCTGAAATTAAGAACCAGTAATTTTGTGGGTAATTTTGCCATGTGGCAAACCTATGTGGACTCCATTTCTGCCTGCACTGTACTGTATCACCAACCAGAGAATAAATAGACACATTGCAAACAAAGCTTAGGATCCATAAGTTCCAATAGAAATATATTTGGGACTACCACTGATCATTCTCAAAAAAAAACCAAATACATAAAGGGATCAAGAGTTCTTTAGAACTTTTGATTGGAATTTCTACGTTTTTTTCTTTTTCAGAAATATCCTTTCCTTTTCCTGAATTCTACATACATACATACAAACATATTTTCCAGTCTAATTAATGATTCCAATCTAATTAATCATGGCCATTTCAATAAGACTTTGATACCTGAGGTTTTTCCTTTCCTTTCCTTTCCTTTCCTTCCCTTTCCTTTATTTTTGGACTGCGGGCCTTAAGGCAATGAAAACAGTACTTTGGTAATAGTTGAATTAGAATAGAAAAATATAAAAACTGATAGAACTGCTTACATCTTTTCATAATATTCCATATTTCTCTTTCTCTCACAAAATGCATCCTTTGGGGTTCAAATCACTGATCTCTTCTGCTTTGGCTGCTGCTAGATGAAACTGAGCTCTTTTGGAACAACTGAACTGCAACACTATATTAAGGTCTAATAACATGAATAAAACAAGAAAAAGTAACAAGTGTCTTCCCAATTACCACAACTACCCCCAAACACAACAGGCAAAGGTACAATGTCTATTACTTGACTTTAATAGCTCTTTAAATCCTAAGATTCTGAACAACTGGGATAAAAGGTCCAAAAGCAATGGCATTAGCCAACAAATAAACAACATTGCCAACAGCATTCACATGCAAACAGGGAAAGTTTCATAAAGAAAATGCATTTTTAAACAGATACCTATTATCAAAATTTTCACAGATTATATAGTGTATAACGCTACCTACCTACCTCCTGAATAACACTTACATCCATATCTTTTGGTCCCTCTTTGGATGTGCATTCTTCTGATTTCTGCAACAATGGTGAGCATATTTCAAAATCAGTGTGTCCCAGATCCTGTAAGTACTGATAAAGTGGTGAATTCTAAAATGAAATGAAAAAAGCTACTTATTTCTGTTTTGTTTGTAAACAAGAGCTGAAATTAATGGTTATAGTTTACTGAAATATTACAAAATGTTAGATGAAAACAATGCATCTCGGAAACAAAAATCTCAAGAAATGACACTGGTGAGGCTACTTAAAAGCCAACTTCATGTTTTGTTATACAACGGCAGCCTTGCGGAAACATAAACAGAATCTAGTTTAAGTAGAAGAAAACTTGTTTTCTATTGGAACTACAGGTAGTCCACAACTTATGACCATAACTGGGACCAGAACATCCATTATTAAGCAATGCAGTCATTAAGTGAGTTGCGCCCAATTTTAAGATCTTTTTTTCCCAAAGTCATTCAGCAGCCCAGGTGGATATTAAATGGATATAAAGATCCTGGAGCACTGGGGAACTACCAGAGGACTGGAAAAGAGCTGATGTAGCTCCCATCAGGAAACTACACACCAATCGGCCTGATCTCAATACCTGGGAAGACTCTGGAAAAAATAATCAAACAATGAATCAGTGAACACCTAGAAGCAAACAAAGTCATTACCAAAAGCCACCATGGGTTTGTCAAAAAACAGATCATGCCAGACAAATCTTATTGCATTCTTTGACCAGGTGACAAAATTAGTGGACCAGAGGAATGCTATGGATATAATTTACTTGGACTTCAGTAAGGCATTTGATGAAGTAGACCACAACCTACTACTTGATAAGATAGAAAAATGTAGGTTAGACAGCATCACCACCAGATGGATTCATAGCTGGCTGACCAGCCATACTCAGCGTGTGGTCCTCAATGGAACTGCATCTACATGGAGAGAAGGGGCGTTGACTTACCTGAACGCCTTTTCTCAGCACGGAGATGGATAATCCACGCAGTGGGTTGAGACTGTATTCCTGGCCAATCAGATCAGTCAGCCAAAGTTGCCACGCCTGTCCTGGACCACGATTTCCCAGTCTTGACACGAGCGTAGCCATTGACTGACAGTAAGACGTTTTGGCTCAACTAAATATACCCTATTATCCTAGTCTATAAGAGTGGGTGTGGATTATCCATCTCCGTGCTGAGAAAAGGTGTTCAGGTAAGTCAACACCCCTTCTCCAGCACTGGAGATGGATAATCCACGCAGTGGGACATACCAAAGCCTATTGTCCCTTGGGTTGGGGAATAGACTGGTCCCGTGTGTAACTTTGGTCTAGAACCTGCTGGAGAACCCTCCTACCAAAGGAGGCCTCTGCAGAGGAGTACTTGTCAATTTTGTAATGGCGAATGAATGGAGAGGGCGAGGCCCAAGTGGCTGCCCTGCATACTTCTTCAATAGAAGCCTGCCTGGCCCATGCTGCTGAGGTGGCAGCGCTCCTTGTGGAGTGGGCCGTGATATGCTTGGGGACGTGCAAGGACTCCGCCTGGTATGCCCCAGTGATGCATGCCCTAATCCACCTACCGATGGTAGAGGATGAGACCTTCCGGCCCCTAGCAGCGGGGTGGAAGGATATGAAAAGCGCTTCCGAGCGTCGGAATTCCGCTGTGCGCGAAATGTAATGTCTTAGTGCCCTTCGTACGTCCAAGGTGTGCCATTGTTGCTCCAGGGGATGAGCTGGGTTTGGACAGAAGTCTGGTAGGACTATTTCCTGTGATCTGTGAAAAAAGGAGTTGACCTTTGGAATGAAGGAAGGGTCTATTCTTAGGACTACCTTGTCCCTGTGAAAATGACACAGGTCCTTCCTCGTTGAGAGAGAAGCTAACTCGGATATCCGTCGAGCTGACGTGATAGCTACTAAGAATGCTACCTTATGGGTCAGGTAGCGAATGTCACATGTTTTGAGTGGTTCGAAGGGCGCTCTGGTAAGAGCTTGTAGTACTCGTGGTAGTTCCCACGATGGATACCTGTGCACGGTTGGCGGTCTGATATTCGCAGCCCCCTTGAGAAAGGATCGTATTAAGGGATGCTTGCCCAAGGATTCACCGGGGCTGGCAGAAAATATAGTTGAGAGGGCGGCGATTTGCCTGCGCGGCGTGTTTGGCGAGAGGTCCCTCTCTAGGCCATCTAGTAAAAATTCTAGGATCTTGGGAACTGTGATCCCTTCGAGTAACAATTCCTGTTTAGAGCACCATGACTGGAAGCTTCTCCACATGGCCTCGTAGATACGGTTCGTGGAGGGGCGCCTTGATGCCTGTATGACCCTAATTATACCCTGTGAGCAAGCCCCCTTGGCTAAAATTGACCGTTCAAGAGCCAGACGGCTAGTTGTAGCCATTGTGGCTCTGGGTGGGAGATCTCCCCCTGCTTGAGGGAGATCCTCTCCGGAGGAATCCGCCATGGATTCGTGAGGGAGAGACTCCTCAGGTCTGCGAACCAAGGTCTCCTTGGCCAATAAGGGGCCACAAGGATTACCCTGGCTCTTTCCCGCAGAATCTTGTGTACTACCGCCGGAAGGAGAGGTAAGGATGGAAACGCGTACAGGAGTCCCCTTGGCCATGGGCTCCGTAACGCATCCGTCTGCTCTGCTCCCCTGGATGGGAATCGGGAGAAGAAGCGAGTTAGGTGGGCATTGGAAGGAGAGGCAAATAGGTCCACCTGGGGAAGCCCGAAGCGGTGACAGATCTCCCTGAAGATCTTCGGGTGTAGTTGCCACTCCAAGTGATCTATTGTTGATCTGCTCAACAGATCTGCTTGGATGTTTGCCTCCCCCGATATGTGTTCGGCCTTTATGGAGGCCAGATTTTGTTCCGCCCAGGCCCCCAGTAGGAGGGCCTTGGCCGAGAGCGAGCGAGAGTGTGTGCCCCCCTGACGGTTTATGTGGGCCTTGGCTGTCACGTTGTCTGTCAGGACCAGTACGTGCCTGCTTTTTATGCTGCTGTGGAAATGCCTTAACGCTAGGTGAATAGCCCACAGCTCGAGCCAGTTTATGTTGTGTCGGAGATCCACTGCTGACCAGCGGCCCTGTGTCCACTTGGTCCCCAAGTGGGCTCCCCAGCCAAATAAACTCGCATCTGTTGTGACTACTACTCTGTCTGGTTCCCTGAAGGGGGACCCCCTGAGGAGAGCTGGAGATAGCCACCACCTGAGGGAGTGTCGCACTCTCAGAGGTATGCCTACCCTCTTCCGGGATGCACTGATTTGCTGTCTCTGAAACGGGAGCATGAACCACTGCAGTTCCCTTGAGTGCAGCCTTGCCCAAGGAACTATTGCTATGGTCGATATCATCTTCCCTAGCAGCTGGGAGAGGCAGACCAGCGTCACTGACTGACCGCGGCTTACCTGTTTTACGGCTTTCCTTATGCTGCTGAGGCGTTCCTGTGATAGGTACACCTTGCACTCCTCTGTGTCTATGACCGCTCCCAGATGGAGTATTCTCGTAGTTGGGGTTAGGTGGCTCTTTGGAAAGTTCACCG
The DNA here is from genome assembly GCF_016545835.1 of Crotalus tigris. Lineage (NCBI taxonomy): Eukaryota > Metazoa > Chordata > Lepidosauria > Squamata > Viperidae > Crotalus > Crotalus tigris. Next base: position 1,080,272 of record NW_024097319.1, on the reverse strand, counting down.
AGAAGCCGTAGTCCTGCAGCAGCTTTATCACTAACTTTAGGTCCGCCTGAGATTGTTGGGCGGACGATGACTGGATTAGAATATCGTCCAGGTAGCACTGGACTCTGATCGGGATGTTTCTTAGGCGTGCTGCCAGAACCGCCAGAATCTTGGTGAACACCCTGGGCGCTGATGACAGGCCAAATGGAAGTGCCCTGTATTGAAAATGGTGCCCCCTGTAGGCGAACCGTAGAAAGCGGCGGTGAGCCAGAGAAATAGGGATATGTAAGTATGCCTCCGTGAGGTCGATCGATGCCAGAAAATCCCCTTTCCTTACGCTTCCAAGGATGGAGCGTAGTGTGTGCATTTTGAATTTGCGGTATTTTATGTAGAAATTTAGCCTTTTTAAATCCAGAACGGCTCTCCAACCCCCCGAGGGTTTTGGGATCACGAAGAGGATAGAATAAAACCCCTGGTCTCTCTAGTTCATAGGCACCGGTTCTACGGCCCGTATGTTTAGAAGGTGCTGAATGGCCTCGTTCACGAGCCTTCTCTTTGTTGGGTTCGTGGGACAGGGGCATGGGCGGAAGCGGTTTGGGGGCTTTGAGAGAAATTCTAGAGATAGACCGTGACGTATGGTGTTCCTGACCCATACGTCCGTGGTGGTCTCTTCCCACTGGGGAGCAAACCCTGCTAGTCTGCCCCCTATGGGAAGGTCTGGGTGGGAGTCATCTGGTACGGCAGAAGGGGCGGTTGTTCCCCCGAAAGGGCCGTCTTCCCTGTGTTTTCCTATTTCTTGTGTTCTGTCTGTCCCCCTGTCTTTCCCTATCCTGTCTAGCTTGGAAGGGTTGGGAATTTTGGAAGTAGTTGACCCTGGTTTCCTTCCCCAGGAGCCGGGTCTCTTGTCCTGCCTTTTAAGCATGTGTTTAAGGACCTTGCGCTTGTCCTTGTTCTCTGTCAGGTACGGCGTTAGTGCCTCACCAAACAGCTTTGCCCCTTGGTACGGAGCCGAAGCCAATTTCCACTTGGATTTGGTATCCGCCTGCCAGTTCTTTAGCCAGAGGAGGCGCCTGCTCGTGTTGTTTGCCGCCATTGCCTTGGCTGAAAACCTGGTCGCTAAAAGTGTCGCGTCCGACGCATATTCCGTGGCCGCTACCATTTTGCTGAGTTCCTGGTTAGTGCGTACGTCCTCCATGGGAACCGGCCCTGTAACTCACGGAGCCAACAGAGTGTGGCTCTGGTGAAAAAGGACGCGGAGGTAGTCGCCCTGGTAGCCCAAGCTATTGCCTGGTGCGTTCTCCTGTAGTTGGACTCACTCTTTCGGTCCTCAGCTTTAAGAGCCTCAGCAAAATCTCCTGATATGGCTGTGTCCGATATCAGGGGACCTATGGGTTCGTCCACCACCGGCACCTCCAATGTTCCCTCTAGCTCCCTTGCTACGTTAAATAGCTTCCTCTCCGCATTGCTAGGAAGCGGTAGGGAGGTTGGCGCTGCCCACTGTTTCCTTATTGTGTTTAGGAACATAGTCGGGCATGGTATGCGGTATTGAGTGGTTACCTTTTCGGCGAACGTTGGCTCAGCCTCCGTGTCAACTGTGACAGGCTCCGCTGGTGTCCCATGCCCCAGATGGACTGTGGCCTCAGCCTTGCGCAGAATGGTAACAAAAAGAGAAGGGTTAAACAGGCCGCTGAAGGACGGCCCTTGAGGTGAGGTGTCCTCCTCTTCCTCAGACATTTGAATCCCTTGTGACGTACCTGGCTGGTCCAGGTGAGCTTCCTCTGAGACCGACGAGTCTGAGAAGGAGGCGAGGTCCTGATGGTCCTCTGTTTCCTCCCGATGCCTTGTTCTAAGTCCTAGAGGCTTGGCTTTGGAAGTTTGAGCCCTGGCCTCAAATGCACGGTCCACTGCCTGTGCTATTAGGGTAGCTAGCAGATCCCCTGTCAATGCAGGAGGAGTAACCATTGCCTGCGACCCTGCAGGTGCTGTGGTTAGCATGGTCCTCGGGGTTTCCTGTAACCTCCGTGGGGAGGGGGATCGGGAGAGCGATGAGAACTCACCTATCCCACCCTCTGTTTGGGACTGTGATGAGTTGCCTAATGACCAAACACCCCGTGGGGATGTAGGGAGACCCAGCGGTAGATCGGGACCTATCCCCCCATTCTGCCTATTTTCAATTCTGGCTCTTTTCTGGGCTCTGTTGAACTCCTTTTCTAGGGCTTGGTGTCTTCTGATTGCCTGTTTGTCAGCCTTCTTTGATGACTTCCTTGCAGCCTTTCTAGGGGCTGCAGAGGATTCTGAATCCTCTGAAGCGGGTGCTCCAGAGGATGAAGGCAGGGCTCCAGTGGAGGGAATGATTGCTTCCTCCATTCTCCACTAACGCCGGGCCGCGATAGGGGGGTCCCAGGTAGTAGGAGAGCTCCAACTTTGAGTAAGGACAGGCGCACCACTGGGGGCATCTGGAACTCAGGAGCAGACTCTGCAAAATTGTCAGAGTTAGTCACTGTGCACGGATAAGAACAGGCACGCTAATGGGAATGCCTGGAACCTGGCTTGACTATGGTGGGTAAGGACAGGCACGCGACTAGGGATGCCTGGAACCCACCACTAAATCCAGAAGCGTACAGGCCACTAATGGGGGACCCGAAGTGCAGAAGGAGCCAAAGGCAACTAAACACAGTTAGTTATGAAAGGTTCTTATTTACTTTGGATTGTAGACACCAAGTCCTGGAACAAGCAGCTATGTGTCTGATTTGAATGTCTCTAAATGAATAATAGATGCTCTAGTACCCTAGTACTGCTTGCCTATTAATTTACTCCAGCGGCTGGACCTAGGCTTCTCAGGGAGCCTTGGATCCCCTGTTTGCACAAAATATGGCCGCCACTGCCAGGAGACTACAGCGCATGTGTTAAAAGGGCCAGGAGGCTACTGCACATGTGCTAAAGAAGCAGGAGACTACTGCACCTGTGCTAAAAGGGCTGCCGGTGCCACGTGCGGTTGTAACAAAGAGCCGTGCATGCTCCCATCCACCCAGACAATGGCGCCTCGTTTAAAAGACCCTGAGCAGCCTGGTGAGTGAAAGAAACTGCTCCTTCGCTCGCCAGCTGTTTCCCGTAATCAATCTCCCTCCCAGCATGCGTCCCCTTTGTCCTCCGTTCCCCTCGCTAATTGCTTGCCTTTCTGTCTTTCTTTCTTTCTTTTCTTTTAAACGCGAGGGGTTGCACAAGCTTCCCCGTTTGTTTAAGGCGGCAGCCGGCTGCTCCGGCTGTGGGAGGGTGGTTGGGGTTTGGGTGAGGGAGGGGAGTTAGGGAATTCCCCCTTTTAAGTGAGGGTGGTTTCCCCTGTAGGGAATCTGACTTCCTGAGTCTTACAATTTAGCAAGGAAATTTTAGAGTAATCAATTAAATTGAATTAAATTATCTCTAATTAACTTTTAAACTAAGCAATTTCAGCTACTAGAAAAAAATCCCCCCAATGGAAAGGAACTATACCTGCCCAGGAGCCAAAGTTGTACGTCTGTCTGTGTGGCCAAATCAGTCAAGACTGGGAAATCGTGGTCCAGGACAGGCGTGGCAACTTTGGCTGACTGATCTGATTGGCCAGGAATACAGTCTCAACCCACTGCGTGGATTATCCATCTCCAATGCTGGAGAAGTATGTAGTGGGGTGCCCCAGAGCTCTGTTTTGGGCCCAGTGCTCTTCAACATCACCAACGATTTGGACAAAGGGATAGATGGGGAACTCATCAAATTTGCAGACGACACCAAACTGGCAGGAATAGCCAACATGCCAAAAGATAGGCTTCAGATACAGAAGGATCTTGACAGACTTGAACATTGGGCACTATCTAACAAAGTGAAATTAAATGGCTCTACATAAGGTTCTACATTTAGGCAAGAAAAATGAAATGCACAGGTATAGTATAGGTGGTACCTTGCTCAATAGTAACAAATGTGAGAGGGATCTTGGAGTCCTAGTTGACAATTACTTAAATATGAGCCAGCAGTGTGCTGCAGCTGCCAAAAAAGCCAACACAGTGCTAGGCTACATTAACAGAGGGATAGAATCAAGATCACGTGAAGTATTAATACCACTTGACAATGCCTTGATAAGGCCACACTTGAAATACTCCATCCAGTTTTGGTCACCACGATGTAAAAAAGATGTTGAGACTCTAGAAAGAATACAGAGAAGAACAACAAAGATGATTAGGGGACTGGAGGCTAAAACACATAAGGAACGGTTGCTGGAATTGGGTATGTCTAGTTTAATGAAGAGAAGGACGAGGGGTGACATGATAGCAGTGTTCCAATAGCTCAGGGGTTGCCACAAAGACGAGGGAGTCAAGCTATTCTCCAAAGCGCCTGACGACATGACAAAAAGCAATGGATAGAAACTAATCAAGGAGAGAAGCAACTTAGAACTAAGGAGAAATTTCCTGACAAAACAATTAACCAGTGGAACAACCTGCCTCCAGAAGTGGTGAATGCTCTAACACTGGAAGTTTTTAAGAAGAGACTGGACAGCCATTTATCTGAAATGGTGTAGGGTTTCCTGCCTGAGCAGGGGTTGGATTTTCAAGCTCCCTTCCAACTACTACTACTACTACTACTACTACTACTACTACTACTACTACTACTACTTCTTCGTATTAGTAGTATTAGTAGTATTAGTAGTATTAGTATTATGTGAATCTAGTTTCTCCCATGACTTTGTTTGTGAGAAGCCTCTGGAAAAGTCGTAAATGGCAATCATATGATCCTGGGATGCTGCAATAAATATTATTATGATTGCCAAGTGCGTGAATTTTGATGACATGACTGTGGGAATCCTGCAACGGATTAGTTATAACTTTTGAATGGTCATAAGTTAAGGACTTACCTGTAGACCTATTTCTGAAAGGAGGAGTCCCTCCAATGAGATTTAGAAGTGCATAAAAGCCTTTGGAAAGGCTTTCTTAAGCACAAAAGTGAAAAAAAAAAATTAGGTAGGACATTTATGATAGCTTTTCCGGATAAATCAAACATGACTAGATGAGCTAAATCTATTTTATTGTACAGCTACATTAAAAGAAACTTGCCAAGTCTGAAAGTACAAAATTTCCCATTGTCATTTTTAACTGTGTGATCCATTAGGGCAGGTCCTTCCTAATTTTTTTTCTCTAATCATTAAGCCTTGGGGGGGGGGGCCTCCTGCGCACTTCACTGCTTTCTAGAAAGCATCTTCTCCCTCCTTTCCCTAAGTTCATGCCCATAGTCCATTATAGAGTAGGGATGTTTCTAGCTATTTTTAGACAATCTTAAAAATATAACCATACAACATATATTTAATTTTCATACTAGTAACTGCCTTTTATATATTTTACCATTGCAACAGGATAATGGATAATCTCTCAGTTAGCATTTCATATTATACTTTACTGAATTAGTTTAACAATGGAATAGTCATTAAATATACAAGATAAAAAGCTATAAAAATACTTTTACAGTAAGATGCTGTAGCCAATTGTTCTTTTGTTATACTATAATACCATGAGTAAAGAATAAATGCTTCCTAAATAAACTGAAATAATCATTCAACTGCATTGCAGAAATAAAGGTTAGCAGGTCGGAAAGAATAAACACACAAAAGGTTATGAAAAAAGCATTTAAAGCATGATAAAGTTTACTATTGCTTTTTTCACATTAACATCCTTTTATTTAACATACAGAATGCATTCCATAAAAAAGAATAAACTTAAAAAAAAATTGAAACTAAGATATAAATTGAATAGTGATTGAATGCATTATCCTAACTGCCTATATGTAAGGCATACCAAGAACATTTCTGCTGATGCATGGAAAAGGAAATGACTAAGACATTTTCCATTAGATCCTCGCTACTCCACCCTAATTTATCTCCTGCATATCTAACTTTTTCATTAATGCTTAATTACATAAATTTACAAACTGCTACATATTAAAAGACCATTCTATCCTTGTTTAAAGCTAAAGATGGATCAAAAGTTAGAAGTTAAAGAACACTCTTCAAGAATTACCTTCAACTGTCTTGTGAGACATGTAATTGCTAAAATAAATGCAGCTGAAATTCTAAGTTTATGCTGAAACATAGATGCCCACAAGACTTACAGGCAAAATGAATCTTGTCTCCTGGAAAATGTGATTCCACCTTTCTCTTAAATACACTTCCAGTGCATCCGAGAGAATTTCTTCCATCTCCCCATTTTTTTCTATTTGTCTCTCCAGGGTGTCTGGAGCAGAAAATATGAAGTGTAAATCAGAGAAACTGGACCTGTACTTTCATCCAGGTACATTATTGTGACATAGAAGCAGAAGAAGCCAGAAGCAACTCACTAAGCTGTTTCTTCTGTTCCTGTGCAATAGGAGGAACCCAACATCAGCTGATAAGATATGAAAGGCTTTTAGAAAGCTAATGCTTAAACGAAATGATGCACATCAATAAAATCTTTTGCAGATCTTGCCAAGCAATTCTATTTAAAAGTCTTAGTCATACGTTCTTGGAGCATAATGATCTTGGTTTACTTATCAGCTAACAAATTACTCAAATCTCATTTCAGATAAGTATGGGAGAATGACACTGGAAATGTACATGTTACCATCAATGTGTGAAATTAAGCATCTTATAGAATGCCTAGAAAACCTATAAAATGACAAAAATGGGAAAGTATCAAAGTATAAAATGCTTAATATTTCACACTTTTCCTAGGCATTCTATGCAATGCCAAAGGCAAACCAACAAAATATGTAAAATATGTAAAATATTCCCACTAAAATGCCATTCTAGTCTTCCTTGTTGCAACAAGGTCAATCCTTTTTTTTTTTTTAGTAAGATGGTCCTGTACGTTATTTTGCATTTTTTCTTTCATTTTCATATATATCTTTTCAAGAAAGGGTTCATGACTTATTTTCCATTACTTTGCCTAAATATATCTTGTCATTCTGCATAATGTCTAGGTATTATCTGCCTAGGGAAAGTATATAGTAAAATAACACAGACATTCATATTTTGCCTAAAATGTTACACATTTTATAGATTTCCTAGGCATTCTATACAATGCCAGCTTTTCACACATTGCCACTAACATATATGATCTAGTAGGCTGTTCTAAATATCAACATTTTTCTATCTATGTTACAAGTTCTGTTGTTTTTATATAAGAGCCTTTCTCATAAGATTCACATGAAGAAACTTTCAAAATCTCATTTTCAGAGTCAATACAACAATATAAGTCTTCAAGAACAAAAACACACTAATCTCCCCTCAAAACTGCTTAATAACTATGCTCTAAGAAATTATCTTGGAATTTAAAATTATCCTCAACAAATGAACAGAATCATACAGATACTGAAAACACACAAAGAATAATAAATATTGTCACAAACCAGGTTCTATTCTGAAGACCTAAGCACTTCAATTACCTGGTTGTCTTGGATGGAGGATGATAAGGACTGAGATAGGAGCAAACTTCTCAGGTATCCACTAGCATTACAAGAGACCAAAAACTTAACTTAGTTGCAAGACCTCAAGTTAGTTGTTAAGAGAGACAGCCATATAAAGTCGAATATAAATAAATAAATATTGATGATGTTGGCATATATTGCTCCAGTATGAGAATCAGGCCAGATGATGAACCAACTATCCCAACAGGTGGGTCCCTGTATGTTACAGTCCTGTTGCTGGAGCAACCACAGGGTTCAGAATCGACATATTCATTGATGCCACAATGAAATCACTTTTGATTGTCCAGAATGCAAAACTCAGTCTGCAGGGGCTTACATTTCCACCATTTATCACTTGTCTGCAAGTATAACTTTCAACCTTGCTTGCCAAGTACACAGAAAGAAAAAAGCCTAGACTTTACCTGCCCATCAGATCTGTGACTGCAGCCTTGGGGATAAATCAAAATGACCCATTTTTTTTCTGGAACTTTTGGCAGCCTTGCATTAGAGATGTCAAGGCCATCTTTTTCTTGTCATGTTTTTTTCATGCCAATTTCTCACCAGCAAACTATCTAGATTGTTCTATCTTCTCCCCTAGGGATATTTTTCTTGGACATTACATCTGACTTTCACAATGCTATTTCGTTGGCAGATGGTCTGTTCTGCTTTCTCCTATGTTTCTGAAACAGCTTGTTGGTCATTAAGCAATTTTTTCAAAATCACAGTTTGGCCAATCCAATCTTCATGGACGTTTGTAAAGCTGTATTTTTACAACTGGATGTAAAGCTTTACTTGTCCTCTACCCATCCCCCATAGTCAGATGTAGAGGTAAGGAGGACAAATGCAAATTCAGAATACTTTCAGTGCTTCATTGTAATCTAGCAGCAAGACAATGGGCATGATCCTTTCTCTATGAATGAGTTTGTTATATAATAATTCAGTTCATTCTCCACTTGGATGAAGTCATTTCAGGCCAACTATGATTGCCACCTGCAGTTTTTAATAAACAGTTCCAAGTCTTCTCTTCTTTCAGAGAAGAGAATTATCAAGTTTCTCTGTCCCTCTTAAAGATCAATCAAATCAAGCCAAGGACTTCTACAATTCTTCTTCTGATGTAATATCAGAAAGACCCTTCCCCTGATTATTGCTGGGCATAATGTCTCTCTTTTTACTGGATTTCAGCTTTCTATCCAGCTAAAAAGCTGAATGTCCATTTTATTGCACCCCTCTAACAGCACAGATCATGTACAGTTATCAATAAATCTAAAATATATCCTGTTCTTTACTATTCTCTCCTGGTCCTGGAATATAATCTTCCATTCAAATGGGCAGGGGGAAAAGAATTCAGTGTAGAAGGCATTTTGACTATCAACATAGGAGAGGTGGATTTGAATTTGATCCACTGTAAAAATTATCCAGAAACTGAAATACTTGAGATAGGGCAGATGACAGTCAAGTACCGTATCTTCTTTAACAGTTCAGTTTGTAACATCTTTATAAGCCCAAACTATCTCACTGGCAATCAAGGTTTTTGTACCTGACAGAAGTTTTTAATTCTGAGGAATTAAAAGATAGAAACATCCCCTTCGGTGCCATAAAATGATTGAGAGGCCTGAAAAGGAGTAAATCATTCCAACTCTAGCCAAATGAGAAATGAAAATAGAAGAGGTGGCATAGTATCCTCCAGCTACCCATTACCAGAAGTAGGAAGATGAAAAATATGTGACATATCCAGGCTCACAGAGGGAAGGAAAGAGAAAATAGCAAAAGTATTAGTGCAAAGAGCTACTAAACAGAGAGAACTATTATACAAACTTATCTCAATTGCTTCTCAAATCCATTAAGAGACCTGCCAGAATATTCATTCACTCAGAAGGGCAGGAGGAAAGGATGAGAATATTCTAACCTAGCCAAGTTGTATCTGACCTCAGCAGTGAAGCTGAATGCCGAATAAGGTTTGGAGAATGATTTACTATCAACAGCTGGTGTGAAGCTTGACAGGTTTACATAAACCTAATTTGCTAATTTTAACTTAATTTTCTGTGTTAACACTAATCAGAAGCATACACAGAAGAGCAACAAAGATGATTAGGGGACTGGAGGCTAAAACATATAAGGAACGGTTGCTGGAATTGGGTATGTCTAGTTTAACGAAGAGAAGGATAAGGGGGGATATGATAGCAATGTTCCAATATCTCAGAGGTTGCCACAAACTATTTTCCAAAGACCCTGAAGGCAGGACAAGAAGCAACGGATGGAAACTAATCAAGGAGAGAAGCAACCTAGAACTAAGGAGAAACTTCCTGACAGTTAGAACAATTAATCAGTGGAACAACCTGCCTCCAAACAAGGTGAATGCTCCAACACTGGAAGTTTTTAAGAAGAGACTGGACAGCCATTTGTCTGAAATGGTATAGGATTTCCTGCCTGAGCAGGGGGTTGGACTAGATGACCTCCAAGATCCCTTTCAACTTTATTATTATTATTATTATTATTATTATTATTATTATTATTATTATTATTAAACAGTTAAAATATAACAATTGGGATTAGAAAAATACCCAATAAATTACATCACAGTGTAATAAAATGTATAACCTCAGAATCTTGAGTATATATACAGTGAAGACCTGTTCATTAACAATGTTATAAGCAACATTCCTAACAATGATATTCTTCAAAAAGAAAAAATATGCATGTTGGAGAAAATCCTACAACAATGAGAATAGTCTGAAAAACCATCAAATGTATTTTGCTTTTTATTCTACATGTCAGTTGGGACAATTTCAAGCTTGCACATTTTTGCTCTCACCCTCAATAATTCCCTTCTCTATTTTTTTAGTTAACTATAGTCTACTTTCATATTCTATTTTGAATGCTGGGACCATATCTTCTGAGGGCGATATTCTCATCAGAGAAGTTTTTCCAAAATGAAAATAAGCAATTATAGTTGAATATGCAATAGTTGAACATGTAATTCCCCATAGTGAGCAACTAGGTCCTCTGGATAGTTGGGCTGTATAAATACACAATGCACTTTTAAAAAAACCCATTAGTTTTAGATTACTAGCAGTTTAATATCTGAATAGTATTATAAAATCATAAGGATGGCTTGTTAAATCCATAAACCATTCAAACTGACATTAGAAGTTTCCAATGCCTTTCTTATGGCCACTTCTTCATGAACATGGGAAGAGCAAGGAAGAAAGCTAGGTAACAATACTATACAGTGGATACCTTGGTATTAAGTATTCAATTTAAGACAGAAACCTTTATTGTACAAAATATTTTGATGTTATTTGCAATTGTTTATGAACACTATATTTAGTTTTGGATGCAAAATTTAAATATGTTCTTACATCACATTTCAAATCATAGTTAACACTGATATAAATCTTATTTTCCCCTTAAAGGTCTAAGTTTAAGTTATCTAAACATTAGAGCAGTGGTTCTCAACCTTTTTAATTTATTTTATTTATTTATTTTATTTTTAAAATTTATAAGCCGCCCCACTCCCGAAGGACTCTGGAAGGCTAACAATAAAAAACACATAAAACATAACAAACAACAATACAAAAACAATCATCCAGGGGTAAGGTTTTATAAACCCCAACCGGTCGTAAGTTGAGGACTACTCAACCGATCGTAAGTCGAGGACTATTCAACTGATGCAGCACCGTTTGCAGAATGGGACTTTTGGCTGGCTTAGCAGGACAGAGACAGCCTGGACAATTCCTATTGGCTTTTGAAAGCCAATAGAATTAAGACTCTATTCAAGAGAGTCTATTCTATTGGCTTTCAAAAGCCAATAGATTAAAAGGGAGTAGCACAGCTAAGGAAAAGGGGGTAAAAATGGCGGACTGCGTTGTTTGGCGACCCCCGTGAAATGGTCGTTCGACCCCAAATGGGGCCCGACCCACAGGTTGAGAACCACTGCATTAGAGTGTTAATAGTCTCTAGTCTAATCAATACTGTATAACTACCACTATCAAAATAATATATGATACAATAATATATGATACAATATATATTCCCCTTTATGGATTACTGCCTTGTCGTGGCGAAGGGGCTTGTGTAACTCAATGAAGCTATAAGCTATGCCATGCAGGGCCACCCAAGATGGACAGGTTATAGCAGAGAGTTCTGACAAAATGTGATCCACTGGAGAAGGAAATGGCAAACCACTCCAGTATCTTTGCCATGAAAACCCCATGGACAGTACTAAAAGGAAAAAAGATATGACGCTGGAAGATGAGCCCCTCAGGTCGGAAGGTGTCCAATATGCTACTGGGGAAGAGCAGAGGGCTAGTACTAGTAGCGCCAGAAAGAATGAAGCGACTGGGCCAAAGCCGAAAGGACGCTCAGCTGTGGATATATCTGGTGGTGAAAGGAAAGTCCGATGCTGTAAAGATTTTTTCTCCATAGGAACCTGGAATGTAAGATCCATGAATCAAGGCAAGCTAGACGTAGTCAAAAAAGAGATGACAAGACTGAACATTGACATCTTAGGAATCAGCGAACTAAAATGGACAGGAATGGGTGAATTTAATTCAGATGACCATCAGGTATACTACTGTGGGCAAGAATCCCTCAGAAGAAATGGAGTAGCCTTCATAGTCAATAAAAGAATAGGAAAAGCAATACTGGGATACAATCCCCAAAATGACAGAATGATCTCAATTCGAATCCAAGGCAAACCATTCAATATCACAATAGTCCAAATCTATGCCCCAACCACTGGTGCTGAAGAGGATGAAATTGACCGGTTCTATGAAGCCCTACAGCACCTTATAGAATTAACACCAAAAAATGATGTCCTTATCATCATGGGGGATTGGAATGCTAAGGTAGGAAGCCAAAAGATAACCGGAATAACAGGCAAGTTTGGCCTTGGAGTACAAAATGAAGCAGGGCACAGGCTAATAGAATTTTGTCAAGAGAATACGATGGTCATAACAAACACTCTTTTCCAACAACCCAAGAGACGGCTCTACACATGGACATCACCAGACGGTCAACATAGAAATCAGATTGACTATGTGCTCTGCAGCCAAAGATGGAGAAGCTCTATACAGTCAGTAAAAACAAGACCAGGAGCTGACTGTGGCTCAGATCATGAGCTTCTCGTTGCAAAATTTAGGCTTAAATTGAAAAAAGTAGGGAAAAGCACTAGGCCACTCAGGTATGAACTAAATCATATTCCTGATGAATATACAGTAGAGGTGACAAATAGATTTAAGGAATTAGATCTGATACACAGAGTGCCTGAAGAACTATGGATGGAAGTTTGCAACATTGTACAAGAGGTAGCAACTAAAACCATCCCAAAGAAAAAGAAATGCAAGAAAGCAAAATGGCTGTCTGAGGAAGCTTTGCAAATAGCTGAGGAAAGAAGGGAAGCGAAAGGCAAAGGAGAAAGAGAAAGATACACCCAATTGAATGCAGAATTCCAGAGAATAGCTAGAAGAGATAAGAATGCCTTCTTAAATGAACAGTGCAAAGAAATAGAAGAAAACAACAGAATAGGGAGGACCAGAGATCTCTTCAAGAAAATTGGAGATATGAAGGGAACGTTTCATGCAAAGATGGGCATGATAAAGGACCAAAATGGCAGAGACCTAACAGAGGCAGAAGAGATTAAGAAGAGATGGCAAAACTACACAGAAGAACTATACAAGAATGAGCTTAACATCCCAGATAACCACAATGAGATGGTCACTGACCTCGAACCAGACATCCTAGAATGTGAAGTGAAATGGGCCTTAGAAAATCTGAGCAACAACAAAGCTAGTGGAGGTGACAGTATTCCAGCTGAGCTATTCAAAATCTTAAAAGACGATGCAGTAAAAGTGCTACACTCAATTTGCCAGCAAATTTGGAAAACTCAACAGTGGCCACAGGATTGGAAAAGGTCAGTTTACATTCCAATTCCAAAGAAAGGCAATGCCAAAGAATGTTCAAACTATCGCACCATTGCACTCATTTCACATGCTAGTAAAGTTATGCTTAAAATCCTACAAGCTAGACTCCAGCAGTATGTGGATCGAGAACTACCAGAAGTACAGGCAGGATTTCGAAGAGGCAGAGGAACTAGAGATCAAATTGCCAACATACGCTGGATCATGGAGAAAGCTAGGGAGTTCCAGAAAAACATCTACTTCTGCTTCATTGACTATGCTAAAGCCTTTGATTGTGTGAATCACAACAAATTGTGGCAAGTTCTTAAAGAGATGGGAATACCAGACCATCTTATTTGTCTCTTGAGAAACCTATACGCGGGTCAAGAAGCAACAGTGAGAACTGGACACGGAACCACTGATTGGTTCAAAATTGGAAAAGGAGTCCGGCAAGGCTGTATACTGTCGCCCTGCCTATTTAACTTATATGCAGAGCACATAATGAGAAAGGCAGGGCTAGATGAAACAACAGTTGGAATTAAGATTGCCGGGAGAAATATCAACAACCTAAGATATGCAGATGATACCACTCTAATGGCAGACAGTGAAGAGGAACTAAAGAGCCTCTTGATGCGGGTGAAGAAGGAGAGTGCAAAAGTTGGCTTGAAACTCAACATTAAGAAAACCAAAATCATGGCATCCGGCCCTCTCAATTCCTGGCAAATAGATGGGGAAGAAATGGAGGTAGTGACAGATTTTATTTTTCTGGGCTCCAAGATCACCTCAGATGGGGACTGCAGCCAAGAAATTAAAAGACGCTTGCTCCTGGGGAGGAAAGCTATGGCAAATCTAGACAGCATACTAAAAAGCAGAGACATCACCCTGCCAACAAAAGTGCGTATAGTCCAGGCCATGGTTTTCCCAGTTGCAATGTATGGCTGTGAAAGTTGGACCATAAGAAAGGCTGAGCGCCAAAGAATTGAGGCCTTTGAACTATGGTGCTGGAGAAGACTCCTGCGAGTCCCTTGGACTGCAAGGCGTTCAAACCGGTCAGTCCTAGAAGAGATCAACCCCGACTGCTCTTTAGAAGGCCAGATCCTGAAGTTGAAACTCAAATACTTTGGCCACCTAATGAGAAGGAAGGACTCACTGGAGAAGGGCCTAATGCTGGGAAAGATTGAGGGCAATAGAAGAAGGGGACGACAGAGAATGAGATGGCTGGATGGAGTCACTGAAGCAGTAGGTGTGAACTTAAATGGACTCCAGAAGATGGTAGAGGACAGGAAGACCTGGAGGAACGTTGTCCATGGGGTCGCGATGGGTCGGACACGACTTCGCAATTAACAACAACAACAACAATATATATTAATACATTACTTATGCCTTAAGCTACATTCATTATAATAAACTACTTAACAGCAGCCATTTTAACATGCTGCAGACTTGTGCTTCATCCAACTGTAGTCCAGCCAGCAGCCACTCTATTACACCTTATTTTTATTGCAGCTGATCACTGTATAGTAATGCTGCCCCCTCCTTCCATTCATTATGTATTTTGAATTGTAAAGTTAAGGAAGGGATCATCTCACTAATCACCTAAGCTTCTCCTCATTAGTATATATCAAGACTGATCACATGATGTTTACATTTTTGCTTATTCTCACATGCAATTTACAATTGGTAATATTTCCAAAGCAGAATTCAGTTACATTCCTCTAGTGAGCCCTATGATTATAAAGAAATTGTGGCAGACAACGTTAGAAAAACTTTTGACCTAATTAACATTTTCCCAAATCAACAGCCTCATATGACATTACCACAGGGAGCTTTTATATACAGAGATTAGAACTGATAAACTAGCTTAATTCAAATAATCATGTTTGCTTTTATCAGTTCTATCACTTCTATCCCATTGATTGGATTTGGGTAGATCAGGCTAAAGATTTGCCTAATGTTTTCTAGCAAACCAATTAATATCGTTGGTTTTTGTTAATTTAGTTAGAGGTTTGTGGTGTTTTTATTTTGGTTCCAGGTTACAAACTATACTGAGTCCTAGACAGTAGATAATAAACAAAGTTTTACACAAATAAAGGGATATTAACATGGTAATTCATACATCTGGAAGTAATGCCAGTTCACTAAAATGTGTCATAATAAAATGCTTAGCACTTATCGTTCCAGAGGATACTGTATTGTTGAAAACAAGTAATATTACCTCGCTGCAAATACGCTTTATTTCTGGGACACCTAGTGTGTAACTTTTCCTCCAATTATTCTTAGGTTACGATGTAAGTTCGTACTATATTCAGTGGGACTTACTTCGAACTAGACATGAATATGAATAATCTGCTAGTCACTCTTTGGTTCACACCAAACTTCTCCAACTCCATTAATAACACAGCTCCTTCCCTTCCGAGACGAGGTTTCACGACCAGAGACATGGCTGGATTCAACCGCCCTGGGAAATCCTCCTCCTCCGGGGGCCCTGCAAAGAGTTCTACCTGCCCTGGCCATGCATCCGTTCTACGACGCCACCTCGTTTCGCCAACAACAGCGTGAGAAAAAAAAAGTAGCCTCGCCATCTCTACCAACAGGCACCCAAAACCTCTCCACCGGCCCCTTTTGCTACGCTACGCACCTCAAACACCACTTCGTCGTCAAACTCCGGTGTCATCCTTCTCCGCCATCCGTTCCCGTCTCCTCAGGCACCATGGGAAAGCGAGTCCGCCGATCCCGGCGTTATAATCCCCCCCCCCACAAAACCCCACCGCGGTGGCCCAACAATATGGCTACCCAATAGCCACTGCGGGAAGAAGGGGAGGAGAAGAATCTGTGGTGTTGCTGCGCAGATTGAAGGCAGAGGAGGTCTTTCGAAGCAGGGGGGCGCCTGTACTGATGGCATTTGGCCTGTAGAGGTCTCTGTGTTGCAAACCAGGGAACTTTGCTAAGACGGCAACGACCGTCAGTGCCCGTTCGGTCAGTCAGTTGCGCTCTTCCTCTCTTCGCTGCGGGAATATTATGCAGGAACCGGAGCGACAGGCTGCGCTTTTCGGTGGACTTTACCCTTCTATGCAGCCACTCTGAGAAGAATTGTTATGTTTTAAAGAGGGAGAAGGAGCGGATCAAGGCAAAACGCATGGAAGGGAGGCACCATGAGTTCAGCGGGTGAGTGCTTGACATAATGAGCGGGGCGCGAAGAAAAGTGCTGGGAACTTTTCTGCGTACTGGCGACCGACACCGGACAGATGTGGAGGATCCAAGGGCTGATTTTAAAAATGCCCCACAACCAGCTGAGCATGAGGTGCATAATAGGAGGAAATGACTTCTCCTCCTCAGCCCTCTCCGCTCCTTGCTCCTGTTCCTTAAAGTCCCAACAGAGATGGGAGGTGGCTTAAGGGTCTACTTGTGAGAAACTCCTCAGGATTGAAAATGCAACTTTTTTTCCTTGTCTCGCGTTTGTCTTCAGTTCTGAGTTCTTTGTTTCATTACCCAAAATAGGTTAGGTAACTTCAACAGTGCTAGTTAGTTTGTTATCTAGTTTGGGTAATAAAACGTCTGCAGGAAAACAACCAAGCTCAGAGAGCACCAAGGACCCCTGAGTTCTTTGTTTTCTTATCTTTCTTGAGTGAAAAGCGGGGTGAGCGAGTGAAAAGATCAACTGCCCTAGAAAGAAACAGTTTCCATGACTTGCATGCCCTCATTCACATTTACTTTACTTCGCAGCCCCTGTTCTTATATGTTTGTGAGATCTATGTTATTAAGTTTTCCTAGTCGTATTCCTCTGAGTGACAGCAGAGAGTGAAAAAGTAACTTTTCCTGAACTCTCTAATATTGTCTAATAAAGTGTATTTTTTCCCCTTGTGATCTTATTAATTGGGAAAAGGATCCTTCGGCTGAACTACACTTTCCTTCGTTGTTGCCAGGATTGATAAGACCGGTGGGCTAACACATCTGGAGGAACGCTGAAATAAACAAAGCCCCAATTTCCTGCCTTCTGTAGTTGGAAAAGAATCCATTTTTTCTGTTTTCTTTTCCCATCCTTTTTGGGTATACAGAGATCACCTTAAATAGACCCAAGAAGTAAGTGTATGGGGGGAAAAAGATTTTCAGCTTTTTCCAGGCAAGAAGACTTAAGGATTAAAACATTTATAGGATTTGTGTTTTATATCTAAGAATTTAGATCGGTCTTGTTTGTAGCCGTATTTTTGAAGTTGTGTAAGGGAATGATTTAAGGTGTCCTTTGTTCAACAGTTACATAAATACGTTGGGGCAATTGTAAAGGGCAATTTGGTATTAATACTCTTTGTTGACATTTTGAATAGTGAATATGTAATTAACTCTAAATCTGTTAACTGCAAATAAAAGAGTTCAGGAATGGATTTATAATACTAAGAATTTTCTGATTTAAACTTTGCTGTGCCAATCAAAAAAGGAAGTTGTTTATAATTGTTTTCTTATCTCTGCCTAAGTCATTGACATAGTTTTTGCTGTTATTTTAATGTGAATGCCATTGCTCCTCAGAGAAAACATACATTGTTTCTTTTTCAAATGTGGGAATTCACACAATAATTGGTCTGCAATGTGTTTTTAAATAGTGTATTTTGAGAATAAACCAAAGTTTTTTTTAATTAAAAAAAACCTGGTGATGACCTGAAGATTACGTATTTATTTACTATAGAACAATGGTATACATGTTTATTCAAAAATAAATTCCAGGGGAATCAGTGGAGCTTAAAAGGTGCCTTCACTTGACACACTAAATAGCAGGCTACCCAATTACATTTAAATAGCATATTTTAAAAATACAGCCCTCAAAATTAGTTTATGGTCACTGTTGTGAAAACAGCTATTTTTGGGGAGCATGTAAAATTGAACTTAATCAGAAAATCAGGCACTGGTAGACATATAATTATGATAGAGTTTCATTTTGGATACTACTATGGCCAGTACTTTGTTCACATCATACTTAATTGCAAATAATTGCATTTACAGTTTTCTTCTTGAACTTAACTTTGGAATTCATTGTTTTCTTATAAATATATATATAGAATTGAAGCCATGGCTAGAAACTTATAGTGTGCTTCACTCTGGAGACTGGAGACTGACCTAATAAAATGTAATTGTGATATTTTGTTCTTTGGGTTTAGGAGCTGTCAGTACTAAAGTGCTCTGAATAATAGTACTTTACTGGGAAACATACTACATTTTCATTAGCAGTGAAGTAAACAATTGGATAAAAAATAGTTGTTAAGCAATTTCATTGTAAAGTGTGTACATGTATCTATAATTACCTCTTCATGTTGTTTTACTGGGATGAAGAAATGGAACATGAGATGGTTTATCTGGATACAGATATTTTAGTCTGTTTCTGTAAACATGTATACACTCTTCTTATATTTGTATGCTGTATTTTATTAGTATATAAAGTTGTACATTAGTATTTATGAACTCATTTTTGTATGAACTAACCAGAATTGCATGATTATACAGCTTCCTTTTTTTTTCTATGCAGGAATAAATAATATTTCTATATCAGGAATGAGCACAGTCATACTAGCTAATGATAGACATGAAAAGTGGCCTGGAAAAGTCATAGAATCAATATAGCCATTTAGTCTAGAAATTTATGGGCCTTTGGAATTTAAATGCATACTGAAAGCACCACTAGATTTTTGATAGTGATTGTTGTCTATGGGATTAAGTCTATATAGGAGTAAAACTCAAACTCTTATCTGTTATCCATTTGGTGACGCTGACAAATAGTTTATATTCTGAGTGAACTCTGGACTTTGTAAACTATCACTAGGTCTAATTGCTACTTTTTTTTGGGAGAATTACACTTGTATGAGATGCAATGCTAAATACATACATTTACCATTAATGGTAAATGTTAATGCTATTTTGCTTTAGGTGTCTTAATATTTAATGCAACTTTCTTTGTGATATTTCTTATTTTTTAAGTATATAACATACCTTAAGCAAGATCAGGAGGGCCAAGGCATTAGATCTGAATTTCTTTCAAGATATATCTAATGATTTGCAATAAATTGATAAATTTACTACAAATCATTTGATATCTTGAAGAAATTGTGGTTAAAAACATCACCTTCCTTCTAAATTAGGCTGCTCTAATGAAGCCGATTTGGAGCTTATCAGAAGTGTCTTTTTGTTTGCTGGGGCCTGATAGGTCAATCCAGTTTCTGATAAAATTTTGATTCAGCCTTGTGTTTGAAGGCATTCAGTTCATTAGTTATAGTAATGTCTGCCCATTGGCTTTAATTATTGGATTTTGAATTCCCAGGAAAATGGATTACCATTTTACCCATTAGTTTAAAATAAGATTGGAAACATTCGTGAATAATACTGTGTTTGAACTGATCAACACTAATGATTTAGCTTCCCTAATAACTGTCAATTTAGAAACTAAAGGAAAGCCATACTTTTCCCCCCAAAAAAGTCAGTGTTAATTTCAGTTATTTTTTCAGATTCATCTATTTTCTTTTAATTTTCTCTAGTATTCATGTTTTGTCTATATGAATAACATTGAAAATAAATTCTTCATTGAATCAAAGCTTGGTGATAAACCATATAGATTATCTCCTTTGCGGTGGCTTTGAAGAAGAAATACAGAACTGACTTTTAAAATAGTAGAGTATTACTGTAAAGGACTAATTAGTAATTGTATTGTTCGATCAAGCCCATATCTCTTACTTTTATTCCTTGTCATATAGTTGTTGCATAGTTGTTTGTAGGTATATTTTGGAATATTTTTAAGTTTCTTCATTTCTGTTTAATTTTTTTTACAGATTCATAACTGCCATATGAATTGTAGAAAGAATTGTTTTTGCTTTTAGTAATGTTATATATTTTCCTAAAGCAATATTGGCAATAGAAGTAAAAAGGAAGTGCAACAAACATTACATTGCTACTAAACAGCTATTTTTAATAAATAGAGGTAGTCATCAATTTGCAATCATTGGTTTGGTGACCTTTTGAAGTTACAATAGCACTGGAAAACTGACGATACTTGCACTTACAACCATCACAGCATCCCTATGGTCATATGATCAAAATTTGTGTGGTTGACATTTGGAATGTATTTATGATGATTGCAGTATCCCAGGATCTTATGATTATCATTTGTGACATTCCCAGCCTGCTTCCAACAGCAAAATCAATGGGGAAAGTCAGATACCAACCTTGGAAGGGTGGAAGGCTGAATCAACCTTGAGCCAATTGAACTCCTGCAGTGTGCAGAATTAGCCTGCAGTACTGCATTCTGACCACTGTATCGCCACAGCTCCTGGTAGAAGCCAGTCAAGACAAAACTAGCATTGTTCTGGAATTGAAAATCAGCTTCAGATCTTGATTTGAAAGTTGTTTGAAAGCTAGGCAGAGGTAACATTGTGTCATAGTTACTTCTGACATTGCAAGAGATAGAGTGTATGAGTTGAGATCTGCTTCTACTTTTAATTCTCATTAATTGAAGAAAAGTGTTGTTTTCAGTGTTCTTTTGCGGAGTGTTGGCATCTTCTAAACTAAGATGTTCATTGAGAGGCAAAATACATGATTATGAAGAGAGAAGATTAAGTCTGTCCAAATTTCTTTTTTTTAAAAGCTACTCTTGGTTGAACACTGTAAGTATATTACTGTTTGCAGGTACATTAAATTGGAACAAAACTTACCTAAATGCAGTTGGCTTAATTCTTGTAGACATTGCATAAGATTCCACTCTTATAGTTTTGGTGCTTATAGAATTTCTATTTATTTTCAGATTGTGTTAAGTTAGTGTTATTTCCTGTTAGCTTTGGCTTTAGGTTAACCATATATTTTCTAGGATTTGCGGAGCCACTGAAAGGATTTGTTTATTTTTTGAAAATGGCAGTTAGTAGTTTCAGCAATGACGCAGCTTGTATGAACCAGTGGAGGTTTTTTTTCCCTAACTGAAACTCAATAAATTTTCTGTTTAGAATACATATTAGTGCTGAAGTATTAAAGTATTAAGATAGGCTTTATTAGAATAGAATAGAGCTGGAAGGGATCTTGGAGGTCTTCTAGCCCAGCCACCTGCTCAAGCAGGAGAACCTATACGATTTCAGATAAGTGACTGTCTAGTCCAAGGATTCCCAACCGGGGGTGCTCACACCCCCTGGGGGTGCTAGACAATATTTCAAAGGTTGCAAAAACTTGGGTTTAGAAGTTTCAAAATTATAGTGTATATGCATAATTCATTTTGAACTTTTGTAAGGGGTGCGAGAATATATCTGAAGCGTTCTAGGGGAGCGGGGTATAGAAAAGGTTGGGAACCACTGGTCTAGTCTCTTCTTAAAAACTTCCAGTGATGGGGCTTCCGGTGGCTTAGTGTCGGTGATGGCGGCTACTTTGTAGCCGTCCTCCTGGGAAAGCGTGAGGCACCAGCTGTTCCGTGGCTCAAAACCTCCCTCCCGGGCAAAGGGGGGGAGGGGAGTATCACCTGAATAGAGGTAGAGCCTCTTGAACCCCCCAGGAATCTTTCCCTGGGGGGTGAAAAGAGAGCTCCCTCGAAATTCGGGTTGCCTCCGCCTCCCAGCTGTCTTTGTTCCTTTGGGAACAAAGCAAAACGCCGCTACCACCTCCGCACTTAAAGGGACCGGGTGAGTTATTTTAAAAAAAGCGGACAGAATTGGATAAAGGATTTTTTTATTGGATTTCATTGGGACTTTAGTTTGAAAGATTGACTTTTATTTCTTTTCTTTTTCTCTTTTTTCTTCATTTTTTTGTGTGGAGAGTGAAAGTAAAATGGCGATTGGAAAGTTTTTTCTTTTTTGAAAAAAAAGTGACTGAAACGGAACGTTATGGATTAGATGGGGTTTTTTTTCTTAATTTTTTCTTATGGTGGATTTGTGTTTTGGGAAGATTTTTTTTTCTTTTTGTTAAACTCTCCTTTGTTATTTTTTTTTCCTTTTAAGGGATTTCTTTCTTTATTTTTTTTAAAGAAGGAGGAAAGAAGAAATAAGATTTTTTTTTGATAATGGCTTCAAAGAGGC
The DNA here is from genome assembly GCF_016545835.1 of Crotalus tigris. Lineage (NCBI taxonomy): Eukaryota > Metazoa > Chordata > Lepidosauria > Squamata > Viperidae > Crotalus > Crotalus tigris. The sequence goes on along the minus strand of NW_024097319.1, from coordinate 1,057,912 downwards.
AAGCAACTTCTACAGTACCTAAGGTGGCTTCTTCTCCTGCGATCTTACCGGCACAACAACCTAAAGCTACACCACCACCCTCTCCTCCTTTGCCAGCAATAACAGTACAAGACATGAAAGATATAATGGGAAATGCTGTAGCCCAAATCAGAGGGGAAATGAAGGAGCTTTTAGAGCAAAATAATACTCAAATCAGAGGGGAAATGAAGGAGCTTTTAGAGCAGAATAATACTATCTTGAGGCAAGATATAGTTATGGCCTTAACAGGACTTGCTTCTGTGGTTGAGAAGTTGGATTCTAGAGTGGAAGAGGTGGCAGACAAGGTGGATATTCTGGAGGACAAATTTGAAGGCATGGAAAAAAAGATGGAAATTTCACAAGATGACATTGTTATGTCTCAGTACAGAGAGATGGAATATGCTTTAAGAATCAGGGGTCTGAAAGAAGACATGCAGCAAGATTTGAGAGAGATTGTGGTAAATGATTTTGCTGTTATTCTGAATAGAGAGAAAGAGGAAATACGCAGAGAAGTTGAAAAGATATTTAGAGTTAATTCCTGGATTGCAAAACAGAAATTTACCAAGAGATGTGGTGATTTATTTTGGAAAGAGATCTCCGCGCAATGAAATTATACAAGCTTTTTATAACAAGAGATTTCAGATTGCTGCTCAAGATGTTATTATTTTAAAGGAGATCCCATCTAAAATTTTAAGAAGGAGAAAAGAGTTTGCTTTCTTAGCTAATGAACTTAAAAAAAGATTGATGCCATTTAGATGGGAGATTCTGATGGGTATTGTTGTGAGCCATGCGGGGATGCGTTATAGACTTAATACAGTTTCTAAAGCAAAGGAGTTCTACAAATCGGTCCTGGGAGCAGGCTCACCATCACCTATGATGCAGAAAGCTTTGGATGGCAAAGAGGTGGAACAGCAGTCTGAAGAAGTAGTATTGATGGATATTGGAAAGTCACAGGCGGAGTGGCTGCAACAAGCAGAGATTAAAGAGCAAAGAATGACTCGTGCAGCACATAGACGTAAGGAAAAGGAACAACAGAAGAAAGAAGTTAAAGAAGTTCTTCAAGAAGTTGCTTTGGTGCCTGTGGGAGGAGCAAGACCCAAGAGCTCTGCAGCACATTCTTCAATGGCAGATCTTCAAGTAGTCTTCTCCAGGCTTCTGGTTAAGGGAGATGGTAAAACTCCTGACATGGAATGCTAATGGCCTCAACTCCCCTCAAAAGAGAAAGAAAATCTTTCATTACTTAAAGCAACATAATAATGATATTATTTGCTTGCAGGAAACACATATTATATCTAAAGATCAAAAATATTTAGTTAATGCTCGTTTGGGATCTCATTTTGTATCTTCTGCTCCTGGGAAAAAAGGGGGAGTAGTTATTTATGTTAAGCAAAACTTATCAGCCTGTTTGGTAGAATCTGATCCTCAAGGGAGATATGTTTTGATTGAAGTGAGTTTGTATGGTAAGAAAGTACTTATAGTGGGTCTGTATGCACCAAATCAACAACAGGAACAATTTTACAGACTGTTAATTAACTTTGTTGGATTACAGATCTGTTATATTAATGGGAGACTGGAATGGTGTGTTAGATACACAAAGAGATAAAAAAGGATCCTCTATTTCTTTTAAACAGGCTAAATTACCTCAAGCTTTTTTTGATTTGAAAGAGGACTGGGAGCTGCGAGATTATTGGCGCGAACATAACTTGGAGGAGAGAGACTTCACTTTTTTTTCGGATAGGCATCAATCTTTTTCAAGAATTGACTTTTTTTTGATTACGACGGATTTATATTTTAGGGTAAAGAATGTTAAAATTTTTCCCAGGACATTGACGGATCACATCCAGTTTGGATGGAATTGGCTGATGAAAAAGAAGAGAGGAGATCGTGGAGGATGAATGAAAATTTATTTAGACAAGAAAAGAACGTTCAAAAGTTAAAGGAGCAATTAAAGGATTATTTTGCTTTAAATATGTATAAGGGAACTTCAATGTCAATGGTCTGGGATGCTGGTAAAGCCTACATGCGTGGGGTTTTGATACAAATGAATAATGTTTACAGACAGAAGCAGATGCAGAAACGTAAGGAGTTGGAAAATGAAATTAAATTAAAAGAAAAAGCTTTGATTTTAAATCCTACAGATGAGAAGGTTAAGGAATCTATAAAATTGCTTAAATCACAACTCAATATGTTGATGGCTGATCAAACTGCAACTAACTTACTGTATATGAAACAAAATACATTTTGTAATGCTAATAAACCAGGGAGATGGTTGGCTTATCAATTGAGAAAGAAGCAGAGACAGAGAACTATAGATAAAATAAATTATAATGGTAAATTGGTGTATCAGAAGGAGTTGATTAAGAAATCCTTTTTAGATTATTATCAAAAATTATATATGAGTACTAAAGTACAGGTTTTAGATATAGATAATTATTTAAATGAAGCCAACTTTCCTAAATTAACAGAAGATCAGAAACAAGAAATTAATGGTTTGATTACTAGTGAGGAGATTGAGACAGTAATTAAAGAATTAAAATTAGGTAAAGCACCGGGTACGGATGGTTTGACATCTATTTATTACAAAACATTGGTACAAGAGATGATTCAACCTTTAAGTGAGCTTTTTAATGATATATTACAGGGTTCAGAGATTCCCCCGTCATGGGGTAGAGCTTTTATATCTTTGATTCCAAAAGAAGATCAAGACCTCACTTTACCAAAGAATTATAGACCTATATCTCTTTAAATGTAGATTACAAGATCTTTTCAAAAATTTTAGCTAACAGGCTTATGAGGGTTTTGCATCATGTAATACATATGGATCAAACGGGTTTTATAACTGGCAGGTACATGAAGAATAATGTCAGACAGATTATTAATTTATTAGAATATTTAGATAAAAACAATCAAGTTTTTGCAGGATTGATATTTTTAGATGCTGAAAAAGCTTTTGATCAGCTGAATTGGCAATTCATGTTAAGATTAATTGAGAAAATGAATTTTGGAGAAAAATTTTTACAAGCTTTTGGTGCTATCTATCAAAAGCAAACGGCACAACTTATAGTTAATGGGGGTTTGTCAGAGGTGTTTGCAATAGAGAAGGGGACTAGACAGGGTTGTCCATTGTCACCATTGCTGTTTGTTTTAACTTTGGAAATATTGTTGATTAAAATTCGAGAATCACAGCAAATAAAAGGAATAGAAGTTAATAAAAAAGAATATAAATTAAGAGCTTTTGCAGATGACTTGGTGGTTACCTTATCTCAACCTACTCATTCTGTAATAGAGTTATTACAATTAATATATCAGTATGGAAAGGTTTCGGGTTTTAAAATTAATAACAATAAGACTAAAATATTGCCTAAAAATGACTAATTTGGACAAGCAGACTTTGGTTAAGTTGACAGATTTTGAGGTTGTTAATAAGGTAAAATATTTGGGGGTTATTTTATCTGTTTCTAATGCAAAATTGTATAAAAACAATTATGAAAGGCTGTGGGTCAGTATACAAAGAGATTTGGAAAATTGGGAGAAGTTGCAATTATCTCTTTTGGGAAGAATTGCGGCGATCAAAATGAATGTTTTGCCAAAGTTTCTTTTTTTATTTCAAATGATACCTATTTTGAAGAATGAGGTTAACTTAAATGAATGGCAGAAAGGTATTAATAAATTTATCTGGGCAGGGAAAAAACCAAGAGTAAAACTTAAAATTATACAGGATATTCGTGAGAGAGGTGGACTCAAGGTACCGAATTTGAAATTGTATTATGATGCTGTGGCTTTAACATCAATAAGTGATTGGGTTAATTTAACAAATGTAGAAATACTCCTCTTGGAGGGTTGGGATTTACTTTTTGGATGGCATGCCTATTTAATTTTTAATAAAAAGGTTGATAGGGTCTTTAAATCTCATATTATAAGGATTTCCTTACTTCGAGTTTGGAGGAAATATTATAGAAGTGATTTTAAAATTCCGTTATGGGCTATACCGGGGCATGCGATAGAAGGGATAAGGAGAGGAGTTAAGATGGATAGTGTTTCTTATGCACAACTACTTAAATGGGATGGTAAAAATTGGCAATTAAAATCTTTGGAAGATTTAATACAAGAAAATATTACTTATTCATGGTTTCATTATAGACAAATAGTGGAGAGGTGGAAGATAGATCGTAATGTGGGTTTACTTACAGAAGATGAGAATTTACTAAAACAAATAAAAGATCAAAGACGAACCCATATTAAGAGAATCTATGGGGTGTTAGTAGAATTGGATACAGAAGCAGAATTAGTTAAAGAATGTATGGTCAAATGGGCACAAAATTTTGAAGAACCGGTTCTATTAGATACTTGGGAAATTATTTGGGTGAGGAATGTTAAATTTACACAAGCCCAAAATTTAAGGGAAAATTTTTATAAAATGTTTTATAGATGGCACCTTGATCCACAAAAAATGTCTCGTATGTATCCTGACTTACAGCCTAAATGTTGGAGATGTGGATGTTTGGATGCTACTTATTATCATATTTGGTGGTCATGTAAAAATATAAAAGCTTTTTGGATTAAGATATGGTGGAATATTCAAAGAATTTTTAGAAGAAGGGTAAAATTTACCCCACAATTGTTTTTGTTAGGTATTGTTTCTGATTGTGATACTAAAGAGATTACATTGATGTTGAATTTAATCACAGCGGCAAGGTTGTTAGTAGGGCAATGTTGGAAGAAGGAATCTTTGCCTACTTTGCAAGAGTGGTTTTTTAAAGTTTCTTATCTGGCAGAAATGGCAAAGATTTCGGCTTTCTTGAAAGACCATTCGCAAGAGAAGTATTTTTTGGTATGGAAAAAATGGGTAGACTTTATACAATATAAGTTGGATATAAAAAATATTATTTAGCTTTTCAATAACTTTAAAACTTAAGATATTTCATAGACTTTATAGACTTTTTAGATTTTTTTTCTTCTTTTCTTTTTCTTTCTTTCTATTTTTTTGTAATTCCTTGTATTTTCGTCTTTTTATATATATATTATTGTTAACTATTTTACAATTTGTTTAATTAATGTACCTAGACTTGTTTATGGTTTATATCTGTTTTAAGACTTTTTGAAAATTTTTTAATTAAGCCTGTATTTAGCTCTGGGAAGGTTGGGGGAGGGAGGGGAGGGTTGGGGGGTTTGGGGAAGGGATTTGTATTGTTTTGAAAAATCTAAAAATTTTCAATTAAAAAAAAAAAACTTCCAGTGATGGACCACCCACGATTTCTGAAGGCAAGCTGTGAGGCTTCAACATTTATTTAATTTAAATCCACTTTTCTGCTCAGAAAGGCATTCAAGATTGTTTGTTCGTTTTATTATTTAATTTATACTCTTTTTGGGTTTTGAATATATTTGGTCATTTTCTAAAATTTTACATGGTAACTATTTACCTTTTCTCCCTTTCTCCTTCCCTTAAAGTTCTAAAGAACATCTTCTAGGACAGTGGTTCTCAACCTCTGGGTCGGGACCCCATTTGGGGGCGAATGACCATTTCACAGGGGTCGCCAAACAACGCAGTCCGCCATTTTTTCCCCTTTTCCTTAGCTGTGCTACTCCCTTTTATTCTATTGGCTTTTGAAAGCCAATAGAATAGACTCTCTTGAATAGAGTCTAATTCTATTGGCTTTCAAAAGCCAATAGGAATTGTCCAGGCTGTCTCTGCCCTGCTAAGCCCGCCAAAAGTCCCATTCTGCAAACGGTGCTGCACCAGTTGAGTAGTCCTCGACTTACAACCAGTTGAGTTGTCCTCGACCTACGACCGGTTGGGGGGTCGCAGCATTAAAAAGGTTGAGAACCACTGTTCTAGGATTTTGTGAGTCATTTCCTTTTATGTTCACACCTTTAAGCACCTGAAAGGAATCACAGCCATGTTACAAGCAGCATCAATATTTTTTTAAAAAAAGATTGCAACAAACTGGAAGAAGAATTTATTATATTCTGGTGTATTTTTGTTGTGCGTAACGCTAATAGGTATTATGGGAGAGCAGTGATTAGGAAACATTTAAATAAGAATTTAAGAAAGAAAATAAAGTTATAACTAAATAAAAGGAAAATTTTGTAATGAAGATTGAAGAATACTGCTTCACTGGCAAAAGTCTAAGGGAAGTATTTGTTGAAATTCCCTTTGTGTATAAGAAATTGCTTTTATTCTGAGATTTTACAGATAGTTTTTACATTTGAAAGCAACCACTGAGAGATTATTTACTATCATGATTGAGCAAAGAAGTCTGAAGCATTTTGAAGGAGAAATGAATTGTTAAACCCCGTTGACTGTGATTCATAATTGAAAAACTTTTTTTAGAATATATACTTTATTAGGAAAATCGAAAGGCGTAACGCTAATAGGTTACGCATTAATAGGTGTCCTGCATTAATTAGAACTGTATGTGGCTGTTAAACAATTTGGGGACTTTCCTGTGAAAAATATTCTTTTATGACATGACTCTTCACCTTAATTTGTAGAACCGAAATTGGTGTAATAGAGTCATGACATAAGGTAGATTGAGAGAATAAATATTTATTGAAAATGCAACTTGAGACAATGGAAGCATTAAGCTAGAATTTCTAAGTATGCAAATTTTCATTTTGAAGGCTTGCATAAAATGGTTACAATAAAGTAGGTATATTTAGGATTAGGGTTAAAAGGCTATTTTCGCTTTTAAATAAGGTGGTTTGCTTGAGGGAAGGAAATTTTTAGTCATCAACTTAAAGTAGTTATGAATATTTGCAGAAAAGATAGCAGGATTTCTGTTTTGGGTATTGTAAAAAATGATCTAAATTTAGTTTTAAAGGTTACATATGGATTGATAAACCAATTGTTTATAATATCTTGTAGTCACTGACATTGGACAGAATCTATCTTGCATTAGAGAGTATACTATCCAGATGCTACAATATGTGACAAACTTAGAGAAAGGAGGGTTTGTCTATCTTTGAAAGCAGATGTAAAGCAAAAATGCTGTTGGTATGACAGGATTATTCCAAAATAACTTAATTTTCTCCAAGAATCTACTTTCTGCAATTACTGTGTGATACCAGGAAAACATGTGTTTGGTGTAAGGAATTGCAGACAGATGCTATAATTAAAACACCATATATTCCAGAACACTTCTTTGGTTTTGAATATAAAATGCTATAGGTGATTTGATATATGTGGGTGCTACTGCTTAAGTTTCACTAAGTGGATAAACCCAGGAAAAGTATAAAAGCTTCTGAATGAAATGTACTCTCTTGCTTTCAGCTACTAAGAGACTTGGGTTTTTTACAATTTAAATGTATGTATTCCTTCTGTAAAACTACCTAGAGGCCAAAATGATAAAACTCTGTAGGATAATTTTTCTTGTTACATTCTAGCTTTCTTCTGAAAATTTGAAGTGGTATACATGAAGGTCTGTCCTTATTCTCAGTACAATTTTCTGGGGTAATTTAAGGTGAGAGATGGTGATGACTTAAAAGTAATCTTATGAGCATTCCATGGTGAAATAATAATGAATCCAACTCTTCCCAACACTGCAATATTGGTTAAATTGGAAAGTTCTCTGAAAGAACTATCTACAAATAGGTTTGTGGTCCATTAGTGTTGATTGTTTCTTACATTGTTTATAAGTTACATTATTTATATCAATGTTTTATGATTAAGAAAGAAAAAGCTTGGAAGTTAAAACATAGTGTGTGATTGTTATGACAGAACTTGTTTGTCCTGAACATTAAAAAAAAGAGACTGATGTTGAAAATTGGAAATGATACATTGTCTTCAGGTTTGCTCAGTAGCCTAGATTTTTTAGTTTCAGAAGAAGGAAGAAATCTTCAGTTGCCAACTGGAGGATATAGTATTGGTTTATGCACGTAACTTTCTACAGAAAGGTGGGATTTTGATTTCTAACAAATTAAAAGCCTAACAACAATTTTTTAAACTTCTTTTATTATGGCCAAATTGAAATAACCTTTTAGACATGGCTAGTGCATTAAAAATAAAATATGATAGAAAATATTGTAGAAGCTTCAAAAATGGGAGTATCTCTTTGCCAATTGTGTATGGTAAGCTGTTAGGATTTGTAATTCAACAATATCTGGTAGGTCACAGGTTCCTTAAACTGAATGACAATCTTTAGACAAGTTAAGCAAACCATTTGGCAAATTCACATATTAGCTGAGCTTGCATATCACAATAAATTATGTTATGGCCTGTCTCATGTATTTTTAGCAATTTGGTTTCTTCAGTATAGTTGAGAGCGTATTGTATGAACTTATTTGTGATACATATGTTCCCCCCCCCCAACAACTTCTATATGAAATCGCTAGGGGAGGTCATCTACCTGTTTGAGCTTTGGTGTCACCACTATACTGATGATACCCAATTATATCTTTCATATCTGGATTGGCTAAGTGAGGTTGTCAGGATTCTATCCCAGGCCCTGGAAGCTGTGCAGGTTTGGATGGGGAGGAACCATCTCTGACTCAATCCTACCAAGACCAAGTGGTTGTGGATAATTGGGCCTTCCAGATCTGGGTATATTCCATCTTTGGTCTTGGATGAAATAGCACTTCCCCCTTCAAGGTTGGTGCACAATCTAAAGGTCTTCCTGGACTGGCAACTCTTGGTTGAAGAACAGATGACCGCTGTGGCCAGGAAGGCCTATGTACAATTTCATCTGATACTCCAATTGCACCCTTTTTTAGAGTGTGCCATTTAGATCAAGGGTCCCCAACCCCTGAGTTGTGGCCCATTACTGGGCCATGAGCCGTTTGGAACCAGGCTGCAGAAGCAGCAGATGAGCACATGTGTGCATCCCTACTTATGCAAGCAGCAGGCAAGCACCTGTGCGCGCAACTCCATTTGCACGAGCAGTATGCATGCCCACCCCTTGCGCAAATGGAGCTGCACACATACGTGTGCTTGCCAGCCGCTCACACATAATCATTCCCTCTTGGCAAACAAACATTTAGAGTCACTCAGTGAGATAGGTGGCATATCAAACAAACAAACAAACAAACAAACAAACATAATTAAATCATGACTCCTTAGCACTAATGTTCCTTATCATTTGTTGAAGTTTTTCATTACAGAGAGATCTATTTCCATAAAGTATGAAGGCTTGAATTTTATAACTTACACAATATTATTCTGACCAACCTAATATTTCTCTTTTTTTCTTTTTCCCTCCTTTCTAGAAACTAAGAAGCCACCAGTTGCCCCAAAACCAAGACTGGTGATAGGACACAAAATAGTACCACCTCCTGTAGCACCAAAACCAGAAGTTGTGGTGGTGGATGTTTTGCAGTCCTCAAGAAAAACAAAGCCAGTGATAGCACCAAAACCAAAGGTGCTTAAATGCTCGACTGTTCCTGAAGTTAAAACTGTCCCCACTTCCATAAGGAGAAATTTAAAGACTTTAGAAGATCACAAAAAAGACTCTTCTGAGTACTTGGTTCATCTGAATTATAAAAATGGGATTCCAACGGACAACGCGGCTTATATTATATCTCTGTGTTCTTGCAGCTTTGAATGCATTCATAAATGTGGAAATAGGGAGGATACACGCAAAAATGCAACCATTTTTGAACAGTTAGAAAACCTAGAGAACATTGATATAGATGAACAACCATCATCTCTAAAACGTGGGACAATATTTGAAAGCAATAATGAAAACAATTTAAATAACTGCAAGATCGTCTTAAAGGCTAATGATATAGAGGAAAAACTTGAAGATGTTATGATACAAAATGTTTTCCCTAATAATGGCCATTTGAGGCAAAAACATTTAAGTGAACTTGAAACAGTTAATACTATTAATTCTAACAAAAATGTTAAAATAGAATTTACAGACTTTTCTCCACCTATATTCAATATTGAAGAACTTAAGGACAGATCAGATAATGATGCGAAGTTAGCTGCTGTTGAATCTGAAATGTTAGAAGTTCCTCTTTTGACTGAAAACAACAATTGTTTCTCTTTGAGTAACCCAGCACATATGGAAAAAATGGATGTGGATAATACATTTATGATACCTTGCAAAAAAGACAGTGACAACCTTTCATTTGGAACCAACTCTGTAATATCAACTAAACCTTTTCCAATTCCAAAACCAAGAAAGCTACACACTCCCTGTCTACTTCGTCAAGATGGCGTAGATGTTTCAGGAGAGGATGAATGTGACAGTTCCGGGATTCATGAGTTTGCCGTTAAGAATACAACAAAAATTAATGTTCTAGTTCAAAGTGTTTCCTATAAAAATCAGGAACATAAAGGTGCAGTGGATAAATCTGAAGTACCTTCATATTCTGTAAGAAAAGTACATCCAACATCAGAATCTACTGATTCCAAAGAATTGATTCCACCAAGCCAGTCATCTGAAATTGTACATGAACACTGTCAATTCTTACAAAATATCGGGCATTCTTCAGACCTTAATTCAATAAACCCTTCCATTAACATAATGGAAGATAACAGTATGTTGGCAACTGATGCTAAAGAGACTGGCTTTGTAAGGTGTAGTAACCTATCAATGAGTTTGCCTAAACAAATAAAATTATCATGCAATCAATCTTTCTCTGCCTTGGTGACCCTTGATAACTTTGCACAAAAAAAGGAGGCTAAAGATGCTTACTTAAAAGGTGAAAGTTCATCTCAAATCATTCCTCAGAAACCTCAAAGACATGGCATTGCTGTAGCTGGGCTATTGAAAAAATCTGCATCAGAGGAACTGTTAGACACAAGTGCTTACTTTTCTAGTGAAAATAAAACTTTGGAGGCTCCTTTGGGGAGGGCTCGGATAAGGCATTTCTCAGGCAGAGAAGAAAATGCAGTCCTATTGTCTGATACACTAACACCACCTTTGGAAAAACCAGTTTGGAAATTACCTCATCCTATTCTCCCATTTTCAGGAAACCCAGAAACCTTAAAAAACACAAAAAATGCAAAAAAAGTGGAAAACCTCAGCACTGTAACAAAACCTCGAGCCAAATCCTTGTCTTCTGTAAATATGGACAGAATACACAAGCCTCCAAAAGAACCTCAAAAGAAAAGCTCACTAAAAAAATTCCTAAACATGAAATGGTCTGCTTGGATGTTAAAAAGTGACTTCCAGAAATTTCTGGCAAAGGGCACACAGTCTACAGATAATGCCAATGGGAATATTCTTAGCAGAGAAGGGCCTGGCAAAAATGGGAATGCAACTACTGTGGCAAATGGAAGGAAAACTAAACCAGCAAAGGCACATTCAGCAGAAATAGGCAGCTTTTTCTCACAAAAGGGAAAACAAAAAATCAAAGGTCGGAATGAAATTGAAATCAATCAAAGATCAAAGTCTTTAGATGAACAGACTTTTTCATTACAAGGACACTTGAGTTCTCTTACTCAAGACAACATACATGAATATGAAAATGTGAGCCATTACGAAGAAATCCCAGAATATGAGAATTTGCCTTTTGCAGCTACTGATAAAAAAATATGTTTTGACAGGCAAAATTCTAGTGGTGCTGAAAACCAGGATGCTAATATGTATGAGGTGGAAGAGCTATATGAACCTACAGGGAATTGTTTGGAGTTTGGCAGGTAAGGTGCTTAAAATGGAAAATGTATAGGTGTAAGCACGGGTATGATTTTTCCATTGCATCAATCTATATTGATTGATGTGTACAGTCACCTATTGTGCTTTGTAAATTGTTTCTGGCATAGCATTATGCATGAAAGCCTTAGTTTTTAAAACTACAATTAGCATGATGTGTGAAACATTTTATTATTGCTGCCATCTCTATGCTCTAAATAGTTTTTAACTTATCCAGAAGCATAGTTACATAGTTATATCTCTATATATGTCTGAATCACTTTTGTTATTTTACTGATATATGGTTAGCAAGAGAACTTTTATTGGTTGCTGTTATTGGTTACTTTTCCATTTTTATATTTCGTTTAAATACACACTTTTCTTTTTTTTGATGAATCACTGGCTTAATTTTGTCTGAAGGCAGTTTATGGCATAAGCAATTTGACTTTTTGAACAATAGTTAACTTTTATCCTAATCCACGAGCAAATGTCCTTAAGCATATAATGATTGGACATCCATATGAACAACTACAAACCTGAACTAAGTTTGATGAAATGATTGCAAACTTGCATACAAATCTCACTGATGACTTCACTGGATTTGAAGATGATAGATATATATATTATTGATTGATTGATTTAGTAAATTTATATGTCTTCCCCCAATCACAGGTTACTCCAGATAGCTTACAACATTAAAAATCCACACCATAAAAACCTATACTTGTTAGAATTATAAAATTGTCTAGTCTTACATATGTCTCAAAACAGAAATTGCTATATTCATTTGGTAGATGTTGAACTTTTTTCCTTTTTAATTTTCTGCTTTAAACATGGTACCTGATGAAATAAGTATAATAATTTGTACTGTTTGTATTGGCTTGTTATATGGTACCATGTTAAAACTATTGTTTTTTTAAAAAACATAACTGACATAGCCTCAACTTTTTTGACAACTTAAGAACTGTTTGTCAACTGAAAATGTATATAGCCTGTGAGAACTGATGTTTGAAAGTGAGATGCTGCTTGACTGTAAATTTGAGGTCAGCTCAAGTAAATGTTTTTTATTATAAATTATTGGAAAAATATAACCAGAAATCTATTTATTTGCTGGATACAGCTAGAACAGGGGTATCAAACTCAATTTCATTGAGGGTCGCATCAGCATTGCGGTTGCCCTCGGGTGGGTGCGGCCTACTGAGTGGGCGTGGATGGAATGGGTTTGGCCTACTGAGTGGGCATGGCCAGCTCTATATCGTTCGCATCAGTGGTGCCTGTGGGGGCCTGGGCAGGAGTGGGACAGATCTGAGGGTCTCTGGCAGAAGGGAGTGGGACCAGGACCACTTCCAGGTGATGATGCATTTCTTCATTCCTCACAAAGGGTGACACCTCCCCACCATGCATCTAGGGGGCAGGGCCAACGTGGCAGGGGCTGGTTCCTCGCTGTTTCTAGACGGCCTTGTGGAGCTAAGACTGAATGCATTTCAGCATAGATGGCCACCACAAAATTGTACATTGGCTTCCTCCCGGACGGCCTGGGCCAGGGCCAAGGCAGCGGGGGCCGTTCCCTCACTGTTTCCAGGATGGTTTCGCGGGCCACATGAAACCACTTAGCGGGCCGCATCTGGCCCCCGGGCCTTGTGTTTGACATGTCTGGGCTAGAATAAAACTGTTACTACTTTAAAGCTATAATTAAGAAAAAGTGCTAAAATCAAATATTCTCTTAGAGTGCAGTACTGCAGGCCACTTTAGTTGACTGTGTTCAGCAGGTCAGCGGTTCAAATCTCACCGGCTCAAGGTTGACTCAACCTTCCATCCTTTCGAGGTAGGTAAAATGAGGACCCAGATTGTTGGGGGCAATGTAAATATATATATATATATACATTGCTTACTGGTGTACACCGCTTAGAGAGTGCTTGCACTTAAAGCGGTATATAAGTCTCATAAATAAATAAATAAATAAAGAGGACTTGTATTCTACTTAAGTATTTTGTATATCTCCAGAAAATGAATAAACTGTGATACTTTTGAGAGAATATGTAGATCAATCCAAATCTCATAGAGACATAGCACATACTAAAAAAGATTAGTTAAATTCAAATCGTGTAGAACTATTTAGTGAGGACAGGAAATAGTTCTTCAAGTAACAGAAAATGTGTAGTGATGCAGAAGTCGTCTTCTTCCTGTATGGCATAGAATTTGTAACTGAATGACTAAATTTTAAACTTTAACTGATGTAAAGAAGATATTGTTTCTAGAAAGTGTTTGCTTTTGGCCAATAGAACTGCTATTGCTTTTTACAGATAAATTGAATTAATTCTAGAAAACATAAATTGTATAGTAACATTAATCTGATATTTATAAAATATTACCTTGAACATATCCAGTTCAGTCAAAAATGATCATCAGTTCTCTCTCTCTCTCTCTCTCTCTCTCTCTCTCTCTCTCTCTCTCTCTCTCTCTCTCTCTCTCTCTCTCTCTCTCTCTCTCTCTTTATCTCTATCTCTCTCTATATATATATACACACATCTCTCTCTTTCTCTCATCTTATTTCTCTCTATATATATAAATAAATAAATAAAATAAAATAAAATAAATAATATGTGACCACCAGGAGGATCTAAGTAAGAAAATACTTTACTAAAACCACCAAGCTTTCGTTGGGAACTCCCAACATCTTCAGGGCTAAAAGCCAGATAACAAAGATGATTTAAGTAGGTTTAGCTGACATTTGCACTTGGCTCTTAGACCGCGTCACTGGCCCCGGATGGTCAATTTGTATTCTAGATGTTTCTTTAGTATTTGTATTGCATTCCCTTCTGTCATTCTTCCGGGTCTTCTTACCTGCTCCTTCATTGTCAATACTTAGATTTGCCAACATCCTTATATCTTCCTCCCTTCCAATGATATTTACTCCCATTGCATCTTTCTTTCTACTGCGGGTCTCGGGGGCATTTAATTCTCCTTTAATGTTATTATACGTCTCACTAGAGCTCCAGATACTTTTCCCCACCCCCTTTAAATGTGGATCGATATTTACTCTCTGTTCTGTATTCTCCTTGCTCTCTTCCTTGCCCATACGAGTAGTGCTTATGTGGGCGCTACGCACTTGGGCACTTGTGCTCCCATCCCCCCTAACGTTCTCTGTGTTAACTGTCTTCCGTTGTTCTGTTTGCCGATGGTCACTACTCCTGTCCAGGGTGGGCTTCTCACGCTCGCCTTGGGAGGGATCCAGTTGAGAACACCCTTCGTCCATGGTTTTTCGCCCGTCTATGAGGTGAGGGGGAAAGATACTTCCCCCCTTTGCTATGTGAACGAGTCATCATTCCGCATTTCCTCCTCCCCCTCCTCCATATTGGGCACCCCTCTTTGTTGTCATGAACAGTATCAAATTCTGGAATCTCATCACTGGATCTTTTGGATTCCCTATTATCTCCACCATCATCCTCCTTCCACCTTAGGGGTGGGGGTCTACTGGGATGCTGCTGGGAAATGTACAAGTCATCCGTCTGGTGGTTTCTCCCCCCTCTATCTTCCGGAGGGAGATCAGCTGGCAATGAGCGTCCACATGTATCCAACGGTGGCAGGCTCCTCAGCTGTTCGTCAGAGTAAAGCTGCTGTTGGCTGGACGCCGAGAAGGTGTCCGTGAAGCGTTAGGGGTCAATTAGAGTCTCATATGTCTGTTCGAGACGGAAATCGGATGCAGCACTATGTCCTCGATCTTGTAAGCATCGGCCAGGTTGTCCATATCAGGTAGGATGATGATTCGAATCCCACTTCCTCAATGCTTGTTGCACTGGGCATAGGTCAATATGACGTTTAACCGAGTCTTTGTTCGAGAACCAAGCTTCCTTCAGTAGCCGGCCTCCCTTCGTGGCATCGCTGGACACAATTCGTGTATTGTCAAAGTCAAACTGGTGGCCATGTTGTGCCATATGCATCCATATTTGGGAATGTTGCTCACCCCGTCTTATGGCTGACCTATGCTCATGTAGGCGAGTTCCTAGCCATTTAGCTGTTTCACCCACATTCCTAACTAAATGAGCTCCCCAACCGAACAGATTGGCATCTGTCGTGATTGTGAGATGGTCAGTTTGCGCAGGGCCATTGGTCCCACGTAGATTTGAGGCACAACATCAACTGGCTGGAACTCAGGGCCATTCACCTAGCTCTGCGCCACTTCTACAATCAGATCAGGGGGCGACACATATTGGTCCTTAAGGACAAGGTGGCATCAAAGGCCCACGTGAACAGGCAAGGGGGCACTTTCTGAGTCGCTCCACCGTAGATCCCTCGGAATGGGGTGTACATCCGGATCTTTTCACCGAGATGTCCCGGAGGTTCAGCCAACTGGTACTCAACCTATTCGCATCGTCGAACAATGCCCAGCTCCCAAGATACTTCTGCCGCTATTACTCCCCAGGGAAGGAGGGGACGGGTGCTTTATGAACTCCGTGGCCAGAGGGCCTACTTTACGCCTTCCCTCCCCTCCTGCTGATTCCAGCGACCATCCGCAAGCTGATACAGGAGCAAGCGGAGGTGATCCTTATGGCCCCCTACTGGCCTCGGAGACCCTGGTTTGCCGACCTGGTGAAACTCTCCTGCTCTTCCCCATGGAAGATTCCCCCAGATCGCGTGTCCCTGCACCAGGTGTTCCTCCAACATCCGGACCCTCAGTGGTTACAGTTAGCCGCCTGGCACTTGAGTGCAGAATCATGACTCAGGGGTCGTTCTCACCAAGGGCAATTTCCATGATTCAGGCCTCTCGCAGGCCGGCGACCAATCACATTTATGACTCCACATGGAAGAATTTTTGCAATTGGTGTGGAGGGTGGCAACTGGACATTTCAAAATTGACAATCCCTCAAATCATAGATTACCTTCTTGACTGTCTGGATAGAGGCCTAGCCCCTGCGACCATTCTTAGACAGGTGGCAGCCCTATCGACATTACTCACTGCGCCAATTCGATTCCTCTGGCTCACCATCCCAGAATATGCGCCTTTCTCAAGGGCTCCAGCAACACCAAGCCACCCGTGGTACACAGGTACCCATCTTGGGAGTTTCCCCGAATTCTACTTGCACTCACTAGACCGCCTTTTGAGCCGGTCATTACCATAGCTTTGAGGTCCTTATCCCACAAGCTCGCCTTCCTGATCGCTATAACGTCAGCCAGGCACATTTCTGAGCTGGCGGCTCTATTGATCAGGGATGATCTTTGTATTTTCCACCGGGACCAAGTGGTCCTTCAGCTGGATCCTACATTCGTGCCCAAGATCAATTCGCTCTTCCATAAAGCCCAGGAAATTATTTTACCAGATTTCTGTCTGAATCCTTCCCATGACTTGGAGCGGCAGTGGCACACGCTGGACGTCCGCATAGCGCTACGACGATACATCAAGCGCACAGGGTCTTTTCTCAAGTCGGAGGCCCTTTTCGTCTCCTTCCTCCCAACTTCTATGGGGCAGAAGGTGTCCGCTTCCACCATAGGCAGGTGGATCAGGGCTTGTATCGTGAAGGCGTATCAGTCTTCTTCACTGCCAGCTCCAAGTCATATCATAGCTCACTCCACTCACAGCTCTGCGACCTCTGCAGCATGGGCTACTCGGGCGTCCATCGAGGACATTTGCAGGGCTGCGACATGGTCTTCTCCCTCCTCGTTTGTATGCCATTATAAGATTGACTGCTTTGCTTCCGTGGACGCCTCCTTTCGTAGGAGGGTCCTTCAGCAAGTGGTTTCCGGGGACGTGGAGACAGCCTCGTCTGTTTCCCACCCATTGGGACAGTGAGACTTTGGTATGTCCTATTGGTGGATTCTCCATCTCCTGTGCTGGAGAAGGGGCGTTGTCTTACCTGAATGCCTTTTCTCAGCATGGAGATGGAGAATCCACACCCACCATTAAGGTCAGTTAGGCCAGAATTAGGGGTTTGAGAGCCAACACCTCGTCCTAGCATCAGCTGCTTTCGCCCTCATCAAGACTGGGATCTTCTAGCAACAGGGGGCGTGTCAAGCTTGGCTAACTTGGTCTCAAGGCAGACAGAGAAAACCCATTGATGGATTCTCCATCTCTGTGCTGAGAAAAGGTGTTCAGGTAAGACAACGCCCCTTTTCTTCTGTTCTGGAATAGATAAAAATGGGGAAATAAAGAGAAAATTAATCCTAGGGAGTAAATTAATAACAAAAGCATATAACATCTTGGAGGATGATGATATACCATGATGAGAAAAGTCATAATAGTGAAAAACATTATCTTCCAGTGGTAAAACATAGTTGTGATAATTGGACACTAAGAAAAGGTGAAAGAAATTAGACTGCAGGTAGTCCTCAACTTACGATCACAGTTGAGCTCCAGATTTCCATTGCTAAGCGAGACAGTTGTTAAGTGAGTTTGCCCATTTTGCAATCTTTCTTGCCACAGTTGTTAAGTGAATCACTGCAGTTCTTAAGTTAGTAACATGATTGTTAAGTGAATGTCGCTTTTCTCCAGTACAGGAGATGGAGAATCCACCAATGGGTTTTCTCTGTCTGCCTGCTCTTGAGACCAAGTAGCCAAACTTGACACACCCCTTCTTGCTAGGAGAACCAGTCTTGACTTGGTCTCAAGCTCTTGAAGACGTATCAAGGTTGGCTCTCAGGTTTAGAGATCTTCAATTCATTTAGCAGGTCAGATACCCATTGTTGGATTCTCCTTGCTTTAAAATTGATATTTGTATAGTCCCTAATTAGTGATTCTTTTTCCAAAAAAGTTAATTTCCCAAATTTTTCCCCCAAGACGCTGGAATCAGCGCAGCCTCTAATTGGCTGATTTGAGGCTTCTGAGTGTGTGTGTGGGGGGGAAAGTACTTCTCAGTTCATTTCTCAAGGGCTCTGGGGGGGAGGAAAATCATTTTCCAATTCCCCCGTTGGCCTTTCTGCACAGGACTCAGTGCTGCAGCCGCAATCAGCCCCAGAGTTTCCCCTTTGTCCTCGACACCTCCAGAGGCCATTTTAAACAGCCCGAAAGTCGCGGCCACCATTTTGGATGGCTGCCGAGTTTTCAGATTTAACAGAGATTCCCCTTTGTCGTCAGAAACAGATCCTGCAGGCAATTAATTTGGCATTTCTGTGTTTTTGGGAGAAGGGCCTTAGGAATCTTAAGCATATCCTTGCCGGTCCTAGAAAACTGAAACCAAGTGCACCGTGGCTGCCATTTTGGGCACACCACGCGGCTGGCCCTGTAAAGATTATCAGTTGGATAGAGTGCTGCGGGCCTCTGTGTGCCACAGGGTCTTTCCCTGGGACTTCAGGCCACTTACACTACCTTGGCCACCCCAGGGATTTTAGCGGAGTCGGCTGCGGCCGCCATCTTGGGAATGTTGTGAGGCCCTCCCTCAGGCCTATTAATCAGACCTCCTGCACTGATTGCAGGCCCCAAGATTTTCTACAAGGCTTCCCTATATTCTGACTAATTCTCAGCTCATCTGAGGAATTATTTTAGCCCTGTCTAGCCACTGCTATTGGGCCTCATCATCTGTACCAAGAATTTACTGACTAGGCCCAAATTCTCAGGCCACCGCCTTGTTTTGGAACCGCCATTTTGAGTTCACATTACCTCTGCCAGGCCTCATCTCAGGCCCTCTGCGCCCTTCATTCGGGCTTTTTTATGGTGCACCTTGACTGGCCACCTAAGGCCTCAGGGCGGAGCCCAGAGCAGGTCCCCAACCATGCCTTCGGCATCTGACTCAATTGCCATGACCAAAGCCCAGAGAGAATTTTTTTTTGGTGGTCAGGGGAGCAGTCTTGTTACTTGTTCCAATCTCGCTTCCGCCAACGGCTTGCCTGCCAGAGCTTCATCTCAGTTTCCCTGAGACTGCTCAACCAGGATGGACGACTTCACGATGCCTCAACCCATGGGCACTGTCTCTTCATCCAGTTACGGCTGCCACAAATCCTCTGAACAGGAGGCGGCAGGCAAACCCAACTCTAAGGCCAAGACCACTCTCAAGAAGCTTCCAAGTTGGCGGAAAAGCAAGCCAGCCGTAAGCACCAGGCTTTGGAGAAGGAGTTCTCCAGAGTGCAGAGAAAGGCCGGTTTGTAGACGGATCAAATGGTGGCCCCAGAATTTGATCTTCCTTTAGGTCCTTCAACCTCGGCCCAGGGTGTGTGGTCTCTCATAGGGACACCCACCACACTTAGTTCCCCATCTGAAATGACACAACACACAGCAACTGTCTTGGGTTCAGCTCCAGAGGCCACCTTCACGCCAACGGCCGCAGGGCTCAGGGGACCAGACATCGGAGACATTTTCTCTGATGGCTGCCTTGAGGACTTGCTATCCAGGATTGTGGACTGCACTTTAGTAGAATGGTCCTCCCATCCTTCCGGGCAGGGGGCTTCTACGTCGGGCATGCCAACTTATGTCCCTCCTACGGGGTTTCCTACATTTCAGGAACCCACATCTTCTGCACACTCCTCCATGAGCGGATATTCATTCCCGCAGGGTGAGGAGCAGCCGGAATTTAATCTGTCAGAGGAGGAGGAACTTCTCCCTGAACTCTCCCCATAGGGAGGCTTGTTCAATCCAACTCTGTTTTTTCCCCTGCTTCGCAAGGCCACATCAACGGCAAACATAGGGTCCGATCAGTTCCCTCTGCCGCAGGCATCATCGGATTCCAGTCCAAATCCGATAATTGTTGAAATGGTGCAGCACAACATCACGTTCCATGTCCCTATATTTTTCTTAAAGGGATCAAAAAAACAGTGGGCCTCCCCTGCCTCCTTTCCTTCTGTAAGCGGGACTGATAAAAGGATTTTTAGCACTTCCACAGATCTCACTGAGACCTTGGAGGTCCCCAAGGTAGACAGAGACTGGACCCCTCTGGTATCCCAGACTGCTGTTGCTGGGGACATGTCGGAGGTGCTTAAAGCGGACAACAGAAAATGGGACCACATTTTTTGGAAGACCCATCAATCAGCAACATGGGCAATTAAAACGGTCACTTGTGTGTCCTTTTTTGTGCAGACCACCTTATTATGGCTTCGTCAGCTTCAGGCCAAAGTCCTTGCTGAGGACATCTAGACTCACCAGGACCTAAGCAAACTGGTGGCAGCCACTGAGTATGCTGCGGACGTGACGCTTCAGTCGGCCACCTTTGCATCTAGGTCCCTTGCAGCCAACATTACAGCCAGAAGGATGCTGTGGCTGAAACACTGGCAGGCTGATGCCAAAGCAAAATGGCGTCTGGCAACTGCTCCATATCTGGGCTATAATTTTTGGGGGGAGGCCCTGGCCCCGTACCTTGTGGAAAATAAGGACAAGCGGAAGGTCATGGTTCACTTGAATAAACGTTCCAACAAACGTCCCACTCCATATGTCCACAGGCAGTCCTTTCGGCTGGCAGCAGGTTCAATTGCCACTTGGTCCCCCGCTCATACATACCCA
Source organism: Crotalus tigris (assembly GCF_016545835.1). NCBI lineage: Eukaryota > Metazoa > Chordata > Lepidosauria > Squamata > Viperidae > Crotalus > Crotalus tigris. The sequence goes on along the minus strand of NW_024097319.1, from coordinate 1,036,897 downwards.
GGCAGGGCAGGCCATATGACCGTCCGTATGACAGGCTAGTCTTTTGGCCTTGGCAACAGAACCAATCTAAGGGGCCATTTTGAGGGGCAGGTCACCCCATAGGAGGTCCAAGCGACTCTTACACCGCACTTCCCATCGGGGGAAGGCTGGCCCACTTTTTCCATCAGTGGGAACTCACATCCACGGACGCCTGGGTCCTACAAACCATCCAGTTTGGTCTGTTCCTGGAGTTCCTAGCCAGTCTCCCGGACCGCTTCATCTCTTGTCCCATTTCCCGGAATCCACTCAAACTGTGACTCACGCAGGAGGCCATTCAACATCTTCTAGAGATTAAGGCCATAGAATTGATACCGCTGGATCACATGGGAAGGGGATTCTACTCCATCCTTTTTGTGATTCTCTAATCCTCAGGAGGATGGAGAGCAATTCTGGACCTCAAGGGTCTGAATTATTATATCACATACAAGAAGTTCATGATGCAATTACTCCAGTCCATCCTGGGAGGCATCAGACAAGGAGACTTCCTGGCATCGATAGACCTCATGGAAACGTATCTCCACATCCCATCCATCCAGCTCACCGGCAGTTCCTCAGGTTCTCTTGCAAGGGCAGTCATTTCCAGTACAAGGCCTTTCCTTTTGGCTTCTCCTTGGTTCCCAGGGTGTTCATCAAGATCCCAGCTGTACTGTCCACCCACTTACGGAAGGTACCGGTATGCGTCCAGTGTTGCCTGGACGACATCTTGATCCAAGCGTCCTCCTTCTGGGCAGCTCAGTCGGACCTGCAACTAACTATTCAGGTCCTCCAACAGCACGGGTTCTTTGTCAACTTCAAAAAAAAAAAAAAAGCCAGACGGTTCCCTCATTCAGGCTTCTGCACCTGGGAGCCATCATAGACACCACAAACTGCATGATCTATCTTGCCCAGGAGCGGTTGGTCAGCATCAGGGATCTGGCTTGTTGGTTGTACAAGGACCGCACCGTTCCACCGGTCTTGCTCTCCCAGCTTCTGAGAAAGAGGGTCTCCTGCATAGCCATACTTCCCTGGGCCAGACTCCACTTGCAGGAGTTTCAATGGTTCCTACTGCCATTCCAACGGGCAAATGCCAGCGCATCCAACCGCCAGGTCAGGCTCCCGGTCCACACCCTCAGATTCTATGACGGTGGTTCTCACAAGCGGTGTCCATGGGGTCACCTTTCAAGGAGCCGGACCGCGCCACCATTACAGTGGGCGCAAGTCTATTCGTTTGGGGTGCCCATCTACAGTCTCGGTTTGCACAGGACTGTTGGTCCTGCACAGACTTGAGACACAACAGCAATTGGCTGGAGCTCAGGGCCATCCATTTAGCTCTTCGCCAATTCCAACTCTGGATCAGGGACCGTCACGTATGGATCCTCATGGACAAAGTGGTATCCAAGGCCCAGGTGAACCGGCAAGGGGGCACCAGGTCCATGTCCCTTATGTCCGAGGCACGGCTACTGAGCCACTGGGCAGAGTCCAATCTGGCTTCTCTCAGGGCTGAACACATCTCGGGGGTCAAGTACCAGCAGGCAGACTTTCTGAGTCGCTCTACGGTAGACCCCCCGGAAGGGGGAATGTATCTGGATCTCTTTTCTGAGATCTCCCGCAGGTTTGGCCATCCGATCCTCGACCTGTTTGCGTCATCAAACAATGCCCAAGTTCCCAGGTACTACTCCTGTTATTATCTTCCAGGGGTGGAGGGGATGGACGCCTGCGGACTCCGTGGCCGCAGGGTCTCCTTTATGCCTTCCCTCCCCTCCCACTCATTCTGGCGACCATCCGCACACTGCTCCAGGAGCAGGCAGAAGTGATCCTCGTGGCCTTGTATTGGCCACAGAGGTCCTGGTTTGCCGATCTAATGAATCTCTCCCGGTCTCCCTCGAGGAAGATTCCTCCACATCAGGTGTCCTTGCACCAAGGGGTCCTCCAACATCCGGACCCTCAGTGGTTGCAATTGACCGTTTAGCGCTTGAGCACAGCATCATGACACAGGAGTTATTTTCATCACGGGCAATAACTATTATTCAGGCCTCTCGTCGCCCGGCGACCAATCTCATTTATGATTTTACTTGGTGCAGAAGGCGACGACTGGATGTCTACAAATTAACCATTCCCCCAAATTGTAGATTATCTTCTGGACGGTCTGGACAGAGGCCTGGCCCCTGCAACCATTCGTAGGCAGGTGGCAGCCCTATCCACGTTACTCACTTGTAAGGATTCAGTTCCTTTAGCTCACCATCCTAGAATACAAGTCTTCATCAAGGGTGCATGCAACACCAGGCCTCCCGTGGTGCATAGGTACCCTTCTTGGGAGTTGCCTCGTGTGCTTCGCGTTTTGACAAAGCCACCCTTCAAACCCATTGCTAATATACCATTGCGGGCCTTGTCCCTTAAGGTCGCATTCTTAGTCACCATCACGTCAGCCAGGCGTATCTCCGAATGGGCTGCTCTCTCAGTCAGGAATGACCTTTGCATTTCCACTGTGTTTGCTTACCAGAGATTTGCAAAAGGTGGTCCCATGACCCTCGGACATTGCAACCATCATAAATACAAGTCAGTTGCCAAGCATCTGAATTTTGACCATGTGACCATGGGGATGCTGCAACAATCATAAATATGAAAAATGATAATAAGTCACTTTTTCAATGCCATTGTAACTTTGAATGGTCACTAAATTAATTAATATTACTACTTATTATTATTGTTGTTGTTGGAAGGGACTTTGGAGGTCATCTAGTCCAACCCTCTGCTCAGGCACGAAACCCTATACCATTTCAGACAAATGGCTGTCCGGTCTCTTCTTAAAAACTTCCAGTGTTGGAGCATTCACAGCTTCTGGAGGCAGGTTGTTCCACTGATTAATTGTTCTAATTGTTGTAAGTTAAGGACTACCTATTCTGTCAGTCCTTTGAAGAAGGCAAGGACAAATAGAACAGCAAGAATTTCAGGAATCTCTTCTTTGTTGTAAGGTAGCATAACAAAATCTTCAAAGATAACAGTTTCACTCTAGCACATTTTATGAGAAACAAAATAAAGGCGGGGCTATTGTGAGTTTCTCTCCCAGGCTTTTCTTTTTTCCCAGGGCTGACTAATTCTTCTTCTTCTCCCTTATTGGTTCATAGCTCCCTTCTTCCTATTCAAGCCAGGTCTACATACTTTAACATCTGTTTTGAATTATTGATTTTGAAATAGAATCAAGAGTATCATGGACTGCAAGAACAAACAACCAAATATGCAAGACAAAACTTGTATATTTGGAGCACCTGGCTGGATAATAAATAATGGATTAGCAAAAAAAATATGTGAGCCAGGTTGAGGAAATAGAAGAAAGGGAATACAACAGATAAATTTGGATAGATGGGATCAAAAAGATTATTGGAATGTCTATGGAAATGCTATACATTATTACTAGAAGCAGGTCAAGACATAGCATCTGTCTCTACAGTCATTGGAATAAAACTTGTCTTTTGAAGTTAGCATGACAAAAATCTACTGAAGTATTCTTTTATTTAACTGAGTTAATTTGCTGTAAAAGTAAAATCAAGTAATTACATTCAGCAAACTAGAATGCTTCCTCTAGGTATATGAGAAGATGTGTTGGTTTATAGGCTGTGACAAGCTATTTTTCATCAAAGAACAGTGTAATGACTCAGTGGTGATTTATTTCACATGACTGCTTATGCAGAAGTTTCTCTTTCCAAAAAGAAAAAAAGAAAGAAACCTTACTGTGTGGTAATCCTTAACCTGACAGCGTGGGAGATGTTTTAATTGAGCCTAGTATGCTATATTTTTAGCTTATATATTGAAATACATTGATATTCAGAATTAATCTTTTTGGGTGGGTCTCTCTTGAAATCAATATGTGAGAAATTGAGTGACCACAGAATCTGGCCTTTCTGGGTGTTTGACATTTGCACCTTCTGCTCTGCTTTCCAATATAGCTTCATGTGTCCAATATCTTTATTTTAAGGCAGGGATTCTCAGACTTTGGGATATCACAATTCTTTAAAATGAATTTTACAACCCTTTATGAATAAAACTAATGGTTGTACTACGGAAATATACTTTGATTATATTTATGTGTATGCATATGCCCAAAATAATCTTTTATAATATGCATAATAATTTTAAAAGTACAAATTGTTGATTTACCATTTCTTTATGCAGGAAGCAATATAAAATTCATTTATAGTTTAGTAATTCTCAGAAACCTAAGCTCAATTATGGTGCCTGAGGCACTTTTAAGAAGAATTGTAATACTTTAAGTTGCTTATGATCTTAGCTATTTGAGCTGTTGCTTAGAGCCCCACCTCAGGTAAATAACCCTCATTTGTCTCAGTTCATACAACATCCTAAATTAGAATGAAACCACATTTTAATTTAGTGAGAACCTCTTATGGTCTACATAATGTGTCCCAGAATCATAATGCCAGATAATACATCCATTCTGTGCCCAAATATTCTAGAGCTTGGAATATTAGAACCTTGTTTAATTTTAAAATATTTTCAGGCAATTATTTCAATTTTCATATTTTATTTGCAGCAGCATAGCTATGAATTGCACAAGGTAAACACTTTCTACTAGGGGTATTGATGTGATAAATGAGTTTATACCATTTTATGCTTAACTCAGAATACAATGCCATGCCATATTTTTGATGCTAACTTAATGTGCTTACTAGTATGCTACTGCAAAATATTTGGTAAGGTTCTTATTAGGCAACATTTAAAACATTTCATTATTTAATATTATTACAGGAGATCAGTATATAAGATAATCCAATTAAGATAATTACAGCTAATGAACAATTATGATATTTTGGGTTATTTTTATTTATTAAGAAAGTATATTCTAAGTTCTGAGCTGGCTGATACTTATATAATACAGCAGATAACATTAATATTTGGATAATGTATATTTTAACTGTGCCTTCAGAAACCTTTGAATATCATTATGTGAACGCATTATGTGCTTCAGCCAACAATTAGATGGAACTTTGCTTATGTTACACAATGTGTAGGTCATCAGCAGAACGTGATGGATCAGAATTGATGTTAGAAGATATACATTCAGATGATGAAATAATGCCAAGAGATATGAACAGTTCTGATGATGATGATGATGATACCAATTCAGATTCCAGTAAAGGGGAGTCTGATGCACAAGAAAACAAGCAGGTAAGACTAACATTTAGTTATATAATCTATTTTGTCATGAGTTTTTAGAGAATATCATAGCAGTTGGAAAAAATGAAATCGATAGAAAAACAGAGTATGCCATGACTTCTTTTATTAGAGAAAAGGCAATATTTATATTTATTGATGCCTGGAAACCTCTTTTCCCAAGTTTTTGTGAAACCCCAATATTTTTATTAAAAAATGAACTTGTATTTTATGGTTTTGATAATTAGATAGGATAGATAGTAGAAAGAAGGAAGTTGTGAAGTAAGTTTAAAGAGTGAGGCTAAAATATATTTCTAAGTGCTGTAAAGAATAGCAGAAGCCACTTCTTTATGTTTTTTCCCTTTATCTCTGGCTCTTTCTTCTACAGGTAGTCCTCGACATATGACCACAATTGAGCCCAAAATTTCCATTGCTAAGCAAGACAGTTGTTAAGTGAGTTTTGCCCCATTTTATGACCTTTCTTGCCATGGTTGTTAAGTGAATCATTGCAGTTATTAAGTTAGTAACGCAGTTATTAATGAATCTGGCTTCCCCATTGACTTCGCTTATCAAAGATCACAAAAGGTGATCACATGACCCAGGATATTGCAACCATCATAAATACATGCCAGTTGCCAAGCATCTGAATTTTTATCATGTGACTGACTACAAGGATGTTCCAACAGTTGTAAGGGTGAAAAGCAGTCATAAATCACTTTTTTCAGTGCCACTGTAAAATTGAACAGTTACTAAATGAATAGTTATGAGTTGAGGACTACCTGTATTTTCTTATTGCACTTTTTTGTTTATTCTTTGTTTTACTTTTTTTTTATTCTAAATTATTTTGCTGCAATACGTATTATTGTTCTAAACATGTGTGTGTGTATAAAATTAAAATTAGCTGTCAGTTAATTGAATAGTCATCTGCATATATTAAGGTGACCAACTTTTTTACAATGAAAAGGAGGACACAAATAAATTGAAGAAAAAATATTGTAAATAAAATAAACATTTTATTCATTGCAACAATAATACAGACAACTTACATGTGCAATTTTTGCCGTCCCGGTGTTTTGGCGCGCTCAGCAGCAATTCCTATTGGCTTTTGAAAGCAATAATGGGAGTAGCACAGCTCATGCAAAAGTTTGAAAAAAAAAACATCAAAAAAAGGTGCCGGAAAGCCGTTCTGAGTGTTCTGTGAGGGAAAAAAAAGCCCTGCAGATTAGTCTTCAAATATCAAAAAGGAGGACATGAAGGAGGACACTTTTTGAGGGAGGACAGAACTTACAAAAAGGAGGACGGTTGGTCACCTTACATATATGGAACATTATGCAACTGAATATAGAAAACAGCTGCACACAATAAAACTATAGGGGAAATTTTATGTATAAAAATGTTGTCTAAAATACACATAATCCAGTGTTTTTATCCTTCCTAGGTTGATTTTTTAATATTTGCTTTTATTTTTAGTTTAGGGCAGCTGGGAAGAAAACAAAGGTTTATCATATTGCTAAGGAAATCATGAGCTCAGAGAAAGTGTAAGTTATCTATGTGGTACTTAATTAAATCTACTTTGCTTTGCTTTTCCCTTTCCTTTTCTCCTGACATGTTTTTGTTCTTCTTTTGTCAATAGGTTTGTAGATGTTCTAAAGCTTCTGCACATTGTAAGTATTTAATTTTACTTTTATAAACATATGTTTAGTTTATAAACATCTTAGCTTAATCATTTCCTTAAAGTCTTTAGATTCAGAGCTAACAGTGCTAAAAATGAGCACGTGATAGAAAAGAATTTATATACATTCCCAGAAAGGTCAAAATGTAGTAGAACCAGAGGTTTGTTTTTGACATCTCAACATTCTTCATGTGTGTGTACAAAGGTGAACCATCACATAATAGGGAAATATAATGTAACTATACTGATAATGTTATTATATTAATTTAATCTAATCATAGTTGTGATCCATAAGCCATGAAGTCATATAAAATGTGGGACTATATGGAAGATTAGTTTATGATAATTTATGCAATTAAATGAGAGCAGAATACAATGTTTTATAAGGTGCATTGGGAGCACATGTTGCATATTATTATTTGACAGTGGAAAATAGTAAAATGATATCTTGTTATTTATTTCATTCTTAGAATGTTTAGGCTTTATTTGCATGTGTTTAAAACCCCAGTTAAACTAGTGATGGAGAAATCTACAATAAGACTTGAATAATCTGGTTGTATTATTTTAACTAAGCTTTTAAGTAACTCCCCCCCCCCAGCTTATTTGAGTATTACCAAAAGTATGTGAGCTTGACTTGCTAGGCACCTACATTTAAAGTTGACTGTTGGGATTTTCTTTTCCTTTGGCAATCAAAGTTCAGAGGCCAAGGCTGCTTGATAGTTCAGAATTTCTTAATTTTGTAGCCTGTCACCTGTGAAATCCAACAAATCTCCACAAAATTTAAAGCAAAGATTTTAACCTCCTATATTTCTTTACATTTTGAGCAGTAAGGCTAAAAGCATGAAGTTGGATGCATATTTAAAGAGCTTAATCTAACTTTTTGTTTGTGCAAGAAATTAAACTTCATTGTATGATCATTATTAAAACTGATGGATGAGGAACTTAGAGCTTTACAGAACATACTATTAAAAATGTACATTCCAAAGTGAGAGCTCTACACAGTTCTTTTTTAAAAAGATGTTTTGAATTTTCAGATAGCACTTTTTAAAAAGTCCTTTACCTTTCTTATTCTGCCATCCTATAAATTACTTACTATTCTTCTTTAGATATATAATTTTAGCTGCATTGGAAAATCTGGCAAAATGTTTGATTCTCAAGCAGCAAATACAAATGAAAATTTAGAATTTGGGCAAAAAGACACTGGTTAAAAAGGGATTTCTTTGGAAACCACTTCATGCTTGTTAATTCCCCTAATGGCTATTATCTAGGCAGCATGGCAAGTATATGGGTGAGGAACATATGATAAATATGTCAGATAAATTCAGTGCTTAATTTATCTAACAAATTTAAAAAGCTGCCCAAATTCTGGATAGCATACAACATACAACAAACCTAGGCAATGGACATGAATGCACAATGTACAATGTATTTTAACAATCATTATACAATGATATGTACAATGTACATAAGTATGTGCAATGAATGTACAATGATATCTGCATATAATATTGAAGTGGTAATCTGCATATTAGAAATTAGTATGATAAGGCAGTGAACCCGAGTGCTTTAATAATTTCAAAGAAGAACATTTAAGATTTCCTTTCACGAAAAGTACTCTGATACAAATATCTTGTTTTAATATTGTCCATTATTTTTCAGTGTTGTTTCAGTGTTACAGAAATAGAGTTTACTGAGTGCTACAGGAACTAAATTTAGGAGGTCGTCAGAGCATTATAAGTCATTTTTGAAATTGTTCCAAACTCAGATTACAACATACAGCAGAATGTGTGTATGCTGATGAACAGCACAAATACAGCTTCAGTGTATGAATAACTATATTTGAGAGTAGCAATAAATATTCTAGTGTTAGCAAAAAAAATGACCATCAAAAAGATTCATTTATTTAACACAAAGGGTTGCATATTTCACTATGTAATAATGAATTATTGTGTATTTAACAGCTGCATTTTAAAGTTGAGAAGCATTATAATTCAATATTATAGTTTTGCTAAGCATAACAATATAGTAAAATAACTTCTTGCATTTTTTCTGTGTCATTTTATTTGTATGAGAATGAATTTGGATTTCATATACTGAAGAATTTATGATTGCTTTTTATCTGTCGTTCTGAAAAGCTATTTCTCTTCTAATCTTGTATAGCACAAGATTATATATCTATTAATATTTGTGTCAGTGAATCAACAGATGCTGAGATATAATTTTGAGCACTCGGGTTTTTCCCCCTCCTTTTTCTTAACTGGAGCATTTGTGGAAGTATACATCAGGTTTTTTTTCTTTGAGAGGCTAAGTGGAAAGGAGGAATAATTATTGTGGGATTGGAGCCAAAAAGAGCTACATCTCAGTGTTGTCTTTGATTGATCCATGTTCATGAATAGGTGTATTCAAGATTGAAGCATAAGTATATTCAAGAATGGGGTATAATAAATGGAAAATGCATACATTCCCAGCATTTTTCCTCTAGCATTCCTGTTAATATTAGGAAATTTTGCTTATGATATTGAGTTCCATATGGGTTCTATTAGCAATAGCAGTTATTTGGCTTATTTCTTTGTACGTGAAGATCATAAACCCTAAGGATGCAAGAGGTTAGTTGCCAGGTGGCTCTCATGATATGAAAACACTTTATTTCCATATGGCTTAAGCCATCTGTTTTATCTTGGAATTTAATGTACAAGAGGCATCCCTCCCATTTCAGTTTTAGGTCATGCAGTGTTAAAAGAGGTTACAATAAACTAAAAAAAAGTGGAAAAGCCTACTAATATCATTCCTCTGATGCACTGTTTTTTTAAATTGTGCACAAGCCAATGTTTCAAACAGCTGTGCATCTGTTTATATAATTGCTGTACCTTATTTGCATTGGAAAAGCATGCAGTTATGAACACATGGAACACATCTATTCTGATTTGATTATTCTGATTCTCCAATGTATAGATGTTGAATTGTTTAGGGGATATGGAAGTCGTAATGAGAAGGAAGCAAAAGCACAAGCAGTGAAATTTCATTTCAAGTTGGCAGATGTGGGGCATGTATTTAGATTTGTATTTAGATTTGCATAAGAATCAGAGCTGGTTTGTAGATGGTATGTTTTACTAATTGTGATAGAATACTGTACAAGTGATATATGCATTTTAATAATAAATATAGATTAATGTGTAATTTAGTCAGATATAATCAGGAGAGCATACTATGCAATTTAAACATAGCAGAACTAAACATTTTATAAAACATAGCTCCTATCACATCTACTCTGTATAGTAATGTAGCTATTTTGCTAGGAGATCTGCATAAAAACAATAATAGCAGGATTGATTGATTTTGTGCCATCTAGTTAATTTTCAACTCAGAGTGATCATATATGTAAATAGATTTTTTTCTCCATAAAATAGCAACAGTAGTAATTTTATTCATCATATGTTTATAAGTAAGAAAAATATAAACACAATATAAAACAACAATATTGTAACACATTACAGTAAATCATAACCTTGTGATATAAAATAAAATCCGTGACAGATACTATACTAATATAACATCTATATATTCAAATTAATAGCTGCACTTTTAATAATTTAAATGACCTAACTCCAAATGATATTCAAGTGGGAGTCAGTTCCAAGTACCAAGCCAACTGACAAGAGAATCTCAACTACGATGTTGCTGTTTTAGTATCTGTGAAAACCAATTGACCCTAGTCTAATAATTAGATCAGAAGCACAGCTACAGGAACTACCAGCAGGTCTTTCAAATAACATGTCTATATACAGGACACAACATGTCATCATTTTACACTAGATATTTCCCTAATTCACATCTAGTGCAATATTTGGCAGTTAAAAGAACTACGGGTAAAATGTATAGAGTCCAGAATAGTACAAACAGCAGCATTTTAGACAAAAAAAAAGTGGAGTAAAGCTTTGAATAATGCATATTTATTTATTAAATTTTTATGCTGCCATTTCACTGACACAGTGACTCTGGATGGCTTACAATATAATAAAAGGTTAAAAATACTAGAAAACAATTAAAATTAGAAAAAAATGAACAGAAAAGATTGAATAGAAAAGCTAAAATCAAGATGATGGATGGCCTGGAGGTGGAGTTCTTCTCTAGTCAGCCACGCCCAGTGTAGCAAATCTCTGTCAGGGATCCAGGCCAAATGGCAGAGCCAAGTTATCAGGCTTTTCTGGAAGGTGAGGAGTGTGGGCTGTGTCAACACTGTAAACATTGCATGTTCCCACTTTGACAACCAATGAAAATTGCAGCCATTTCCCTTTGTTTTAACATGCTTTTTCTTCTATTTAGAAATCAGGTGGAAGGGGGGTTGGGATGAATGCTTGAACTCAGCTGGCCATAATAATAACGCTGCTCTGCGGGAATTCAAGGATGAACTGATAACGGTTTGGCGGGCTGAGGAGCTGGAGAGAAAGCCCACGTTTCAGGCTAATTGGAGAATGTGGTTTATGACTGCTTATTGGGGTGGGAATTGCAATTTGTTACTTTGTATCTGGGGGAAGGGAATTTAGTTTTGGATTCAACTATGTAGTGCCGATACCTTGTTTCCTGAATAAAATGTTCTTTAAGGAAGAATTATTTTTTTGAAGTTCTTTTGATGGGTTTCATCTATCAGAACCCTGACAGGGTGGACCTCTGATGGGAGAATATTCCAGAGGGCATGGGGCCACCACAGAAAAAGTTCTTTTCCTGAACTCTGCCAACCAAAGTTCTTTGGCCAATGGGATCTGAATTAGGTCCTTTCTACTGGAATGAGTGGGGTGGGCTAATCCATCAGAATAAGGTAATTCCTCAGATTTCCTGGACCCATTCCATAAAGGGCTTTAAAGACAATTAACACCTTGAATTGAAGCTGGAAGCAAACTGACAGTCAGTACAACTCATACTGTGTCACATGTGCCATCCAAGGGGCCTCCAGAACTGTCCACACTTCTGCATTCTGTACCAGTTGTAGCTTCCAAATACTCTTTAAGGGTACCCCCATGTAGAGCATGTTACAGTAATCCAATCAGGAGATGATAAGGGCATGAGTGACATAACTCTTTGTGGTCCTGTTCTAGTGTTCTAGAGTGGGAAAGTGGGGGTCAGTTTTTCTGGTATATGCTCTAGGATCAGAAATTACTGGCCACTGGATTGATCTTTTTTTTTTAAAAAGAACAAAACCAATAGTCTAGTTCTTAAACTGAATGGGCCTTGCACAATTCTAATATGGAGCATCAGGAGTTATGTATGTTACAGCTGCTACTTGTTATATAATTCTTCTGAAACCTGCAGTCTTGGACAAACCAAGGTATCTCAAAATTTCAGCCTGATTGATAGCAACCTACTTTTATTATACTTTCCTGAGAACGTTTTGGAAGAAATAATCCACCAGTAGGATAGAACTAATAATCAGTGCTATAATTCATATATTCCTTATCACATCAGTCCTATAAAATTGTGTTCTAATTTTATAAATGAATCAAACAATTCAAGGACATATCCATAGTATATTATAAACCCTCTCCCTAACAACTTTTTGGAAAAGGTGTTCCAAAGGTGTTCCATAGAAGAAGAAGATAATTTTTCCTGCCAAACTACAATTTCCTGCTTTCTTTGCAGGAAACAATGAGAGTTAAAGTGGTGTAAATAAGATAGGAGTTTACCAAGTCAGAGACATGGTTTATAGATTTAGTCATGTCTTTTCAAAGCAAACTTTCCAAGAGACTGAATCTATATTTTGTTCAGGCTTGTTTGAGCTTGTCTTCCTTTCCAAAGTCTGTTTTACCTTGGATTGCTTATCTGATCCTAGAAATTTGGATAAATGGATAATCTATGTCTTTACAAAAGAAATCATGTAACCTGCATTGTTGTTTGGAGGCTGGTTTCTCAAAGTATGTGTATATGTTTCTCACTTGCCCTGTAATAGGATTTTCGGGATTCAGTGGCACATGCTTCTAGGCAGTTTGGAAAGCCAGTAATTGAAGATAAGATCCTGAATCAGATCTTGTACTATCTACCTCAGCTGTATGAGCTTAATCGGGACCTCCTGAGAGAACTAGAAGAACGCCTTTCTCATTGGTAACATTTTCTTTCTCATTCTTTCTGTACCTTTTGCTTGTCATGGAGATTAATAGAATGTCTATCTTGAGTACCAGACTTCCAATAACCTTTAGGGTAAAGAATAAAGTGATTGCCAAAAGCCTAAATTTAGTTACACAAGCCCTTTCAATTTAGGTAGCTACTTGAAATATATTCTGGAATATGTTGAAAGTAAATCCCCTTTTGTTCTGAGCTAATTACAACGACTGGACTAAAGTTTCAAAGAAAACTAACTATGAATACCTAGATCTCAATGTGGCCTCTTTTGAGATTCCTTGACCTCTGGTTACAGAATATATAAGGACAGAAAGGGGTAGAAAGAAAATACCCCCCCCCCACACACACAGTCCTTGACTTACAATCATTCATTTAATGACCATACAAAGTTACAACTGCATTGAAAAAAGTACTCACCAATACCAGTAACAACCATCACAGCATCTCCAATCAGGTAATCAAAATTTGGGCACTTGGCAACTGGCATATGTTTAGAATGGCTGCAGCATCCTGGAATCATTTGATCACCATTTGCAACCTTCCCTGCCAACTTCTGACATGCAAAGTCGGTAAGTGGGGAAGTCAAATTTACTTAATGACTATGTGATTCACTTAACAGTCATAGCAAAAACGTCATAAAATTTGGTGTGGCTCACTTAACAGCTGTCTTGATTAATTAATGGAAATTCTGGTCTCAACTGTGATCATATGTTGAGGACTACCTGTACTACATTCTTCAGCTGCAAATTCTAATTGTTTGCTGTGTTGAATTCTAGGATTGACCATCAGAGAATTGCTGATATATTTGTGAAAAAGGGGCCTTACTTAAAGATGTATTCAACATATATAAAAGAATTTGATAGGAATATAACCCTCCTTGATGAACATTGTAAAAAGAACCCTGGGTTTGCTGCTGTTGTTCGAGAATTTGAGGTAATTTAATCTTTTTAAATATGTTGGCTTCCACTTTCTCTACTGATTCTGGGTTTAAGGACAGTTTTATGTAAGTTCAGGATATAAATGCATTTATTTCTTTTCAAATATAATATACATATAAATGAAGGTTTTGTGAGGGTTAGATTGCATATATGTTAAGGGGTTAATTATCAAAATATTACTGTTTTAAAAAGATGCTTATAAGATCCATGATAGCTTTGATTCATATAATATGATCAGAAAATCCCATCACCTTGTTAATAAATGTTAGCATAAGCCAAGGCTTTTGGTAAAATCATTTCTCACTTCAGATGAAATCTTTTGCCAAAGTGCACATTTAAAGCACCACATTTAAAGCTCTAAACCTCCATGTTTAGTTTCTTTGTATATTTGAACATGAATCTATGAATCTATCTTTGTATATTTGAATATGACTCTGTATGAAGGCATAATGCCTCAGCTTCACTAGGGAGAAAAATATCCATTTTCTTCGGTGTTTTACAGTTGGGTATCTGTCTAGCATGGATGAATTATTTGGTTCATTCAGGAATGGGCAAAGACAAAACAGTGAAGCTTTTACAGTCATAGCAAAGTGATATGCCATTTATTGTTAGAGGACATTTCTAAAGTGAAGCCAGCCTACTTTAGTCCTCTGGTGATATAAAAATCAGCATATAGCGACAAGGATGATAGCTGTTTAATTTGATTCAGATCAACTCACTTTGCAAATTTTAAAGTAGGTTGCTTTAAATGAAGTTAGTTGGTGTGAAAATTCTAGAATTTTATTTTTCAGATGAGTCCCCGCTGTGCTAACTTGGCACTCAAACACTATTTGCTGAAGCCAGTTCAGAGGATCCCTCAATACAGGCTTCTTTTAACAGGTAAGGCTAAACTTTACAAGATAAAAATATTTGTGTGGGTGTGGGTGTGTGTATGTGTATAATAGAGAGATAGCAGTATTTCATAAAGGCCATTAGATTATTTTTCTAAATTAAATGTTTTAAAATATCACTTTGTTCTTTATTTTAATGAGTAAATTTTGCATGTGTAACAATTGGGTAAGCAATAATAGAAAATTATGTAACAAAAGTGGGAACTTCCAGTCTATGATCATTCTTTTGCATAAGCCATTTCTGGTGTGTTTTTATTCTGTAAAACACTTCATCTTCAAATATTGCTATTTCAGTTTCCTTCAGAGCCGAATTATGGGATTACAGTGACTGAACCATTCATGTCCCATTGATGAAGTTTTAAAGGTGCTCTAGATCAGCGGTTCTCAATCTGTGGGTCGCGACCCTTTTGGGGGTCAAATGACCCTTTCACAGGGGTTGCCTAAGACCATCGGAAAACACATATTTCCGATGGTCTTATGAACCGAGACACCGCTCCGCATCCGTTTCTGCATGGCCTTCTCTGCCATTTGCAGAGAGAGACAGAGAGGCACTTTCACTTCCCTTCTCTCTCTCAGGCGGACTTACCTCCTGCAGGGCTCCTGATTGGCCCTGCGCCCGGGTGCCCCACCCCCTGGGAGAAGCGCGGCCAGGGCCTTCAGCTATAGAATTGCGGATTTTCATGATAAAACCTGCCTTTCACTCTGCAGGAATCACTTCTTGCCTTCAAAACAGAGCAGCAGGAGCAACGAACGTGATTTCAAACTAATGAGTTGTTTACATGCCTGCTGAGCCCAAACTGCCCCCCACACACACATACAAACACTCCGGAGCGCCTCTGCCTCACACCCACAACAGAACCAACACACCCACTGATGCTCGCAGTTGTCAACAACACCTCCAGCGGCCTCCCAGCTTTCCGAGGCTCCAACCTTTCTGCCCCGGGTTTGGGGGGCAGAGTTCGTGGGGAAGCGGAAAGCACAGCACAGGCCAGCCCCGCCACTGAGCTGCAGCCCTCCGAAGCGACAGGCTGTGGCCTCCCTCCGTGTTGCTGCCGAGCACGGACCCTTCTCGCCTGACTCTCCCTGCAGCACTCCCTCCCCCGGCGGCCTCTCAATGGAAAGGCTGGCCCGCTACTGGCTTTGGGAAAAGGGGCTAGGCAAGGTTTCGCAAGGCAGAAAACTGAGGCCAGCCCGGAAACGGCGGGGAGGCGAGGCCGGAGCGCGGCAAGTTTGACGCAGGGGCAGCGGCGGGAGGGAGCGCCAAGGGGCGGCCGGGCGGCTCTTCTGAAGGTCCCGGTGGCACCTCTCAAGCAGCCCGGGAGAACCCTCAGCCAGGCCAGGCAGGAAGGTTGCCCCCTCTGATCGGGGCATCCAGGAAGCTTTGGCTCCTCCCCGTTGCGGGCCACTTCAGCCTCTCACCCGTGGTCTCTCCTTGCTGGGGGCCGAGGACTTGCAGACCCCCGTGACTTGCCACCGCTCACGGCAACTGAACTGAGCCCCCACACTGGCGAGGCCTGGCGCCCGACTGAAGCTTCCAACCGTGCAGAGAAACACGCCAGGCTGCGCAACTGGCAGAGGTGGCCGCTCCCGCTCTCGTTGCCGTTGCCCGGCCTGTATCTGCTTGGGGCAAAAGAGGCAGCTGCTGCCCAGCACGCGGAACTCCTGTGTGTCCCAAGCCCCCCATTCTCGAGAGAAAGAAGCCACTGCCTCCCGTCCTGCTCCCCTTCCCCGCCCGTTTGACTGAGGACGCGGTGGAGGCCAGGCCGGGAGCAGCGGGGACCCCCGACGATGCTGCCTTAAGAGAGAGAAAGAGAAAGAGAGAGAGGAAAGAGAGAGAAACAGGAAAAGAGAAAGAAAGAGAGAGAAAGAGAAAGAGAGAAAGAGAAAGGAAGGAAACAGAGAAAGAGAGAAAGAAAGAGGAAGGAGAAAGAGAAAAAAAGAGGAAAGAGGAAGCGAGGAAGGAGAAACGGGAAAGAGAAAAAGAGGAAAGAGGGAAAGAGAGGAAAGAGGGAGAGAGAGAGGAAAGAGAAAGAGAAGAGAGAGAGGAAAGCGAAAGAAAGAGAGGAAAGAGAGAGGAAAGAGAAAGAGAAAGAGGGAGGAAAGAGAAAGAGGAAAGAGAGAAAAGAGAGGAAAGAGAGAAAGAGAGAGAGGAAAGAGAAAGAGAAAGAGAGAAAGAGGGAGAGAAATGGCGCTTCTCCAACCAGGCTGGGCGGAGCGGCCATCCTGTTCCCCCTCCCCGGCCAGCTGGATGGGGGGGTTGGGGGTCACCACAACATGAGGAACTGTATTAAAGGGTCGCAGCATTAGGAAGGTTAAGAACCACTGCTCTAGATCCTCCTGTCCACCTAATAGATTACTTTGATGTCCACTGCTACATAATGGCTAACCATTTTTATACATGCAGTAAATCTTTCTCTGACTAATAGTTGTGATTAGAATTAATAACTGTATTTTAAAATTATTTAAACAAAAGTTCAGAGTTGATGCTTTCAATAAAAAAATGAAAAGAAATAGAACTTGAATAATAACCTGGATATTATTTTTGTACACCACTGACATGGAAAAGAGTAATTTGGAGGGGAAGGTTGTTTTGTTTTCAATATTTTGAATTGTGGGAATCGGTTGAAACTCTCTTTTGTGATCAGTGAGAGGCAAAAATTTTGTTTTTAATGAAATGAAACTTATTTTTTATTTTTACAGATTTGTTGTAGAAATGTTGCTTCTGTTGCCAAAGGTGCAGAGAATGGTATTTTTGCTTAGTTAATGAATTCCATGCTATTCAGGTTTCCTCACCCTCTCCCCCCGGTAGTAGGTTAGTGCAGGTGGGAGATCAGGAGATATAAATGTTGGTTCTGGTATTGTTGTTCGTACTATAGTTTTGGGAAAAGTTTGAAACTTCTGGTGAAATATGAAAGAAAGTAATGTAGCAAGTTGTCTTTATTGATTGATAAAAGTTCTTTCATCTCATTATTTACTTGATTGTGTAGTCTAAATGATAATTCTGTTAGTCTCTATTTAATCATTTACATATGAACAAACAAGTGATTTGTCTACTTTCTTGGATTTGTGTACCTGAATTGCTAAATATGAAATATGCTTGTTCTAAGGAAATATTGTCCCTTTTATAAATCTCTAAAAACATACAAGCTACATGTGCAAATATACACATGTCTTTGCTTCCATTATTTGATATGAGTAACATTTTATGGTGGACAATGCATAATCCCTGTAACTAGTTCCTAGATCAAAAGGAAAGCCTTTGTTTGCCTGGGGTTTTAAAATAGAACCATGAAATGCTTCCAGTTACTTTAGCTCTCTTTAGAGGGAAGTCAGTGAAACTTAATAGATTCAGCTGGATGAATTATTGTGGCCTACATTCAGTGGCTCAGTAATTCCAGTACCATTGTTACAGTCCTGAACTTTCCAGTTACTATTCTCTCAAAGAAAATAGGAGATATAGTTCCTGTAGCTCAGTGGTTCTCAACCTTTTTAATGCCGCGACCCCAACCAGTCGTAAGTCGAGGACTAAACGACCAGTCGTAAGTCGAGGACTATCCAACCGGTCGTAAGTCAAGGACTTTCCCTGCCCGGGAGCACTGCGTGTGCGTGATGCCACCCCCTGCACTGACCGAGGCGTAGCTGGCAAGCGGCAGAGACGGAGCAGGCCGACCACCGGCTGGGCCACCAGCTGGCCCAACCCAAGGGAGGTAAGGCACCTGCTGGGCCCCACACGCACCAGCAACTCTCCCTGCGCCCACTGGCCTCCCACCTCCCACCCCTGGCCCTCTTTTACTTACATTTTTAGTAGTTGCAGGGAGGGGTGGAAACTTCCAGACAGCTCGCCTTCGCTGCAGACGACTTGCAGCACCATTTACAGAATGGGACTTTTGGCGGGCTCAGCAGGGCAGAGACAGCCTGGACAATTCCTATTGGCTTTTGAAAGCCAGTAGAATTAGACTCTATTCAAGAGAGTCTATTCTATTGGCTTTCAAAAGCCAATAGAATAAAAGGGAGTAGCACAGCTAAGGAAAAAGGGGGGGGGAATGGCGGACTGCGTTGTTTGGCGACCCCTGTGAATTGGTCATTCGACCCCAAATGGGGTCCTGACCCACAGGTTGAGAACCACTGCTGTAGCTGAAACTATTTACAAGAGAAAATGAGCCTTGGTATTTAAAAAAGAATTGTAGTATAGTGGAATAGTCTCTGATTAGGACAAAATAATCCATTTGATTTGGATCGTGAAATTGTTAAGTCTGGATTTTTTTAAAAGAAATGACCATGATATTTGGAAAAGGTGCTACCAGATTTAGTGCCAACATAAACTAATATAGCTCTATTCATATGATATAGAGCAAGGGTCCCCAATCTGTGGGCTGCAGCCCATTACTGGGCTGTGGCCTATTCACAACTGGACTGCATGAGTGATGGGCCAGTGCACATATGCGCACAGCCTCTTTCACATGAGTGGCAGGCACCAGCGCTCGCAGCCCCACTTGGCTTCTATTCTCTGTGCCAACAGCTTTTCCAAATGCACAAAAGGCTTCAGGGAGCGATCTCACGCTGCTTCAGGCTTACGTCCCTTTGCAAAAGTTTTGATATGGAGAAGCCTGAAGAAGTCAAGATTGCACCCCAAAAGCTTCTTTTCTTTCTTGCTGAATGGAGCTGTGTGCGCCAGCCCACTGCTTGCATGGCCCACTTCCCCTCTTCCCTCCCCAGCCAGGCTACTAGCCACAAAGGTTGGGGACTGCTATGTGTTTTGCTTTTTGTTACATTTTGAGAATTAATTGCAGGTAGTTAATGAAATAGAAGTGAACTTCTGGAGTATGCCAGAGAAAGGGAACTTGGATCATGAAGATCCATGTTCCCTTTCTCCATTCCAGCACAATTATTCCCTTCTGCATATAGAGGGGAGGTGAACCAACAGGCTTGGCCAGAGAAAGGGAGCTTGGATCCTGAGGATCCATCTTTCTTTCTCCAGCACAACACAGCAGCCCTATTTTGCAAATGGAGGGGAGGAGAAGATCTGGGATAGGCCAGGGAAGTTAAACTTGGATCTTTGGGATTTGAGCTTCCTTTCTCCAGCCCAATGCAGAAGTTCCCTTCCCACATGTAGAGGAGCTGTCTGCCCTCCTTTGGCAGACAGCTCTTTTACTCTGCTTAACAACTTACATGTTGGACAAGTCAAACTGAAAAAAATAGCTGCACAATGTACAATTTACATATTATATAATTGTTCAACTGCATCAGCTTATATTAACCCTGCTTCATGGGTCCTCCAGCTGAAGAAAAAACTTAATGATTTGTTCCCCTTTGCATATGCCATTTTCTAATGGAATGTAGTGGTAGAAATAGTAGTATTTTAAGTAAGATGTGATACAACTTTTATAGCCGGGGTGTCAAACTCGCAACATCACGTGACGTGTTGCAACGTACAGTGACTTTTTTGCCATTGCTGGCAATAGGGTGGGCACGGTTTTGCTATGATGCATCTGGCCTGTGGGCTGGCAGTTTGACACCCTGATTTATAGCATGTGAGCTCAAGCTAATTATGCATTAAATTAGCAAATTTCCCTTCTAATCTCACATGAACAGGCTAGGTATGTTACAGGTTTCACCTAGTACAGTGATGGCAAAACTTTTAGAGACCTAGTGCCCAAACTGCAACAAAAACCCCACTTATTTATCATCGGGTGCCGGATGGGCGTGGCCCAGTGGGTGGGTGTGACCATTGGGTGGGCATGGCTGCAGTGGTCATGGCAGACAGTGGGTGTGGCTGGGGTGGGTGTGGCTACCTCGATGTTGCTTGTGGGGAGGGATACCTGTGGGGGTCAGGTACATTCTGAAGCTCCACAGCCTGCTGCGAATACCAAGCCAGCCCTTCAGCAGCAGGCAGAGTAGGGGAGGGGGGATCCGGTATACCAATTCCTTACTGGCTTGTTCCGCGGCATTATGACTCCCAGTCCTGTGCCATTTCTCTTTCACTATCCACCGCCGCCGCGTGCAAGGAAACAAGGAAGGGGTTTTTTTGGGGGGGGAAAAGGTCAATCAATCAATTCCAACTTCTCGTGAAAGATCGAGAATTTGGAATTGATTGATTGACCTTTTTTTCCCCCAAAAAACTTTCCTTTGTTTCCTTGCACGCTTCAGCACCCTCACTCCCCCAGCCTCTGGTGCTCCACCTGCTGCTTTGGTCGGCCTGCCAGCCCCCACCTCAACGTCCTGCCCACCGCCACCTAGCATAGCCGCCCCAGGGTTACAGGGGCTGGCATGGGAAGGGCACATGCCCCATCCTCCCGCCACCATGCAGGGTAAGGTTGCTGCTCCTGCCCCCGCCCAGATGCCCTCACCTCCCCCAAGCGTATTTTTTACTAACCTGCCTTTCAGCTGCATTCTGTTTCTCCGTTTGCTTCTCAGCCTTTGCCGCATGTTTGTGGGACTATCGGTAAAAAAAAAAGTAAAAAAAAAGTTCCATCAGACTTTCTAACTTCTCATGAGATCTCGTGAGAAGTTAGAAAGTCTGATGGAACTTTTGTTTTTTACCGATAGTCCCACAAACATGCGGTGAAGGCTGAGAAGCAAACGGAGAAACAGAATGCAGCTGAAAGGTAGGTTAGTAAAAAAAACGCTTGGGGTAGGCGAGAGCATCTGGGTGGGGGCAGGCCTGGTAATCTTACCCTGCGCGTCTTTGGCAGGTGTCTGGCAGGGGGAGGGAAGCAACTGGTCTACCACTATGCTAGCGCCGCCACGTTGCTTCTCTAACCTATGCACAGGCCCCACCCCATCCGTCGCATGGAGTGCCCTGCTCCTGCTGCTTCCCCCACCCCCAGGCGGCACCTTCTTTCCAGCTATGATGCATCACTTCCTCCACCGTTGTGTGGGACTAAAAATAAAGCTCAATCAATCAATTCCAACTTTGCGAGATCTTTTTTCCCCCGCCAGAAGTTGAAATTGATTGATTGATTGAACCTCTTTTTTTGCACATGGCGGCAGAGGCCTAAAGCAAAAAGGTTTTATAAAACCCAGCTTAAAAAGCCACTTGCTGGGGAGATTTTGATGCAGGTTGCTCATGGGATGGGACTTAAGGCCTTGGACTGGGGCAATGGCGTGCATGCCCACAGGGAAGGCTCTGCATGCCACCTGTGGCACACATGCCATAGGTTCACCACCACGGACCTAGTACAGTATATACTTTGGAAGCAATTGTATACTTTTATATATTCCAGGGCTCCTTGTTCTATAGAAAAGGACAACTGGTTCTAGAACAGTTCTGGCTCAGATTAATCTGTGATAGAAAAGTTCCAGTAGAACTACTTTAATAGAGAAGCAAAATGTTCCTCCGGGTCTTTTCTGACTCAAAAGGATCATTTATTTCCCTTCCTTCCGTTTACTCATATCCTTCTGCTCTTCCTCTTCTTTCTGTGGACTATTATTACTTGCAACATCCTCTTTTTGATAATACTTGTTTGCCAGAATAGCACTGTTGTATATTCCTTAACTTTTGCATTAATTAGAAGTTCAAATACTTGAGATAAATATTCCAAAAATGCCGAGTTTCTGTAGAAATAAAAAGGTGGCTTTTCCCCCTAATACCTTTGTCATGCTAAACCTGAATGTAGAAAAAAATCTTTATGTGGAAAAAAGAATTATGTTAAGATGGATTCAGAAGATGGATGTTGAATATTATATATATATATAATATATATATGTGAATTTTAAAGAAACCTTAAGGAAATAATAAATATTTCTGTATGAGAGATATGCAGAGATATTCAGGCAGAAAGAGAGAAAGTAAGTTTGGGCATAAATCTATTACATAAAAATAAAAAACGTATCAGTTTCAGTCGTTTGTCAGAGTCTTCTTGAGTGTCTTACCATTTAGATAAAAATGCCATTCTAAGCACTTAGCTCAATTCCAATTCCAATTCCAAGTAATGGTAAGGTATTGTAATTGTAAACTAGCCCATCATATTTTTTGTTTTGATTTTGTTTTAGCAACAAAGTGAAATGGGTGAAAAGCATTTCAGAAAATTAGATCAATTCATTAAATGATCTACCCCCACACTCTTGAACCAGCACACTGAGATGCATATACTCCTTCCTTCCTTCCTTCCTTCCTTCCTTCCTTCCTTCCTTCCTTCCTTCCTTCCTTTCCTTTCCTTCCTTCCTTCCTTCCTTCCTTTCCTTCCTTCTCTCTCTCTCTCTCTCCCCTTCCCTTCCCTTCCCTTCCCTTTCTTCCCTTCCTTTTTTTTCTGCAATTTTCTTGAGTGAATGCAAGGGCTTTAAAATCAGGGGGTTTCCGGTTTTCAGAGATTTGAGGGCTAGAATTATTTTGTATTCAACTCAGCCACCTGGTGGCCAAGACCAAAATAATTACTAAGATCACAGGAAACTGTAGTTTTATCAGTATTGAAAACAATTGTTTAAGTCCAATTTATTAGTGGAAAAGCCTCACTGAACACCATGATAAAAGTCTGCAGTTAGAATTTTCAGTAATTTCTTTCTCCCTTGAAGCTAAAGGCTTCTGATTCCCTCATAGCAAAAAGAGAAATGTTCCTCGTATACAATATGCCACTATTTTGTATCTCAATTTGTCAGAACCCTTAAATATTTAAAATCCTTAATATTGTATGGTTTAGCTTGTACAAAACTTTTCTTCAGAATTTGGACTTCAGGTCAATAATTTTTATTGATCCCATGGCTGGTTTTGATAATAACATCATTCTGTTCCCCTTGCAGATTATCTAAAGAACCTTTTAGAAGATTCAGCTGACTTCAAAGATACTCAGGGTAATTAATTTATTAGTTGGCGGTTAACTGAATGGGGAAATCCACTTTTTTATGTATTGTAATATATGATATTTGGCTAATAATATAATCATGGAAAGGGATGGGATCCTAAGCTCTGTATGGTGTGTCCTGTTCTTGGGTATTGACTTCCTCTTTTATGTAGCTGTTTGGAATTGAAATCCATTTTGTAAATAAAGGCTTATTCTACAATTAAAATACCTTTTCCATAAAAGAGAGGTCATTTTTGCATCCATTTCATCTATTCTTTTTTTTAAAAAACAACAACAACAACACAAGCCTGTGTTTGTGTTTAGCTTTTCATACAATTACTACTTACTGAAATAAAAATCTTTGCAGAATCAAGGAATGTGAAATCTTCTGAGATCAGGAATAGGTTTATCAGTATAACTCACTGCAGAGTTTCCAAAACAAATAAACTTTGCTTTTAGTTGAAAAAGGTGTTCTGGTAATTGCCTAGAAAGCAATCCTAAAAGAAATCCTAAAGCTATATAAATAGATGGTTTAATTTTTGTCAAGCAGCTGGGAAGATTTCTGTATCCCTTTGGGCAACCAAAGTAAGAGTTTGGAACTTTCCCTTCTAACATGATGCTATCATTGGATTGTGGTATAACATAAGAGGGGAGAAAAGATAACTTTTTGGGTTGTGCACAGTCTAAAAAGGATTCTAAAGAAATGCCTGAGACCAGAGGTCCCCAATCCTTTCGGCACTGGGGATCGGTTATGTGGAGAGGGGTTTTTCCGTGGACAGGAGGGGGCGTGGTTTTGTGTGCTGCCTATATCCTGCAGATGGGGTTTTGCTTGTTTGTGCAGCCCAATTGCTGGCATGTCACGGACCAGGACCGGTCCACGGATCTGGGGTTTCGGACCCTTGCCTTAGACTTCACTTAAAGACAGGCTCTCTCTACTATTCTTTCAAGGAGTTTGATTTTCTAGATTTTCATGTTTGAAAATGACTGGGCTCCATAATGAATAGCAGAGAAATGCTGTGCCCAGCTTGGTATCCTCCCAGATGTGTAAGGAGTTTAAATGATTTAAATAAACTCTGGAAGAGAACACCTAAGTGTTTCCATATATGTAGTGTTTGAACTTAAGCATATAGCTGGTTTTATACTGATTGTAACTGCAGGTATTTAGAGAAATTCATAGGTCTCCAGGGCAAGCTAAAAACATTTGCTGAAATATATTTATTAAATATTTCATTTTATTCTTTCTAAAATTATACCGTCCAATGCTAAGATTTTTGGTAGATATAAAATACTATATAAAACAGCATAAGGCAATCCAGCAGTCTCACTTAATACAATTAAATTCCAGATTACAGTGAAAGAACCAACTGCCTCCTAGCACCGCTTAGGTTAAGAAAGCCTAAGGAGGGCCAAGTGCACCCTTGGGCGCAGTATGCTGCATTGTATAGGGCAATCCATTGAGAAACCCCTTTTCTGATACTGCTTCCGTTTTATTGCATGCCTGGATGAAATCTTGAGCAGATACACTCTGGAAGTCCTACATGATGGGCAGGCTCCAGCTGCATCAGGCATTGCCATATGCATTCAGATTTAAAACCCAGTATTTTAATTGGGCCTAGAAGTTAATTTGTAATGGGTTCAGCAACTCTATGTGGGTGATATTCTGCCAAATCTGACTTCCCTTGTTAGTAGTCTGGTTACCGATTTTCTACCATTTGTCACCTTTGAATCATTTTCATAGACGGCCACGGATATACCATTCTGCAGTAATTAAGTTCATGAGCTACCGACACTAAGGTTTTCTTGATAGGTTTAGAGGTCCTTAACAAGCTTATTATGTCTTAATAAAAAGGGTACCAATTTTCTGTAAGGAAATTTCTTCCAGTTAGAATAATCTCTTTCCGATACATTTCACGGAGTGCCCATATAGGAGAGTTAGAATGTAGATATTGAATACATAATAAAGAAATATAGAATATATGAGAATAATTCTATCTTTTTTTTAAGATGCTCTTGCTGTTGTCATAGAAGTGGCCAATCATGCAAATGACATTATGAAACAGGGGGTAAGTGGTGTTCCAGTTGTGAAAATATAGATAAAATTTTAAAATGGCAGGTACCATTTTTTGCTATAATAAATTTGAATTATAGCTTTGTCACAAAGTTCAAAGTTATACAAATGAAATATCATATTTTAATATGCTGTTGATAATTTATTTCTACTGAAACATATTTAAGCCACTGAAATATATGTAAGCATTGCTGTTTATTTATTGATTAATTTTGTTTGCCACCAGTCTTGCTGCAAAGCAACTCTAGGCGGCTTATAACATTAAAACAAAACCATAAACATACATATAAATGTATAAAATCACATTAAAATTAAAATAAATTATGAATGTTTAAATTAGTATTTTTTAAAGTTCTTAAAATATGCTATGGTTGCATTGTATTTTTAATACGTATAGCCACAAGAATTGTTTAAAAAGATAGAATATATTTTGTAGATATTATTAAATATATATAATATTATAGATATTATCATGTTTAAAAAATGTGCTATCTCCAGTTGTTGCAAAAAGGAATGGTAAGGTTGAAAGGATATTATTAGCTGATTGCATGTGAGCAATTTCTGACATCTATATCATGTGAGTTATTTTGGATTATTATTAAATGCTGAACTCCCAACAACTCTGGGCAGTTCATAAATAAAAGAATACAGTAGTGAACAAAAATAAAATAACAAAAGATGTTGAAAACTATACAGTAACATTTCTACTTTCACCTTCTAGGATAATTTTCAGAAGCTCATGCAAATACAATACAGGTTAACTGGTCATCATGAGATTGTGCAGCCTGGGAGGGTAAGTTCATTTAGGTATCTCAAAACTATAGATTGAAGTCTTTCCCTTCACTCCCTTTGCAGGTTAACAGCTCTGAAAGGAAAAAAAAACCTCTATAATTATTCATCTCTAGCTGGGATGTTAACTTTTGTTCCTTTTGAAAAGTAAGAGAGGTACTACCATTACAAGAGACAAGACAAAGCAAAGTATGATGTCACAAGTACAGTCTACTGCAGGGGTAGTCAACCTTGGCTCTTTTATGACTCGTGGACTTCAATTCCCAGAATTCCTGAGCCAGCTTAGCTGGCTCAGGAATTCTGGGAGTTGAAGTCCACGAGTCATAAAAGAGCCAAGGCTGACTACCCCTGGTCTACTGTTTCATAGTGCTTGTTAGTGCTCCATGGAGGTCTATATAGACTGACTCAGCCTTGTCTTTTTCTAGCTTCTGTATTCCTCTCCTCCCATGGAAAAATTGCTTACCAGTCCCATAAACTTTGCCTATTTTTTAAGGTCTTCTGTGGCCTTCTTTACTTGCTAGAAGGGTCATACACATACTCTCAGTGACCCGGCTCTAAGATGTAACTGCTAAGAGAGACTGAAGGTGGATCGAGGACAAAAGCGGTATTTTTTTCCACCAGAAAATGCAATAGTATCTCCTACAGAAACATTCTGTGTTGCACAAGGAGCCTGAAGGAACTCTTGAGATCCTCAAGGTCTGATCTCCTTGCAGGAAAGCCATCATAGGACTGCCCTCTCCCATCAGAGAATGTACCTCTGTGGCTATTTATACTGTTGCTATAAGAGACACCTGTTGTGTCTACTACAGTTCCCTTTGGGGGGGGTTATACAGACAGTAAGGCCCTCCACTTCAAAAATCCAGATCCAAAATACATTCAAAGATACCAATATTGCTCTGAAAGCACAGGCTTTTTCATTGATCTTGGAACAGCTTTTTAAAGAATCTTCAAAAATTCTAAAAAAAGGTTGGGTGGAGCCATTGTCAACACAATCAAAGATTTGATAGAATAGGTAACAATTTTCAAATAGGGCTCCATGTAGTAGTCCCAAAGTTTCCAATCACAGGAGCCCATGCATAAGCTCCCTAAAATACTGCAAGCAAAAGTAAGTGGCTACCTTTCTATTCCCACATGAAAGCTAAATCAATAGAATTTTCCTGCAACTTCCTCATCAAGGGTCCAAACAACTTCCTTTCTTCTGCACCCAATGTCTAATGCTTTTCCTAAACTTGACTCCTTTTGTTTTCTAGAGAAGAAAATGACAGAGTAAATTATTCACAAAATTCAATATTTTTAAAAAAATAAGTCATGAAAAAATCTTCAATTTTTTTTTTTCTGGGCTTGAAAAAAGCAACACACAATGTTCTACCCAACTGCAAACACTGGCTTTTTTCTGGTCAAAAAGAACCAATCATTGCATGGAAAGTAAGGCTTGTTACTTTTTGTGTAAGAAGCAACATTACTATTTTGCTGCAGAGGTAGGTCAGAAGGAAAGGATATTCACAAGGGCGTATCAAAGAGTCTGGAGTTTAGTATATTACTACTAGATAGGAGATTTATATGATCTTGGCTGATTTTCTGTATATATTTGTTGACCAGGTTTTTTTGAAAGAAGGAACATTGATGAAACTGTCCCGAAAAGTAATGCAGCCAAGAATGTTTTTTTTGGTAAGATGAACACCCTAATGCTAAAGTAATTTTTAATGGAGAACTAAATACCAACAGCTAGCAATTTCAGCTAATGGTTTTGAATAATTTACATTGCAATTTGTGCTACTGTTTTTCTTTTATTGTGGCTTCATTAATATTCCATAAGTGAATTACAGTAAACATTCTTCCATAGTTGGTGGTCTTCATGGTCTTTTTATTTTTGAGAAAGATTCCCCTCAAAGTTCAAACAAACAACTCACTTCTTGGGATGTGAAAATTACTTTTTATCTATAACATATTTGAATTGTACTTGGTATAAGATTAAGTACAATTCAGATATGTATTTCATAATCACATAATTCTTTTAATAATATGTTAAATATCTGACTTAAGATGCAACCTCCAACTTAAGATGCAAAAAAATTGCCATATATAATGAATGCAGAAAGCTGGAGTATGTTTCAACAATGAGCTGATTAGGTTCATACATTTCACTAAGCCGTAAATCATTTACCAACAATACTGACTGAATGTGCATAGCTGGCTTAGCTGAAACCAAACAAAATGAAATCATAGCTTGTTGTGATTTATGAACCAATCATATTGATTTGCAGAAAAAACAAAGATTCTAGTTACAATACAACAGATTCCATATTGGTGCAATTTATTTCCTGGGCCAGCTTAAAGACCAGCAAGTAATGTAGGATTTCATAGAACTTTTTTTGTGGCATAGAAGGATCACCTAGTGACCTGCTTTCTATCTCTGTTCTGCTTAAGACTGGAATAACCAAAGTCCACTCGCTTTGGACTAGCCATGATAGTTTCTGCTCTTTTAATATAGACATATATAGGTAACGTAAATGCTTGCCTGACTTCATGAGTCTGTTCCTGATTATGGATGCCTTTCATCCTCTTTTTTGCCAGTTAAATGGTTTTGATCTTTGCTAATTTTTAATAAATAAACATCAACTGGATTTTTCCAGCTGTTTTGTATATTCTGTCTGCTTGCTCAGATATGGAAGTAGGAATTGACTGGAGTGTGTTGTTGGCTGCAAACTAAACTGGAAATGATCCATAGGAGGAATATAATTGAGGTGTATGGAAGCCAGCATGACATGGAAAAAGTAAACAGGGAAGATTTTCTTTCTCTCAAAACAGTAGGACATGCTTCATCCAGTGAAGCTAATTAGAAGCTTTAAGACAGACAGAAGAAATAGTGTCTTCACACAGCATGTAATTAACTTGAGCAATTCATTCCTATAAGAAGTAGGAGTGACTGCTAGCTTGAATAGCTTTAAAAGAACAATTAGATATATTTGTAGAGGTAGGTCTATTAGTTTTGAAGCTTAGTGTGACTTTTGTATTTTGGGGCAAAATACCTCCCCAGTTGCAGGGGAAAATTAGCAATGGAGGGGATATGTTTGTTACTCAAGAATGTGTTGCAAGATTTGCATTGTTTCATACAAAGCAAATAATTTAAGTGGATTTTGCAAAAGGCTATTTCCACTGCTTTCTCCAATATATTGCTGTAAAAATCCAGAAGATGACTTTGAGGTACAAATATATTTGAAGCAACTGAGACAAATGCTTCTCTAATTAGAAGGAGGGGAGGTAACACATATTTTGGGTTTCCAAGATTCTGTTGTTATAACTAATTTCAATAAAGTAATAATTCTAATTTTCTTGTGGAGTATGTATTTCCTGTTCGGGTCTGTTCTAAAGAATTGACAGGTACTCATTAATATTAATGTTTTTATGTTTATCAGTGCAATTTTTGTATCTTTCATAAATATAGAAATTAATAAAATCTGAATTTTACTCTTGAAAAATGGGCCAGGAAAAGCCCTAAGGAAGAAGACAAATGTCATGTCTATTCACAACATTCTGCTATATGCCCATTAAGATGGGGATGAAGTAGACCAGACATGTCAAACACAAGGCCCAGGGGCCGGATGCGGCCTGCAAAGTGGTTTCATGTGGCCTGTGAAGCCATCCTGGAAACAGTGAGGGAACGGCCCCCACTGCCTTGGCCCTGGCTCAGGCCAGCCGGGAGCCAATGTACAATTTTGTGGTGGCCATCTATGCTGAAACGCATTCAGTCTTAGCTCCATAAGCCCCCCCCCCGCATGGCCTGAGAGGAACAGTGAGGCTCCTCCAGTGGACCATCCCTTGCCACCTGCCCTGGTCCCACTCCCTTCTGCCAGAAACCCTCAGATCTATCCCACTCCTGCCCAGGCCTCACAGGCACCTTGACGCGGATGATGTAGAGCTGGCCATATCCACCCAGTAGGCCACATCCACTCCATCCATGCCCATCCAGTAGGCTGCACCCACCCTGGCCACACCCACCCGGCCCCCTGAGGGCAACCGCAATGAAATTGAGTTTGACACCCCTGAGGTAGACCTTCAACACCAGACTTGTATAGTTGTAAGTTGATATGTAAGTGTATCAGCTACATTAAAAAAAAATAATTTACTTTGCAGTTTAATGACACCCTGTTGTATACAACTCCTCTGCAGTCTGGAATGTATAAACTCAACAACATGCTATCGCTGGCTGGAATGAAAGTGAGTGATTATTATTATTATTTGTAAAGTAGCTTGTCTTATAAAGCATAGTTTGAACGTGTACCAAAATTACAGTCTGAAATTTCTGTTTGAGAAATCAGTTGCTCTGAACATTCTGCCAAATGTAGGTAGCTGTTAGCTGTCTCGTTTTCAGAAAAGGTTGGTAGTAATAAAAAAGCAGTGCGGGAAACAGCAGAGATGGCAAGTTCTTTCCACAGCTTGCTAGATTTTATAGCTGTATGTTAGACTGTTGCCAGTTCTATAATTTGAGCCAGTTCACATCATACAGCCTTATCAGGTCTCACTAACAAATAAGCACCATGCTCCAGCTTATTTCAGGAGAACTCATCTGCTGGCTGTTCCAAAGGTAGGCATGTTCTATGACTGACCTTGTATATGGCCTATTGGCTTATTTTTTTCATTTTTTTTTAAGTCAGTTCTAGTTCATGGTTTTGTTTCTATAGCATCTTAGGCTTGACCATTTGCAAATGTTGCCAGCAGATACAATCAGAACAGTGGCACAAATTAATTAGTGAACCATAGCATGACTAGTCCTGCCATGCAAACCAGCTTTATAAGTGAGGTTGTATATCATTCTTTCATTTGTTTAATTTTTCAGCATGACAAGTGATAGAACATTTCTCTTTTTATACTGTCTACTATCTTGTCAGGTTAAGAAGCCAATCCATGAAGCTTATCAAAATGAACTGAACATAGAAAGTGTAGAACGATCCTTCATCCTCTCAGCAAAGTAAGTGTTGCAAAAACAAACAAACAAAACCAACCCAATAGTTGGTTGGCCTCATAAAGTCAAAGGAAAATCTACTTAGTGATGTTTTATGAAAGAAGTTGCTTAACTAGTGTGTGTATTTAACCCCAACAGTTCTGCTACAGAGAGAGATGAATGGTTAGAAACTATCTCTCGGTCAATTGAAGAATACACCAAAAAAAGAATCACTTTTAACCCTGCTAAAAGTCTAGAAGAGGTAGGCTTTCTTTCTAGAAGGGGTACATTTTTAATGTGAAATTATAAACCGTGAAACCATGTCATGCTCAACACTCAGGAGGCCTTATAATTCTTTCTGTATATTGGGACCCAAGAGAAGGATGAGCAATCAATTGCTGGGTATATTCTAACTTTGCATTTCCTGTACTGTAGTTGTAGTGAATGCTCTTAATACGTGTTGCTTTGAATTTTAGTTTTATAATATTCAAGAGGGCCTTCTTTACCTTGCTGAGAATGTTTATCATTCAGATAAAAAAATGATTTCCCATTCCAATATACGTTAAAATCTAAAATGGTGTCCCAAGCACCATAGCTTTAAAAAAGAAATTGTTCTGATATTGATAATGAGCCTGTAATATATAGTTTTCTACATGAAAAATAGAAAAAAAAATTTAATCCTGTAAATATATTTTTCTGATTACATTGTTTCTCACTCTTCCTTAGACAGACCAAGAAGAAGAAGAAGAAAGACCTATAGGATCCAAAGCTCCAATTTGGATTCCTGATACCAGAGCTACCATGTGTATGATTTGTACCAGTGAATTCACTCTGACATGGAGAAGGCACCACTGCAGAGCTTGTGGGAAGGTTGTGAAAAATTAATATTCTTAGCTTTAAAAAAAGAAGAAAAAATTGGACACAAATGAATTTGGAAAAGATATATGTGCATATATTACCTTTTTCTTTTTTCAGATAATCTGCCAAGCTTGTTCATCAAACAAACATGGATTAGACTACATGAAAAATCACCCCGCAAGAGTGTGTGATCATTGCTTTAAAGAGCTGCAGAAACAGGGTAAAATTAAACCTGTTTTTCACTTTTGCTCATATATTTATTTTAGATATTTTTTACAGGGATTAGAATTTTTAGAATTACAATAGTAATCTTTCATTTAAAGTGGCATACATATTAATTTCTTCAAGAGTTAAATATAAAAAAATTCTAAATATAAAATTTATACATTATTTAGCAACATTTTTAGTTTATAGTATTGTGGTTTTTCAAATATGAAAATATATCTCTTGATTAAACCTATCTTGTTTATTCTTTTGAATTATTTGCAGTCAGTCATATTGAGTTACAATGCCTATTACTTTTTTTTTAAAAAAAAAAACCTTGCAGCTGTCTGAGATGAAACTTGTTACCTGCAAATCTTTGATCGCCAATCTCAGAATTAATGAGAAAGCAAAACATTCAGAATAGCTATATTTATTTATTTATTTATTTATTTCTAAAATTTATATGCCACCCAATCCCAAGGGACTCAGGGCGGCGTACAAAATTAAAACAATAATATGACAATAAAACAATAAAATAAATACATTCATACAGCGTGTCCGATCATATCCCGGCCCACCCCCAGGGACATCAGCCCCAGGCCTGCCGGAACAGGAGAGTTTTAATGGCTTTCTTAAAGGCCGGCAGGGTGGGAGTAGTTCGAACCTTGGGGGGAAGTTGATTCCACCAGGTCGGAGCCACCACAGAAAAGTGGTGTACAATCATGTACAAGTGATTAATGTATAATTACTTGTACATTAAGACATTTTAAAAGCTACAAATTGTTTTTGAAATATTGTATACAAATATCAGAGATGGATGTATAGCTTATAAAATTAATACATGATAAATTAAAAACTCTTTTAGTTCTCTGAATCAGAAATAATTGTAATTGTTACCTTAATTTCAGATAATATGTACACTTCTAAAAATGGATCTCCACTAAATCACCGATTGCCAACTAATGCTTTGTCTACAGTATTACACAGTATTCCATCTGGCAGGAAACAGAAAAAAATTCCAGCTGCATTGAAAGAAGTATGTCAGATCTTCTCAGTATTTTTTTTTTTTTTGTATTTACTAATAAAGATCTGTTGCTTAATGGAGACCAAATATACTGACATCTACCTGTTATTCTTTTCAAAGATTGTAGCTGTAGAATCACAGTACTTATTTTTATTCTGTTTTTTCTGCTTTCTGATTCCCCTTTCTCTCCCTCAGTATTCTTTCTGGGGATTGCAGGCAAGATTACCTGCCTTATTCTCAGCTAATAAAAGTGGAACAGTGATTAGATTTATACCATGAAAAGCCATTATTTGTCTTAATTTGAATGTGTTGATAAGCCACAATGGCATACAGGAAACTTTGAAGTGGCACCCTTTAAAGTTTTATACAATGCACTGAACTGGCGCATTTTGTATCTGGTGTTTGTTACAAAACTGAGAACCATAGTTGGGCAACATTAGGCTCAGTTAAAATGCACTCCAAAAGTATGTAAGCTTTTGATCCCTTTTGTTCCCATCTAATTCAGAGATCTACCAAGATGGTGAAAGGTCTAAAACTGATCTGTCAATTTTTCAGAATTCATCTGTCTTTGCCTCCTGCTTAGGGTTCAGAGGGAGTGGTAATAGTAATAGTTTATTGATTTATTAGTCTTATGACCTTACAAATCAAATCAAATATAGTACATACCGGTAGTCTAATTTTGGAATAAACTGGGAAGAAACAGAGTGATAAAATATAGATGTGTTCATACAAAGAGACAGTAATCAGATAAATGAATCTCCTTTACACAAAACCCCAATTTGTTTAATTTATCAGGTTCATAAAACCAGTCCCTTAGTTATAAACTTAGCAATTCTATGTACATTTGAGCCCAGAAAGAAATACGACAATTTGTGATTAGGATCCCAGTGGACTGTTCTTTCCAAAAGTATTTCAGACTAATTGGGGCATATAATTGGCAGTCAAACAAAATATGAGAAATATTTTCGATGGCTGGGATACCACATATGCAGGTTCCCTAAAGGCAAGTGGAAGAAGCACCCATATTTCGCCGTGGAGACCAATAACTTTTGGTCTAGAATAGATCCTTCTTAAAGATTGTGTCAGATTCAATGACAGGCATTACTCAGGTTTAAAAAAAAAGTTAGCCAACATTTTATTGTTAGCCAATTCTGGGATCTATTTTTAACCCTTTAATTCCATGTTGATTTGAGTGCTAATCAATCTTTAAAAAATTCCTTTGCCTGGAAGGGCATTAAGAGTAGATGCTGGGTAGAAAAGTCATGTTGTGAAATAAGTTTAGAACAGTGGTTCTCAACCTTTTTAATGCCACGACCCCCAACCGGTCGTAAGTCGAGGACTACTCAACCGGTCATAAGTCGAGGACTACTCAACTGGTGCATGCAGCACCATTTGCAGAATGGGACTTTTGGCGGGCTCAGCAGGGCAGAGACAGCCTGGACAATTCCTATTGGCTTTTGAAAGCCAATAGAATTAGATTCTATTCAAGAGAGTCTATTCTATTGGCTTTCAAAAGCCAATAGAATAAAAGGGAGTAGCATAACTAAGGAAAAGGGGGAAAAAATGGTGGACTGCGTTGTTTGGCGACCCCCGTGAAATGGTCGTTTGACCCCAAATGGGGTCCCGACCCACAGGTTGAGAACCACTGGTTTAGAAAGTTGGTTGACCCAGGAATTGGGCTGGGCCATACTTATCCGTTCTGTTAGGCATATTTTGGAAAGTCCGTAGGTTTATTGAATGGATCCTCTGCCAGTATGTGAATATTTTAGTTATTAAATGACTGTCCAAGGAATGCGTACCTGACCACAGGGGAAGATGTGTTCTTATCAGTTCCCAGTATGCATCTTAAAAAACAAGTCTAAACTTGTTCAAGTGAGATACCTTTATTAAGGCCTCACAATTCTGGAAATAGGTCAGCATTGAACTATTTTTGCTTTGAATACTTTCAATATAGGGGTCAAGGTACCCAAATGGTTGTAGTTAAATTTGTATAATCTTTGAGTACTTACCTCTGCCCTTGCTGAGTTTCTTTTAAAATGATTTAACCATGGCCCAATTCTGGTAAAAACCACCCCTAAACAGGTAAAAAAAATCATTTGTTCATTAGGCTCCCCATATATTACCCAGATATATTTCACACTTAAAGAATTAAGAACACAGTAATTATTTAGCGTTTGCAGCAGTCTTTTCAGGCCTATTTGGAAATGTTCCATTAGAATCATGTTATCAACATATAAAGGGATAAAATTATCATGGGTCTTTGGCATATGAGTATCTGCAGCATACAGGAATCCTGGTAAATCACTGACAGAAAAATTAAAAAGCATTGGGGCTAGAATACAACCCTATCTTGACATCATTATGGGTGGGTATACTGTTCATTAGAGAACCATTAATACCTGTACGGACTTTGAAATAGGTTTCTGAGTAAAAAAACTTAACCAAAAATAAAGACTTTGGGTTCCATATTTAAGCCAGTCAATTTCATCCATAGGATATTTCTGTTTGTAGAATCAAAAGCCGCACTAAGATCCATAAATACGGTAAACAGTTTCTTGCCATTTGTTAATTGTTATGAGATGGTGTAAGGTCAAACAATTGTCTATTGTGGAGCACTCTGGTCTGAATCCAGCTCGTTCCTCCATTAAGAGATTTATTTCCGTTACCCAGTTTTTTGTTTTGTTCAACAGATGTTTTACATACACTTTAGCCACAATTCCAATAAGGCTTATCAGTCTGTAGGTTTTTGGGCCACGTTTGTCTCCCTTTTTATATAGGGGGAGTATAATGATGATTTCCTATCTGACTGGAATTCAACCTATATTATTTATATGGATGAACACCCTGCTAACATTGGGGCCCACCAATCAATATGAGTCTTAAAAGGTTCTGGGAGTAGAATAGATGCCTTATTAGATTTTAGAAATAAAATTATAAATTTGTTTTCTGATACTGATATTGGAGACCAGGGAGGCAGGTTTTCAAAAGCTACGGTATCAGTAATTTGTTTGTATGCAAGACCATGGTTAGCATTAGGGAAAAAAACTGCAAAAAAAAAAAAAGTTCTCCGAAATTGAGGTTGCAATAGGAATATCAAATTGCAATTTACAGTATGTTCAATAAACCTGATATAGCTTTCCAGAAGAAAATGGTCTTTTTTGCTAAAACTTCCAGATCTCACCATATTTTAACTCTATGGGAGACTTTTTTTAAAAGATTAATGATTTCTTGTAGTCATGTTTAATTTTTAGCATTTTAGCATGGTTTATTTCTGGTAGGTGTCCCATGGTCTGACTCATTGATGCACTCAATAGCTTTCTGCTACATAAACAGAATCAAATCAATTTTAACTTGCTGACAGTTTCTAATAGGAAGTCTGGCTATTAAAAATTTTCTCAGTGAATGACATAGATCTGCATATTGGGTCAGAATGTTATCTGAATCTTGGGTAGAGGAGAAAATGGAGCTTCTCTAAGGCTGGGCCTGTTCTGAGTTCAGAA
Source organism: Crotalus tigris (assembly GCF_016545835.1). Taxonomy (NCBI): domain Eukaryota; kingdom Metazoa; phylum Chordata; class Lepidosauria; order Squamata; family Viperidae; genus Crotalus; species Crotalus tigris. The sequence continues at coordinate 999,940 of NW_024097319.1, read as the reverse complement.
AGCTAGATAATGCCTTGATATCAACTTTGATCCAATTAAGCTTTCTGTTCTGCTTCACTTCAAGATTACCTCTCTTATCATGGGGCTTGTATAAGCTAATATCAGATCTGCCTTGAAGATGGATTATGATTGATTGATGATCGTTATCCTCCCTCACATGGGCTTAGAGCTGAAAGTGAGTGACTGGCCCAAGATCGCAGCTGCTTTGTTCTTCAGGCAGGATTAGAACTGATAGTTTCTAGCCTAAAGCTTTTAATCACTCCACCAAACTGGCTCCCTCATACTACTTACTGAACACAAATTATTTATATGATTTAAGTATGTTTATATTCTAGTCCTGCTGTCTGAAACCTTTTAGCATTTGCTGTAGTTTTTTTGCTTTAATTTTTAATTTATCTTGGGAAGAATGTTATGCGATGTTATGTGAAATACAAAATACCACTTAGAGAATGTTGAAATTTGGTTTTGCTTGTGTTCAACTTTTCTTTGGGATTCTTAATAAATTTTTCATTAAAACATACCCTTATAGAAAAGTAAATGCTAGTAATTTTTTAGTTTTAATAGGAATTGTATGAATGCTGTGCTGAAAAAAATCTGATGCTTTTATCCACCATCTTGTCAAGTGAATTGTGTTTAACAATAGCATCAAAATAATGAATTATAGATATTTAATATGTCCATACCAGCTCTGGAGGTGAAAGAGATTATAGTTGAACACTTCCAGAAGGCATCAACAACCATTATATGCAACATGTATATGTTTAATTGAAAATAAAAATGTTGTTGAAAAAAGAATCTTAAAAATGACAAATTGCCCACAGGTATTTTCAGATGCAGAAGGAATGATAGCAAAGTATCCTTTATAGCACATTCTTGTTTACCCAGGAATAAGTCCCATTGTATGAAATGTGTTTGATCTTAGTTGAATATAGAAGTAATATTCAACTATAGAGAAAAATACTGTTTTACTTGTGAGGAAAAACAATAATGAGAAGAAGACTAACTAGAAAATGGAGTATAGTAAACCAAGTTATACAACCTCTGGTATGTCTAGAGAGAATAGAAAATATCTTTTCTGAAATTCTCATTCAGTTTAATTCCTCTGGGTTCAATGATTTCTTACTGAAATTCTGGTTCAGAGAGCGCAAGCTAAAATATATATCTGATTGATCTATTTAGTCAGATTTTAATATAAAACCTATTTGTAAATTGTTTTCATTCATTCATTCATCCATTCTAAAGGCCCTTAGAAATATAAATGGAATAAGAGTCCAAGAAATAAGCAAACAAATAAAACTTTTAAAGACTTTTCTTAGCTTTGTTATAGTATATTTGAATCAAACATTATTTTCTATATTGCATTTGTAAAATATTTGTTTTAAAAAATAGTTCAACCAATCAATCAATTTATTACAATTTAGTACAATCAAATAGTTCTCTACTTCAGCGGTCCCCAACCTTTCTGGCTTGGTAGACCGGGGGGGGGGGAAGGGGATGGTTCTGTGTGAGCAGCAGGCATGAGCACTCCACTTGCACAAATGAAGCTTTGCGCGTGAGCACCTGCTCTTTGCACAAATGGAGCTTCACATGCGAGTTGCTTGTGCAAGCTGCACACACACAAAGTGTCCGCCACTTCCGCGGCCTGGTTTCAAAAGGGTCACAGCCAAATAGTGGTCAGTGGACTGGGGACCCCTTCTCTATTTGGCTGAAGGAGGACTAATTAGCAGGAGAGAAAGACTGATTCCTAGTTTTTTTTTTTGAAATGCTGAAAGTGTCATAGAGCACTAAAGTTGCTGAAAGGCCAGTTTACTAACAGAACATGGGCATTTGGACAGTAAATTAGCAAAATATATAAATGTAGCAAGCAGTTATACTTAATTCAAATTATTTGTTTTCAGCAGATTATAATGAAGATAATAATCAGTATACCAGGGAGGGGAGCAATTATACTACACTCTCTTGTAATTAAACTACATACTTGTGTTCATTGTAGGTATCGGCTAATACAGAAGATTCTTCAATAAGCGGCTACTTGTACAGATCAAAGGGCACCAAAAAACCATGGAAACACCTGTGGTTTGTGATAAAAAATAAAGTGCTATACACATATGCTGCTAGTGAGGTAAGAAATGAAAAGCTGAAAAAACATTTCATGAGCAGAATGTTGGGATTGCACTCCTATAGACTCTGTTTAGAGATAGTTCTCGATTTATGACCACAATTGACACTGGAATCCTCAGTCATTGAGGAAGTGGTTATTAAGTGAGAGGTCACATGACTGTTTCTCTCAATAACCACAATCCCAGCACTCCTCATTATGGTATTAAGTGATCATGTTGTCAAGCTATCATTTTTGGAGGAAGCTTTGTCAACCAGCCACCAAAAGCCAGACAGAATCTTCTCAGCAGGTGACAGTAGTTTGAGACCTTCCTTGCTGATTTTCTGGGGAAGCTGGTAGGCAAGATTGCAAATGGTGATCACATGAACGCAGAACACTAGGTAACCTGTTATAAATGTAAACAGATTGCAGAACACAATCACGTGACTGTGGGGAGCCTGCAATGTTTATAACTTCAAGCAAGGATCATAAGTCCCTTCAATTAGCACTGTCATAATTTTGATTGGTCATTAAGTGAGGGCCACCTGAGCTGAATGTAGAGAGTATCTTTAAACAAATCACTGGGGGAAATAACCTAATAAGTAAAATGATTCACACAAAATAATGAGCACTATATAATTGGAATTCACTGTTCTCAGATACAGCAATAATCAGCAATTCTGATAGATTTAAAGGAAACTGGGTGACTTCATGAAGCCTAAAAAAGAATTAGTCTTGATGAGTGATTACATTCTAAATTAATGATAGTGAAGCATATATACCAGGGTAACCACGTTAGTGGAAGAGAGTTATCACTGTTCTATTCATGCTTCTAAGTTTGGAAGGAAGTGTAGAGTAGAAATGCTGTGTATTCAGTCATTAGCTAAATAACTGAAGGATCTGAACCAAAATATTTCCTTCTGCTCACAGTTGGGACATTTAGAATCAAACTCAGGATTTAGTATTGGGCTAGAGTTGCAAGAAACATTCTTGAATGGCATTTTCACTGTTTCAAAAATGAAAAATCACATCTAATTCTGGGTTTCCTTTTAATATTAGGATGTAGCTGCTTTAGAGAGCCAACCTTTACTGGGTTTTACAGTTGCTGAAATTAAAGATGAACACTTAGAATCTAAAATTTTCCATTTATTGCACAAAAATACTTTATTTTACATATTCAAATCAGATGATTCCCAGTCAGCACAAAAGTAAGTGGCCAGTTATATATATGTTAAGTTATAAATTAAGGATATTCTGAGACAGTTTCAAAATATAGTATTGACTGTGATCCTATTGATTATTCCGATTGTACAGAAATTATTTTGCCAACATATAGATATCTTTTTAGTATTCCCAGTGAAGTACCTAAAAACTAGAGTAAATGAATTTTGTTTTTATTAGATTTTAGCAGAAAAAAAGCAGGCATTTGTTACTTGTACATAAATTGAGCAAAAATACAGAAAAAAAACCATATCTTTTTTCAAAAGCCGATTCCAAAAGTAGAGTGCTATTTAAGAATTGGATTCAAACCTGTTGCCTTGACCAGTGGTTCTCAACCTTTTTGAATGAATCAGCCCCTTGAGCCAATGAGGAAGTTGTCATCGGCCCCTTACCCCAACATAACCTCTCAATCACAACATAGGAAATAATTCTTCAATTTATGTAAACACTTTTTTTGTTTTCTTTAAAATTGTCATCTGGACATATTGATGCAAATAATTTATTTCCAGTCTTTTTCCCATATCTCAACTGTGTGAAAAATTTTAGTGCCACCCGTCACTTTATTCCCAAACTTCATGATACATGTATTTCATTATTATCTTATTTATTCAAGACACTTAAATGTAATGACTACTGAAAACAAAATTCAATTGCAAGAAGATGAAATGCCCGAAAAGAAAAACAGTAACATTTAATGATTGAATGACAAGTGAAATTTAAGACGCAAAAAGAAATATAAAAAGGGCATAAGAACAAACCGCAATGCAGGAACTAATAATTTCAAGACGAAAACTCTGAAACTAAATTAAGATTTGAGGAAAGTATATATAGTCATGCACACTGTAAAAAGGATTAAAAAGACACAAAGAAAATATAATATTGAACTGGAGTGCATGCTAAAAAAGTACAATACAAAGAGACACACAAAATATTTTACAGAGCACAACAAAAATTTGAAAACGAAGCCGAAGCCGAAAACTGGAACGTGAAATCCAATGCAAGCAAATACAATGATAAAAGCTCAGACAATTATTAATGAAAAAAATGTATGTACATTAAAAGCAAAAAAAAGAGAACATCAATGGCTGGCCTGTGCTTGGTGAGCTGATGCCAATTTCTTGATGTCTGGAACTATTTTTGTTAATCGCATTATTAAATCACCACGCTCAGAGATCTTCAACATGTTCCTTGACTTAGAAAGGATCTGTTGGATGGCACTGAAGCCCCTCTCCACTAAGTAAGTGGAAGAAAAGGTTAAAAGAAGCAACTTAGCTTCCTCCCACAATATTGGGTAAGTGTTCCTCATTTTCACCCAAAAAGCTTCGTAGCCGTAACTCTGAAAATGTGACTGGGCTTCACAGTCGTATTTCAGATCTGTCAGTGGCTCTTGCAGTTTGGGATGAAGTTGTGCAAAGTCTGCTGTGAAAGGATTTAGCACCCAAGTGGGCATTTCCAGATTTATCAGATCATAGAATCTGGTTTCCATATCTTCTTTTAGTTGCTTCAAGTGGCAGCAAAAAATGTCCAAATCTTCTCTTTGGAGTTCATGTTCATTACCAAGGCTTGGGAACTGATACAGCTCCTGGCGACTCATATTGCTTGCAAGGAGATCCAATATGGAAATAAATGAGCAGATTACTCCCTTGGCCTTAAGAAAATTGATTTTATCTCCTTGCAGCTTTACGTTCACTTCATTCAGCTTGTCAAAAACATTAGCGAGATAAGCAACATCCAGACATCGAAGTTTAAGAGAACTGCTTAAACTTGGGTCAATGGATTCAAGAAATTCAACAACTGTGTCAAAAAGTTCTCTGCAAACACTTTCCTTTTGAAAGCCACCTTACTTCGGTGTGCAAAAGGAAACGTTCAAACTCATCATTTTCTTCACAAAGCTTATGAAAAAGTCGATTGTTCAAGGCATTCAACTTAATTTTATTTACAGCATTAATGAGGTAATGTAGAGACTCGTGCAAACGGCCACTCAAATTTTTTGAGACAAGGTGCTGTCTATGAACGACGCAATGGACAGTCATAACTCCAGGTACAACTGATTTTAGATGAGCTTGTAATCCACAATATCATCCAATCATGGATGCAGCTCCGTCAGTTGCACATACCACGACGTTTGTCAAAGGGATGTTTTTCTCATTAAAAAACTCTTCAACCTTTTTAAATGTCAAAGAACCTTTTGTGTCGGTGGCTAAATTTCGAACAAATAACAGTTCTTCCCCGATCTCTTCATTTCCGTTGATGAAATGGACATAAGCCAATAACAAGGCTTCATTTTCATGAATCGTTAACTCGTCAATCTGCATCACGAATTCTGTATTTTTAAGGTGTCAATAAGCCTTTCTTCCACATCAGCAGCCATTTCATCAATTCTTTTTGATATGGTGTCATTGCTCAAAGGAATCGATTGTGTGATAGTGCTTGTGCTGGGCCCCAACATAGTGGCAATAATAATAAGTGATGTGTATTCACATATGTACGGCATTCTGTACTGAAGCTAGCTGGAGGAACATTTGAAAACACAATTCAATCCACTAATAGCGAGTCATTTGATGTTTTTGTATGACAGATATACAGCGATTCACTGTACGAAAAAGTCTCAAAAGTGTCCCCAAAACTTCTCGCTCCATCACCCCCATATCGCCCTTTTCGTTCCTTCACCCCCACGTCACCCCTTTTCGTTCCATTGCCCCCCTGAAAAATGAAATCGCCCCCTGGGGGGCAATATCGCCCAGGTTAAGAACCACTGGTCTTGACCATTTTTCATTTAGAATTATGCATGGTTTTTATTTATGAAATTTATAGACCTCCCATCTTATCTCAAGGTAACTAACTTTAACATCCTCTAGTGCAGGGCTTTTCAACCTTTTCACCCATTGTACCACTTTTAGGATATGGCAATATCCGAGTACCACCAGTCACCTAGCAAGGTGTCAAAAACTTGATGACCCCCCCCCAAAAAGGAAAAAAGTGATAAAGTACAGGTAGTCCTCGACTTACAACAGTTCGCTTAGTGACTGTTCGAAGTTACAATGGCACTGAAAAAAGTGCTCCCCAAGCCACAGCTGAGCAAGACACGTGCCTGTCCACCCGGCGGCGCTCTTACTCCTGTCCGAGGTTTTCATTGTTGTGAGCATTTCTGTTGAGGATTGGCAGCGGGGGTGGGGTGAGAGGGTGTTTGGTTTTTATTCCCCCTGTCTGCTGGGTGGTTGCAGCAGGTTTTGATCACTTCATCTGGGAAACTGTGACCATCATAAATATGAATCAGTTGCCAAGCATCTTAATGTAAATCACAAGACCCTGGAGATGCTGCAACATTCCAGCTGATCGACGCTTCTTCTGCGCTCAGCAGAAGTGCCATGATCAGCACCGAGCTCCAGCTGGATCCTCATGCTGATCCTGGCGCTTCCACTGAGCCCTGACAGTCCCGAAGAAGCGCTGATCCTGGTGCCTCCACTGAGCCCTGACAGCCCTGCAGCTCCAGTCATCTCTCGCTCAGGCTTGTGCAGTGCTGCCACCGGTTCAGCTCATTCCCCTCCTCCACTACCACTAGAATGGTCGCGTACCACCTGACAGGTGCCAATGTACCACAGGTGGTACCCGTACCACTGGTTGAAAAGCCCTGCTCTAGTGTGGCTTTGATTGTAATTATGTTAAATCAGGATAAATGAGTCAATTACTTAAATATTCCAATTTGCTGAATATATATATATATATATATATATATATATATATATATATATATACACACACACACACACACACACACACACACACACACACACTGAAAACCATTATACTTGATCTAGCAACACAGCTGTAAGTTTAGAAATCTTCTTGTGCTCCCAGAAGATGTCTGGGTTTACATATCTTAGCTCCCTTTCCTGACTTAGTGTGGCAGCATAATAGTTATTACTGTTCTCACCTCTCTTCAAAAGGAATCCCTCTATCCAGCATCTTCCTCCAACCTTGGCACATGAGAAAATATGGCACCCATAGTCTGTGTACCTTACTGACAAGTAAAATAAACAAAATAAAATGGCAAATGGGAATAAATTTTGTAACAGTAAGTTGTAACAGTAAGGTCCTCTGTGTGGAGATGGCTGACTAGAAAAAAAATCAACCCCACCTTACAGAGACAGAACAATCATTCAGAATTTAAAATGGAACTAAAACCTTTATTAAAAAGAAATAAAGTGAAAAGTGATTTTTCGTGTTTTAAACAGATAACTTATAAAACATTCAGTAGCAGGTAAGATAAAAATATAGAGCAACTAACATCACAGATAACATGTTTTCCATAGAAAATATATAGAACATGAAATAGAGAGCCTAATTACCTGAAACAAGAAAGCATTAACCAGTAGATACAGCAGAGAAATTAAATATCAATTCCTAGCTTTTCCTATTTTCCTAGAGAATAGATAACCCTCAGAACAGATACTCCCTTTGTTCATAAAGTACTTATTCTTAGCAAATGCTTTTTTCTGCAAATTATAGTTTAAGTCTAAATGTTGATCTTAAATCTTACTTGTTTCCAGCCTTTGCCTAGCAACTTCTTAGTGATTTTAAAAAAAAGATTCCTAATGAGCAGGAAGGGTTTGAAAGAAGCTGCTTGTTTCATATGTACCAAAACCCTGTGCTTCTCTTTACAACAGAAAGAGATGCCTCAACTAGCAGCTTGCCATCTCACAAGAGGCTTGTGGGCAATTAATGAGAGTGTACATGGGGATGTGGTTTTGTTATTAAAATAATGTTTTCTTTTTTTCCAATAGGTGGATAGAAGCTTTTCAAGAAGCCACAATATTGTAGCACATTCTGGGTTTAAAGAAAATGCATATGACAATGATATTATAGTTCTGTACATTATAGTCAATGAATTGGCCCAGGCCACAGGTCGGCAACCTGCGGCTCTGGAGCCACATGCGGTTCTTTGAGCTTTCCCATGTGGCTCCCAGACTCCTCTGCCATTTGCAGAAAGAGACAGAGGCACTTGCACTTCCATGCTTCTGTGTGTGTGTGTGTGTGTGTGTGTGTGTGTGTGTGTGTGTGAAAGAGAGTGGACTCATGATGTTCTCTGACAAGCTGAAAAGCTTTTTAGGTGGGGCTCCTCCCTTTCCTGCGTCTCTGCAGGAAGCAGGAAGGGCAGAGAGAGCTAGCTAGCCCAGCTGAGCTGACTCAGGAATTCTGGGAGTTGAAGTCCATGAGGTTACTTACCCCTGAGCTTGTTGGAGAACAGCTTGAAGCCAGCTTGCCAGGTGAGCAGAAGATCGGAGGGGGGGGGGGAGAAAGAGAAAGAGAGGGAGAGGAAAGAGAGAGAGAGAGAGAAAGAGAGTGGGGAAGAGGACTGGCAGACCAAGGGCAGAATGAGACCTTTTTGACATCTAAAATGAAGATAACACTGCATATATCCTTTTTTACCTTTATGATACATACATACATACATACATACATACATACATACATACACACACACACACACACACATATTGTTGTTGTTAATTGCGAAGTCGTATCCGACCCATCGTGACCCCATGGACAACGTTCCTCCAGGTCTTCCTGTCCTCTACCATCTTCTGGAGTCCATTTAAGTTCACACCTACTGCTTCAGTGACTCCAGCCAGCCATCTCATTCTCTGTCGTCCCCTTCTTCTATTGCCCTCAATCTTTCCCAGCATTAGGCCCTTCTCCAGTGAGTCCTTCCTTCTCATTAGGTGGCCAAAGTATTTGAGTTTCAACTTCAGGATCTGGCCTTCTAAAGAGCAGTTGGGGTTGATCTCTTCTAGGACTGACCGGTTTGAACGCCTTGCAGTCCAAGGGACTCGCAGGAGTCTTCTCCAGCACCATAGTTCAAAGGCCTCAATTCTTTGGCGCTCAGCCTTTCTTATGGTCCAACTTTCACAGCCATACATTGCAACTGGGAAAACCATGGCCTGGACTATACGCACTTTTGTTGGCAGGGTGATGTCTCTGCTTTTTAGTATGCTGTCTAGATTTACCATAGCTTTCCTCCCCAGGAGCAAGCGTCTTTTAATTTCTTGGCTGCAGTCCCCATCTGAGGTGATCTTGGAGCCCAGAAAAATAAAATCTGTCACTACCTCCATTTCTTCCCCATCTATTTGCCAGGAATTGAGAGGGCCGGATGCCATGATTTTGATTTTCTTAATGTTGAGTTTCAAGCCAACATTTGCACTCTCCTTCTTCACCCGCATCAAGAGGCTCTTTAGTTCCTCTTCACTTTCTGCCATTAGAGTGGTATCATCTGCATATCTTAGGTTCTTGATATTTCTACCGGCAATCTTAATTCCAACTTTTGAATCATCTAGCCCTGCCTTTCTCATGATGTGCTCTGCATATAAGTTAAATAGACAGGGCGACAGTATACAGCCTTGCCGGACTCCTTTTCCAATTTTGAACCAATCAGTGGTTCCATGTCCAGTTCTCACTGTTGCTTCTTGACCCGCATATAGGTTTCTCAAGAGACAAATAAGATGGTCTGGTATTCCCATCTCTTTAAGAACTTGCCACAATTTGTTGTGATCCACACAACCAAAGGCTTTAGCATAGTCAATGAAGCAGAAGTAGATGTTTTTCTGGAACTCCCTAGCTTTCTCCATGATCCAGTGTATGTTGGCAATTTGATCTCTAGTTCCTCTGCCTCTTCGAAATCCTGCCTGTACTTCTGGTAAACACACACACACACACACACACACACACACAGTTTTTCACACAGACCGGTCTGATTGATTGCACCTTGGCATTTTGATTGCTATACTGCAGTTCTACTTTTTTTTTTAATAATCACTTTTGCCTTGCAGCCCCCCAACTAGGGGCATTAAGCAGGCTCAAGTCGCTACTGTGATACATTACAAATTCAGATTTCTTTTTGCTGACAAAAAGATTTGTCAGCAAAAAGAAATCTGAATATGTGTGTGTGTATAATAATGGTAAAAAAGGATGTATGCAGTGTTATCTTCATTTTAGATATCAAAAGGGTTTTGCGGCTCCCAGTGTTTTGTTTTCGACGGGAAATGGGCCCAAGTGGCTCTTTGAGTGTTTTGGGTTGCTTACCCCTGGCCTAGGCAATGCCTTTTTTAAAATAGTGGTCTGAACTTAGTCTCTGGCTCAGGCATGATTTTTAAAGAAATGTGAATACTAGATGTCATACAAAATATGTTATTTATTAAACTCTGCCACTGTTTTACATTTGGTAATGGTCAGAATCATTCTGAAACTCAAGCTGAATTTTAAAGTTTCCTTCATTGCAGAAACTTATAAACCACAGTATCATTTGACAGAAAAGTGCAACAAGGTATTTCTCTGGTCTGTTCCAAAGACAATTTTCACATATGCAAAATGCAAGACTTTTCAGTAGGCTTTTAGGATTTCTTGCTTTAATTTTTGGTAAATCTACTAAACTATTGTGCATTCTACCATCCATATACATTTCATATTTAAACAACTATGTTTAAGTTTATTAATTGGCCTACATAAGGCAATGTAAAAGTCACTTTATAATGATCAGTTGCACATTAACCTCTTACAATGTTATTCATATTTTTAATATTCCATAATGCTGCATCTGATCAATTTCTGGTGCTATATATGGAAGATATTGTGTGAAACTTTTTTCACTAAAACCTGAACTTGACTCTTTCCTGGAAAATTAATGAAATATCTTAGCAGGAAAAGCCTAATATTTGGAATGGAAGGGTAAGAATATACCAATCTTTCTAGATCTATCCCTTTGGATAGTCAAGCAACATTAGCTATTCAGTTGGGTAGCAAGCCATAAGATGATGATTTTTTAAAATTCAGATATTTTTATCTATATGCCTGATTCAGGCATAAATATTTTTTATCCAGAAATCACAGCAAAATTTATAATTAGAATCAAAAGAAAAAAATGAAATAGGTGCCCATTGTGTTTCTAAAAACTATTTTTTAAAGCTGAAGATAGTCCTTCCAAGTTCACAGACGTTTCTTCACTATCACATGATTTTTGCAGGAGTTCATGTGGGTTCAGTTCTTTTCTTTGTATTTTTGTTTTATCCTCAGTACATTACAATAATTACAAAAACTATTAGGACATGAGACACAGAAACTAGCTTAGTAGGGCTGAAGCTACCAATCAAAACTAGCCACCGGCTTTCCTGGCCACCAAGAACACTGTAATTTCCAGGGATAGAAAAGAACCCTTGAGCTATGCACAATGGGAATGCTATATTTTCTAATACTGGCTACCACTTTATTGCCAGATTTGGCAATAATCTAACCATCATCTGGAGTGAACTTCAGATTTTTAGCCATTATCCATTTCATCACAACTTCAAAACATCTGTCAAGCACCAGCTTTCCTGATGACAACTTTACATTTCTGAGTCACTATTCTTAACAGGCCACCACTTTGTGTTCCGGAAGAACAGAACCTTCTGAAGCCTCATAATTCAAATGCCATGGGGACAAATAAATCTCCAGTTGCAACTTTCTAGCAAATACTCAACCCATTCCAGCAATATCCCAAGATCAGTTCGTTAGTATTATTAAAAGTGGCTTAGAGATACAAGAATATGAGCACAGTGGTATGGATTTTCTGTGCTATATCTAGTTGAAGCCAAAGTATAAAAGATCTGAATAATCTTTCAATCATACTTGTAGTTGAATGGCTGAAATCTTTCCCAAGACATTATTTTTGGTTGCTTGTTGTTTAGAATCTATGGGTTTAATTTTTTCAAGGCAGTAAATAATGTCCTCAATAAAGAGGCACTGACCACTAACTGGATTTACCTTTTAGTTTCTACCTGAAAACTACTATATCTGCTCCATAATATGGTTGTACAGGCAGTAATGGCAATATGTGCCTATGTAATAACTGCTATATGAATTGTACCAGTTGTGAGTTTCCAGATAACAATAAAGTGCTGATTATGACCTGTAAAGCCTGTGTTTACAAAGGCCTGGCTTTTTGAGACTTTCTGTCCATTTAATAAGATGTGACACAACCAGAATGCTTCAGATTTCAATTTTAAAACATTGCCAGTTGATAAGATGTAGGCTGCTAGTCTTCTCTCTTAAAGCACTTGGTTTCTGGAATAGTACATCCCAAAGTTCAGCAGGCCCTTAAGACTTGGTTCTTTCACCAGCTGCTGGGTGAGAACTATGCACTTTTGGGGAATTTTTATTTGTTATATTCTTGGTTTATTGCCCCTTTCGTTTGCATACTGTATTGGAGATAAGATTGTACACCCTCCACCATCACTCTATCAAGGTGCTTATAAATATGATTTATAATTTTTTTATGATCTTATACTTAGGGGTAGAGCTGGGGCAACTGAGTGGAGCTGACTGGATGCCCTTCCTGACACCTATGTGGAGTTTGCAGCAGATATTTTTTCTTTGTGCCTAAGAAAGAAACATCTGCCGCTACCTAGGATTGAACTCTTAACCTTCCAAGTGTGAGGCAAGTATCTTCACCACTAGGTCACCATGCCACTCAAATGTGATTTATAAATAAAAATATGGATACGAATAGCCATCATGAAATGAGTCCCATATCAATATCTTGTTGAATTGTAGATCACAATAATTGAAGCTGACCTCTTAAATTCTGATCAGATGGCAATCTCTTAAATTCAGTAAAATTGGCAAAAACTGTGGCACATCATTTGCAGCAGGTGTATCCTCCAACATGCTGCAACCTTTTGCAAGGGATACAGAGTCAGATTAGCCTTGAACAGTCCAGCCACCATCTGAAATTTTTTTACAGAGCATTTCACTAAAAGGATATTGAGAAGTAAGTTCTCTGTGCAATCATTTGGAGTGGTACTTTGCCAGGTAGAGAGAGATACATGAGATCTGAGTCCTTACTAGGTCAGAGTGATATTAAAACCAGATAGCCTTTTTCCTCAGTGATGAGGTCTGTTCATGTTCCAAATTAAACTGCACTGATTCACTCAAAGTGGAGAGGAGGAGATTCTCCAAGACCATTGGGAAACCAGCACAGAGCATGAGCAGTCAGTAGTCATCTTCTGACTTCCCGATCTCTTCACCTTTCCTTCCTACTGATGATTGCTGATGACATTGATCTTTATTTCCCTTTACCCAAGCACATATGGTCCTTAAAACCAACAACCTAACAAAACAAAACAAATCATATTCTTAACCCAGTAATTTTTCATCTCTTTTCCTCCTTCCAATTAAAGGAAGGGTGGGTTCAAGCCTTTTCACAAAACAAAGTGGTAAGCAAAATGCAGCCCCCTTTAGTGATAATGTGCTACCAATAGTAAGCTCTGATACGTTCTAACTTTGACAGCAAACAGATTTTCAGAAGATATCTGGAAAATTTCCCTGCAGTTCCTTCTATTCTGATATCTCAGGTTTAAACGTAAGTAAAAAGGGATCACTCATAAAGGACAAAAACAACTTTCTAAACTAAAGCATGCTAAATAACGTGCTAGAAAATCAGTGTTTCTCAACCTTAACAACTTGAAGCTGGGTGGACTTCAGTTCCCAGAATTCTCCAGCCATCTTTGCTGGCTGGAGAATTCTGGGAGTTGAAGTCCAGACATCTTCAAGTTGCCAAGGTTGAGAAACACTGCTAGATAAAGATGCTTTCCAATCTTGACCGCAAGAACTTAATACGGGTCTAAGTGTACAGTTTCTTTGCAACAAAGGAAAGTGCTTCCTCGATTTCCCAGTAAAACCTACAGTAATGGTGGCCTTCCATCCGAGTACTAACTAGATCAAACCCTTCTTAGTGTCCAAGCCTAGACCAAGTCCTCCAGGGGCTTCCAAGTGATAAAACGTCTTCCTAATATGCGTCTCTGAAAAATGCACGGAATACTGAATGGACATTCCAATAGCTCTCTCCACTTGCCTCCTTAATAAACCTGATCGACAGGAAAACCCGCGAGAAAATGCTTAGCTAGTTCTCATACTGTTTCTCCGCCCCTCTCCCCTCATTGTTACGGCTACCAAAGGCAAAACGCTTCCTTCCTTCCCTTTCCTCGGGCCGGCACGGTGACGTTCGTTCTTCCCTCGCTACGGGCTTACTTTGCGCATGCGCAGCCGTTCTGCGGGTAGCGGAGGCTACTGCGGAGGGGGAGGGGAAACAGAACGTTACGCCACGCCACACGACGGGACAGGACCGAACGTAGAAATCGGGGTCACGAACTCTGACCTCCCAGATCCGGAGCCGCCACCGACAAATAAACCCTAAAGAGCTGCAGCTGCGCCTGACAGGTAAGAGGAGGAAAGGGCGGGGATAGAGAAATGAAGCGCCCGCCGCTGGTGGTATCCCAGTTCAGAGAGGCCTTCCCTTCCTTCGGAGGTTAGGCTGGCCAGGCGGCTTCGTCGTGTTTCCTAATTGCGGCCTCTTCCGTGCCTTGTAGTGGCAGGATGCCGTTATGCATGTGCTGGACGGTAGAAGTAGTAGTAGTAGTAGTTCCTCCTGGTGCCGCCGCCGCCGCCCCTCTGACCTTTCACCCACAGGAAAGGCTTGTATCTTCCCTCCCCGGATCCTAGCCGCGCCCCGGGGCCTTTTCTTGTGGACCTCGCCCTCTGCTTTATGGGAATTTGAACGCGATGGAGTTAGAGTCGGCCCGGTCGTTACTTAGGCTGCCGCTTTGCTGTGCGGAAAGGCTTCGGAGCGTTGCTGTCTTACACCGCAGCAGCCATTTTGTGTCCGCGAGTGACAGCGGGCTGGTGCCTCCCTCCGACTGGTTGACGGACGGGTCTCCTGCTGGGTTAAATACTTGAGGCCTATTACTCAAAACTGCAGAGGAAGTGGGCTGACTAGTCTAATTCCTTCCTGTATCATTGAACGTTGGTAGATACAAGAGCAACAACACCCACCAACAACGTGCCTTCAGTGACAACGTTAGATGTTACTGAAAGGGATTCCTTTCATAATTTTTCCTGATAACGTTGATTTTACACGCAGTTATGTAGCTCTCCGTGAGTGCATTCAAATGCAAGAATTAATCTTAGTCTGTAGGGGTGTGGTAATCTTTGTTCTTAATTTTAAAATATTAAGCTTAATTTTCTAGTTCTTTTGTCCCATAATTGAGAATAATAGTGTGAAATATTACTTTCTGATTCATTCCTCCTGTGCATCTATTTTTATGCAGTGTGGGTCGTAATTACGGCAAAACGCTTTCAGTATGATTTAATTAAATTCTCACGCAGATGAGAATTTACTGTGGGCTAATCTTTGGTAAGGATTTTAAGCTGTCATCAATAACCGATCTAGCAATGTTGCCTGTTTCTGCTCTAGAAAATACTGTACTGTCTAATTATTTTACATTTCTTTTTAGCATGGTATATACAGTCCACTTTTCCTTAAGTTTCAGACCAGAGACACATGCAGAAATTACATTATATCATGCCCTCTAATGACTACATATCTCTCCCTGCAATAGCATTGACCACTGGGACTGAATATCTCCTAAAGCTAATAAATAGTACAACTTGTGAATGAGAAAGGATCATATTGATAAATTAAAAATAATTATTAGTTGCAAAGCAATACCTGGCATGCTGTTTGGAGCTAGCAGAGTGCCAGCAGAACTGGAGTTGATGGACCTGGAGATGTTGGAGGCATTCGAGAATATATTTTTGGAGGCAGTAATAATAGTAATGGGGCATTTATTTTGTTTTTTAAAATGCTGCTGAACTGCTGTTTTGCTGACTTCATTTTGAGGAAGTATATAATCTTATAAATGCAATTGCCCAGAAATTCAATTCCTGATAAACCCAATGGAAAAGATCTGTAATTAGATATATCTGATGAGTCCCAACCATGATGAAACCAGACACATACTGCCTCCTGGTGCTCAGAATACTTTTCATTAATCACATCTAAAAGTATCTGGCTTTGAAGTCTGGGATTTAGCATTTTGATTCAATAAAAGGGATAGATGTAGGGTTTTCTTCGAAAATGATATTAAAAGTGTTCCCTTGCCCATTCCCTTACTTATTCTTAACATGCATTTATTAGATTGCATTGGTTGACTGGAACTATTTCTCATCCTTGCCCTGTATAAAACTCTTTTCTTTCTGTTTCTAATAGTGTGTATTAAAGCAGCCATTGAGTTTTCTTGAAAATTGTGATCTAGAAAATTGTTCACATATTTCAACTGATATAGTAATTAGAATTAGAATATTTTCACTATGTAATGTGCCTACAATTGTATATCATATAGATTACTCAGAGATAACCTTTCTGTTCTGTTCTTTTTGAAATTGGCTTTCTGATGTTTAATAATAATTGCCATGTATTTAAAAACTATTATTAGAAATCAGAAACAATACTTACTGCTCTTTTCTATTTTCCCAGAATTTAGTTTTAATATTTGAAAAATAATGTAGATTCTTAAAATGTACAAGATACAAGTACATTTGGTAATTCTGTATGTAAGCAAGCATTGCTATATAGAACCTTTTGATCCAGTTTGATGGTTCTGTTACTTTAAATCCATCATAGGGAAGTGTGCAAAATGATGCACAAATATCTCTTTGATAATCTGAAATCTACTTATTTAACATATGGTTAGACTAAAATTATAGCCATTTTTCCATTTTTTATGAGTAATCTTATGTTCAAAATATCCATGTGTATAGATTTTGCATTACATATTTTTAGTGTATTATAGTTCTGGTATACATTTTAAAATTCAATTTTGTTAGTTTCAAAAATGATAGTGAAGTAATGTGATTTCTGAAACTTCTATTGCTTAGCTGAACTTACATTCATATTGTCTCTAAATTTAAAAAGTGAATAGTTATCTCAAAAAGGAAATTCTTTTGGATTTGATCAATTATACTGTTGCAAAGAACTTACTGAAGCACTAAAATTAATAGATTTTTCTGTTGGTTTTTTTTTAAATTATATAGATGTTAATTTTTGCTGTTCTTATTATCAAAAAAGTGAGGGTGGATCAAATACCCATAGAAAACTTTAGGCTTCAAGCAGTTATCAATTAACCCTTTTAACTGAACATTGCAGAAAGTAAAGTTGTGATTATTTTATTCTGCTATAGGCTTTTTCCAAATAATTGTCATGATCTTAATTATTTCAGATTAATTAGAAGTATCACTTGTATTTTTCTTGATTGTTCAGAGAAACCATTATATTTGATCTATAAAATTAGAATGGATAAGCATCTAGTGACTTAATTGTGTTCACAGTTCTTTGTTTCAGAATAGACTGTAGTTATAAACAAATTAATCTGGAAATCAGGTAAAAGTTTACCGAAGTGACAATACTGTAATACATACTGCTGTAATTTGTTATTTACTGTACAGCAGTACATAAATTGTTGCAAGATGTATGTAGCTTAAAATCTTAAAAAATATTTTTTTTTTGTAATGAAGTAAACTGTGAAGTTGCTATTTAAAATAATTCATCCAGTTTGTGGTCTTTCTAGGGTAGCATTTGCAACAGCTTAGAGCAGTGGCCCCCAACCTTTTGGGCACCAGTGACCAGTTCCATGGAGAGAGGTTTTTCTACGGATTGGAGGGGGTGTGGTTTTGTCTGCTGCCTAAATCCCACAAATGGGTCTTCACTTGTTTGAGTGGACCAGTTTCTGGCATGCTGCGGACCAGAGGTTGAGGACCCCTGGGTTAGAGTCTATCTTCTGCAGTTACATCTGAGTCATGGATAAATAACTTACAGTGAGGGGGAAAAATGTTTGATCCCCTGCTGATTTTGTACGTTTGCCCACTGACAAAGAAGTGATCAGTCTATAATTTTAATGGTAGGTTTATTTTAACAGTGAGAGACAGAATAACAACAACAAAAAAATCCAGAAAAACGCATTTCAAAAAAGTTATAAATTGATTTGCATTTTAATGAGTAAAATAAGTATTTGATCCCCTATCAATCAGCAAGATTTCTGGCTCCCAGTATCTTTTATACAGGTAATGAACAGAAATTAGGAGCACTCTCTTAAAGGGAGTGCTCCTAATCTCAGTTTGTTACCCGTATAAAAGACACCTGTACACACAAACAATCAGATTCCAAACTCTCCACCATGGCCAGGACCAAAGAGCTGTCCAAGGAGATCAGAGACAAGATTGTAGACCTACACAAGGCTGGAATGGGCTACAAGACTATCACCAAGCAGCTTGGTGAGAAGGTGACAACAGTTGGTGCGATTATTCGCAAATGGAAGACACACAAAATAACTGTCAGTCTCCTTCGGTCTGGGGCTCCATGCAAGATCTCACCTTGTGGAGTTTCAGTGATCATGAGAATGGTGAGGAATCAGCCCAGAATTACACAGGAGGATCTTGTCAATAATCTCAAGGCAACTGGGACCATAGTCACCAAGAAAACAATTGGTAGCACACTATGCCTTGAAGGACTGAAATCCCGCAAGGTCCCCCTGCTCAAAAAAGCACATGTAAAGGCCCATCTGAAGTTTGCCAGTGAACAACCAAATGATTCATAGGAGAACTGGGTGAAAGTGTTGTGGTCAGATGAGACCAAAAGTGAGCTCTTTGGCATCAACTCAACTCACTGTGTTTGGAGGAGGAGAAATGTTGCCTATGACCCCAAGAATAACCCCCCACACACCCCATCAAACATGGAGGTGGAAACATGATTTGGGGGTATTTTTCTGCTAAGGGGACAGGACAACTTCACTGCATCAAAGGGATAATGGATGGGGCCATGTACCGTCAAATCTTGGGTGAGAATCTCCTCTCAGTCAGGACATTGAAAATAGGTTGTGGATGGGTATTCCAGTATGGCCAAGACAACAAAGGAGTGGCTGAAGAAAAAGCACATTAAGGTCCTGAGTGGCTAGCCAGTCTCCAGACCTTAATCCCATGGAAAATCTGTGGAGGGAGTTGAAGGTTCAAGCTGGCAAACTTTAGCTTTGAAACTGTAATGACTTGGAAAGGATCTGCAAAGATCCTGAGATGTGTGCAAACCTGGTGGCCAACTACAAGAAACATCTGACCTCTGTGATTGCCAACAAGGGTTTTGCCACCAAGTACTAAGTCATGTTTTGCGGTAGGTGTCAAATACTTATTTCAGTCATTAAAATGCAAATCAATTTATAACTTTTTTGAAATGCATTTTTCTGGATTTTTTTGTTGTAATTCTGTCTCTCACTGTTAAAATGAACCCACCATTAAAATTATAGACCAGTGATGGCAAACCTTTTAGAGACCGAGTGCCCAAACCGCAACCCAAAATTACTTATTTATTGCAAAGTGCCAGGGCCGCATCAGCATTGTGGTTCTCTCAGGGAGGACGGGGTGTGTGGCCCACTGGTTGGGCGTGGCCAGGGTGGTCACAGGAGACTGGGTGGATGTGACCAGGTAGGCGTGGCCACCTCGATGTTCTAACACCTCTACTTGAGCTTGCTAGCTGGCCGTTTTGCCTGCTTTGTGCTTGGTGGGGCTGCTGCTCCGGGCGGCGGCAGCCCAATGGACCTGTGCAAGCTGCTAGTGGCCGCAGTGTGCGTGCCTACAGACAGGGCTCTGAGTACCGCCTTTGGCACGCATGCCATAGGTTCACCACCACTGTTATAGACTGATCATTTCTTTGTCAGTGGGCAAACGTGCAAAATCAGGGGATCAACTATTTTTTCCCTCATTGTATGGTTCACCATATGTTGTATAATTCTAAATCCTGTCAGGTATAGGCTGTAAGAATAGCCAAAAAAAATCACAACTGTACTTAAACACTTCTTGATAAGTATAGATTCCCTTTTTTCTGATATATATTAATTACTCTGATGCTTTCTGTATATTTATCTGGTAATAAACAATCCAGACTTACAAGTGCTTACAAGTAATTTTTAGATGTGATTTGTACACTTGCCAAAAATAGAAACATAAGAAGCTATAACAGGATTAAGGTGTCTGTGATGCTTAGGGTGTTATGGAATAATTGTTAGCAACTTTAGTCCGCATAGCTAATGGTGAAAAAATAATTACAACAAAATTTCAGTATCTGAAGATTTTGTAATACAATATAACTAGGCTATTTTTTTGTAATGACAATGGGTACACGTTTCCCATAATAAAATGAAGATACTATCATGCCAGAGGTCTGCCTTTTAAGACCACCAAGAAGCTGCAATTAATGCTGACTACTGTGGGCCTGGTTTTCCATAGATCTCCAAGTGCAATTCAGAGTACTGGTTTTCACCTTAAAATTCTATGTGATTTGGCTTCTAGCTCTTTTTTAAGATTGCCTTCTGTGTGTGAAACTGATATATGCATTCCAACACATCTCTCAATGGTGTTTCATTACCAACATCTCACTGTCAGATCAGTGCTCATACTAATGATCCTCTGAAAAATAGTAAAAATAATTTTTTTAGGAAGCATTTGGAGCATGATGAGTGTTAGCTACCTATACTATTATAATGTATTATTATGTACTGTTACATTAGTTTTTGGATCATGAAAAAAACTATTAAAGGAGGAAAATCAACTTGTTTGAGCTGTGGAGTTGGAGAATGCTCTTGTGTGTTCCTTGGACAGCAAAGATGGCAAGTACAAGAGTGTATACAACCAGACATTTCACTAGAAGGCAAAAATCATAAAATTCTGCCTTACTTATTTTGGCCATGTCATGTGATTAAACTAACTGGAGAAGGCAGATATACTCAGAATGGTCAGTGATAAAAGAAAGTGAGGCTGCCAAAAAGATATTGGCTAAGCCAACCCCAGCCAGAGCATAAAACAACTGAAAGAAACCATACAAGATAGGAAAATATGGAGAGAGGTCCATACAATCATTGAGAATCTGACACAATTGAACAGATAGCATCATCATCGTCTTAGTTTTAATATTTATTTCCAGTATTTATATTCTCCCTCGGTCCTAAAAGATTCTGGGCATATAATAGCATGATAAAACATAACATACAAAAATCCAAGCATAGCGGAAACAAACAAGGTACTGTAAAACACTAAGGTGCTCAAGAAGATGGTTTTGGTTGGGGTCTGGTTTTCTCCTTGGTAGTTCCTTGATTAATGTATTTGTTTGCCTGCTTCATTGTTAGCTTGCTTTCTCTTCTATTGGAATTTTTATTGTTTTTTTCCCAAATAAATTTATTGAAGAATATAAGTAGAAGAAAATGTATACAAACTACAAAATATAAAAAAGAAAAATGTGAAGAAGAACAAGTAACTTATTTACTTACATATCAAATTTGTATGGCCATCCATCTCACAGTTGTGACTTTTCATTCCTACTCTCCTCTTCATCCCAACAAGTACGAACAATTTAAGTAATTTATCACCTTACTTAAGAAGTTCCAAGAAGGTTCTGCATCCATTTGCGCTACTCAGGTGACCTTGAGGACACAGACAAATCTCCAAGTGGCCTCAACAGCTCCCCAAAAGAATACAAATGACCAGCTGTCTGCAAGGAATATAAATCCTTCCATTCCCCACCAGCCAGTCAGAGCTGAAGCAGCTTTTGGATGAGAATCAAAACGTCTTCAAAGAAAAACAAGAAAGACCAATTGCCTCTTGAAAATGCACCTTTGGGACAACCATGACCTGGATGACTGAGAATCTCTATAGACACCTCTCTTAAGATACAGGGTGTATTCTCTTCACCTCTTATCTATGTTTCTTCATTATCAGCAAAAGTCCATTGAGGGATGCCAGATATAACTAATTATATTTCTTAACCATGATTGATTAAGCCAACTTTATATTCCTCCCCTATAATTTTAACATTCTTAATTCTTAACTCCTTGCACTAGAGTCCCAGAGCTAAATTTCTTGTCATATTTTTTGTCCTTTCCAAAAAATCTTCCAAAACTTTTGTAGGTTTTTTTTTTTTTTTTGTGCATCCAGTAAGAGGACATTTTTTGAGTCTCTTTTCAAAAAATCGTGCAAGACTTTTAACAGATCATCTCTTTTCTGGATTATTGCTTGGATGAAGCATTATCCTGTTTCATTTGTAAGTCAACTACATTCTTTTCTGTATTCTGTTTGCTTGCTACATTTATATCTATACTCAAGATTAATTTCAAATTTATCCAGAGTAATTTGTCTGAAAATTTCAAGACTACTTTTCATAAATTTTCATCAGAACGCTGTTAAAATATTTTTCCATTCTTTATTCAATTGTCCTCTTTCCTATCCTCCAGCTACCTCTAGTGTCCGTTATCTTGTTTGACCTAAGAAAACACAAGAAGTCCCATGGGGTTATTCTAAAAATTTAAAATTACAATTCCATCTGAATCCTAAATCTGTTGCTAATTTTCCACATTCAATAGTTTGAGCATTCTTTTTGCTTTTGTTTTATCCAAAAACTTATATTTTAAAAAGTTTAAAATTGAATTTAAAAATTATTTCTAAGGAAAAGGCAATTCACCAACTAAATAAAGTATAGCTTGCTATTCCAAAAGGTCTCAAACATCCCGGGTTATGTGATAACCACTTGTGACTTTTCCACTCAACTTCCAGTTATCTTTAGTGAAGCGTGCAAACCAGAGTCTGCATTTCCTGCCTCGGATAAGAAGAGCAATCTTTCTCCTTCTGTCCTGGCCACTTTTGATAGAGGCACAATTGAAAGCATTTTAACAAATTGCATCAGTATTTGGTTTGGTGGTAACAGAGCCTCAGATAGAAGGTGCATACAGAGAGTGGTAAGGACAGCTGAAAAGAGTATAGGAAGCTCGCTTCCCATTATTCAGGATACTGCCTATAAGTGCTATGTGCTTAGAGCTCAAAGAATTGTTAGAGACCCCACATACCCACTTCATAATCTATTTCTGTTACTCCCCTCTGAGAGGAGATTTTGAAGTATTTCTAGTAGGACTATTAGATTCTGCAACAGCTTTGTTCCTTATGCCATCCGTTCTATAAATTTTCAGGATTCTTTTTTCTCGCCATGTATATGTATACATCCGGACTGTGTTGTTTCTCTGTGTCATATATGTTTGTATATGTAGGTATATGCATAATTTTTTGCATGTTTACGTGGAGTATATTGGAGGTGGTTGCCTTTGAGAGCTGAATGCAACAAAATTTCATTTTAATGTATGCTAATTAAAGTGACAATCAAGTTATTCTATTCAAGCAAAATCAATGGGGGAAGCTGGACTCGCTTAACGACCACATGATGCATTTACAAGTGTAGTAATTCATCTACCAATCATACAAAAAGGTCATAAAATTGGGTGCGACTCAATAACCACCTTGCTTAGCAATGGAAATTCTGATCTCAATTTTGGTTATAATGCGAGGATTATCTGTACAAAATTAGCATGTTGTGCAAATTTAGTATGTGTTTATGCAAGTCCAAAGCCTACATAGAAATGCAAGCCCACAATATGGGGTTAATGAATAACCTTATGTAAGCAATATAGGTAGTCCTTGACTTATGACACAATTGAGCCCAAAATTTCTGTTGCTAAGTGAGAAAGTTGTTAAGTGAGTTTTGCCTCATTTTATGACCATTCTTGTCACATTTGTTAAGTGAATCTGAGTTCCCCATTGGCTTTGCTTGTCAGAAGGTTGCAAAAAGTGATCATATGACAACTGGGACACTGCAACTGTCATAAATATGAGTCAGTTGTCAAATGTTTCAATTTTGATTATGTGACCAGAGGATGCTGCAATGGTTGTGTGAAAAGCAGTCATAAGTCACCTTTTTCAGTGCCATTATAATTTTGAACATTCACTAAATAAACTGTTGTAAGTTGACGACTACCTGTATATGCAGAGACATAACATTCTCAAGAAAGTTAGAATAACATTGTCCAGATCATAGTTTTCTGAGTTGTAAAATATGTCTTTGAAAACATCATTCAAAAAGGCTGAATGAAGAAAAATGGATACATTTGAATTTTGGTGCTCAAGAAATTCACTGACAGCTTTATAGAGTGTAAGAATAAAGCAGTCAATACAATGGAGGAAAAAAATAGTCTGAAAATGCTAATAAAAAAAACTAAAGCTTAAATATTTTGGACATATAGTTTGAAAGTAAGGATCATCCAAGAAGATCATCTTGCTTGGAAAAATCAAAGGCAATAGAGGACCAACAGACGATATAGTAACTGGAAGTATCATTAATGACTTAACATGCATCTATAAATTCAAGATTTATAGCAAGATTCTAACAAAATAATGTCCATTCAGTCACAAAAAATCAAACAAGTTTAACTATGGCATAACATGCCTCAACGGTTTAAACTCTTAATTTTCAGAATTTTTGAAGAATACCCTTTTTAGCTACACAAATTATGATCGTTTCAAATATTTCATGGATAGAAAACTGTTTTTGTGAAGCTTAAATTTTCAATCTACTCATAGTGAACTAGAACTCTCTCTAAATAGATACAGTGAAAGTTAACATTGTAGAAATATTTGAGGAATTGAGAATATGTGGTACCTAGAGAACCAGTTTGGCATAGTGGTTAAGACATCAGACTAGAAACTGGGAGATCATTAGTTCTGGAGCTGTCTTAGTCATAAAGCCAGTTTGGATGATCTTAGGCCACTCACTCTTGGGCATAAGGCAATAACAAACTACTTCCAAAAACCCTCGCCAAGAACACTGCAGGGACTTCTCCAGGCAGTCATCAGGAGCCAACAAACTGACGACAAAAAAAAAAGTGGCATTAACCAAGAATTGGTTATAGAATGTAGTTTCTAAATAAATCTAGCTTTTTCTCATGGTTGGAAAATAATGGCTAGAAGTATGCATTCTGAGGAAGCAAACAATTATTGCTATAGTTTGAACAAATTCTGGCTTGCAGTATATATAATAGTACCATATAGTTGGCATGTATTAATGTACTATTTATTATAGTAAGAAAACAATATTAATTGCCATTAAAAAGTATCTCATAAAGTGTGTGTGTGTGTGTGTATGTTAGGGTTAGGCAGTGATAAAGTTTCAAATGAGCGAAGTAGTTTAGAGAATAATGTATGTAGGCACTAGTGGTAATAGCTTTATTATGATTAGTAACTTCAAATAAACGCTATGTTAAAAGAAAAGGGTAAATTCAAGTAAAATAATGTAGACCATTATAAAAAAATAATAGTTGAAAAAATCTATAAAACTAACTATAAAATATTCAGAGCTAATTTACTAAATTACTAAAACTATTAAATTATCCATCACAAAAAACTTCAAAATATCTAATTTTTAAGTTAGTTGTAATTAGAATGTTTAACTTCTTAAGTGATAACTCATATTAACATAAATGAAGTAATATACATTTGTTAGCTAACTTTGATTGTTGCATAACATTATAAAATCATGCGATGAATTTTAAAATACCTTGATCAGGATTATAAGATTATATAGGGAAAACTAAACTATCCTGTCACAAATGCCACTTTCCTGGAGGTCCTATCCAAAGTATTTGCTGTAAGGGGGACAATAAGATTAGCACCTGCATTTTTCTTGTGTCTTGTTAAAAGAAGTCTAATCAAGTCTTTAATGCCAATTTGAATAAAAGGAGTAACGTAAACATGGTATTCATTCAATTTCTTCTATGTGCATAGATGTTCTTGTATTGGTATGCCATTTCATACCCTTCTGGAAAAGGTGAAGTTAAAACATTGAGTCTAGCTAATGTACAGACTCCAGGCAAAAAATGTTGGTAAGGTAATCTAACTTCTGACAATGGCCTTCTTAGCATGCCTAGGTTTCAGATTTTTGAAGTAAAGCTTATATCTTTTTGTAAATCTAGATCAAGAAACTTAAGTTTATTTTTCCAATAGACTTTTATCATAGCCAATTAAGAAGGACCAAGAATTCTTTATTGTCCATTGTAGGTGGGTGGTGTTTCTTTTTTGATAGTTTGCCTAATATAGAGGAGTTGAATGAACTTGGGACAAATGTACATCCCTGTTTCACCATCTTCTGAGTGAATATTGTTGGAGAGAGGACAGATGGTCTGAATAGCTGCATGGGACTTGTGTTATACTGTATAATTAATATGGGAACATGGTAATCAGGAGATGAAACTTGGTTTCTTCCATATCCTGCTTCTTGGGATCAAATGAATGCTGTCTAATGAGTTTACCATGGAGTCATGCAGTGTAGTTTTCAATCAAAAGTTAGAGGACTAGATGGTAGTCTAGCATTGAGTAGCCCTTGCTTTTCCTCTGTATAGGCACTCATCTTGCATTATCAGCAGTTCCTTTTCTGATTTACACATCTACTGCTTCACAAATTTGATGAAAATGCATGTACTTTAAGGAGGTGCTGACAGGTATGATGTATGCATTCCAAATCATCTTTCCCTTTAGAATCCAGATCTCGATACAATCTATGAATGTGTGTGTATATATTAAATAATCATAATCAAAACATTAAAAAGTCACTGACAAATCTTCATTTGAATTTATTTATTTATTTAATTTTATTTATATGCCGCCCAATCCCAAGGGACTCAGGGCGGCGTACAAAATTAAAACAATAATCTAACAATAAAACAATAAAATAATACAATCATACAGCGTGTCCGATCATATCCTGCCCCCCCCCGGGGACATCAGCCCCAGGCCTGCCGGAACAGGAGAGTTTTAACAGCTTTCTTAAAGGCTGGTGTCAGACCCAGCGTGACACCTACCCGGCATAGCATCCAGCGTGGCTTGAGTTGACGGTCTAGCGCATCCAGGCAGCCCCGACGGAACGGCACCTACACCGCCGGCGTCGGTTGATTGCGCGCATGGCTCCCTCACGTGATGGGGCAGCTGCCGGAGTGACTGCAGACGGGGGAACACGACCTTGAAAGAGACGCTGGGTCTGACAAGTTCTAGTGTTAGCGGACGAAGGGGAACTGACGGATAGAGTTAGGTCACGGGGTTTGCTGTTGTTCGGGCCGGCTGTGAGGAAACGGCAGGGGATCCGGAGGGTGGAGTTTATCACAGGGTGGGGCGGACGGGTGGAGCATGGGCGGGGTTTCCTTATATGGCTTGTTTAGGGTGTGTGTGGTGGGCGTAACGCGATGTGACATTTAACGCGCGGGGACGGAGCCTTCCCAGGGCAAACTTTGTTTTCCTACAACGTGCAATAAACCTTGTTGGATCCTGGAGCGTTCCTGTTGTGTTCTATTACCGACCTACCTAGGATGTTCCGTACAGTAAGTTTGCCCTCACCATTTATTTCCGATCGACGCCGGTTGCCTGCAGCGTTATGGCGGAGGGAACGCAAGGGGCGGACCCGGTGGAAGCTGCGGAGGCGGCGGAGCCCGACGAACAGCTGGAGAGCTCGGACGTCGATGGTGCAGTAGCCAAGCAGCCGGTAGTGCGGCCAAAGGAGAGAGTTCGCATTCCGGCGGAGTTGGAACCAGGTTTAAGGCTACAACGCCCGGTGGGGACTGAGGCTGACTGGTGGTTAGGTTCGGCATTGGGAGGACCAGAGGACAATAGGGGTCGGCGGTTAGCGCCGAGTTTCACTGGATGGAGGGAACGTAGGGTGACTGGAGATCCAGAGGAGGAATGGAGCTGCTCCACGGCTCCAGGACAGTATACCTTAGATGTCCTTAGGGAGCAGTTCGGGGAACGTCTCCATCCTGCAACGCTCCGTAGTCCTGTTAAGGGCAGTCCGGTTTATTCCTCCCGTTTCCACCTGTCAAGTCCAGGGATGGAAATGAAAGCATTCCAGGACCCCGACCCGGGGCGGGTTGAAGCGGAACGACCCCGTTACGGACTGGGGCCGCGCCCGGCGGCAGGTCAATCTCTTGGCGCTGATAGGCTAAGGGGGGGCCCATGGGGGTGGGTTCTCGCCCTATACCACACTCAGGGAATGCCCCCTACGAAGGCCTGGCGCCAACCCCATGGCCACAGAACGTGGTATGGAACCCCCCCCGATCACGCTCACGTTCGACGGTGACTCAGACCGATTAGCAGTATTCCTGAGCCACGTGCTTAATCATCTGGACCGCTTCACCGCCCTATATTCCTCCAACTGGGCAATGGTGGTGGCGGTCACAGCATGTTTGCAGGGAGAGGCTGCTGCTTGGGCCGCGGATTTATACAGTGAGCAAGCAAGAGAGTTGACTGACGTAGGGCTGTTCCTCGAGGCACTGAGGGCAAGGTTCGATGACCCAACCCGTCTACAAAGAGCCGAGGCCCAATTGGTAGGCTTACGACAGAGGGGCAGACCGGTGAAGATATATATCCGCGAATTTCAAAAGGCGGCTGGGAGGCTGAGGTCGTGGCCCGATCGGTTACTGATCCATCACTTCCAGGCTGGCCTGGATTCGGACATACGTCGCGCCTGCGCAGTCAGAGGGGTTGTAGGACACCTAGTCGACTGGTTTAAAGCGGCTATGGAATTGGAGTTTGGACTGAGGGACCGTTCTGACGTACGTGAAGACAAGCCGCAAGCACGCCGTGCTCCAGACCGGTCCGGGGCGGGCATTACTCAGGCCGTACCGGGTACCGCCCGACCGAAGCCCGTATTCAGGTGCTTTCGTTGTAACCGACCGGGCCACCGGGCTGCAGAGTGTGGGGTGGCCGACCTAACCGAGTTGACTGGCACACCGACGGCAATCGGTAGACCGGGTACCACGCCGAAGAAATCTGCAGAGAAGTCTCGAGTTGCTTACCATACGGGTCAGATGCCGCTCCAACAAACCCCTGGTGATGCACCCCCGGCGCTCCACGAATACGAGGAGGAGGGTCCGGTGGAGGATCCCATGGTAAGTGAACCTATAGTTCCGTTTAACATTCCAATAATGTTAACAAGTCCGGCCACTGGGGAACTGAAGCCATTCCAGGCGTTAGTTGACACCGGTTGTACCAGATGTCTTATTAGCAAGGGGGTGGCGCAACAGATGCATATAAGGGTAACCCGGTTGAAGTCCCCAATCCGCTTTGAGCAGGTGGATGGGTCCCTATTAGGAGGAGCGCCGACCACGTTAGTGACTGAACCCGTTAGGATGGAAGTAGGTGCGCATTGGGAGGTATTAAGATTTATAGTGGTCCCCTCCATGTCAGAGTCTATTATTCTAGGGCTAGCGTGGTTGGATAAATGGACACCAACCATATGGTGGGCAGATGGAGCTCGCCATCTACGCCTTGCAGTAGGTCCTCAACCACCGGTTCCGGAGAGGCCTATTAGCGACAGGAAGAGGGAGGCGGCAGATCTAATAAAGGATGGGGAGCAGGTCAAATATCCATCAGTGTATGATGATCTCGCAATAGTCTTTAGTGAGCAGGAGTGCGATAGTTTGCCTCCCCATAGGCGTACAGACTGCGCAATTGAACTTATTCCTGGAGCCAAACTTCCAAAGTCTCGAATGTACCCAATGACATTCGCGGAGTTACAGGAGATGAGGAAGTATGTGGATAAAAACCTGGCCAGAGGCTTTATAGAACCGGCACGGTCTCGGATGGCCGCTCCTGTATTATTTCAGGGCAAAAAGGATGGGGGCTTGAGGTTATGCGTGGACTTCAGGGGTCTCAATGCGGTATGCATAGAGCAGGTGTATCCTCTGCCACTCATGAAAGACCTTCTGACTCATTTGGCTACTGGAACTATTTTCACAAAACTGGATCTCCGTGAGGCGTACTACAGGGTTCGAATCAGGGAAGGGGATGAGTGGAAGACAACCTTTAACTGTCCGTTAGGCAGTTATCAGTTCAAGGTGATGCCCTTCGGGTTACAGGGAGCCCCGGCTGTTTTCATGCAGCTTATTAACGAAGTGTTGCATGACCACTTATACAAGGGTGTTCTTGTGTACCTGGACGACATATTGATCTATTCACAATCATTAGAGGAACATGTGGAATTGGTGCGCACAGTTTTGCGCAAATTGTTAGATGCTCAGCTCTATTGTAAATTATCGAAGTGCGAATTCCACAAGGAGCGTATTGACTACCTCGGATTCAGGGTTTCTGCGGCAGGGATAGAGATGGACCCTAGTAAGGTACAGTGCGTGTTAGGATGGCAAGCTCCAAAAACCCGACGTCAACTGCAGCGGTTCCTGGGGTTTGCGAACTTTTACCGGCAGTTCATCCCCTTATTTGCTGATATAGCCCTGCCGTTGACTCAGCTATTGCGCACCAAGCATATAACTGGCAAACCCCGTCCGGGACAACCTCTCGCCTGGACTGTAACCTGTCAACAGGCCTTTGAGTCCCTTAAGAGACTATTTGCACAGGAACCTATACTGGTGCACCCTGACCCAGGCCGACCATTCGTGATCCAGGCCGACGCCAGTGACGTCGCTGTTGGGGCGATATTGTTGCAACGCAATGCAGAAGGTCTATTACAACCGTGCGCCTACACATCCAAGAAGTTCACTGAGACGGAACGGCGATGGGCAGTGTGGGAAAAGGAGGCGTTTGCTGTGAAATGGGCTCTGTCCACCTGGCGCCATTTGTTGGAGGGCGCACAGCACCCCTTTGAGGTGTGGACGGACCACCAGAACCTCACGGTCCTCCAAACTCCAAGAAGATTGGCACCCAAACACGTCCGATGGGCGCAATACTTCCAACGGTTCAGGTTCCATCTAAAGGTCGTTCCGGGAGGAAAGAACTTCCTAGCAGACGCATTGTCTAGGCTACCGCAGTATAATAGCAGGAGAGAGCAGGTGATTCACGCTATCATACCTCCAGAAAGTCCGGGTTCCACACAACCTGAGGTGAGTGCACATTTGGTAACCTTCGAGGATGAGCTGAGATCGGCCTTGTTAACAGATCCCTGGATCTTAGCTAACCCCGGAGTCTTAAGTCGTCGTGATGACCTAGCCTGGCATGGGGATAAGCTGTATATTCCACAGGGACTAAGGAACCGAGTATATCATAGGTGCCATGACTCAAAGTTAGCTGGCCATTTCGGTTTTGTAAAGACATTGCATTTAGTGAGACGACAGTTCTGGTGGCCAGGGATGAGGAAAGACATTGAAGAATATGTCAAAAGGTGTCACATATGCGCACAAGCAAAAACAATACCAAAAAAGCCAATGGGATTACTGCAGCAGGTATCTGACCCGAACCGACCGTGGCAGGATATCGGGATGGACTTCATTGTGGACCTGCCAAATGTGAGAGGCTACACGGTTATTTGGACAGTGGTCGACCTATTTTCGAAGCAGGCCCACTTTATCCCCTGCAAGGGTCTACCCTCGGCGAGAAAGTTAGCAAAAATGTTTGTGCAACATATTTACAGACTACACGGAGCGCCCCGCCGGGTTATTTCGGACCGTGGTGTGCAATTCACGGCCCGTTTCTGGCGCAGCTTTTTAGCCAGCATCGGGACCACACAAGGACTAAGCTCGGCATACCACCCTTGCACCAATGGGGCGGCGGAACGGGCAAATGCAGCCATCGAGCGGTACCTACGCTGCTATGTATTCTACCAACAGTCGGATTGGGTGGACTTTGTACCGTTTGCAGAGTTAGCATATAACAACGCGGTACATAAAAGCACCGGGTTGACCCCCTTTCAGGTTGTTTATGGACATGACATGGTCTCCGTGCCCGGATGTATGTCCTCGGAACCCCTTTTACAGCGATCAGATGATTGGCTTGCTCGAGCGGGCCAGGTATGGAATAGGGTGAAACAGGCGCTGGGCCAGGCAACACAGGCGACTAAGTACCACGCTGATAAGGGTCGTCGACAACCAGTCCAATTACGGGTGGGGGATAGCGTATATTTGTCCACCAAATATATTAAGTTACAGGTCCCATGCAAGAAACTAGCACCGAAATATATTGGCCCCTTCCGCATAGTGCAGATCATCAACCCTGTAACGGTGAAGCTCGCATTGCCAAAACTACTAGGTAAAATACACCCGACATTCCACGTAAGTTTATTGAAGCCCGTAGGGAGAGTCCCCCGTGGCCAACCCCCAGGTCCTGTCACCCCAGAACGGTATGAAATAGAGGACATAGTCGACTCATGGCTACGGGGAGGAAGACTGTATTACCTGGTCGTATGGAAGGGGTATCCCTTGTCCGAGGCCTCCTGGGTACCGAGGGAGGATGTATCCGCCCCTGGGTTGGTCAAGAGGTATCATGAAAGGCTGCAACACAGAACGGGGGGAAAAGGAAAGGGGTAGTTGTATTGCATGGATTCTGCGGTTTACCAGTTATCTTTTCTTCCAGGGGGAGTTGTGGTGAGGGGAAGCCGAATGTCAGACCCAGCGTGACACCTACCCGGCATAGCATCCAGCGTGGCTTGAGTTGACGGTCTAGCGCATCCAGGCAGCCCCGACGGAACGGCACCTACACCGCCGGCGTCGGTTGATTGCGCGCATGGCTCCCTCACGTGATGGGGCAGCTGCCGGAGTGACTGCAGACGGGGGAACACGACCTTGAAAGAGACGCTGGGTCTGACAAGTTCTAGTGTTAGCGGACGAAGGGGAACTGACGGATAGAGTTAGGTCACGGGGTTTGCTGTTGTTCGGGCCGGCTGTGAGGAAACGGCAGGGGATCCGGAGGGTGGAGTTTATCACAGGGTGGGGCGGACGGGTGGAGCATGGGCGGGGTTTCCTTATATGGCTTGTTTAGGGTGTGTGTGGTGGGCGTAACGCGATGTGACATTTAACGCGCGGGGACGGAGCCTTCCCAGGGCAAACTTTGTTTTCCTACAACGTGCAATAAACCTTGTTGGATCCTGGAGCGTTCCTGTTGTGTTGTATTACCGACCTACCTAGGACGTTCCTTACAGCTGGCAGGGTGGGAGTAGTTCGAACCTCGGGGGGAAGTTGATTCCACCAGGTCGGAGCCACCACAGAAAAGGCCCTTCCCCGAGGGCCCGCCAGCCGACATTGTCTGGCCGACGGGGCCTGAAGGAGGCCCAATCTATGGGACCTCACCGGTCTCTGGGAACTGTGCGGCAGTATGCGGTCCTGTAAGTAACCTGGCCCTATGCCATGAAGGGCTTTAAAGGTGATAACCAACACCTTGAATTGTGTCCGGAGACCCACAGGAAGCCAGTGCAGCTCACGGAGGATAGGTGACACGTGGGCGTACCTTGGCGCGCCCACAATCGCTCTCGTGGCGATTTATTAAAGTTTAATAAAATATATGTGCTTGGTATTTTGCTAATTCTTACATTGATTAAAAATCCTATAAATCCATTTTTGGATTTCATAATGCTTTATAATGAATTATTTTTCTTTCTATAAACTCACAGGAATCTCCGAATAATGATTATGCACACAGGAACTGAAGTATAACATTATACCTATGGTAAGAAGAATGCTTGATTTCTGTTTATTTATATTTCATCATTCAATTCAACTGGAACAATTAACAAAAGAGAAAATCGAAAATAATACAAACGAGAAATTAAACACATGACATCAGTGTGTTCATCAATAATATTTAGGTATTTATTTAAATAGGTAAAGCCTGCTTTCTAGTATGGATGAGTCATTTAGAATGGATATAATTTTAAGAATTAAATCTAATATAAAAATGAGAATTATATCAAAGAAAAATGAAAAGAAATAGTTTTTTTAAAAAAAAAAGAATTATATACAGGTAGTTCTCAACTTACAACTGGTTGTTTAACCATTCAAAGTTATAATAGTCTTGGAAAGGGTGCTTTATGGCCCATTAAGTATTTACAGCTCTCTTAAAACATCACCCTCATGGTCACCATGCTTTTTTGGGCACTTGGCAATCTGCTTGCACTTAAAACCAGTTGCCAAGTGCTTTGCAACTAGGTGATCACCATTTGCAATCTTCTCTGCTGGCTTCTCTGGAAAGTCAATGGGGAAGCCGATAGGGAAGGTTGCATGCTGCAGCTGCCTTTCAAGAAGAATTCTTATTGTCTCTGGGACTGGTCGAAAGAGCTGCCTGCCAAGGAAAGCTTCACTGGTCTCCAGAAATGAATCCTGGATGCTGGAGATCCAACTTCTGTTCCTGCAGCCTGACAAACACGTTTTCTTTGTGCACAGAGGGGAGTTAACTCCACCAGGCTGTAGAAACGGAGCTCAGATCCCAAAGAAGAGTTCTATTCCATGTACCGAGGGGAGCCAAAA
The DNA here is from genome assembly GCF_016545835.1 of Crotalus tigris. NCBI lineage: Eukaryota > Metazoa > Chordata > Lepidosauria > Squamata > Viperidae > Crotalus > Crotalus tigris. The sequence continues at coordinate 965,668 of NW_024097319.1, read as the reverse complement.
TCATTTGGCAGACAACTTTTACACTCTATCCACTTAACCATCTTGGAGATCACTTAATGACCGCAACCAGGAGTGCCAGCATTATGGTTATTGAACGAACCAATCCTGTGGGCATCTCTCTTAATGACCACTTCATTCAGCAACCAAGATTTAGATCCAAATTGTAGTCGTAAGTCAAAGACTACGTGTAGTAAAATCAGGCAGACATTTCAGATAAAATTTATATTGCCTCTATAAGTGAATGCCAGAATAAGATCTGAATCTTGCCTTCTATGGCTTCAGTTTAGATGAGAAAAAAACCCTATTTTTCTGTTTGCCTGGATTTATTACTATGATTGGTATTTAAATATTTCTTATAAAAACATTTGCTTTCAAAAACATTATCCTAGATTAGGTATGTTCTTTGTAGAAATTATCCTGGCTTTGAAATTGATACTTAATTCTTAAAGAATTATAAAGATCTATAATTGATATATATTTATTCAAAATGAATTTTTAAAAAATGCCTTAAATAAAACAGTCAAGTCCATTTAAAAAATATATAGCCATAATTCAAATTAGAAATAGGTAAACATGGTCTTTTCCTTATCTGATAAGCAACTAGGAATTTAGACCACTAGAAGTAATCCTTGTTTAGTGACTGCTTTGGCTGCAATTATACCTTGTTTAGCAACTGTTTGCAGTTATGATGGTGATGAAAAATAACTTTACGTCCAATCCTTGCATTTAAGACTTTCAGCAAAGGAAAACTGAAATAAGATCATAAAGACTGTCGTGGTTTCACTTAGTGACTGCTTCACTTTATGACCAAGTTGCTGGTATCAATTGTGATTGCCAGAAGAAAACTATTTATACTTTTTTTTTGCATAAGCAGGAAATGTTAATGCCATGAACCTGGAATAGATCTTGAAAGGGTTACTCATTTTTCTCTGCAAAAAAGCGGGGAATTAAAGAAAGTAACATGAGGTCAGCTGCTTCTCTTACCCAGATTGTTCATTATTTGTACTGTAATTTTTTAAAAGGAAAATATCTCTTTTACAGGGAATACTGATGATTCAGAATCATGGCAACTATTGAGGAATTGGCCCATCAAATTATGGAACAAGAAATGGGGGAGGTATTTACATTTTTTTCTAAAGTTTTATGATAATAAGGAATGTATAGAAATTTTCTAGTAGGTCATTATCCAACATTTTAGAATTTTGTGGACAACTTGAATACAAACCAAAAAACTTTATCCTGTGCTAGAGGAGTTTACTTCCAATAAACAATGCAGCTTTCACTTTTTTTTTTTTTTTTTTGGTAGATAACGCACTCCCAAGGGTCTGTTACACAGACATTAATGGATGGAACAGCACAAAGAATTCAGATTGTTCCTGCTGATGCAGGACTTTCCTTACCACAGCGGATACAGGTAAAGATCTTTTGTCTCTTTTTGTACTCAATTAAATAATTGAAAAATTATTTTGATATCTAAACATGATTTTTAAAGCCCTAGAAAAATATGCAGAAAAATAATAAAATGGAAATATATAGAATACAACATAACATGTATTATTTTATCATATAATATGATCCTATTTACTATGTTTTAAAAGAAGTATTTTGTAAAAAGAAAGCTGCCAATATTTTCAGAATTAGAAAGAGGATGAGTTACAAATCTGTTCTTCAGATTTGTGTATCTCTTAATTCTTCAAGCCAAGGAAAAAATCATAAGAAAACAGTCAGAATATTGATTTCTTTAATTTCCGGATAGAAGTATTTTCCAGAAAAATGCAAGCAACCAGGAAGGCTCTCCCCTGTGCTCTTATGGAGAAGAGAGCATCTTCTCAGTGCAGAAATAGATGATAGATTTGAGGGAAGGAATGCATTTTATACTACTTACATAGTATAAAAGGAACGATCTCTCATTAATGCATTAGATTAGCCCTTCCCATCTAATGCTGTTCAGATGTGTTTGATAATTTTTATCCAACATGTTGACTGGGAAATATGGAGGCTGTCTTCCTATTGTACATTTTCAGGAATAAATTCTTATCTTAAAAAGAATTGAATATATTCCAATAAGTGCATATTTTTAGGGTTTTGATTTCTATTGTTTCTTTAATAAAAATTATAAAAATCTTTTCAGGACAGCAAGTACAGATTTTTTAAATTGTTGATAAATTGAGAACTAGACTATAAAATGTATTCCATTGAGCAATTTTCACAGACAATGATTCTGGTGTACAATGTTTAAGGCTGAAATATTATTGGTTTTAGTGTTAATGCATGGAATACTGTACATGCTCACCTTCTGAAAGCAGATTCAGTTTGTGATCATAGCTGTCTTAGAGCACATTTTTAAAAACTTTTTTATAGTAAATTACAATAATAAATTGAAGCAAATATGTTATCAGATTGTTACAGATCAGCAGACAGGGCAGAAAATTCAGATTGTGACAGCACTGGATCAGACTGCAACAAGCAAACAATTCATTTTAACAAATCATGATGGTTCTGCCCCAAGTAAAGTGATCCTTGCAAGGCAAGATCCTACACCAGGAAAGGTTTTTCTGACGACTCCTGATGCTGCAGGAGGCCAACTGTTTTTCACATCTCCAGATATATCTGCACAGCACATTCAGGTATGGTGTCCTATTTTTGATGGTTTATTTATACAACTTTTAAAAATGAAAGCCTTCTTCTCAGTAGTTATGCTAGGCAGTTTCATGCTATCAAAATATAGCAACTTCATATCTGAGGAATATGCAAGTGCTGACTTCTTTGATATAAATTAGATAATGAACAGTGTAGTCCAGTGAATAGTTTTATTGTTTATGATGCTTATGAAATTAGAAAAAGTATAGTGGAATAAAACTATATTTATAACCATCCTAGACATTCTGCATCTTAAATTAAATCTTAATTTTCTAAAGTAAATACAATTTAATTTTGATTAAATTCAACTTGAAACACAATAAAATAGAAAAAGGGTGAAAATCAAATTAAATAATGATTCATAAGCCCTTAATCATAATTATTTTTATTCTTTCCTGTTTAGTTTATCAAGTGCAAGATTATAATATAATAATTTCTGAGATATTACCAAATGCATACTCCTTTGAAATATGCTTTCTCTCTTCATTGTTTGGAATTTGCCTATAGATACGACTTTAAGCAAACAAGTTAGTGAAAACAAGAAGTATTACATTGTAATTTTTTTCCAGATTTTGACAGACAATTCTTCAACAGAACAAATCTTAAATAAAGTATTTGATCTCTGTGTTGTTTGTGGAGACAAGGCTTCAGGTAAATCACTATATTTTGCAGAATGAATTTTAAGACTTTTTAACCTTTCTTCATCTTATCAAGTATTTAACTTCATTTTCTTTTTCTTTTATGAGTAATATACTTAAAATTACATATATATGATTGCATTGAAGCTAAACGCTGTTAAAAACATATCAGAAAGGAAAAATCAAATTCTTGAAAGAATGAAATAATTCTGCTTATAATAGACATTTTGAATAGTACTTATATGTGATAAATACCATGCAGTTGATATGGGTATCTCCGATGAGCATGTGACAGAAATATAGAAATGTCTATATTCCATAAGCCTGCATTCTTTTTTCAATGGCAATATTTATCTCAATTTAAGCATAAAACATTTTGCATTAGGAGCACTCGGCAGTTCTGAGAACAATACATTTGTTAATATGTATCTGATAAACAGAAGCAAATAGAGTAAAATTAATACATTTTGTTATGAAATCAGGACGCCATTATGGAGCAGTGACCTGTGAAGGTTGCAAAGGATTCTTTAAAAGAAGTATACGGAAGAATTTGGTGTATTCATGTCGGGGAACAAGAGACTGTGTGATTAACAAGCATCATAGAAACAGATGTCAATACTGTAGGTTGCAAAGATGTATTGCATTTGGAATGAAACAAGACTGTAAGTTCAAAAATAATAAACTAATGTAATGTTGTATTGTTTTTTGCACCATTCTTGCATGTTACATTTAGCTTGATAAATAATAAATTAAAAGTTTAGAAAGACTACCTGTATGTTAGAATTCTTTTTTAAAATATATTTTATTGATTTTTAACAATAACAATCTTTAGTGCTTAGCAAACAGCGTGTTGTCTGGATTCATATATTTAAAAACAATAATAATTAATTTCTATAATTCTATAGTCAATATATTAGTTAATGATATGTTTCCTTGATCTTCTCTTCTTCCAGTAGTATTCTCCTTTTGTTAACATTAAACAAATATAATTCTTAATATTTTCAATACATACAAATTTAAATATAAACATTTTTCTTGTGTTTATACAAATAACAATAACATCAACATATAACATCCTTTTTAATTGGCTTATGTATTTATAAAGGTCATCTTATTGAGTCACTATGTGTCCTGTTTTCAAGATTCTTATTTAAGCTTAGTTTCCCCTCAGTGTTCAAACCATTCTTATCAGTCATGATTTTCTCAAAGTTAATTATCTTTAAATATCCAAACTTTTCATTCATATACACCATCCTAATATTTTTACATTTCATATATTACAAAGGTACTATACTACTTGTATATCTTATCCCTCTTACTATAGGGCCTCTTTATATCCAAAGTTTATTCTTTTAACCATATTCAAACAAGTGTTTAATCATATAGTACTCCATCTGGTAAATTGAGTCAAATCTCTTGAATCTAACTCTAGTCGTCTTCTTTTGCCAAGTAGCTTTCCAAGTCAGTATGTTCAGTTTGCCAGGGGGATTCTTCCTGTATTTGTGTGAATGTTGTTGGGAATAGGAAAGACAAATTAGGTAGGATGTGCGTTTTTTGTCTCCCAAACAGTAATGATTCTCCTGGCAGCTCTATAATCCATTTTGTTAGATCTTCTTTCTTATCCTCAAGTTTGTTTTGGAGTCCTGAAAGATAAAATATCTTTTCCATTTTCATTGTTGTAGCAAAATCTTGCAGATTTTCTTTTGTTTGTATTAAGTTGTGATTCTTTTCATTTGCAGCTTCCTTATTTGGGTCACTTTCCTCTAGTTTGTGTTCTGTTATCTGATTTGTTTGTTCATTCTTTATGGTCGTTTTCTGAGAGTTTTTTAATTGTAAGTTTAGATTAAGGATGTGCTTGTTTATGTCATCAAAGTTGTTTTTAATCTCATCATGATTTGAAACAATTGTCATTTGAATCTATCGCAGCATTGCATACATTTCCTTGTGGAATGTATTTGTCTTGTCTTAGACTTAGAGTATTGCTCCTGCAGATCTCTGATGTCACAGGCTGGGGCCTTCAAAAGGGAATATTAGGTGTGGTTTCCTGTCACTTTTAGATAGGTATGCAACATCTATTTTATCTTCCCCCTCCAAATAGTCGTTCACCGGTACCATAGTTTCTATAATTAGCTTTGTCAAGCCAGCCAATCTTAAAATCGAAACAACTAAATCTTGTATAGTTCTTATCTTTATAATCCAATGTGTTTCCAATTGTCAAAGCATCACTAAAAGCAGTATTTTGTAACAGTTCTTCTGTTCATGGGTCTTACAGTTGTCATCCAGCCAAAATTTCAGTCCAGAGTGTTTAACCACCTAAGAGCTTTCTAGTAAACTCCCGCCTAGAAGACTAGCCAAATGTCAAGGTTTTTCTTTCTCTGCAAATAATTCTTGAGCTTAGAAATCACAGCTCAGTAAGTATTTATAATCCCAGAAGGTCAACAGTGTTTAAAACAAATATAGTTCTCTATAGTAAATAGCCCAATGTATTTTCTTTCCTTTGTTCCCAGCTCTTCTCTATTTGGGTAGAAGTCACTGAGGTTCAAAGGAACAAGTTGTTCTCTATTTCTGAGCATCTTGCTAATTTCTGAGTCAATGCAGCTGTAGTTTTATAATCTAATCCTCCACTAGATGTCAGTAGCTATTCATTTTCCAACTTTTAAAACAGAATTATTTTCTTATATTTTCATCAATACTCTTTCCAATGTAAAATCTTAACAGGTTTCATAATTTTCAGATTTATCCAGACTGTAGTATTAACTTCATTTCAATATATTTCTGTCCCCCATAAAAATTAATTCACCACTTCCGTCTATGGAAGAGTGGGGGTGCCTTCCCCTCCTTTCTCACTTTCAGAGGATTTTTTTGCTTCTTCAGGATCTTTTCCAGGAAATCAGTTACAAAATAGGAGAGAGAAGATCGATATTCTCACCCAGTTCCAAGCACGCTGTTCACAGTTGTTCTGGTTAGTGCTTTTGGACTTTAGCTGCTGGTAGCTTGGGCTAGTCACTGAGGTGTAGCTAGCCTTTCTCCTGTCGGGTTGGAGGGCTTCCCCTGGATCAAACGGATCGACCACCATCATTCCGCAATCATCGGGGGGACCTCCTTCGTCGCCTCTCCAGGGTGACTGTAGACCCATTTAGGGTCCCCTAGCAGGATGAAACCAGCCATGGGGTGCGGAGCCCTGCAATCCCTTGGCCATGTCGCTATGATGCAAGACCGGAAGTCTCTATGTTAGAATTCTTATATGTATGCATATATAACGCTGATAAATTATATCTTAAAGATGTAAGATATTTTAGATTTTGCAAGTCCCTCCCCCCCTCCCCCCCGTTATAAAATGGAGAATTATATCTTTGACATCTATGGAAAACATCTCATTTGTTTACTTGGGTTGAAAGAGACTTTTCTCTGATGCTCAAATCAGTGGCATCAATTTTTTCAGAGCAATCGCTTTCAAATTCTGTTTGAACAAACCACAAGATTCCTTAGCAGCTTTCTAGAGATTCTCAATAAAATAAGTAGCTATTTCCTTGAAAGTTTATCAAATATCTATTTTAATTCCTTTAAAACTTACAAGCAAATGAGAGGATTGAGGTTGCTATGCAAACAGACACAATTATACAATAAATAAACCTGTTATTAGTATTTGCTAAGTCCTGGGGCTCACTATTTTTCCAGAGACAACAGATACAGACTTGAGGCAAAAGAGTTGAATGAATATCTTTAAACACTCCTGAGACAATCTAAGATTGGAAATTACTGTTGTAGAAATGTTAACAAACTAATATTTTCTTATGAAAATATACAGTTACATACGTTGGTAATACTGTACAATAAATGTGTATTTAAGTTTTGCATAACTATAAATTGATAAGAATACAACACTGGAAAAGTTTCAGTAATAAAAAGTGATTAGAAAACTGCAATGAAGTTAAGATCATTTTATTCCTACCCCCGTCTCCCTGATGAATATGGTCTTATAATTAACTTTGATAAGCTTTATAATTTATATAAATTGATACTAATGCTATTTCTATTAGAATTTAAAAGAATTTGAAAGAAATGATGTATACTATTCTGTATACCAAATTTCAAACCAATTAATAATATCTGAAGTTGTTTCATAAGAAATTGGTTAGATTGAATATAAGAAGCAATTGCATTTAAAACTGCCAATTTGGCCAAGTAGCTAAAAATCCAAAGCTGGTTTATAAAAGCTAAAGCTAAATGTGGTTGAATATTGAATTGATTTTGATAATTCCACCTTTGTAGCTGTACAGTGTGAAAGAAAACCTGTTGAAGCATCACGAGAAAAATCTTCAAATTGTGCAGCTTCTACAGAAAAGATTTATATTCGAAAGGATTTGCGAAGTCCACTTACAGCAACTCCCACTTTTGTAACAGATAGCGAAACAGCAAGGTATGCAAATAGTATTCTAGTTTTGATCTCTTTTACATTTAGGCCTTTCTGAAAAGTATGAAGTTATCTTTGTGTTCTTTCATTTCAGATCAACAGGAATGTTGGAGTCTGGAATGTTTGTTAATATTCATCAGTCTGGATTAAAGAATGAACCTGCAGTACTGATGGCTGCAGATAAGGTATTTAATAAAACAGATGATTTTTATAATATTAAAGAATCGGCTTCCAACTTTCATCACATCAACCATAAACTAATATAAATAGCATTCTATCCTCTTTTAAAGTACAAATTTAAAAAATCTCTTCACCTCTTAGCCTAGCTTTTATCTATAAGCAATTAGGGAATTGTCATCTTTTTAGTCCTTTTTTAGCAACAAGTCATTAGGAGTTACCAGAAATATAAAACAATTTTTCCCTGATCAAATAATCCAAATTTATATTCTTTCTTTTTTGTTCTTCACAATTGTAACCTTTAAATTATTCTAATGGCATCATAGATTTTGACCTTTCATCAATCTTTGGCAAAAGGAGTCTTCAGTGTTTTTTTGTAATAATAAAATGGTATTCTCCAGAATTTCTTGTCGCAGCTATTCTAACCTTTTTTATTTTTTATATTCCCATTTTGGTGATCTCAATTTTGTTGTCTTCCATGCCTTCAAATTCTATAATGTCAGGTTAAAGTTTTTTCCATTTTTTTCTCATCTTCTGAAAATGAATCCACTAAAATCTGAATCTTTTCTGAAATTTTAGTTAGCAATATCTCAATCCATTAATCAAAAACATTTTTAAGGTAAAAAAAGATTGTAGTTGGTTTAGCTATTTTAATTTTTTTCTGACTGGTCCTTTAGTTCCCTATAATGTCCATTTGCAATTTTCATCAAATCTCATTTCTAATACAGATTTAGATCCATTTCAGTTTTTCCCCCACAAAAATATTACTTAATTATTTTTCATATTTTACAGAAAAATATTTCAAAATCTCTTTAGTCTCCCAATTTGTTTAAAACTTAAATTCATTTTCATTTTTTGCTTTTTGCTAATTTGTAATTATTTTACATTCTTTAGTCTCTTAAATCCAAGAAGGTAAAACACTCTACCGTGTTTCCTCGAAAATAAGACCGAGTCTTATTTATTTATTTTTTGCTTCCAAAAGAGGCACCAGGTCTTATTTTTGGGGTTGTCTTTTCCACTCACCTCCAGCACTGACAGCCCCACCCAACCAGCCCATTTCTTCTGCAGCCGAAGGAGCTGCTTCATTCTGCAGCTGAGAATGGAACTCCGGCCTCATAGTCAAAGGCCTTTCCGGAAGGCACTGCAGCTGAGAACTGAGCTATGGATTAAATCCATAACTTGGTTCTCAGCTGTAGTGGTCTTCCGGAAAGGCCTCTTGACTGCGAAATGCAGGCCTGGGGACACCGCAGAACAAGTGGACCAGTGAGGAGAGGCCTGGCTGCAAGGTAAGTGGGTGCGGAGTGCGTGAGGCAGCTCCACACCCCTACCCCCACCCTAGCTTGATTTTTAGGCATGCGCCTCGCTCCAAAACTGGGGCTTATTTTGGGGTAGGGCTTATATTAGGCCCATCCCCAAAAATCAAACTAGGGCTTATTTGGGGGTATAGGTCTTACTTTTGGGAAAACATGGCAGGTGTCAAACTACTCAACACTTTTGAAGGTTCTGATATCCATAAAGTTAAATTGAACATTTCTGAATGTGATTAGAAAGTGAGTTCAATTTGGTGAGTGCCCTTTTAAAGGCTTGTACCTTTTCTGTCAGTTAAAATGCATCTTTTGTACATTGTTTTAAAATATTTTACTTTGGCCTACTCTTCAGTATCATCACCTCAGTGTTTATGCTGATCTTTGGATAGTTTGATTGAATCTTTGCTCACCACAAAAATATTAAAATTACCTCAGAATTCAGTTGAAGACAAAAGTAGTTCCTGAATAATCTTTACCAAAGGAAGTTGTCATAAAGAGGAGATTTGCAAGAATCCTCTTTTCATATTCAAAACCCACATGACTTCTTTTTTATATTTGACAGAGAATGTGTTTAACAACATCATGCTAAGCCTCTTAAATGGATATCTAATGGCAAGATTTATTGGGATTCTTGTTTCTGCAAGTAAGAGAGTTGATAGTCATTATTAGTTGTGTACCATCTAATATTTCAGTGGTTATTAACATGACAATTGCAGCTAATTCTACCAGCTTAGTTTCTGCAAAACTCTATCAAAAACATTGCTAAGCAATAAGTTTTAGCTAAAATATATAATGACTTGGCTATTATAGTACTTTGATTTTTGTGTATTACTCAAACACCTTATAAAACTACCAACAAATATTCTGCAATAGAAATACTAGTGTCAGGAATGTTACCTATCAATAATGACAAAGTTACTTTTTCCCAATCTTTAGGTTGAAACGTGTCAAGGAGATTTAAGTACTTTAGCAAATGTTGTAACTTCATTAGCAAATCTAAATAAGTCCAAAGATATATCTCAAAACAGTGATGATCTGTCAATCATAGAAAACTTAAGCAATGGAGATACATCACTGTCGGAGCTTCAGCAAGATGAACATGCAAGTGCTGATGTTACAAGGTAAGGAGTAATAGTATCCAAATGTTATGACGCAACTTAGGAAATGTAGTAGAATCTTGAAGAAATATGAAAAAATAATGTTGAATCTTCTGTATCTTAGTAAGCAGCATGGATCAGCCAGCTAAGTGTTTAACAGAATTTAATAGAGATACCTAGTTAGAATACATGGACTTTGGTTTTTTTTAATGAGATTTCTTTATTTATCACCTTTTGTGACCTTCTGACAAGCAAAGTCAATAGGGAAGACAGGTTTACTTAACAATTGAATTACTAATTTAACAACTGCAATGATTCACTTAAGAATTGTGGCAAGAAAAGTGGTAAACTGGGGCAAAACTTGGCAACAAAAAATTTTGAGCTCAATTTTGGTTGTAAGTTGGGGACTACATGTAAAAAGAAAGAAATGAAAGTAGTGTAAATAAAACAGATGTAAAACAAAAAAACAATGGAGAATATTTGTAGCTCAGGGTTGCAATTAGGGGTCCTTGGTGCTCTCTGAGCTTGCTTGTTTTCTTGCAGACATTTCATCAGTGCTAGTAAGGAGTGCCATTTGCTGTCAGTTTATTTTCTGGTATCTTGCCTGTCTGTGTGGGTGGGGGCCAACCAAAGAATCCCTAAGACTGCCCCCACCCACACAGACAGACAAGATACCAGAATATAAAGTGACAGCAAACAGCACTCCTTACTAGCACTGATGATGTTACCTAGTTAGGGTAATGAAACATCTGCAAGAAAAAAAGCAATCTCAGAGAGCACCAAGGACCCCTCAATAAAAAAAAACAAGAATATATCAATAAAATACCAAAAATGTGGATGGGTGGAGAGCAGGGGGTGAGGTGGAGTCTGCCATCAATCAACCATTCAACTCCCCCATTGGATCCTCAGGCCAACTAGCAGAGCCAAGACTTCAGACTCCTTGGAAGGATAGGAGGGTGGGGGCAGATACTACCTAAAGATTAAAAGGCAGGTGCTGCTGCAGAGAAGGGTCTTCTGGATCCTAATAGTTAGAGTTCTGTAACCAACAGGACCTGTAATAGGCCTTTCTGCTGTCATGAGTACAAGCCCGGACCTATGCCATTAAGGGCTTTAAAGGTCATAACTAACACCTTGAACACACCTCAGAAGTAGATCGATAGGCAATGATGTTTGTGGAGCAGAGATGTAATATGGACCATCCTAGGGGCCCCAAAGACTGCTCTCGCCACTGCACTTTGCACCAGCTGAAGCTTCTGAACGAATTTTGACCCATGTAGAGTACATTGCAGTAGTCCAGATGAGAAATGACTAGGGCTTGAGTAAGTGAGCGCAAGGAGTCATAAACCAGGAGAGATTGCAGCTGGTGCACAAACCGGAGCTGGGCAAAAACTCTCCTAGTCATGTCTGCCACCTGCTTTTCGAGCAGGAGATAGATGCATGAGTATTATGCCCACTTGCTTCATTATTTTGGCATTCTTGTCTTTTTAGAGTGCCTCGAATCATTATTTTGTGGGTTAATTAACAATAGTTTCAATTTATATTTGAATTAATTAACTATGCTTAACTAGGATTAAAAAAAAAATCAGAACCTTGCATCATAGATTGAAGTTGATTTATGATTCTGATAATTTCCTGGAGGTATGACCCAGAATTTCTTAGAGTATCTTAAGTATATGCTGATACTCAAACTTATGTAATAGCTTTCTTTTTAATATTGAGTGAGTGAACTTTGAGACTGTAAGCATGTCAGATAATAAGAATGAACTGTTTGAATCAGCATCCTGCTGCTTGTGGCTCACGCCTCAGTATTTTGTACTAAAAATAAATTGCATCTTCAGGTTCTACCGGTTTGGTCTTCAAAATTTAGGATCTGGAAACTCATTTCTGATTATTTCTTTCCTCTTAAAACTTAATTTAATTGGTATTCTTTGAATCAATAACTTTTTAAAAGTATTTTTTGCCTTTCGTACTTGATTAATCTTAGTGTCCAATGTATTGTTTATAGGGCATTTGATACTCTTGCAAAAGCATTAAATCCAGGAGAAAGTACCTCATGTCCAAGTTCTGCAGAAAGTATGGAAGCAAGTGCACATCTAGCTGGAGAAGAAGCAGGCATAAATATTGTTGAAATAGAAGGCCCACTACTTACCGATGCTCATGTAGCTTTCCGGGTACTTAAAATATGCATTTATTTATAACTCTGCTGTTTAACTTCTGTAAGGGTTATTTTAAAGTTTGAGGTTATATACATTTAATATTTGAGGAATGTATTTGAGTTCAATTTGAATGGCTGACAGCTCTAGAGAATATATACAATTGCTTAATTGTGCAATATAGATAGTCCTCATTTAACAATCACAAGTGGAACCAGCAACTTGGTCATTAAGTTGAGCAGCCACTAAGTAAAATTGTTACTGTGCTTGTGATCTTACTTCATCTTTTGTTTGCTTTACAGACCTGCAAAGGTCATAAATGGCAGAATTGTCACAAAGTTACTTTTTATCACTACTGTAACTATGAATAGTTGTTGTACAAGGCAGTCGTTAAACAAGGAGTACCAATAGAGAACATTTAGCAGTAAGGAGAATTGATGTTTTTGCAGGAAATGAACATAATAGTATGGTTTAATAGAAATTCTAATAGATATGGATACTAAATATCCACCATGAGGGGTCTGTGGACTAATATTACTAGATGTGAAATTAAAACAGTGTAAATAATTTAAATAGGATGTGACTATTTTGATTTTTCCAACCAGGTTTAATGATGAATTTTAATAATATGCTGCTAAAGAATGAATTATTTCACATATCAAAACCAGTATAACATATCTCAGTAAATAAATTTCAGGTTTTTTGTAGAATTTAAAAATTATGGGCTTTTTAAATGTAAAACACGTCTCCCATTATTATGTGACTTAATTTGGGATACTTGTAATCTCTCAGCCTAGTGCTCGAGGGAAAAGCCAGGTCATAACAGCTTTTCAGAAAGCCTGGAGGTTGGGACTTCCCAAATCTGTTGTGCAAGGGGTCACAACAGAGAATTTAGGGAAATAAGCATGGGTTAGAACAAGGGTGTCAAATTCGCCACGTCACGTGACATGTCGCGAGATATCACAACTTTTTTGCATTGCCGGAGCTGCAGTGGGCACAGCCTCCATATGATGCAATTGGCCCATGAACTGGCAGTTTGACACCCCTGGATTAGAAGGAAAAACAAATTTTTATCTTTGCTAAGTTAACAGTGATATTGAAATGGGAGAAATTACATGGACAGTACTTGCTTATTCTGTAAACTGTTTTGAATGAGCTATTCTTTATTCTCTCTTAATATAGTTTTATTGAAAGAAATAAATTTATATTTAAATATTTACATTAAGTTTTTATAATAATTCATTTCTCTGAGACAGATTATTGAGAATATTGGTATTGTTGATACTATATTAGGCTTTGAAATACAACACACACACTTACACAAGTTCATTTCTAAAAACTTTTTCTGACAGCTCACCATGCCTTCACCTATGCCTGAATATTTGAATGTTCATTATATTTGTGAATCAGCATCCAGATTGCTTTTCTTATCTATGCACTGGGCCCGTTCAATTCCTTCCTTTCAAGCTTTAGGGTAAGTACTGAAAAAGTTGAATTAGATCAGGGCTGTCAAACTCGCAACGTCACGTGATGTGTCACAGTGTATCACGACTTTTTTTGCCATTGCTGGCAATGGGGTCGGCGTGGTTTCACTATGATGCATCCGGCCTGTGGGCTGGTAGTTTGACACCCCTGAATTAGATAATCAAGTTTCTGAGCAATATTTCTCTTGGCAATATGTCAAAATATTTAGCTTAAATCATTCTAATATAATTGCATGTTGAATGGATAATTACAAATCTATAATTTTTAGCTGGCAAAGTCAAGCATTTATAGTTGGCCAAACATTTTATGCAAGATCCTACCTTTTTCTGTTGTGAGGACAGCATGCAAGCCTCAGTGGCATTGCTTAAAGTCATCCTAAGCATTTTCCAATAGCTTCCAACCTCTCCTTCAATTTTTCTTGACAGAGTGAACTTTTATGACCAGAATATTCTAGATACTTTGCTTATTTTACACAACTGTCATAATTACATCTTATTGATTATGCTTAGCAGACAATGATGATGCACTTGCCGTGACCAAATAAAATCCCTGAAGCTTGATTGTAATTTTTATTCTTATAGCGTATTATACATGAGAAAAAAGGCATAGTGCCATAGTTTGTTTTTCTGGCCTTTATTTTAGAAACAAGAAGAGCAGAATTTTTCCAATTGAGCTTGCTTTATAACACAGAATTATATTACACTTTATATATACACTTTATATTACACTTTATAAAACATTGGCTTTTCTCAGCATTTCAGTTTCATTTTCTATCGTGTTAGATACTTCCAACTGAACTAGTACCACACAGCTGAGTAACATCTTAAATATAGTATTCTGTGGAGAAGAATTTTATCATATGGCTGGTTGGATGGATTTAAATGCATTGATACTGAACTATAATGTTGATTTGGTTTGATTATATGAATCCAAACATTGTAGTTTATAAAACATTGTTTATGGCATTGTATGATGTGTGTGAACCAACCAATAACCAAACTGCCACCATCTCTTTTCCACTCCCTGATTCCTGCACTACATTTATTGATGAGACACATTTTATTAAAAATATGCCTGGAACTTTTCTTTATATAATAAGAAAGACTGCATAACAGAGTTATGCACATGTTGAATTGAAGCAGATATTTTCATTAAATAATTCTGGGTTTTGTTTGTTTTTAAATAGGCAGGACAATAGCATATCATTAGTAAAAGCCTGCTGGAATGAACTTTTTACACTTGGTCTGGCACAGTGTTCACAAGTAATGAATGTAGCAACAATCTTAACAGCATTTGTTAATCATCTTCACAATAGTTTACAGCAAGGTAAATATATTCTTACCAGGGTTGTACATAGATATGGGTGGTCTTAGTAACTTGTGTTATTTTTTTGCTATTGAAATCTTAAGGCCTATTTGCATCTAATTGTATTTCTTATATTTCTTTTTGCCTCATATACCTTTTCCTTCTTTTTCTTTCTTCCATTTTAATCTGTTTAGTTTTTAAACTTCATCTTTAGTAGCAATCAGTCAAGTTTAATGTACTCTGTGGTAATATAAATAATGCTGAATTTATAAGTGTGTATTTAAGTGCATTCATGCCACTGCTGCTTTCACTCTCAGTAAAATAGAAATGGCACTATTTCATTATAAAAATAAGAGGAAATAGGAAATAGTCACCATTACCTGACTAATAAAAGAACAGTAAATCTCTAATCTATTAGTTGGGCTAGACCATGGGTTGGCAACCTGCGGCTCCGGAGCTGCTCTTTGAGCCTTCCCCTGCAGCTCCCAGCCTCCTCTGCCATTTGCAGAGACAGACACAGAGAGAGGCATTTGCACTTCCCTTCTCTCTCTCTCTCTCTCTCTGTGTGTGTGTGTGTGTGTGTAAAAAAGAGAGTGGCCTTACACTGTTCTCCGACGAGCTGACAAGCTTATTGGGTGGGGCTCCTGTCTTTGCTGCGTCTCTGCAGGAAGCAGGACGGGCAGGAGAGAGCCAGCCCAATAAAAATCAACTTGTTGCAGAACAGCTTGAAGCCAGCTTGCCAGGTGAGCAGAAGATCGAAGAGAGGAAGAGAGGGGGGGGAGAGGAAAGAGAGAAAGAGGAGAGGAAAGGAGAGAGAGAGAGAGAGAGAGGGAGAGGAGAAAGAGGGAGAGAGGAAGAGAAAAGAGAGAGAAAAGGGGACAGAGGGAGAGGAGGGAGAGAGAGAGGGAGAGAAGGGGGGAGAGGGAGAGGAAAGAGAAAGGGAGAGAAAAAAGGGAGAGAGAAAGAGGGAGAGGAAAGAGGAAAAGAGGGAGAGAGGAAAGAGAGAAAGCGAGAGGAAAGGGCGAGGGAGAGAGAGGAAAGAGAAAGAAAGAGGGAGAGGAAAGAGAGAGGGAGAAAGAGAAAGAGAGGAAAGAGAGAGAGAAATAGAACTCATGCACAGCAGCCTTTATTTCTTTTTAATTAAACTCTTCAGTGAAGCTCTCTCCCCCTTGCGCGCACATGCACATGCGCATGCACGCACAAGTTTTGCGGCTTCCAGTATTTTCTTTTCTCTGGGAAATGGGTCCAAGTGGGTCTTTGAGTGTTTAAGGTTGCAGACCCCTGGGCTAGATAGTATCTTTTAAAATCTATTTTTTATTATTTTCCCCTGGGCAGGCTGGTAATTTTTTTTTTTGACAAATATAATAGTGTAGAAAAAACATAATATAAGGATGTATTATTATTTAGAAATACTTGAATATATGCAAAAAGGAGATGAATAAAAGATGGAATTGAAAGGAAAAGAGTAAATGTATAAACAAGTATAATTCCATTATTTTTATATCACTTTCCTATCACACTTATCTTATATATGATTTCATACATTCATTCATTATTTCTGTTCATCTGTTTATTTATTTGTTTATTTATTCCATTTCTATAGCTGCGCATCTCAATCTAATTGATATTAGTTTATCAATGAATTAGCTGAGACTTTGGTTAATTCTAACAGAATATATATGTAAATTATGTATTATTTCTGCAGACAGAATATTAAACATTATTGTTACATAGCTTGTGAAAAGTGTACTTAACTATTTTCTGACTGAGCGTATAATAGTGGTTATCTGGTTTAAAATTTATTTCAATTTAAAATATTTAAAATTCTAAATTAGTAAGAATCTTTTTATTGTTTTGTATTAATGTAGATAAGTTGTCAGCAGATAGAGGAAAGCTAGTGATGGAGCATATCTTCAAACTTCAGGAGTTCTGCAACAGCATGGTGAAGCTTTGTCTTGATGGTTATGAATATGCTTATTTGAAAGCAATTGTCCTCTTCAGTCCTGGTATGTAAACAGATGAATTTAAAGCATTTGTCCTTGTTCTGTGTGAAAATATGGCCTACAGAAAAGCTGCCTCCTTATATATAAATTCTTATGCATGGCTGCTTTAACTAAATTTATCTTAGCATCGTATTCTTATGCTGAAAAATTACCTTTATGTTAAAACAATAAAAAAAATTGTCCTTAGCTATTTTACCTGAAATTACACTAATCCAAATAAATCTGATCCAGACATATTTGAATATATTTTGGGTGGAAACATTCTCTTCTTGGGGGAAATAATTTGTGCCATAGTTAACTTTTCTATAAATACATTGTCTGAGATCATCCATTTTTGTTAATATTTCATTTTATCAATACATAGATATAATCTAATAATTAACAATAATACATGGATGTCTCAGTCATCTTTAAATCAGTATGTGGGCTGTGAATGTGGTCCAAGATTGATGCTGAATTCTTACATGAATATGATGCTGAAGTACAGCAATTTGAGAAATCTGACAATATGTATGTCCCAGTAACATGTTTTTGGAGTCATTTTTAAACTGAAACTGGCCGTTCAAATAAAATCTTACATGATTTTATACTAGATTGTCAAAATCTCACAAAATGTTTATTTAATTTTTATTGGGAAGGCAGGGTCTCTTTTGGAAATTTGCCATGATGTCTAGGAAGCTTAAGTTAATATAGAGTGTTGTCCTCTATTCTGGATGGATCTTGGAAGGAATGCACCAATTTTGTAATATAATTGTTATCACACAACGACTATGAGCATTTTTCACTTCAGTAGATTTGGAATTCTGATCATTTTCTCTACCTGTTCAAATAAAATGTTATTATTTCAGCAAAGTCACTATAAATGTTACAGTCCTAATTCTCAACATGTGATGAACAATTTTAAAATCAAAATATTTGTCAAGATATGCTTAGTTGCACCCTTCTTATAGCTGTGTTATTTGAAGTAAATATAACTATAGATTTATTTTAGATCATCCAGGCTTAGAAAATGTGGTGCAGATTGAAAATTGTCAAGAAAAGGCATATATGGAATTCCAGGATTATGTAATGAAAGTATATCCAGATGATACCTACAGGTGTGTAGAATCTGAACAAATATTTGTTTCCAGTTTTTTTAAATGCTTCTTTTAAAATTTGTTCAAGAAACTTCAAGCTTTTTTTTTTTTTAATCTTCACTGTGGGGTGATATTGCTATAGTGTTATCCTGTTGCGTTTTCTTCCAGGAATACCATTAAATGAATAGTAGATATAAATTTAAATTCATATTTGATTTTCCCCTAAAATAATAGGGTGTAAAGATACTGACTGTATATAGTCTAGTAAAAAATTAAAACTGTAGGGCTGCCTACACATTTTAAATGTTTATTAGTATAAAAAACTACATGGTGCCATTGATGTGTACACAGATCAAGAACCTGTCAGATACTTTGTACAATATTTCAAATTTAGTACTACTTGTAGAAATTCTGCCTGTCACAGGCAATATTGTGTTCACTTGAACATTTTTTCCTACAGCACAAAAATATTTTAATCAACAAAGGTTTAAAACATAGCATATCCTTTAATCAATTACTATTAATGTAAGAAGATCTTATAAAGTTAAGATTTGGACTAGTTAGATTTTTTCCCCCTAGTAAATAATCCCTGAAGGAAGTCTAAATCTCCGTACTGCTGCCAGTGTGGCATTCCTCTAAGCATCTTGGTTTTCTGTATGATACAGTTAGTAAGTACAGCTACTAACTATATTGCAAAACAGATCCCTCTGTTGCTACAAAGAAAACATAAAAACCATCTTCCAGGATTTTATTGTCTCAGGCTGTTTAGGCTTACTTACTTATTAGCTGTCCATCACCCGTATAAGGTGACTCTGGGAAGCTTACAAGTTATAAAATAAGTAAAAAAAATAATTAATGAAAACATTAAAACTACACATATTATGATTTTAAAACTATAATGAAATCAGAACCAAGAGTCAGAGGGACGTGAATGAAATCGTCTTATCCCATCAGCCACCTCTCCAATGGTGAACGTCCTTCTCGTGATCCTGTGCCAATTGGCAAAGCCAAGTTTTGATACCCAGAAGGCCAAAAGGCTGGGAGCAGTTCTCAGCTCCAGTGGTAGTCCTCTCTAGCAATGGACCACAGCGGAAAAGTCTCTTCTCCTTGAACCCGCCTGCTGAAATTCCTTAGCTGATGGGATCCATACCAGGCTTCTTCCACTGGCATGAGTGGGATGGGTTAGTCCCATTTGGGAGACACAGCTCCTCAGATATCCTGTACCCTTGCCATGTAGAGATTTAAAAGTAACAGGTATATCTGGGGAGGGAGGAGATCCTCACATAGTATCTGTCAACAATTCCAGAAATGAGGTATTTAGCTGGAGTTGCCAACAGGATTGTATTATGAAAAATATGAATAATGTTTTATTTAGCATTTATTGCTGAAAAACTATATGTTTTGCTAATATTTGAAGGTACTAAAAATCAATCTCGTCTGTACCTGTAAAAGTGTGCCACTGTTTGTCAAATCTGTCTTCCAGGCTCTCTAGGCTACTTCTCAGATTGCCGGCCTTAAGACTGATGAGTGCAGCTATCACAGAAGAACTGTTTTTTGCAGGATTAATTGGAAATGTTCAGATTGACAGTATCATACCATATATTCTACGAATGGAGACTGCAGACTACAACTCTCAAATAATTGGTCATACTATATAAAAAGAACATTTAACCAGTTTCTAATCTATACCATGGCAATCGTGGTGATTTAAATGTACATTATCTCCAAGAGATAACAAGGTTTTCCTGTGAAGGCATAGCACAAACAATAAAGGAAGGTGCTAATTCTTCTTTAGCAATTCATTTGGAAAATACAATGGAATATCTTCAGTGGTACAGGATGACTTTCCTTTTATCTGATTTTCAAGAACTTTGTACATTTCTGATAATTAGTGAAAATCAAGAAGTGTAGTTCATCCTATTTTTGTAGCTTAGCTATACATGGAACTTGTGAACTCCAAGCAAATACACATAAGTTAACCTTTGATAAAGAGAAGTTTCATTAAAACATTTCAACCTGATACTAGGTTAAATAAACTTCTTTTTCAAATGTTCTGGATTCAGTATCTTGTTTCTACAAGTTTACTCTTGTCAGTTTCATGTCTGCTTTCATTTCTGATGAGACAAAGTTTTAGTTCTGGATAACTTTCAGCTGCCTTTTTCGGAAGTTAATTTTTTGTTCAGCAACAGGTGATTTTCGAGTTATTTAAACAGGGCTTTATCTCATGTTAGTGTCCCAAATCAGTCATTACATCTTTTGTGTATTTAGATTAATTTGAAGTACAAATAATTATGTTCAGAGTTCTATCAGCTGTCAATAAAATTTCAGTGTAAAAAAAAACCCTAGATATTTTAATTACATCAAGAATTGTTATTTCCTAATTCCTGTTATTTATAAATGCAAAATAATTTGCTATTGCGATTATGCTTTAATAATGTTTATCCACATGTATCTAGGTAAATTTGGAGAAGTTATTGAATTTCATTGTATGCAACTCTGTGAAACAAGACATTCAGCCACATCCAATATTATGTGAGCAATAATGCTTGCAAAGTATATTTTCTGTCTCCTTTTCTATATCCTTGTGTAGCTCAGGTTTGCTCCCTTATCTTAAACCTGGAGCAAATTTGGGAAGAACATAGAGAAAGTGAAAGATGGGAGAAGAATTTTTCCACAGTACACTACCGAATAAAATTACCACTTTTATTGGAAATGAATTTATTCTGGATCCTTCAAGATTTAAGTTCCAGGCTTTCATTAAAAAAAAATCAGATAAAATTAGAAAAATACTGAAAAAGCAATAAGTGAATAAACAAGTAAACTTGATTAAATATATGTATTGCATACTAAATGATATGTTCCCAAATAGCAGTGATTGCACTAGAATCCTAATTATTTCATATTTTATGTTTCCATGTTTGAGTATGCTGCTTTGTATTTTCAGCTTTTAAAAACTTTTCCAAATGCACTTTTCAGATTTATTAAAAGTGTGGTTTTTCCTTAGTTATTGTTTAGTATAGGTAATTGAGCATTAATACAATATATTACTATATCAGGGATACTGATACAGTGGTGTTCCGTCAATTTACCTTTACTTTAGATATCCTTAATCAGAAATAGAATCACCTCTATCAAATTATGGGCTCTAATTAATAAAAAGGGGTTTATGTAATGTGACAGGTAAGATTATTTACTTCAAGGTTTTAAAAATTATTTGAATACAAAGGGATATCTTTTATATATTTCATAATGAAACACCTAATAATGAACTAGTTAATTTTTATGCACACAAATATATGCATACACTTGGGCACATGCAGAAATTAATCATATCTATAGTTGTGGTAGCTTTTTGATGTACTTTTCCAACATCTTACATATATAACTTGACCTGTTTTAAAACATATTTAAAAATCATTTGAATGGCACATCTCCCTAAATAGCGTCTGTAAATGTGTTCTGCAGTCAGTAGAAATTGTTTCTGAATTCCATTCCAATTTTTCATTCGTTTTAGTGATTCATTTATAGTGTACACATCATAATGTCCCAATTACTACCTTATTGTGTAATATACTGTTGTAAATGTCTTTAAACTCAGAAGTGTAAATTCTATTTTGGCTGTATTTTTAAAAAATAAATTTTAACTTTTATTATAGAATCCTGTTAATCTCATTTTTAAAAAAAAGTTCAGGCAAACTATACATCAATATTACAGTTAAATATACAGTAATTTATATTTATAATTAACATTTTGCTGAAATTTAGTATGTGAATGATCACTGACTCTTCATTAGGCTTTTTTTCCAGCTATTTATTGCTCGCTACTTTACATCAATTTACTTTCCCCCATTTCTATACAATTTAATTTGGTTTCCTGTTTTGAGATATATAGTACCAAGTTTGAAAGCACAACAGAAATAATCTGAGTTTGATACACATTGAGTAATACTGGAGCTGAAAATGTTATAAAATGGCGAGATAAAAGTTATATAACCCAATGGTTTAAATTTCATTCTTTTCATATTCAATTTTGTCAAGGAAATGAATTGCTTTGGTCTAAATTGTGCATTAAAATTGAGGCTATCGCCTTTTGCATACACAGCCGACTGAGAAACGCGCGCCAGACGGAAGTTTTCTTTCCCCTTTGAATCTGCAAAATCAAGGAGCTGCAGCGCATGCGCGGAAAAGTGAGGGGCGGATCTCCGTGAGAATAGGGAAAATGGCGGAATATGTGCAGGTGTTCAAGAGGGCGCTGCAACAGCTCGGTGGACATGGCGGCATTCGTGGCGTTATGTGGCAGCTACTCAGGTGCAATGTGCTGGTAGCGCCAACGTGAGGAACGAGGGCGGGCGGTCCTTTCCAGCTGGGGAGCACCTTGCTGGAGAATGCGGCTCACAGGGTTGAATGACATGACCCTCAGAGTACAGTTAGAGGAAAGAATATTTCCAGAAATTCGTGAGTTAAGCAGAAAAGGGCCGAGGGGAAGCTGGCTTTTGATGTCCGGAGCGGGCTTTCCTCGAGGATGGGAACTAGGGCGACCTTATAATGACTGCAAAGCCTGTTGGGAAGGTCACTTTTGGGAAGCTTTCTCTAACTTTGGGCTCCTCTTGACTGTGGCGTAATCCCAGAAAAGACGGGGCTCTGTTTATGGCGCCATGCAAGGTTTGGGAGATCCAGATTTCATTCAGTCACTCTGCCCTAGCTCTGACTTCGAACTGCTTCTTGCCTCTCGACCTTGCTTTTTAACAAGGTTACTATAACTGGACTAGGAAACACATTTGCGCTGGTGGTTTCATTGGTGCTGTGCTAAAGGAAGGTATAACAATAGTTTAAATAATACAGCGGAGGTATTTTAGTCACATAGAGGTGAACAGATAGTTAATTAAAATTATTTGGGAATAATTTTTCAGGCTGCTGCCCAAAACACTGTTTGGACTAAACTCATTTGGCAGATAACTTGTCTAGTTGCAAGCAAGTTGTGCAGAAATAATGCTTCTGCATGTTATTTGTAAGCTTTAAGAATGTAATAAATAATATTAATGTAATATATATTTTTTTATTTTCATCTTCCCCTAATAGTTTTATTTATTTGGAGCAGCAACTGAAAAAAATTCTTACCCATTGGATTGCCCGAATAAGATATTTGAAAGGCAAAACCAACGAAAGCTACCTTATACTGTAGTTTTCTATATTTTTTATCTAACAGTAATCTCCAGGCTTTCAGATGGAGACTTTCACAGTTTATCTGAAGATGGCAGAGGTTAAACTCAAGACCTTCTGCATGCAAAGCCTGTAGATTGTCACATAGCTATAAACCCCTTGAAGATTTTATCTTATTTTGGATATTTACAGGGTCAATGATCTGAAGATTGGTACTCTAGTAGGAACTGATAAGTATGGAAACAAGTACTATGAAGACAAAAGATTCTTTTTTGGTAAGGATAATTGGATTATTTGAGCTTATTCTACTAAAGAATTTGGATTATTTAACATATTTTTCAACAATGAAAGTATTGTTTTTGCTGTGTCTTATTAATTCAGTTTGATGTTAAATAGAAAAAACCAATAGCAATAAGAAGTTACTGATGCCACAACAGAAATTTGGATTTTTGCTGAAATAAAGATATTTAGAAATGGGTTAAATAGTATACAGTCTTTTGGATGTCTAATTCAGAAGTTGATCTTGCTTTTTTGGCATTATTTTGGCTTGAAGAAGTAATGTTACTTTAAAAAAAAAAAGTTCATGCATGGAAAAATAAACAATGTTAATGTTTTAAACATTTGTTTATTCATTGTACATGGTTGCCCATCTCATATCCTAACTCTAGAGACAACCTACAATTTTAAAATAAGTAAATATACAATTACTAAAGTAATCCGGGGGGAGGGGGCAGGTTTAGACATTGAACCAGATCTTCAGGACTTTGCAAAAGGCTCACAGGATGAGGGTGAACCAAATCTCAAGAGGGATGATGATCCAGAGGCAGAAAGGGGTCTTGTTTGGATTCTTCGTGGTGAGACTACTTAACCAATGGAATCCACAACATGCTTTCCTGTGGGGTCAGATAGGAAAGGTAGAAACAATCAGGGAGACACAGATCCGTAATTTAATTAGAAGAATAATTCATACATATTGATCACGGGTTCTTTAGTAATTTGCAAAATATTGTGCTTGTACATTTTTCATGCAAATAAAACTGCTAAGGGAAATTCAGTCTTAAGTGTATAAGCTCCAGATTTGTAAATCTGAAAATGATGAATAGTTTGTATCAAAATTAGAAGTATAAACAAGTAGTTTATCTTATTGAAACCAATAGGTATTTGTGCTTGTAATTCCACTTGAAACTACTAATAGTTATTTAAATTGCTAAATTAAAATGTTAATTGCTAAGAAGTCATAGTAAAGATACATATGTTGTCCTGCATTCTTCTATTTTAAAAAAACCCTGTAAATGTGAATGATTTTTGGTTTCTAATTATCCTCTTTCTTTCCATGTCAAATTAGTCCTTCCCAAAATTGACAACAGAAATATAGATAGCCACAAAACTTGATTTTGTGTAACTCTAAGAGAATTAATAAAGTAACATACATACACTCATCCTTTTTAAAATTCTAATATTTTTTTTTTTAAATTGCTATCTTTAAGGTCGTCATAGGTGGGTCATATATACTGCAGAAATGGATGGCAAGAACACATACTGGGATTTAGATGGAAGCATGATACCTCCTGAATGGTAAATCAGATGGTTTGATACATACATTTATTTATGTTTTTTATTAACAGGTATCTCAGAACAATTCTGTTTATAAAAGAAATTGATTTGAGCCTTTTAAACCATACCTCAGTCTCTAACCCTTTACCAGCATTTACCAGTATTACTATGGATCTAAGAACTTTCTCAGGATTATCAGAATGTCATGTTTGCTTTCTGCTATCCAGGAAGTTAACTGACATTTTTCCAGAAATAAATCTGGAATAAGAAGTGGTTTATGCTCTATGTTATATTTTGAACTTCCTATATTTTACCAGATCTCCTATAGCACATAATTCAGCAGCTGTAGTTACATCAGATCAGTGAAAGTGTTAGGTTCAAACATTGCTATAAATACATATTTATTACTGGAAATTGACCAGTGTCTTTGGAATTTTGTTTATGTACCTGTAGAGTGATTAGTAGCATTTTGTGGAAAAATTAAATGCCCTTATTGGGTATTTTATCATGATAAGATCTGAAAAAACATGTTACAAAAAGTTTGCTAGAATAAAAAACAATATTCCATTGCCTGTCTTGGCTGTTATGGAAAAGAAATATGATTCAGAAAATACTAAAATTTTGTCTTCCATTTCTTTTAAATTAGATTTGTGTACGTGAGAGAGAGAAAGCGCCAATAGTCCAAACAATTGCCATAATAATTGTGCAAATTTACCATAATAACATCCCACTTCCTTTCTGTGTGCACTTTGTTTCCTCCTTCTCCATCCTGGTTAGTTTTATTTTAGTTGAATTTTAAATTTATGATCCTTATTTATTGTTTTAATGTTTTAGTACATTTTAATTGAATGTCTATAGATTGCCTAGAATTGTTTCTGGCAAGATGGGTGGCGTACAAATTAATTAAATAAATAATGCCTAGCTTAGGCCTTAGAAATAAGGCACAGTGCCTATAATTTTTTTTTGCCATATTCCTCATATATTGGCAATATATAAATTGCTAATTGCTTTGAAAATCTATATATATTAATACCTACATTTTTAATCAAGGTTGTCTTCATTAAATATTCTGTAATATTGTACTGTTGGATATTTTCAATTGTATCATCATGATAAGTTTTAAATACATGAATATTTTATGAATATATTAAATATTACATTTTCTCATTACTTCATTGAGGAAAATGCTTATTTAAAAATTATCATTTTGCTGCTTTTATTTAATTTTGTTCTTGTAAGAACTTGTTCTAATTTTTTAAGGTTTGCTTAGTACTTATGTTACATTATGTTAATTTCTAAGGTTTGCATATTAAAAACTTTGGAAGAAAAGTTTTGGTTAAAGCAGGCCTGTGTTTTTTAGTCTTTCACTGAAGCCTGAGGAAAAAGATACCTTTAATTTTTTGTTTCCATGGGGAAACAGTACTGAGAATTTAAAATTAAATACAATAAATAAAATAAGCTCGTCACTCTGGATCCTTGATGTAGTCAATGGTATAAATAAGAGATTTTTTTCCCTGCTTTTCCTTGTCAGACCTTTCGTATTTTTATTTAATCATGTCACAAGCAGGTTTCTCTTGGATTATTGCATCTGTACTTCAAAACTCCTGATTACTGTTCATTGGCAACAGAAAGGTCTATAAAACTAAGTAATATTTACAGCCCAAATCTTGTAGCCTTAGCTTTATCAAGATAGTTGAATGATGAAAAGTTGTGCTTGGTTTATTGACAACTATACTCAATTACCAGGACTTCAGTTTTATTAAATGTAAAATTTAATCGATGATTTTTTTTTTTTTTTTAATTAAAAGTTTTATAAATTTTACAAAAAAAACAAGAACAATACAAAACAAAAAACAACATATACAGAAAAAAAAGAAAATTAAACAATACATATAAAAAAAAAAAACCCCACCCCACACCCCTCCCAAAAACCCTCCCTTCCCCCCCCCTGAGCTTCCCAGAGCAGAATATAGGCTTAAGCAATAAAAAAAAATAAAAATTAAATTAAAAACTTTATATTTATATATACAAAAAAGATATCTATAATATATATAAAAATAAAACTTATGAAAAAACTATATGATATTTTTGTATACCCAATCTAAATTGTATAAATTTTATCCATTTGTCCCAGATAGCAAAAAACTTCTCTTGCGTTTGTTGCTTTAAGAAAGCCGAAATCTTTGCCATTTCCGCCAGATAAGCTACTTTAAAAAACCATTCCTGCAATGTAGGCAAAGATTCCTTCTTCCAATATTGTCCAACTAACAGCCTCGCGGCTGTGATCAAATTTAACATCAATACAACCTCCTTTGTATCACAATCTGTAACAATACCTAACAAAAATAATTGCGGAGTAAATTTTACCCTCCTTCTAAAAATTCTCTGGATATTCCACCATATTTTGATCCAAAATGCTTTTATCTCTCTGCATGACCACCAAATATGATAATAAGAAGCCTCCTTATAACCACATCTCCAGCATTTAGGTTGCACGTCAGGGTACATGTAAGACATTTTTTGTGGATCAAGGTGCCATCTATAAAACATTTTATAAAAATTCTCCCTTAAGTTCTGTGCTTGAGTAAATTTGACATTTCTCACCCAAATAGTTTCCCAGGTGTCCAATGAAACTGGCTCACCAAAGTTCTGCGCCCATCTAATCATACAATCTTTAATTAGTTCCGTTTCTGAGTCCAATTCAACTAAAACCCCATAAATTCTCTTAATGTGGGTTTGTCTTTGATCCTTCAGTTGCTTAATAAGATTTTCATCTTCTCTAAGGAAACCCACCTTACAATCCATCTTCCATCTATCTAGTAGTTGCCTATATTGAAACCAAGAATAAGTAAAATTTTCTTGTGCTAATTCTTCCCGTGATTTTAATTGCCAGTTTTGTCCATCCCATTTAAGTAACTGTCTGTAAGACACCATATCCATTTTAACCCCTCTTTTTATTCCTTCTATCGCATGCCAAGGTATAGCCCATAATGGTACTTTAAAATCACTTTTATAATATTTTCTCCAAATCCTAAGTAAAGAAATTCTTAAAATATGAGATTTAAAAGCCCAATCTATTTTTTTATTAAATATTAAATAGGCATGCCACCCATAAAGTAAATCCCATCCCTCTAGATAAAGTATCTCAGAATTTGTCAAATTTACCCAGTCACTAATTAATGTTAAAACCACCGCATCATAATATAATTTCAAATTTGGTACCTTGAGTCCGCCCCTCTCACGGAAGTCTTGCATAATTTTGAACTTAACCCTTGGTTTTTTCCCTGCCCAAATAAATTTATTGAGACCCTTCTGCCACTCATTTAAATTAATCTCATTTTTCAAAATTGGTAACATTTGAAACAAAAAAAGAAACTTGGGTAGAATATTCATTTTTATCACTGCAATTCTTCCCATGAGGGATAATTGCAGCTTTTCCCAATTCTTCAAGTCTTTCTGTACCCCGACCCACAACCTTTCATAATTATTTTTAAATAGTTTTGCATTAGAAACAGACAGCATCACCCCCAAATATTTTACCTTATTAACAATCTCAAAACCCGTCGAGTTAACCAAAATCTGCTTCTCCTGACTCGACAAATTTTTAGGTAAAATTTTAGTCTTATTTACATTAATCTTAAAACCCGAGACCAAACCATAATGGTGAATCAACTGTAATAAGTTTACTACAGAATAATCAGGTTGCGACAAAGTAACAACCAAGTCATCCGCAAAAGCTCTCAACTTATATTCTTTTTTATTAACATATATTCCTTTAATTTCCTGAGACTCTCGAATTTTAATCAATAATATTTCCAATGTTAAAACAAACAACAATGGCGATAAAGGACACCCCTGTCTAGTACCTTTCTCTATTGTGAAAACCTCCGACAAACCTCCATTAACAATAAGTTGTGCTGTTTGTTTTTGATATATTACCTTAAGGGCTTGTAATATGTTTTCACCAAAATTCATTTCTTCCATTACTCTTAGCATAAAATGCCAATTCAGTTGGTCAAATGCTTTTTCAGCATCTAAAAATATGAGCCCTGCAGGAACTTGGTTGTTCTTATCTAAGTATTCTAATAAGTTAATAATTTGTCTAACATTGTTTTTCATATACCTTCCTGTTATAAACCCTGATTGATCTTTATGCACAAGATGATGCACCACCCTCATAAGCCTATTTACCAAAATTTTTACAAATATCTTATAATCCACGTTTAAAAGAGATATAGGCCTATAGTTTTTTGGTAAAGTAAGATCTTGATCCTCCTTTGGAATCAATGATATAAAAGCACTACGCCATGAAGGAGGAATCTCTAAACCCTGTAAGATACCATTAAAAAGATCATTTAATGGTTGAATCATCTCCTCCATTAAAGCTTTATAATAAACAGCTGTTAACCCATCCGTACCCGGTGCTTTCCCTAATTTCAATTGTTGAATTGCTGAGGCAATTTCCTCCTTAGTAATTAAACCATTAATTTCATATTTCTGATCCTCAGTCAGTTTAGGAAAACTTGCCTCAGCTAAATATTTATTTATATCTAACAGTTGTACATTAGTAGATTTGTATAGGTTTTGATAATAATCCAAAAAAGATTTTTTAATTAATTCCTTCTGAGAAACTAGTTTACCCTTATAATTTATTTTCTCTATTATTCTCAGTCTCTGTTTCTTTCTTAATTGATAAGCCAACCATCTCCCCGGCTTATTAGCATTACAAAATGTATTTTGTTTCATAAATAATAAATTGGTTGCAGCTTGATCTGCTATCAACATATTAAATTGTGACCTTAATAACTTTACAGATTCTTTAGTACTTTCATCAGAAGGATTTAGAATCAAAGCCCTTTCTTTTAGTTTAATTTCATCTTCAAGTTCTCTACGTTTCTGAATCTGATTTCGCTTATAAAAATTATTCATTTTTATCAAAACACCGCGCATAAATGCTTTACCTGCATCCCATACCATTGACATTGAAGTCCCCTTATACATATTCAAAGCAAAATAGTCCTTTAAACACTCCTTTAGTTTTTGAACATTCTTCTCTTGTCTAAACAAATTTTCATTAACTCTCCAGGATCTTCTTTCCTCTTTCTCTTGAATCAACTCCATCCAAACTGGACTATGATCCGTCAGTGATCTAGGAAAAATCTTTACATTCTTTACTTTATTATACAAATCCGTGGTAATCAAGAAAAAGTCAATTCTTGAAAAAGATTGGTGTCTGTCAGAAAAAAAAGTAAAGTCTCTCTCCTCTTGATTACGTTCCCGCCAATAGTCCCTTAATTCCCAGTCTTCTTTCATATCAAAAAAGGCTTTAGGTAGCCTTGCTTGTTTAAGAAAAGGAGAGGAACCTTTCTTATCCCTTTGTGTATCTAAGACACCATTCCAATCACCCATTAATACCACCGATCTATAATCAAGCAAAGTTATTTTTTGGTGTAACTGTTTATAAAATTGTTCCTGTTGTTGATTTGGAGCATAAAGTCCAACTATAAGTACTTTCTTACCATAAATACCAAGTTCAATCATCACATATCTCCCCTGGGGATCTGATTCTACCAGACAAGCTGGCAGGTTTTGTTTGACATATATAACAACTCCCCCTTTCTTCCCAGGTGCAGGAGATATAAAATGAGATCCCAAACGAGCATTAACTAAATATTTCTGATCTTTAAGTAGAATATGAGTTTCCTGTAAACAAATAACATCATTGGTATGTTGTTTCAAATAATAAAAGATTTTTTTCCGTTTCTGAGGAGAATTCAATCCATTAACATTCCAGGTCAAAAACTTTGCCATCTCCCTTGGCACGCAGCCTGGAGAAGACACCATCAAACTCTGACAGAGCTGCGTGTGTTGCATAACTCTTGGGTCTTGCTCCTCCCACCGGCGGTGATGCACTTCCAGGAGAATTCTCTTTGGGCTCTTTTTTACGTTGCTCTTTCTCTTTACGCTTATAAGCTGCACGAGTCATCCTCTGCTCTTTAGCCTCCGTTTGGCGTTGCTTTGCCACTTCTATCATCCCTGCGGAAACCAAATCTAATGCCTCAGATTGCTGCTCAGGTTCCTTAGCACTCAAAGATTTCCGACCAGATGAAGTTGAGCCTGCACTCAGGACCGAAGTATAGAAATCTCTAGCTTTATCAACTGTGTTCAATCTGTAACGTGTCCCAGCATGGCTCAAAACGATACCCATCGGAATTTCCCATCTGAATGGCATCGATCTAGCTTTAAGCTCATTGGTTAAAAAAGCAAAGTCTTTCCTACTTCTTAAAATTTTAGATGGGATTTCCTTTAGAATGATGACATCTTGGGCGGCAATCTGAAATCTTTTGTTGTAAAAAACTTGTATAATCTCATTCCGCAGGGACTTCTTTGTAAAGTAAATCACCACATCTCTGGGCAAATTCTTCTGCTTAGCAATCCAGGAGTTGAGTCTATAAATTTTTTCTACTTCTCTCTGTAATTCTCCTTTATCCATATCCAAAGCCAGCGCCAGATCACTAAGAACCACCTCCATCAAATCTTGATTCATATCTTCCTTGAGGCCTCTAATCCTCAGAGCATACTCCATTTGTCTGTATTGAAACATCAAAATATCTTCTTGTGAGGAGTCCACCTTCCTTTCCACGTCTTGAATTTTGTCATCTAAGAGTCAACTTTGTCTTCCACTTCCTCAAGCCTTGCATCGAGCTTAACCACCACAGTAGCCAAACCTGAAACAGCTGCCAGTATATCTTGTCGTAATTCATTATTATTTTCTTGCAATTTAGACTTTATCCCCGTTATCTCTTCTTTGAGATCAGATTTAATTTCTGATTTAATCTGTGAAACAAATTGAGTCATTTCCTCTCTCATTTGAACTACAATCTCTCCCATTATGCCTCTAACCTCTTGCACTGAAAGTCCAGGTAGAGGAGGGGAGGGTGGTGGCTGAGCCGGTGGTGCATGTTTAGATTGTTGTTGTAGAATCGATGATTTTTAAAATGTAACTATTTTTTATGTTTTAGGAAGTGTAAATCTTGCCCATAAAACCTAATTTGTTGTGAACCTATGTGTGCAAATATATGTCCCTAGGAAATCTTTATTATTGTATTTTTTTTCTTTACAAGGCATCGTTGGATTCACTGTATGACAGAAGACCCACCAACTACACATCCACTAGTGAGTCGTAAATTCATTTTCCAAAATCATAAAATGAATGAAAGTGGTACTCCCAAACAGTATGTACCATACTCTACAACACGTAAGAAGATACAAGAGTGGGTTCCACCATCTACACCTAGCAAGTGAAAGAAAAAGAACATAGTAATTTGCAAAGAAAAGATTGTTGGTGTATGTCTTTATTTAAAATAAAGAGTTTGGTTAAAAACATTTTGAAATCAAAATATTGTTGAGAAAGAGTTAGCGGAGTAATCAGTGGGCAGAAACAGAATATATATGCTGTAAAGGTGCATGCTTGTGGAATAGTTTTGTAGAATTGAGAGTCTGGTAGAATCCAGTGGCTTTAGTTACAAAATATTACCACATATATAACATAATAAATTTACAATCATTTTTTAAATAAATTAAATTTTGAGAGTGCCCAGTTCCTCAATAACTTTGGGAAGCCTATAATTACAAGAAAACAACATAAGGTTAAACAAGAATAGAGCTTATCATATCACACGCCTGTTCCAAGGCCTGGAAAAACAATCCAAGTTTTCAACAATTTACATAAGGTAGTATAGCTCCCTCTAAGGATGTCATTTCAAAGGATGAAGGGGGTTGCCATTGAGAAGACACCCTGTTGAATTGATGGAACCTGGATCATACTTACTCTTCCTGTCCTCACCAGATGGATGGAAACATGGATTAATGGATCTCTATTATTGTAGGATATATAAATTATTGGATATATAAATTAGATGTAGAAATGCTTCAAGTTACACAGTGTGCAAAGGAAAAACTAATGCTAAAAACCTTACTCAGAGACTAAATCAGAAGTGAGGAATGTCAGCTATGGACTAACTTCAAACATGTCATAAAATAGTATTGAAACAAATATAAATGTGTAAAACAGTCAGTTAACCTACAAGATAGATGAACCACAGAAAATATCTTGGTTCTATCTGTAACACCATACCAAAAAAAGTAATAAAATATAGGTGTCTGTTGAATGTCCAATGTTAACACTACCCAGGTGAATACAATAAAGTGAAAGTATAGTCTAATAAGAAATCAGTCATTTTATTTCTTACACTTTTCATCTGACTTTGGAAAGAATATAAATTCTATTGTTCAGTGCAGGATGTTGTGAAGTGCTGCAGATTAACTTGCTTTTGAGATTTGTCTAAAGTTTTATAATACCTAAAAGAATCAGCAGTGTAAAAATTGAGAACTTTTATGTTTTGGTAATGTCACTAGTATATTCAAAACTTACACTAGTTACTAAATTCTGAACTAGAATGTTTACATCAAAATTGATCAAATAAATGAATATCAAATATTATATTTAGAATATTTTCCCCTTGATAGAGCATTGTGACTGAAGTATAAATAAAGAAGTCATCCAGAGTCATGTTCCTTTTGCTAGGACTTTATTCAGCTAATGTCATCTCTGCCCTGTAAAAGATCTTGTGTAAGCCCTTTTCAGTGCTTTAGAAAGTCCTCCTTCCATTGCTGTCATTTTGTCTTACAGAATTTAACATTGATTTAATTTTAACATATTGTTGTAAAGTTATAACCAAATAATGCCCATTCTGTTCTTTCATTAGATCTATTCAAGCTAAATATGAAAATAATAATTTCTGTCCTAGTTGTTTTTCTTGGGTACATTTAAATATTCAAATATTTTTCTGAGGATGTATCTGGTGCGTTGTTATATAAACTATTCTTTCTGCAACTGTATATACATTTTAATAATTCTAATAAGCTATTTTCCTAAGTATAAATCTGTATAAAAGCTGAGGACTAGTTCAGAACCTTGCCCTTTGGGTAAGTTGGTAGATGTGGTATACAATTAAGCCTATCTCCATATTATTGCTTAGAGAATTAAGATTAATATTACAAGTATTCAAGGTACATACTAGTTTTGTTGAATATTAGCTGCATTTTGTCTCATTTGAATCCTAAATTGATTAATTTTAATAAGTTAATGGAAACAGTTTAAAAGTTATGTTTCAAGTTCAGTTTTCTGACTTACCTATTAATTGCTAAAACTAACCATTGTTTGCTTTATTTCAGACAGTATAACAAAATTTGATTTATCTACACTGAATACAAAAAAATCAGAGTTCTTTCATAGCTGTGCCAGAGGAGGGAGTATATGAGTTTGACACTCAACTCTAATTTACATTTAGCTGAACCAGCACTTAACCCTGTATTTCATATAGTCCAGTAAAACTGATGGCTGGCTATCAAGCTCTGGTGTACCTGTCCTCTGGTAAAGGCTGTTAACTTTTCATTGTCTCCATCCCTCCCCTCCGGTTCCTTGCAGCCTGAGAAGCAATAGGAAAAAAATCAGGAGTTTAAAAAATAAAAGGGCACAATTCTTTTTTGAAAGAGACCAGCCAGATAAAGACATCTTTGTTATATATGATAAAAATAAACATATCACTCCAGAATATAATATATTAAATACATACATATTATATGTATTTTAAATGTATCAAGTATGGAAAAGCAAAGACATTGGCCTGGCAACCAAATGAAGGTTAATCTACACCACAGATAGTCCTTGATTTACAACAGTTTGTTTAGTGACCATTCGAAGTTAAAACAGCATAGAAAAAAGTGACTTATGACTGTTTTTCACATATATGACCGTTACAATATCCCCATGGTCAAATGATCAAAATTCAGACATTTGGCAACTGACTCATATTTAAGATGGTTGTAGTGTTCTAGGGTCATGTGATCACCTTTTGTGACCTGACAAGTAAAGTCAATGGGAAAATCAGATTCAATTAACCATCTTACTAATTTAACAATGCAGTCATTCACTTAACAACTGAAGAAGAAAGGTCATAAAATGGGGCAAAACTCAAAAATGTCTCGCTTAGCAACAGAAATTTTGGGCTCAATTGTGATCCTAAGTCAGGGACTATCTTGTGTTTTTTATGGCTACCTGTAGTTGTGAAAGTTGGACCATGAAAAAAACAGACGGGAAAATCTATTTGTTTATGCTGTGGTGTTGGAGAAGACTCGTTCCTTGGATCACAAAGATGACAAGTGCTGGAGCATATAAACTCATGCATATTGCTGTGAGGCAAAATCACTAAATTTTGTCTTATTTCAGTCATGTCATATGCTCAAACTCACTGGAAAAGGTAGTTATGCTCTGAATGGTCAGTGGTAAACGGAAACAAGGCTACCAAAAACATGTTGGCTAGATATCATCAAAGCCAATGAGCTAGAGCCTAAAAGAATTGAAAGAAACCATACATATGAAATATGAGGGCGATTTGGAAATAAATCTCCGTTTGGTTATCAATGTCAGACACTCACAGATACAGAACTTTTATTGTACACATTAGAAATCTAGAACATTAACATTACTTTTTGACATAATCGCCATTCAAATTGAGGCAGTTATAACGTCTTACAAGGTTTGAAATTCCTTAGTAGTCGCTCAGCACCAAATCTGGGCAGTAGGGGGTGGTGATCAAAAATATCCCAACAGAACTGCTTCAAAAGTTCTTGGGTGCGTCTAGTGTGCGGGTGAGCATTATCATGAACCAATACTACAGAAAATCCCACCTAATGTGAAGATGCTAAAGGAGTACTGCTGGTGAAGTTCATGGAGTGTGGTTCAACCAGCAATTCAGAAGTCTACTGTGAAACGTTACGAAAACTCAGATGAGCCATCCATAACAAGTGGGGCATGCTGACTTCCGGTGTGGTATTGGTTCACGATACTACTATAAAGGCAGTCTTTGGATTATGACCACTTGTTCAGTAACTGTTCAGAGTCATCATAGTGCTGAACAAGTAGTACTTACAACCAATCCTTGAAGTTCCAGCCATTGCAACACCTCTGAAGCCATATGATCATGATTTGGATGCTTGGCAATCAGCTCACACAATGGTTGCAGTGTCCCACGATCAGGATTGCCAATTTGCAAAGGGCTGATTCCAAGACTACTATTTGTGATAGGCTTGTCCTTCCTCAGAAAGAGTAGCTTCCTCCTCAAAGATCAGATTTGCGCTATTAGCTTTTACATAGCTTTAGCCAGTGTCCTAAGTGCAGCCATCTGGAAGGATGCACTGAAGAGGGTTACTTGTACACTTGTAATCTCTCAATAAAATTAATAAAAATAAAAGAGTTCACTATATAGGGCTGTCCTGAAGACCAACTGGAAACTTCAACTGGTTCAGAATACAGTGGAAGTTGGGGTACAATTAAGTTACACCTGTCCTACACTACTGGCTTCCAGTAGATTTCTAAATGCAGATTAAGGTGCTAGTTTTTACTTATAAAGCCCTATGTGGTTCAGGATATGCGTACTTTAGGGAACTGCCTTTCCCCAATAGTGTCTGAACAACTATCATTTCATTGTTTTAAACTTCTACCTCTGATTCGTCTAATTAATTTTATTTTGATCTATATACTATTTTTACTATGATTTAGACAAGGAGATAGAAGGAGAGCTCATTAAATTTGAGATGACACCAAGCTGGCAGGAATAGCCAATATTCCAGAAGATAGGCTCAAAATGCAGAAGGATCTTCACAGACTTGAACACGGGACCCTATCTAACAAAATGAAATTCAATGATGACAAAAGTAAAGTTCTACATTTAGGCAAGAAAAACCAAATGAATAGGTATAAAATAAGTGGTACCTGGCTCAATAGTAGTAACTGTGAGAGGGATCTTGGAGTCCTAATGGACAATCACTTAAATATGAACCAGCAGTGTGCTGCAACTGCCAAAAAAACCCAACACAATCCTAGGCTATATTAACAGAGGTATAGAATCAAGATCACACAAAGTGGTAATGCCACTTTATAATACCTTGGTAAAACCACACTTGGAATATTGCATCAGTTTTTATTGCCACAATATAAAAAAAGATGTTGAGACTCTCTAGAGTGCAGAGCAACAAAGATGATTAAGGACTGGAGGATAAAACGTAACAAAGAACAGTTGCAGGAACTGGGTATGTCTATTTTAATGAAAAGAAGGACCAGGGCTGATATGATAGCAGTATTCCAATATTTAAGGGCTGTCACAAAGAAGAGAGTGTCAACCTCTTTTCCAAAGCACCTGAAGGCAGGACAAGGAGCAATGGATGGAAACTGATTGAGGAGAGAACCAACATAGAACTAAGTAAACATTTCCTGACAATGGAATCAGTGGAATAATTTGCCTCCAGAAGTTGTGGATGTTCCAACGCTGGAAGTTAAGAAGAAATTGAACAACCATTTGTCTGAAATGGTAAAGGATTTCCTGCTTGAGCAGGGGGTTGGATTGGAAGACCTCTAAGGTCCCTTCCAACTCTGTTATTCTGTAATTTTATTATGTAAAATTCATGAATGGATGGACCATACTACAGGTAGTCCTCAACTTACAAGCACAATTGAGCCCAAAATTTAAGTTGTTAAATAAGAAATTTATTAAGTGAGCTTTGCCCCATTTTACAACTTTTCTTGCCACATTTGTTAAGTGGATCACTATAGTTATTAAATTAGTAACACGGTTGTTAAATGAATTTGGTTTCCCCATTGACTTTGCTTGTCAGAAGATTGCAATGCTGATCACATGACCTCAGGACACTGCAGCCATCATAAATATGAGTCAGTTACCAAGCATCCAAATAGTAAATCACATGACCATGGGGATGCTACAACAGTCTTAAGAGTGAAAAATGGCCATAAGTCACTTTTTCCAGGGACGTAACTTTGAACGATCACTAAATGAACTATTGTAAGTAAAGGACTACCTGTATAGGCTGGCTGACTTGCTGGCTGGTTCTCTATGATGTTACATAATTTCCCATGGACACAAAGCAACAATAGAACGTTATTTCCAAACTTGTTTTCAAACGTTCTACCCTTGTTTGAAGTTCCTATAGCCTCAGTACTGGCAATGCATATGAAATATTTTTGAGAAGAGTGGCAAACATGCATTGCAGGAAACAATTGTAGGATGCCAAGGGAAAGGGCTTTTTTGTATTTCTGGATTCATTTTTGGGACAAATAGGAAATAAAATAGTCACACTTTCAAAAATCCTGTTTCTTGAGCATCTAAATATTAGACACACAGACTATTCATCCTTTGAATTGCAACTCCAACATAAATGCACCTACAGCACTGGGATTATCTTTGAAAGGCTTTGTGAAAATTCTAAGATTCTCCCACTTGAATCTATTTAAATCCTACTTATGCAGATGTAATTAATTTTGACTGGGACAAGAATAAGCAGAAGACGAATGATAACTGATGATTTAACTGAGAATTGCAACAAACTAAACTAGTGTTTCTGCTCACACACTATTACATTGCTTGATAGAGATGAAACATTAATTCCCTGAAATACCAGTTTAGGAAAGCTTTTTCATGAAAGAATAAACATTAAGTAATTTTATATGGCAGTCTACAGACACCTATGAGTTGGAAATCTGAAGCCAATAAATCTGTCAGAGACACAAAAAAGAAGCTATCCTGTTAGTTCTGTAAATTAGTTTTTGGCTTATCTGAATCTATATTCAACATGGGACCTGTGGAATCTTGAAAGATAGAAAGGTACTCCTTGCATATTGCATTTAAAAAACAATAAAGTGTAAATGTGCACATAAGTAAATTTCATAAAATTCTCCTGTGTATGCTATCTAATTGGAATTTGGATACAAGAAAGCACTGTCAAATTAATAATTCTTAATTTCATTTATCCATTAGTTAAGAATAATTGCCTCAACTAACAAAGCTTCATCAAGGCTGTAGAATTTCAGCCCTGTAATTTGTATGGGTGTCCAAGCAATTCCTGTAAATATCTATTGCAGTGGTTCTCAACCTTTTTAATGCCGCGACCCCCCAACTGGTCGTAAGTCAAGGACTACTCAACCGGTCGTAAGTCGAGGACTACTCAACTGGTGCAGCACCGTTTGCAGAATGGGACTTTTGGCGGGCTCAGCAGGGCAGAGACAGCCTGGACAATTCCTATTGGCTTTTGAAAGCTAATAGAATTAGACTCTATTCAAGAGAGTCTATTCTATTGGTTTTCAAAAGCCAATAGAATAAAAGGGAGTAGCACAGCTAAGGAAAAGGGGGAAAAGTGGCAGACTGCGTTGTATGGCGACCCCCGTGAAATGGTCGTTCGACCCCAAATGGGGTCCCGACCCACAGGTTGAGAACCACTGATCTATTGTGACTTTTAAAAGATTCAAATCTGAAAACAAACAAACCAAAGGCTACTATTTTATCATCCTTTTTTGCTGGCTTAATTCCTGAGTAACTCCTAGCTATGATCAAGCAATATCCAAGTGACCTAAGAGAAGTAGGGATCCTCAGTTGAAGAAAACTGACATAACATACTAATTGTCCCAAACAGTTCAGGTTTCCTTATGCCTGAGTATAAAAATCAACATGATAGATCTATCTATTTATTGAAAAGTATATTGCTATGTTTCTTGGCTATATGTCCCTATATAGCCATTAATCAGTTAATCTGTCTTATTGTATCTAAACATTTATAGCCTATCTAGGGAATGATTTAATGATATTGAATACATTGTGATGGAACAGTTCCCCAAACAAAAAACATGCAGATCAGAAACTTAAACCAGTGGGTCTTAAACACTGCACTGCTACAGTCCCTTAAAAAGGTAAATGAGTCCAAGTGATTCTCACTACACAAATAAAACAAATCCTTCTACACAAATTTTACTGACGTCAGAATTGGGTAAGAAATAAAGATATCGATAAAGATAATTATTATTTTTATGTATCAGAAAGATTTTTAGAGTTTGGACAAGAACTGCTTATTGTGTGCTTGTACCAACAAAATGTGGAAGAAAGTCAAAAAGTTTTGACAGTGTTCCCACTTTGCCTGGGCAAACCTGATTAGGCTTTTTTTTTAATGTGACTTACTTAAGGGTCTTGCAGCTTCCAAGGAAACACTGTATTTATCTATTTTAATTGTACTGAACAATTGCATGTAATTAAATAACAACAACAATGTTGGAAGGGACCTTGGAGGTCTTCAAGTCCAAACCCCTGCTCAGGCAGTAAACCATTTCAGACAAATGGTTGTCCAGTCTCTTCTTAAAAACTTCCAGTGTTGGAGCATTCACAACTTCTGGAGGCAGGTTGTTCCACTGATTAATTGTTCTAACTGTTAATCAGTGGAAAAACCTGCCTCCAGAAGTTGTGAATGCTCCAACACTGGAAGTTTTTAAGAAGAGACTAGACAACTATTTGTCTGAAATGGTACAGGGTTTCCTATATAATACCACCATCATAATGATCAGTCTTCCAATTCCTCCCAAACCAACGTAGCACATTCCATAGATTGTTGATATTGCAGAAGTGATTAAATATCATTTGTTCAACTACATAAAACTTGTTTACTATTTCTGCAAGGATTTCCTTGTATGCAACTCCATCTATTACTGATTGCCTATAAAATTTGGATGATCAACTTACGTTCTCAAGAAGTTACTTTGTTAGCTGCTCTATTTCTATGCTATCATTTTCTCTCTTAAGAGAAAACTAGTTTTTCTTGACGACAACCCAATGTTTTCTCAAAAAGAATCTAGAGCTTTCTTCTTGCCTGAAAAAAACCTCTTGTCTAGTTTATGAAAGATTCATTTGATATAAAATAAAGCAGCAAATTTTTAGAAGGGCATTGTCTTTCTGTCTCTGATAACTATTTTATGCATAATTAAATTATAGTGCAGATTATTGCTGGAATCATATTTTAACAATTTATTTTAGGTACATTTAAACTGGTAGTTTTCACTGGATAAATAACAAAAAATATTTAATGGCATCTGGGGTTGGGGATTGTGTGTCAAAGGTGAAATAGCAATTGTGACCATATAATGACACCATCTTTTTGTCTATGCATACAAAGGTAGAAAACTGCAGGGCTTCAACTGCACAGTTGTAATTGGTATCTTGACTTTTTTGACTACCCACTTCTGCCACTGCCATTAATACTAGTGATAATATTGCATTTGTTTTGAAATATAATGGATGAGGTCTTTTAGGTATACTCAATCTGATTTCTGTTAAGCTGTGTTTTCCTATGCTTATGGAACAAATATGTAATTTGGTATTTTGAATCTTGGCAGGTTACTTGTCTCTGAGATCACCAGTTGGCTTTCTGCTGAAGTGAATGTTTTGAAACTAAAAGCACTCATTTTGGTAGCCATCATTTGATAGTCCACAACACCATATTTCACACTCCTAAACATTTGGTTGGTGTTAATAATTGTACACATTGATAGCAGAAAATACAAGGATTGACAAGTTTTAGAAATAAAAGTCAAGGAGCATAGTGAGAAAAATGGGACTAAAATTAAATTAAATTAAATTAAAACTAATGACTACAGGTACAACAACCATGCTTAAAACTGACAATGAAGATATCAAAGTAGTAGATATCAGCTTTTTATGATCAGCCATTAATAATAAAGCAAATGATCAGGGTCAAATGATCATACTTTGGACAATTATCCTGAAGCACTAGCTCTCTGAAGAAGCCTCTGAAGCAGAGAAAGGTGGAAGG
The DNA here is from genome assembly GCF_016545835.1 of Crotalus tigris. NCBI lineage: Eukaryota > Metazoa > Chordata > Lepidosauria > Squamata > Viperidae > Crotalus > Crotalus tigris. The sequence goes on along the minus strand of NW_024097319.1, from coordinate 923,934 downwards.
AAAGAGAAGAAGAAGAGGACCAACAGTAAGATGGGTGGACTGAGTTACACCAATGATGAATGAATGCACCATTGAAAGACCTGAAGGACTGAGTTAGAGTCAGAATGCGATGGAGAAAATCTGTGGTTATTGAAAATTGACACCAAACTTCATTCAGTTTGATACCAAACTTCTTCAGTTCATCATGTAATTGAGTTCACAAATTTGTCTTTAAGCAATTAAATAACAAGTCTCTCGTCAAGTGACAAATCCATTTTCATTATCCTTCAATTTCCATAAATGTACAGTAGCTCCAAATAATACAGATTTTCAAAAATACTTTCACAAAAATACTATCATAAAGTCATATATATGAAGGGTAAATCATAGAAAGGATTTAACTAATCTTTATTCTTATTGCATTTGCAACCATAGCATGATTTACTTGTTCCTTTTCTCTACAAACACAACAGAATTAAGCCCGTTATTATAAAAAGGTAAAAGTTTCCCTGTCCAGTCGTATCTGACTCTAGAGCACAGTCTCCATTTCTTGGCTGAGTGAGCCAGCATTGTCCAAAGACATTTTCTATCATCATGTGGTCAGCATGGCTATACGTCAAAGGTGGACAGAACACCGTTACTTTCCCACTGAAGTGGTACGTATTAATCTACTCGCATTTGCATGTTTGTGAACTGCTAGATAGGCAGAAGCTGGGGCAAGGAATGGGAGTTCTCAAACCTGGGCTGTCAGCTTTCCAGCCGACAAGCCCAGCCATCACGCCCTTCCCTCCTATTATTATATGACAAGCTTTATGCAATATCTGGTACCATAACCTCTTCCAATAAGTAGCAGCTTAAGATTCTACTCTCAGTTATATATCAAAAATACCCCTTGATGGTTCTAATCAGATATTTCCCGTTTTAACAACATAAATTGGTTCCTATTCTCCAAACATCCCATAAAACAAACAAAGCAAAGAATACTTGCAACTTTTCTTCAAATCAAATTTCCTGAATGGTTCACAGCAATAGAACCCACTGCTCTGATTTCTTAACAACATCATTCCCAAATGAGTCCTCTGAAATCATAGGGAATTTTCAGTTCTATTTTGATATACCAGCAAAACAAAAAGAACACCAAGGACTGCAGTAGGAACACATAGACACTAAACAGATTTTATGTTCCTCTTATATAAAATTGTACGAAGAACTTGCTCTCCTCTCTCCTCTACCTAAATATGCTCAACAAATTTGATTCAAAAGGGTATGAGGTTTCCTCATAAGATTGGGGTCAAAACTGAATGAGAAAAAAAATGTGACTCCCTATTTTTTTCATTTCCTGAATGCCACTATTAGTAGAGCCATATATTCAGGTACTGTACTTTACACAAAAGAAAAACTGAGTTTGTTATAAGGCATATTATCTGGACTGAAAAATAAGGTGACCAACATTTTTACAATGAAAAGGAGGACACAAATAAATTGAAGAAAAAAAAATAAAAGAAACATTTTATTCATTGCAACAATAATACAGAATACACTATAATATGATAAATGCAAAATAAAAAACATTTGTAACAATAACATTTTATATTGTAACTATGCTTACATGCCGCGCCCCTGCCTGCAGCTGTCCCGCCAGCACTGCTGCCCCACCAGCACTGCTGCCCCGCCAGCACTGCTGCCCCGCCAGCACTGCTGCCCCACGGCTCTCAAAGCACCAGCTGCGCCAGCTCCGGCCCCGGGGGGCAGCCCGCTGTTGACACACCCTCCCTGCAGCCGCCCCACCAGCACACCGCCCACCCTGCACAGCTCCGTGTAGAGCAGACCCCACAGTTCTCACAGCACGGGGGAGCAGCCAGCCACTGCCACCCCTCACACCCCTGCCCGCAGCAGCCCCGCCACCCCGCCTCTTGCGCCCGCAGCCATTATTGCCCTAGCAGGGCCGAAGATCAAGAGAAAGTTACTGTGGCATCACTGCTCCAGTCTCCTCCAGGTATCTTCGGGACTAACTAGGAGATGGTGTAGTTGGGTAGCAGGGAGGGGTGCAAAGTTCCTGCCAATTCGCCTTCGCTGCAGACAACTTACATGTGCAAATTTTGCCGGCCCGGTGTTTTGGTGCACTCAGCAGCAATTCCTATTGGCTTTTGAAAGCCAATAGGGGGAGTAGCACAGCTCATGCAAAAGTTGAAAAAAAAAACCATCAAAAAAAGGTGCCGGAACGCCGTTCTGAGCGTTCTATGAGAAAAAAAAAAGCCCTGCAGATTAGTCTTCAATATCAAAAAGGAGGACATGTAGGAGGACACTTTTCGAGGGAGGACAGAACTTACAAAAGGAGGACTGTCCTCCCTAAAGGAGGATGGTTGGTCACCTTATGAAAAAATACATATGAATCCTGGATGGTGGCAAATAGGTACAAAAAAAATCTAATAAATATTTGCTATTATATACCTAATGACATCTGCTTTTTGCAGGGGGAAACTCCTAATCCAGTTTAATAGAACAAATTTACATTCAGAACAGTCTTCCAAATATCAACTTTAACAATAAAAATATGAAAAACCACCCCTTCCATGATAAAATAAGCACTTAGAAATTAATGAAGTTATTCTTTCATTCCAGAAGTGGGAAACCTATGTCTTTCAAGATATCTCTGAATTATAGTTTCAGTATCCCATCTGTGTGGTCATCCTGGCAGTCTCCTAGAAGTTGTAGTTCAAAAAGATCAAGAAGGCCATGTATTTTTTTTTACTCCTGCACTTATCCTCATTTATGATTGCATTTTTAGTTTATTGAATGTTCATACCTTGTCACCCAAATTTGTATGTAATTGATCCATACAGAATGAAAGTGAGAAATAATACATGCAATAATAATAGGGAAACTAGTATGGCCATTTTTGTACAAAGGAAAGAGTGGCAGCTGTACAAAATGACTGGGAACATTGGCTGAAATCACTGAGGGAACAGGGTGACCTCATTTTCTACTGGAGCCATTTTCTCTTAGAGCACAAAGAGCTGGAATCTAGACTTCTGCTTTGTTATTAAAAAAAAGGAACCCATCTCATTAATCCTGTCATTTTAAATTGTTGTAATTATTTGGCACGGTGGAGTGGTGCTTATGTACATTATCCCTTATCAGAAAAATTAGTTTGCTAATTACAGTTCTACCTTAGTGGGAAATGGGTTTATTTCCTTTCAAATCATACAGATACTAAGAGTAGTGTTGCAGCTAATGATACTATTTCAATGCTTGCTAACATCATAGTTGCTATGCTACAGCAATTTCCTTGTTCTCTTTCAGACAATTGGTTTAGATGCAAGGGAGAAAAAGCATAAATACCAAATTGTTTCCTGTTGATATTTACTTATAGTCTTATAAACTACCTTTTCATAGATAAAAAGTGTTTTAGCCTTTTTAAATAAAGAATAAAGTGAAATCCGTAAAGAAAGTTTTGATCCACTATTTAATGGCGCATGTATGTTCTGCAGGGAATTTAAAACTTAAAGCCAACTTTCAAAGATATTACTTTCCATAAGTGATAAGAGGAATTTCATTGTGAATCTGAGAATCCTTTTATAGATTCAACTGTATACAATTAAGTTTATGGAGTCTGAAAATGCCTACTTAACAGTTGTATAATTGTCCATTCAACTTGTTCTGCCAATTACTTATTAACTAAAGTATACTCAGAGGATAGACTTAATACCTCAGACCAATCTGTAGGGTGATGTTTCATTTTGACTTATTGTGTTATGCATACAGGGTTTGTGACTAAGTATAAAAGGTGAACCCAGCCAATTATGACTTATTAAGTAACAAAATGATGGCTTAATGTACTTCATTGTTGCAGCCTGGTATTCTCTGAATATATTGGACAATAACTCCCATCATCAACAGCCAGCATGGAAATGTTGGGATTTACAGTTCCCCATATCTGGAGGTCCTTAGATTGGGATAAGATGCTTTAGATAATCTATAACTGTGAGTGGATTTCAATTTCAATTTCATTCCTGCTTTCTGAAATGATGTATATGACTCACTTTGAATAGCAGATATTTTCTGTTTCCATGTCTAAAACTATGATAATATTTTCTACATCACATGTTTTAGTTTATGCAAAATAAATGCTAATATGTCAGCCTTTAATTGCTTCTATTCCAAACACACACACACACACACACACACACACACTAACATGCTGAAAGGATGTTTTAAACTTGCAAGTTTGATATTCTGGCATTCATTTGTAAAAAGGACTTCATTTTGGAATTGTCTTAAGATTGTTATTTATTATCTGCAATAGTTATTTCTTCCCAGATCATTGAGGGCCAGCAATCACTGAGATAAATGTAGCTTTGCTGTCTCAATAACAAATACATTAAATGTGTGTTCAAACCCCATTTTCCACATTTCAAATGTGCTTTCTCCGTATTCCAGCAAAATATTTTTTTTAAATGCATGGGGGTGGTCAAACCCTGGAGCAGGACTAGTACAGGAAATGTGAGTTTACTATCTTGGATTTAAAATATAGTAATATCCCGAAGAAGGTCTAGGAACCAAAAAACTTTGATAGAGGTCCCAGGCCTTGTCCCATTTAAAGTTTATGGTGGCACTTTCATGCTCTTAGAACTGTATCACACAACATTATTTCATCTAATCTCCTGCTAAATAATAAAATCATGTTAAGTCACTACTCCCTAGAATGGAATAAAAATAATCTTTTTTCCATTTTAGACCCAACAGTGGTCTAAAATATTTTAATAATCCTAACCCCAATCCTAAAATATTTTCCTTTTGATCCAAGTATGGGCAAAGCAAGATGAGCACCTCAAGTGCTGCCCTTCAGTCTGTCAACCAGGAGAAAAGCATACCAGCATAGTCTGCACCTCTCTTCTTGATAACCCCTTTTCCATCACAGTACTCAGCCTTGTGAGTGACACTGTCCTGTTTTAAAAAGGGACAAATTAATGTGGATTTTCCCGCATTCATTTTCTCTCCAGTGTCAGTATAACCTGCTTGTGTAAAGAACAGCCATTAGTTGTTCTTCATCTACAGTAGATCAGGGATGGGTGAGTTTAGCTGGGTGTTTAAAATGGCTGGATTAGCCACCAGCCAAGTGGGTCCCATGGATGGAGGTGTTGTGACAATGTTGTAAGGAGTGGGGAAGGGAACAGGGTGAATACTGCAGAGCCTCTGCAGTTGCTCGTAAGGGCAAACGACTGCCATGGTGCTGCAATAGTCGTAATTTTGGGACTTGCTTGTAAGCACTAGGGGGCGTTGATCACGTAACTTTGAATGCGCATTAAGTGAACACTCGTAACTCGGGGATTACCTGTATACAATAAGTACAGAAGGACTACACTTTCCAAAAATGTTAAATTAATCCTACTTGCCCCCAAAATTATTATTCCTATTTTCAATATTCTGGGCTCCATTATCTCTAGTGTTGTTTGAAGAGCATACCTAATAAGATCTGGCAAGCAAAATATCTTGAAAACAAGTACAGATTTTAAACCTAGAATGAAACATCAAATGTAAACCCCAAAAATAAAAATAAAAATTTACTTATTCTTGGAAGTAAAGGATCAAAAGAGATTATACATTCCAGCCAGCTGCTGCAGAGGCTCCCTGCCAGTAATCTCTCCTGGTGAAGCACACAGCTGTTCCAGAATGGCTTCAGCTGGACATATTCCAAAGCACAGTTGGTCAAATTCTATCTTAGGTGAAATCCAAGGTTTCATGTTCTCTATAAAACTTATTTTATCTTGATTGTAATCTAGTTTCCCCCCTCCAAGCCTGGCCTTTGCACTGAGCATTCCAAAACAGCATTGCTAACAATCTAAAACAGTGGTTCTCAACCTTCTTAATGCTGCGACCCTTTAATACAGTTCCTCATATTGTGGTGACCCCCAACCATAAAATTATTTTCGTTACTACTTCATAACTGTAATTTTGCTACTATTATAAATCGTAATGTAAATATCCGATATGCAGGATGTATTTTCATTGTTACAAATTGAACATAATTAAAATATAGTGATTAATCACAAAAACAATATGTAATTATATATTGTGAAATATTTATTTCTAATTACAAATAAATGAAATTTTGTCTTGAAGCATGGGTGCCGAATCACACCTTCAGCTGCTCTACCTATGGCTCTGAAGGGAGACCTGACCTTTTTTTTAATTTAAATGAGCCCTTGAAGTTGCCTGATTAGGTTAAGCATGACCTGTGAAAAATTAATATGATTGTGTATGGGGGGGGAGTGCTTATGGAGTGGGAGAAAATAAGGATTAGTTGAGGTGATACTCAAGGGGAGCTATACTTGTAGACATTTGTTGTCCATGTGTGTGATGTGGCCCACGCAATTTGCCTCTTCAGCCTGAGCCACTGCCCGTTTTTCTACCTCCAGCTGAAATTCACTGAGGGTGTGGAAGAGGACCCCTGTCCTTCCAGGACAATTGATCCTAATGACCTTCAGAGCTTCTGTCTGAAGAAGGCAGAAGGGAAACCTTGGCTCTTTTATGACTTGTGGACTTCAACTCCCAGAATTCCTGAGCCAGCATAGTTCAGTTCTGGAGCTGTGCCTGCCAGAATCTTAGGAGAGATTTTTGGAAGGAGGTCTTGTCCACTGAGGCAGAGGCAGCAGAAGGGAAATCCATTCCTTCCTCCCACCCAACTGCTGGTTCCACTGAGCAATAATCAACTGCTTTTGGTGCAGCAGCCAGGGCAGGAAGAATGGGGGGCATTACTGCAGCAACTGCAAGAAAAGGCCCCTTGGAGCTTCTTGATTCCACACTAGGGAGCAGATTCATTTTGCCCCCCCCCTTCTCAGCTTTCCAGAGGCACACTAGGAAACATAGAAAAGGTAGGCAGGAGGGGAAAGGGAAACACATGCTGCAGACCAAAACATCCACCCAAAGCAGCTTTCATCTCCAAAGCCCCCCCCCCCTTTGATCTCTTCCCTTTTCACTGCCTGAACCAGTTTTCCTTCTCCCACCTGTAATGAAATGGCGGTCCCTTCCCCTGCATCCCACAAGTAGGAAGCCATCAAGGGAGGGGGAGGAGGAGGGATTGAGTAGCAGGAATCAAAAAGTATGTGCTGTCTTATGGAGGGCTGCAGGGATCTCAGAGGAGGAGAGGACAAGGGGGGGGGGAAAATCAGCTGCCGTGGGAAGAGAAGAAAAAGCTACTATACTTTTATGCCCACCACATAAATAGGAACAAAGCTCCCACATTTATCATTAGTGTGATCTATCACTGGGAATTTAGGGGATCTAATGCAAACTTCCAATTGTGTGAGGATGGGTTATCTGGGAGCTCAGTTAACTCCTGTGCAGCAACTGCCACCAACTTACTTCTCAGAGTTGTGATAAGAGTAATAAAAACAGCTACGCTCTTCATTAGGTTTTGCATTATCACGGGAGAACTGTTTTTGCATGGGGATTGTGTTTTGTTTTTTCCTAACGTAGGACACCTTCAACATCAAGGGCATTATCTTTTAGCAATGGAGATGTCTCGAGCAGCTTTTTCTGGGAAGCGAACGGACATACCACCATCCCTCCCCCACTCCGGAGCATGAGGAGACTGCTCCTTCCTTTTATAAACTGCCCGCCTCAACATAAAGCTTGCCGGGCTTCTTGCAAGCTCAGTCACATCTGCATGCCTGCTCACAAGATCTCGAAGCTTGGTTTTCTTCCTCCACAGCAGAAGAGTCGGGGAACTTTCCTACCCGTCCAGCTATCCATCTGCCCACAGAGGAGCAGTGGCTTCATAGGCCCACCCATCCCCGCTTTGAGCCGAGCGTCAGTTTTATAACCTGCCATCTGCCTCAAAGCACTTCTCCGTCGCGTCGCGAGGAGGCGGAGGTAGCAGCCCGCTGGGCGGATGCCTTCTTCTTCTTCTTCTCCCTCCTCCCTGAAACGACAAGAGTACGACGCTGCTGGCTGGGTCACCCTGCAGGGGAAAGCAGGGCCATGCTGGACTGCAGCCTCGCTCTTTCTCTGAAAGGCGCTTTAGCCAGCTGAGGCTCCATGCGGCAACGCAGCAGACAACCTCTACCCTGAAGCATGCCAGAGCCAGGCCAGCATCTGCAAGCTCCAGAAGCAGCGCCCGAACACGGCTCTGCCCTCGCCGGGCCAGATCCCTCCCTGCTCGGGCTTTCCTCCGCCTCCCGCTCCCCTCGCCTGGAGACGAATAGAGGAGCGGTGTCTCGGTTCCTAAGACCATCGGAAATATGTGTTTTCAGATGGTCTTAGGTGACCCCTGTGAAAGGGTCGTTCGACCCCCAAAAGGGTCGCGACCCACAGGTTGAGAACTGCTAATCTAAAAGATGAGATTTCATTAAAACCTCTCAAATACCTATAACAGAAAAGATAACATTAGAGTACCAGTTCCAGTAAACGATTCGGAGTTAGCTTAAATAGAAGGCAAGGCCATAATAAGGAGATCAAGCAATACTTCTAGAGTTGCTAGGCAGTCCTTTTCCCCAAATCCAGCTCTTCCTTATTCTCCTAAATCAACTGTAGAATTAAACTTCATAAAGCTTGGCTGGTACAAAAATTTCTCATAGTCCATTATATGCAGATTACATGACAGCCTTACATACAACATAAAATAATGCATAACAGGATTATCTGATTTTATCTTATCTTATTTATATGTTCAGTTCATATAGTTTTTATTTTTTATGATTATAAGCTACACAGAGTTACCTCAAGGTAAGATAGGCGGCCTATACATTTTATAAGCAAGTAAATATCATTTGTTTTCTTCTTCAAAATACAAATATTGTTCTTAGGATTCTTGTTCTGCAGGGCATAATGGGAATTGGAATATTTATATCTGTATTTTTCAGGCTCAGCAACTTTAAGAAGTGTGGATTTCGGCTCCCAAAATTCCTTGGATGGTTGTTCTGGGAATTGAAGTCCACACATCTTAAAGTTGCTGAAGTTGAGAAATGTTGCTGTATAGCAACATCTGAAGAGCCATAGATATCCTCCCACAACCAGCACACTCTTATCTGCTCCAAAGGGCCTTTTCCTACTTAGATCTATAATAACCACAGCACAAACATACTGTGAAAATGCTACCCCCCCCAGCAACTCTTGATATTCTTTTATTTCATCGACAATCCATGAGTGAGGCATCTTTAAATTGCTCTTAGCTGTACCAGTTTTAAAGTAGTGTTTCCGCCTTAGTCTTATACTACTGGAAAATAGCTTCAACATATAAAAAAGATTTCAACATGTAAAAAATATGCTTGACTTTTCTTAGATGGAAGGCAACTGTAAAGATAATAGAGGTAGCATAAGATTAGCAGCGGGGACAGCAAGTAGATTTTTGGATAACTCAGCAGTGGAGAAAAGCCATGAATGTCTATGATATAACAGTATTGATTCCAGAATAAACATCCATATGATTGCACTGATTCTAGAATTGCATTAAATCTTGTTTTCTTAGTAAAAGCATCATTGGCACAATGGTTATTTGTTTTTAGGCTGTCTTCAACTCAGGAGCATTTCCTACTCTTCAAAGCATTTCATGCAAGTAACAATTCAAGCATGTTGCCATAGCAGCAAAGCTCTTTTCTTTTCCAGTCTGATCAAGTTTGAGTATAAAATCACCTGATACTATTACAGCATCTACTAACCATCTAAATTACAAAGACAGGAACAGTAACTGTTCTACAAAAAAATACAAAATGACAGTATTATTGTATATGTTAACAATTTGCTTTTTTTATATGGGGGATAATAAATATATGACTTTATAATTAGAGGAATTAAGATTGGCCACCTAGAATTTTGGAATCAAAGAGAAATCCTAGGACCTGGTTAGGGAACTACTGCACAAATAGCAATATTTTCAGGATTTTCCTGCTTTGTCATCAGTGTTGTGCTGTTGTCAAGGTCATGAATGAATGTTGGTAGTGGGCTCCCTTGCAGATATTGCTATTTATGAATAATATTGAGCCACATGTTAATGACCTTTATTTTTCTTTGAAATAGAGATCCTTTCACTGGAATCCATACTTTTAAAAGTTTTGTTTTAGTATATATATTGCAATATTTGTAGAATTCTGTTTCTTTCTAGCTGATTTATCTCTTCTGTACTTGCTGAGTTTGTTCACATGTCATATTAAGCAAAATCAAACAAAACATATTTGTAGTCCAATAGTATTAAGTACCTCGGGGTGCAGATAACTAACAATCTGACTTGGTCTCTTTATACATTATCTTTAGTGAAGCGTGCAAACCAATGTTTGCATTTCTTGCTTTTGGATGAAAACAGCACATCTTTCTCCTTCTGTCCTGGCCACTTTTTACAGAGGCATGTTTGAGAGCATTTTAACAAACTGCATCACTGTTTGGTTTGGTGGCAGCAGTGCCTCAGATAGAAGGTCCACACAGAGAGTGGTAAGGACAGATGAGAAGATCATAGGAAGCTCACTTCCTGTTATTCAGGATGCTGCCTATAAGTGCTATCTGCTTAGAGTTCAAAGCATTGTTAGAGACCCCCCACACACCCACTTCACAGTCTGTTTCTGTAGCTCCCCTCTGGGAGGAGCTTTTGAAGTGTATAGAGCACTACTAAATTCTGCAACAGCTTTGTTCCTTATGCCATCCATCTTGTAAATTTGCAGGATTCTTTTTTCTTCATCATGTATCTGCATACATTCGAATTAGACTGTCATGTTTTCTCTGTGTCATATATGTATGTGTATCTAGGTAAATGCATAATGGTATTTTTTTTGAGAGCTGAATACAACAAAATTTCATTTTAATGTATGCTGATTAGTGTATAATTAATGCGACAATAAAGTGTTTATTCTATTCTAGTTGTAAATTTGATTTATGATTTAGCATATTGAATAAATCCAATCATTTGGGATTTATTCAATAAACCAGTTAAGTATGACTTAAATATGAAATATTTGAAATATGTTGTAATTCTGGTGACATCGTGTTTAAGAAGAGGGTCCGTGCAAGTTGGTTGTGTGTATTGTTCTCTCATACTGATACTATTGAAGGTTCAATCACTTAATGCTGGAGCTTCTACAATAGCACTTCTTAGGCTGTTATTGTGCCCTTAGATTGCCCTTGGTACCCACAAAGCTTCCTGATATTTAAATAAAAATATATAAATATCTCTTCTTTTAAGTGGAAAGGTGGCCTCTTCCAATGAAAAACACCAGCCTCCGACATCACCTACTTTTCAAGAAATACCTCTGGATCCCCCTTTATGGATTACTGCCTTGTCGTGGCGAAGGGGCTTGCGTAACTCAATGAAGCTATAAGCTATGCCGTGCAGGGCCACCCAAGACGGACAGGTCATAGCAGAGAGTTCTGACAAAATGTGATCCACTGGAGAAGGAAATGGCAAACCACTCCAGTATCTTTGCCATGAAAACCCCATGGACAGTACTAAAAGGAAAAAAGATATGACGCTGGAAGATGAGCCCCTCAGGTTGGAAGGTGTCCAATATGCTACTGGGGAAGAGCAGAGGGCTAGTACTAGTAGCGCCAGAAAGAATGAAGCAACTGGGCCAAAGCCGAAAGGACGCTCAGCTGTGGATATATCTGGTGGTGAAAGGAAAGTCCGATGCTGTAAAGATTTTTTCTCCATAGGAACCTGGAATGTAAGATCCATGAATCAAGGCAAGCTAGACGTAGTCAAAAAAGAGATGACAAGACTGAACATCGACATCTTAGGAATCAGCGAACTAAAATGGACAGGAATGGGTGAATTTAACTCAGATGACCATCAGGTATACTACTGTGGGCAAGAATCCCTCAGAAGAAATGGAGTAGCCTTCATAGTCAATAAAAGAATAGGAAAAGCAATACTGGGATACAATCCCCAAAATGACAGAATGATCTCAATTCGAATCCAAGGCAAACCATTCAATATCACAATAGTCCAAATCTATGCCCCAACCACTGGTGCTGAAGAGGATGAAATTGACCGGTTCTATGAAGCCCTACAGCACCTTATAGAATTAACACCAAAAAATGATGTCCTTATCATCATGGGGGATTGGAATGCTAAGGTAGGAAGTCAAAAGATAACCGGAATAACAGGCAAGTTTGGCCTTGGAGTACAAAATGAAGCAGGGCACAGGCTGATAGAATTTTGTCAAGAGAATACGATGGTCATAACAAACACTCTTTTCCAACAACCCAAGAGACGGCTCTACACATGGACATCACCAGACGGTCAACATAGAAATCAGATTGACTATGTGCTCTGCAGCCAAAGATGGAGAAGCTCTATACAGTCAGTAAAAACAAGACGAGGAGCTGACTGTGGCTCAGATCATGAGCTTCTCGTTGCAAAATTTAGGCTTAAATTGAAAAAAGTAGGGAAAAGCACTAGGCCACTCAGGTATGAACTAAATCATATTCCTGATGAATATACAGTAGAGGTGACAAATAGATTTAAGGAATTAGATCTGATAGACAGAGTGCCTGAAGAACTATGGATGGAAGTTCGCAACATTGTACAAGAGGTAGCAACTAAAACCATCCCAAAGAAAAAGAAATGCAAGAAAGCAAAATGGCTGTCTGAGGAAGCTTTGCAAATAGCTGAGGAAAGAAGGGAAGCGAAAGGCAAAGGAGAAAGAGAAAGATACACCCAATTGAATGCAGAATTCCAGAGAATAGCTAGAAGAGATAAGAATGCCTTCTTAAATGAACAGTGCAAAGAAATAGAAGAAAACAACAGAATAGGGAGGACCAGAGATCTCTTCAAGAAAATTGGAGATATGAAGGGAACGTTTCATGCAAAGATGGGCATGATAAAGGACCAAAATGGCAGAGACCTAACAGAGGCAGAAGAGATTAAGAAGAGATGGCAAAACTACACAGAAGAACTATACAAGAATGAGCTTAACATCCCAGATAACCACAATGAGATGGTCACTGACCTTGAACCAGACATCCTAGAATGTGAAGTGAAATGGGCCTTAGAAAATCTGAGCAACAACAAAGCTAGTGGAGGTGACAGTATTCCAGCTGAGCTATTCAAAATCTTAAAAGACGATGCAGTAAAAGTGCTACACTCAATTTGCCAGCAAATTTGGAAAACTCAACAGTGGCCACAGGATTGGAAAAGGTCAGTTTACATTCCAATTCCAAAGAAAGGCAATGCCAAAGAATGTTCAAACTATCGCACCATTGCACTCATTTCACATGCTAGTAAAGTTATGCTTAAAATCCTACAAGCTAGACTCCAGCAGTATGTGGATCGAGAACTACCAGAAGTACAGGCAGGATTTCGAAGAGGCAGAGGAACTAGAGATCAAATTGCCAACATACGCTGGATCATGGAGACAGCTAGGGAGTTCCAGAAAAACATCTACTTCTGCTTCATTGACTATGCAAAAGCCTTTGATGTGGATCACAACAAATTGTGGCAAGTTCTTAAAGAGATGAGAGTACCAGACCATCTCATTTGTCTCTTGAGAAACCTATATGTGGGTCAAGAAGCAACAGTGAGAACTGGACATGGAACCACTGATTGGTTCAAAATTGGAAAAGGAGTCCGGCAAGGCTGTATACTGTCGCCCTGTCTATTTGACTTATATGCAGAGCACATCATGAGAAAGGCAGGGCTAGATGATTCAAAAGTTGGAATTAAGATTGCCGGTAGAAATATCAAGAACCTGCAGATGATACCACTCTAATGGCAGAAAGTGAAGAGGAACTAAAGAGCCTCTTGATGCAAGTGAAGAAGGAGAGTGCAAAGGTTGGTTTGAAACTCAACATTAAGAAAACCAAAATCATGGCATCCGGCCCTCTCAATTCCTGGCAAATAGATGGGGAGGAAATGGAGGTAGTGACAGATTTTATTTTTCTGGGCTCCAAGATCACCTCAGATGGGGACTGCAGCCAAGAAATTAAAGACGCTTGCTCCTGGGGAGGAAAGCTATGGCAAATCTAGACAGCATACTAAAAAGCAGAGACATCACCCTGCCAACAAAAGTGCGTATAGTCCAGGCCATGGTTTTCCCAGTTGCAATGTATGGCTGTGAAAGTTGGACCATAAGAAAGGCTGAGCGCCAAAGAATTGAGGCCTTTGAACTATGGTGCTGGAGAAGACTCCTGCGAGTCCCTTGGACTGCAAGGGTTCAAACCGGTCAGTCCTAGAAGAGATCAACCCCGACTGCTCTTTAGAAGGCCAGATCCTGAAGTTGAAACTCAAATACTTTGGCCACATAATGAGAAGGAAGGACTCACTGGAGAAGGGCCTAATGCTGGGAAAGATTGAGGGCAATAGAAGAAGGGGACGACAGAGAATGAGATGGCTGGATGGAGTCACTGAAGCAGTAGGTATGAACTTAAATGGACTCCAGAAGATGGTAGAGGACAGGAAGACCTGGAGGAACGTTATCCATGGGGTCGCGATGGGTCGGACACGACTTCGCAATTAACAACAACACAACCTCTGGATCCCATCATGACATTCAAACCAGCTAGATGATTTCACCTCAGTACTTGGTTTCCATTACAAGTGTGCCAGTGTGCCTTGAACCAGAATAAAGACCAGCAAAGTGGCAGCAACAGGAATTATATAGGTGCCTCATAATGATAAATATTTTCCAAGAAAATTATTTTGCAAACAAGTCTACATCAGGTGTCCAATTTTCCAAATATCCCCACCAGGCAAAAATAGTAGAATCTCCTCTGAGGGCTAGTGAACCAGATATTATGCCTTGTATAGATAAATTACTGTTAAAAACTTTACAGTAGTCAAGTACAATCTTTATTACAATCATAGACCAGCATAAATGATATTAAAGTATTTATCAGAATTGTTTTGTTAATCCTAAGCTAACCCTAACTACACAACAATCATTCATTTAACAGAGCAGCACTTCATTCATTTAACTGAAGCACACAGTCAACCAAATTTTAGTCCAGCAAGTTGTGTGACATTAGTTTAGAGCAGTGGTTCTTAACCTTTCTAATGCCGGGACCCCATAATACAGTTCCCCTTGTTGTGGTGACCCCCAAGTGGGTGTGGCCACCAATAAGAGGGAGTAGGACAGCTAGGGAAAAGGGAAAAAAATGGCGGACAGCGTGGTTTGGCGACCCCTGTGAAATGGTCATTCGACCCCAAATAGGGTCCCGACCCACAGGTTGAGAACCACTGGTTTAGAGTGTGCACAGATGGTAAATCAGTAGGGAAAAAAAAGTTTTATCTATGCTCAACATAGGCCCTTTCAGGTTTATAAATCAGAGATTGGGATTTACAACACTCTGAGCCAAACCAAGCCAAGATGCTGGTTTTTGCTCAGAAGCAAGAAAGAATTGCAATCAGGCGTCTCAGATATCACTTCCCTCCAAAACCTGTATCTGAGCCCCAGAACCCAACCCCAGGAGGCAAGGGAAAGGGTAAGCAGGATGCTTACAGCTGCTACTGTCTTTGAGTTACAAATTGATGTACATCAGGCACCGGCGAGCTGGCAGGAGAGGCGCTTGTAACGTGGGACCGTTACAAGTGTTTCGCACTGCAAGCCCTGGTGACAATCTTTCAGCGTACTCAAGGCTCGGGTTTTTGCGAATGGCTAGTGACTACTGAGAGGAACTTCACACTCCGGGCTCAGCGCGCTTGTTAAATATGCTTGTGTAAAATTGCCCAAGAGCAAAAAGTGTGGCTGGGAACTCATCCTATGACGCGTCGGGGAGGCAAGCACTGCCCGAAGAAAGTCTACGGCATTCTCCAGCATAGCACATCTTCCATTAGTAATGGAAGGGAGCACAACCTAAAGTCTGCCCAGCCTCACCTTCGCGCCTTTCTCTCTGATTGAGTGGAGGTTATTTTGTGTATGTTGCAGGAGGGAGAGGGAGGGATTGCATGCTGACGCTCCACAGCCAAGCCCCGCCCCCCGACTCGCCCTGCCTTTTGTAAAGCCCTCCGCTCCAGGGTTTCGCCGGCTGTCTTCTTCGCTGCCAATCTCGGCGGGGGCGCGCGAAGCCCACATTCTCGGGGGACCCTCGCGTTGGCCTCTGAGCGCGTGCGGGACCTCGCGCGGCGCGCTGAGGAGGGAAGCGACGGAGGAGGCAGCGGGACCGCCAAATCGCTCATTTGAGCTTCTTGCTTCCAGTCCGTTGAGGAGAGCTGCGGCTGCTGCTGCAGTCCGATAGACTCGCTCTGCCTCCCTGAGCCCACGGCGTCCCCGTGACCATCGGCGAGCCCGCGCTTGCTCCCGAAGGAAGCTTCGCTGGCTTCGGGAGGACCTGCCCTGTGTGTCCCCCACACATATGCGGGCGAGGGCTCGGGTCTCGCAGCCGTAGCCACGGCGGGCATGAAATGTGCGCTCCTTGGGCTGGCCAAATCTCCCAGCAAGAAATGCTCCGGTGAATGGCCGAGGAACGATCGGGAGGAGGAAGAACCTGTCGCAGGCGTCCGGAGCCCTAGCCGCTGCTTGCACAGTATGCTACGGAAGGTAAGTCTTTCCCCCCTTCCCTGCTCTTAGCACCTGGAGAGGCGCCGATAGCCAGGCGGATTTTCCCCGGACCGCGTTATCCCATGGTTTCCCCCCCCCCCCTTACATCCACATTTGGTAGAGGGACCTGTTCTTCCACCCCGTCCTTCCCAACCAAGGCAAAGAAGCAACGCTGGGAGGGAAAGCGTATTTCATGACGGTGCCTTTGGAAAAGACTAAATATATCAGAAGCCCCAAAGAAGGCGCGATCGCCATCCTATCCCCCATTTGAAACAGAGCCTTTTCGTCAGTCTCGTAGGATCTTGTTGAATGCATATTGGACGACTGTCTGCACAACCAGGTTGCCCCAGAACAAAAGCAACAAGCCACTGTTTCTCGTGGGAACAGACAACTCTGACCGACAGCGTCATCTTCCATCTGTCCCCAGTCTTCTGCTTTCTTTTCCTATCAGGCATCAAAAATAGCGTTTTCCAACTGAGGCTGGCATAAGCGGTGTGCCTAGTCTGCTGGCTGTCTTTAGGGGTTTAATTTGGGTTGACAAGAACCCCCCTCCCCTCCAACTGGATCTCCCCTCTATCATTTCTCCCCTCTGTCACTGGTCTCTGCCTTCCATGGAAATTTTGTCCTGACCTGCCTGCCCCCTTTCTAAGTGGACCTTAACTAGGGAACTTCATTTTGTTTGCTCTTTCAAAAGCTGGGGAGTGTTTGTTTTGTTTTAAGGTGTTCACTGGTGGAATAATAGTGAACCGCATGGTGTTTCTTTTCTTTCTTGAGGAGTTCACTAATAGAATGATGAAATTAAAAATGGCAAGTTTTCCTTTCCAGGCTAGTTGTATAGAACAGTGGTTCTCAACCTGTGGGTTGGGACCCCATTTGGGGTCGAACGACCATTTCATGGGGGTCGCCATACAACGCAGTCTGCTATTTTTCCCCCTTTTCCTTAGCTGTGCTACTCCCTTTTATTCTATTGGCTTTTGAAAGCCAATAGAATAGACTCTCTTGAATAGAGTCTAATTCTATTGGCTTTCAAAAGCCAATAGGAATTGTCCAGGCTGTCTCTGCCTTGCTGAGCCCGCCAAAAGTCCCATTCTGCAAACAGTGCTGCACCAGTTGAGTAGTCCTCGACTTACGACCGGTTGAGTAGTCCTCGACTTACAACCAGTTGGGAGTCATGGCATTAAAAAGGTTGAGAACCACTGGTATAGAAGGATAATAAAATGATGCCTTCTTTCCTACCCACCCACCAAAGGATGCATCCAATGGGAAGGTGTTGAATATGAGAGAAACAGTGGATGCAACTCATAGAAAAGGTCTCAGTTGAAACCACATGTCTTTAAAGAAAGAAGCTGGCACTTTCTTTCCTAGGCATGGGTGGGACTAGAACAGAAGCAGGGAATTCAACACAGATAGTGTACCTGTCCATCACTGGCCAGAATAGAGAAAGAGGCTGAAATCAGGATAAATTTTTTTTAAGTGGACTTCATTTCCAGGAGTCAAGCAGTTTGAGGCAAACCCCTTATATCTTGTTTAATGTGGGCTGATAGATATTAGAAGGCACAAACAGCTTTATACCAGATCTGAGCCTCTCTCTTAACCCATTTTGAGTATTTGCTACTTGTGAGGAATGGATCCATATTGTCTGGATTTAGCTGTTAGAACGTACTTCTTTCTAGATAATTGTCCACCTCCTAGGCATTTAGTGGCTGCTTCAGCAATCAGCCCTCAAATGGCTTCTTTCTTTGGGCAAAGATTTAATGTCAATATTGCAAACTGTTCTAATTTTGTTTTTTTGTTTTTTTGAAAGAATATTTGGATAGACATGTATGGTAGCTCCTTTCAGTATTTATGGGGAAGGCAAACTACAAAAAGTCAATATTAGCAGTAACTTTTCAGACCAATTCCACTCACCTGAATGGGGACTATGCTTCAGTTCAGGATAATGTAAGATTTTATTGAGGTGAACAGCACCAATTTTGTATGCCTGCTATGATCTATGGCCTGTGTACTAATGTGATTAAAACCCCAGCTTTAGTGCATCCAGTCTGAACTACTCCCTGTATGTGTGAGATATCAGTGGCTGTTTAAACAGAAAGAGTCATCTTGGGCTGTCTAGAATTAGTTTATATATGGAAATATTTCCAATAGATGCTATAGGGCAACTTTGAACATGAGCAGCTGCTGTTTAAAACCCATAACCTTGTATTTATGCATTTATTCATATGCTGCCCAGAAACACACAACCTGTTGGTGTACAATTTTTCAACTGACACTTCCTGATCATCTCATATTTTTTCATTTACAGTATCCATAGGGGAATCTTCAATACAATATTACAGGTCAGGATTCCAGTTTTCAGGCTTTTTCTTCACCTCTTGCTGTAAATGCCCAACAGCTATTCAGTATTCTGTAGCTAGTAAATATGGCCTGTTCTTAGTGGATTATTTGGGGATTGACTGATCACCTCCCTCCACTCCTGGTTTCTCATTCTCCAAGTCTTTCGTACTCCTGCAAATCTCAGAGTCCTACAGAGCACATGTATACCTCCCTCTTGGTTTTGAGTGGCCCCATTTTGGACACAACCCTGTTATCTCTTAGTAGCAATGTTTATACAATTTCCTGAGTATTACCATTTTTTTGGGCAAAACGATTGTATTAAAACTGTTTCAGCTATTCTAAGCTGTTTGCATATAAATGAGGCAAAATTTGGCTTTGCTGTAATGTTGAGGTCTTCCCTGTGGAGCTGAGACATTCAAGAAAAAGAGGCAAACGTTTTTGTTCTGTGACTTTCAGATATCTTGAGATAAAAGCTGTGCTGTTTTTTATGCTGCTGCATATGCATTTTTAAAAAATGAAACGCATGTAATGAACATATGAAAGATCCACAAATTGTTTAAGTTTCCAGAATCAGTTTGAAAATCTGAATCTATTAATCTCAACGGCGGCTTATATTCTGGTTATTGCCTGGATATTTCATTTTATTTTTCTTCATCTTAAAACTTGAAGAAAGCTACTCAGGATAATACAATATGAACATGTTCTTTAAATTATGCTTAAATCTATGTAGGGTTTCTCTGGCAGCAATTCAGATGTTATTTGCAATTATCTTCTTTGTTTTTCCTCTGTCTTTTCAGTGTAGCCTGTAGCCCTGCTATGCCCTGGAAGTTTTCCATCTAAGTGCTAATAAGGCCCAACACTACTTAGTTTCGAAATCCAGATAATCATAATTACTTCCATAATTGAACATTGTCACCCTGTTTTGCCTCCTCTCTGTTTCTTGTTCTTTTCTAGCTCTACTAGGTTTAGAGAACCACAGAGATTTCATATGCAACAATTCACAAAATGATCAAAAACAACTTGAATAGGCCTTCTTATTCAGGTTGAAGTCTTAAAAGATTCACAACCTTAATGATCTGAAGTGATAATGTGCAGTATATTTTCCAAAGGAAGAAATGTGAGATGAGACCTATTAATTTGCCAGAAAAATTATGTAAGGAATTAGAGATAAACTTTAGCTACAGAGTAGCACACAAATAGTTGATATGTTAGCATTTTGTTGAGAAAATTGATATAGAGAAATACTCAAATATTTTATAATCATAACAGCAATTGTATATATGTGGTCACACTTACTACTTTATATTCTATATTACCACTTCTATTTGAAAAAGCTGAAATCTTTAGAAGTTATTTTTCATGGGCACAGCATCAAGCTATTGCTAAAAAAAGTCTACTTTTTAGATTTAAGTTTAAGATTACTGCTAAGGCATAAAGTCTAATAACATGACTGGTCTATAATATTTACATCAATAACTATAACCTATGTCTAAATAACAGTTCAATTTACATAAAGAATTTATGGCAAAGAAATAGAAATAGAAAAAGAATAGTGCATTTTAAAATGTTGATAAATCACTTTTGAGATGCAATTCTATTTACTTTTAAAGGAATATATAAATGAAAGTTCAGAGAGACCTACTCACAAGTAAGTATATACGTGGTTCAAGATTTCTAACTATAATAATTTATTAGAACAGCTACAAATTTTGTGGCATCTTAAACATGGATATTTATTGTAGCAGATTCTTGGGGAATTGTAATAATCTTTAAAAAATGTATAGAATTACAGGATAAATGACAACTGTAGCCGATGATGATACAAATATATAGATACTATATAGAATATATCTAAAGTCAGGTCCTATAGAATATTTTTATTAAATTTCATTAAATATTTGATATAATAATAATAATAATAATAATAATAATAATAATAATAAAGTTGGAAGGGACCTTGGAGGTCATCTAGTCCAACCCCCTGCTCAGGCAGGAAACCCTATACAATTTCGGACAAATGGCTGTCCAGTCTCTTCTTAAAAACCTCCAATGTTGGAGCATTCACCACTTCTGGAGGCAGGTTGTTCCACTGGTTAATTGTTCTAACTGTCAGGAAGTTTCTCCTAGGTTGCTTCTCTCCTTGCTTAGTTTCCATCCGTTGCTTCTTGTCCTGCCTTCAGGCGCCTTGGAAAATAGCTTGACACCCTCTTCTTTGTGGCAGCCCCTGAGATATTGGAACACTGCTATCATGTCACATTAGCATAGACCAGTGGTGGCGAACCTATGGCATGCGTGCCAGAGGCGGCACTCAGAGCCCTCTCTGTGGGCACATGCACTGTCGTCCCAGCCCCGCCTCTTCCCATGTTCCCCTTCTCACCAGCAGCCCCACGGAGGAGAGTCGCCCCCAGGCATGGCCCACGCGAAGCAGCGCAGCCAAGGACATGATAGCCGTGCAGCGGGGACGAGACTCCACCCTTGCACCACGTCACGCGCAGATGATGCTGCGGGGCATGGGTGGAGGGCGTGGCCACCATGGCGCTGCTGGGCTGCCTGGGTGATCTGTGGTGGGCCATAAAGGTGGTGGGTGGCCCAGTGGACAAGGATGGGGGCAATTTTTGGGCACTCGGTCTCTAAAAGGTTCACCATCACTGGCATAGACATACTCCAACTGGGTTTTTGAATTTTTTTTTCATGTTTTTGAAATTCAGTAGTGTTCCCTACCCTTAGTTGATACTTACGGACTCCAAGAGCATTACTCATTTTGCTGTTTTCTTCTCATGTGGTATTCGTTGTATAAATCAGTGGTTCTTAACCTTTTTGAACGAATCGCCCCCTTGAGCCAATGAGGAAGTTGTCATCACCCCCCTTCCCCAACATAACCTCTCAATCACAACATAGGAAATAATTCTTCAATTTATGCAAACACTTGTTTTGTTTTCTTTAAAATTGTCATCAAGACATATTGATGCAAATAATTTATTTCCAGTCTTTTTCCTATATCTCCTATATTCTGGCCAATGGTGCGCCACTGTATGGGTAGAGGCTGCTGCGCAACACGCATGAAGATAATGCGTATTCACATATGTACGGTGTTCTGTACTGAAGCTAGCTGGAGGAACATTTGAAAACATAATTCAATCCACTAATAGTGAGCGATCTGATGTTTTTGTACGACAGATATACAGCAATTCACGGTAAGAAAAAGTCTCAAAAGTGTCCCCAAAACGCCCCCATATCACCCCCTTTTCATTCCATCGCCCCCCTGAAAAATGAAATCGCCCCCTGGGGGGCAATATCGTCCAGGTTAAGAACCACTGGTATAAATAAACAATAACATGATTAAGGAAAATTACACCAATAATCTATTAAAGCATACTTCTAACTAAAACTGTAAATGGTTTAATCCATTTATGGGAATTATATCCATTAATAATCTATTAATGAATCCCATTAATTCATTTATTAATTAATTCATTTATTAATGGGAAATAAATTATTAATTCATATAATTTGTAATTATTATACTTACTGTATATTAAATTTTGAAACCAAGAGGATATAATACAGAATACTTTGTCCCCTTTTCCAATGCTGCACAAATGTTAGTCTATGTTTGAAATTTATACATGAATGCTGGTAAGGCTTCTCAAGGGACAGGTAATTTATAGATAACCCAATTGAACAATACTTTTAAAAAAAAGTTTCTGGGATTCCCTGCTATCACTAGTTGGGCTGAATAATTTAGTTGTATATGCATGATTTTTTTTATTATTATTTCTCACTTGCTTCAGTTTATCTGCTACTTGATTGCTGGAGAGTCCCAGCAACTTACAAGTATCAATATAGAATTAAAATATGGAAAACCATGACATCTCCCTGGGAATAGTTTACCATATACATTCTTAATTACAAAGTGGCTTTTCCTAAAGTGCTAAATAATTAATATCAAGTAGTTTTAAAATTGTCCTAATATATAATGTGTTACATAGGTCATTGCTGCTGAAGGAAGTAGCTATATCCATAGCACAAAGGGATGTCTGGATATGTGTGTGGAGGTGTCAAAAAATTCAGTATGGTGATTCTAGCTGTATGTCTTAAGCTCTGCCGCTTCACAATTTTGATTGCATGATAATAGCTGCCATTTTCACTTTTTTGACTTCTTTCCCTGTGACTGTCACTTGCTGTATTCCTCCTTTTAAAAAGAATGTTCTCGCATTTAAGGTACATTTGTTATACTTAGGATGTAACGATAACAATTGCACTTGATATCTTGATTCGTATATTTGCCAGTGTTGACATTCCTCTTCTAATGCAGTCCATTTTGGTCAAACTTCTACAACCACAGTACAAGATAACTGGAATAAATATTCCCTCAGTTTAACCTAACAGCATCATTCTTATGTTCTTAGTTCAAGTTATTTATTTGTTGGCCATGTCACAGTAAGAACTTGGCTGTAGTGTTTGATAAGAAAATGTTATATTTGGCAAGAATCTGTTGCTGTAATATGTAGGAAACTAGACAAATAAATCATTTTCAGGAAAATGAAATGACAGGTTTGGCTAATGGAAAATGTATACTGATATTTTAAATTGCTATAAAAAGCTGACTTCCCTGAGAAAAACAAAATGGATTCTTATACACCAATATTAAAAATACAGAGCATACAAGGCCAGATAAATACAGAAAAAAGTTTAGATTTAAATAAATTTCTATATTTTTAAAAGTAATAATTTGTTACAATAGCATGTTAATAGAGTCAATAAGCACCTCAAATCAGAATGATGTCTGAGTAATTTTGTCAGAATCTTACCTACTTTAATTAATTGCATAA
This sequence comes from Crotalus tigris, assembly GCF_016545835.1. Lineage (NCBI taxonomy): Eukaryota > Metazoa > Chordata > Lepidosauria > Squamata > Viperidae > Crotalus > Crotalus tigris. Next base: position 900,329 of record NW_024097319.1, on the reverse strand, counting down.
AAAATACTCATGTTTTTAAGCATGACATTTAAAGCAAAATCTTTCTAAACTTTCCTTCGATTTTCAATGAGGGAGATGTGGAACAATAGATATACATGGTTGAAAGATGTAGTTTAATGATTCTCACTGAATGGTCCAGTACAAATAATTCTCTTATAGATAACCTATATCATACAGGATAACCTATATAGATAACCTTCATTGTCACCTAAGATAGTGTGAAATAGCTACCTACATGCTGCCATAATGAAGGTCCTAATTTTTAAAATAACAATTAACATTTCTGTGAGCAGTGTTAAATTCCATCTATAGCAGTTGTGGCGAACCTATGGCTAGAGGCGGCACTCAGAGCCCTCTCTGTGGGTATGCATGCCGTCACCCCAGCCCTGCCTCCCATGGCCCCATCTGCACCAGCAACCCCCTGGAGGAGAGTCGCCCCCAAGCATGGCCCGTGCGGAGTAGTGCAGTCAAGGACAGGGCAGCCAGGACAAGACTCCACCCTCGCGCCCTGTTGCATGCAGTTGATGCTGCCATGGCGCTGCTGGGCCACCTGGGCAATTTGCAGCAGGCCATGGAGGCAGTGGGTGGCCCTGTGGGCAGGTGAGGGGCGGGCGGAGAAGGGGCAGAGCAGGTGGGGGTGGGCAGAACGGGTTTTGGGCACTTGGTCTCTAAAAGGTTTGCCATCACTGATCTATAGCTTCGCTGGGTCATTCATTACATATACAGTATGAATGGGTACTCCAATTTGTCTTCCCTACATTTTTTTTTCAAAAATTCATGTTCCTTTCATTGCTCTTCTGACAGTATTTTCAGGCTATTTGGAGATCCACATGCTGCATTCCGATATGAATTTTTATGTAGGTCACTGCTAGAGTAACGTGCACACAGGAAAGCAAACTGGAGTTTATTTATTTATTAGATTTTTATCCCACCTTCATTATTTTTATATGTAATTCAAGATGGCAAACATATCTAATACTCTTTCCTCATCCTATTTCCCCCACTCTGTGAAGTGGGTTGGGCTGAAAGAGAGTGACTGACCCAAGGCTTATAAACACTATGAAACTTATTAACAGAATTAGCAAGGAATTGGTATGTATATGTGTGTGTGTGAAAAACATCAAGATAGCAGTTGCAACCTTATAAAACATTTCCCCATTTAAGTGAAATTATGTGCATTGTGTATGCAATACCCATAAAAAGGGGCAGGACTTTGATCACATGGGCACAGCCACTATTTTGACTTTTTCAAATCCCCCTGTGACATTACTGGGATAAAGATTGAATTAGCTGATATAACCAGACTGTACAGTATAGTTGATTAGACAGGTACTTAGCAAGGGCATCTTGAGAGTGTCAAGACCAAGAGTTCTGATTCCCTCTTGGTACTGGTTAGTAGAAAAGAATTTGTTTCATTTTTAAGAACCTATAATGTGGATGAATACAACAGGTATAATTTGAACATGTGCATGTTTAAAAATGGAAAGTTGGACTAAGAACCTAGCATGCATGATAGCAATCAGACTTTGCAATGTAAGTTGTATTTTTTTTTAAATGTGGCTTCTTCTATTTTTATGAGGTTGACCTTTTAGTTCACTTATAAATAAATATATGTAGAATGCTGCAGAGTACGTTTTGTAGTGTGCTTATGAATAGCTAATGTGCTTTAGAAAACTACTACCACCAAGCTGTCTCATGCATAAAAGAGGTCCATTGTAGATCCTGCACAATCTGGAAAAACAGAAGAACTGAGATTGAACCCCATAAAAGATATTGAAACAATACTTCTTCTTTATCTTGATGTAATAAGGGTAAAACAGTGCCTTATAGTTAATGAATCTGCAAAGGTTTGCCTTAAGTATAAAATTTCAAATGTACTAAGTTGCTGTCAGGTGTGAAGAATCAAGATCATGCGTTGAGGTTAAGCTGCTTTATTGCTCATGCCTACACGCAAGCATCTAGTTAGCTAACAGTCAATAATAAATTGGTGTTAGGTAAGAGTTAACAGAATTCAAAAGGGGCTGGACTTGTACCGCTTGTGGGAAAGTAATGATTTCAGGCTGTTTGCTCTCTTGACTCCGCACCCAGACTCTGCTTCTCCTCCTATAGTTGCTAGGCCAGTGGTTCTCAACCTTTCTAATGCCGCGATCCCATAATACAGTTTCCCATGTTGTGGTGATCCCCAACCACTTACACATCGCTGGGCGCCAGGGGCGTGGCTGAGTGGGTGTGGTCACCAAGTGGGCATGGCCACCAAGTGGGCATGGCAAGAAAGACAGCCCCGGCCACCATTAATGCTGTGCCGCCACTGCATGTATTTTAATGCATGTTTACCCTGCCTTTAAATGTGGGACCAAAATTTACAGAAAGTTAGTAAATAATAAATAAGAACAGGCTGCTTTCATTTGAACCATAGATTATAGTGGGGACCTGGAGAGATTTCACTGAAGATGAAAGAAAGTATATGAAAGAGAGGGAATAAAAAGCAAAGCAGAAAGGAATAAGAAGAGTGAGAAATGGCATGGAAGTTATAGGCTTCGTGGATCAGAAATAAACAAAACAATTAAATCAGTTTTAAGAGAATAAATGGCAATAAATGGAAGATTCAAACTAGTTTTAAGGGAATAAAAGGAAATAAATGGAAGCATTAAACCACTTTAAACAATAAATGGAAGAATCAAAGCAGTTTATAAGCAGTTTATGAAGGGGAAGGGATGGAGATGGAGATGGAAGGAAGGAAAAAAGGAAAGATTGAAGGAGAAAGGAAGGAGATGGAGAAGGAAGGAGATTGAAGGGGGAAGGAAGGAAGGAGAGAGATTGAAGGGGAAAGGAAGGAGATTGAAGGGGGAAGGAAGGAAGGAGAGAGAGATTGAAGGGGAAGGGATGGAGATGGAGAGGAAGGAAGGAAGAAAGGAAGGAAGATTGAAGGGGAAAGGAAGGAGATGAAGAAGGAAGGAGATTGAAGGGGGAAGGAAGGAAGGAAGGAAGGAAGGAAGGAAGGAAGGAAGGAAGGAAGCAAGGAAGGAAGGAGAGAGAGATTGAAGGGGGGAGGCTCTGCCAAGGATGCACAAGCAGTCTGCACAATTGCCTGGGGAGGGGGGGAGGCTCTGGCAGAGAGCCAAGCAGCGGCACATCTGGGGCGTCAGAAGCTGTGCGGAGGATCCGCGCGCCTCAGAACCTCCAGCTGCCCTCTCACACCCTCACGGGGACCTGGAGCAAGATGACCTGCCAGTTCTCTGAGGGGTGGCATTTGTTGATGTGGCAGGTGAGGCCTGGCGAGCTGTAGAATGTCAATGGGCAGTATTTGTAGGGGAAGGCCTGGGCGGCATGGAGCACACGCAGGTGACGCTCCTGACTGCTCTTACTGGGGAAGGTCTCACCGCACACTGGGCAGAGGTGGCACTCCCCAGATAAGCTCAGCGGGCTGTGGCCGTCCAGCGCTGCCTCTTTCAGACAGGCCTTGGGAAGTGGGCGAGCCTGGGACAAGCCATCAAGGGGCTTGTGGTGGAGCGGCAGGTGCTTATTCAGGGCGCTTTGGCATTGGAAGCGCTTGGCGCAACGCGGGCAGGTGAATTCCTTGGCTCCAGAGGCCTCCGGTTCTCCGCTGCTGCCGCCCCCACCACTCCCTGGACTCGGCATATCCTGCTCGCTGCTGCTACTACTGTTGCCACCTCCACCACCCCCTCCCTTGGCAGTCTCCTCCAGAACAGGCTTGGCCTTGGTCGGCGAACCGGCGACGTACTCACCTTGTCCTCGAAGTGCAACTTGTGGGCTGCCTTGGCCTTTCTGCTTTGAGACCGCTTCGGTGCGCCTGGGTTTGGTCCATGGCTGCACTGAGGGGCAAGCAGTGGGCCAGAAGTGATGGCAGTGGCGGCGGCGGTGACTGCCCAAAGCTTGAGGTCTCCTCCAGGGCCCAAGAGTAACGGTTCTGGTGCCGGGAAGGACACGGCCGAGACGGCCGAGGCCAGGTGGAGGCTACGTTCCTCGCTCACCGCTTGCGCTGGACTGTGCAGCGGCGCCCGCGAAGAGGGCCCCTCCACTTTGGCGGATTCTGAGGCAGAAGCCATGCTGGGGAAGTGAGGGGCGGGAAAAGGTGGAGGAACCAAGAGCTGCACCGGATCGCTTCCTTCCAGCCCAGCGGCCAGGTAGCAGGAGCAACGCATCCGGTAAGAGATGGGCTTAGGTCTGCGACTCCTCTTGACCAAAAAGCTCCGGGGCATCCTCGGGCAGCTCCGGAAGGCATCTGCGGCTGGTGATGCTGCTGCCTCAGTCTCTGAGCAGCAAGCGTGGTTCTAGCATCCAGCTGGTCCTTCTTCGACCACCCCGCCTTCCCTCCGTCAGCTGAGCCAAGTAGGAGAAACAGAAGTAGTGGTGGTAGAGGAGGCCTCTCTTGCTTTCTGCCGCTTGTTCTCTCTCGCTTTCTGCCACATGCTCTGAAACCGAAATTTCCTTAGTTTATATAGAAAAAAGCTGCGCATGCACAAAGAGGAGAGAGGCAGGAATGGCTCTGTGTGCCACCTGTGGCACTTTCGAAAGCCAATAAGAGGGAGTAGCACAGCTAAGGAAACGTGGAAAAAATGGCGGACTGCGTTGTTTGGTGACCCCTGTGAAATGGTCATTTGACCCCAAATGGGGTCGCGACCCACAGGTTGAGAACCGCTGTGCTAAGCTATAGTTTTTATTTTCATTGTAAAAAAGTAGAGCAAAATGTAAAAACTATATATCTTATAATATCTTATATTGCAGTAACCTTTCAATAATAAACACTTGATCTCAACAATAAAAACTCTTGGGAATGTTTACTACTATGATATACTAGTATGATTTCGGAATACTTTTTCATTAATATAATGCTTTAAATTATATTTTGACAAACCACTATGTAAACAAGATTAAATAGAGAATTCAATAACATTTTTCATAAATATTCATCTAGTTTTCCTTATTCCTTATTCAATGTAAAATAAAATTGCATATCAAACTGAGTTAATTTCTATGTTTCAGTGTACCATTTATTGAGTATTGTTGAATGTAGTAATCATAGAAAAACTTCGGTATGATGTAGTGTAGCAGTCCACAGCAATGAGAAGCTCTGTTTTTCACAGTTATTCCCACAGAGAAGTTTTATTACTTCATAAATATATTTGTTGGCCTCAGGTTGAAAAATTGATATTTTGTATTAGACAGTGCTAATCTGGAGTCTCAGCAAGCACATGGACTCTGCTGCTCAAAAGGAATTTCAACTTGTTTTCTGTTGGCAAATTGATTAGGTTTGAAATGCAGCATTAGTAATTTTATCCCAGCTGAGAATGTGTAAGTGATAAATGAGTAGAGTAGAGTAGAATGATAACTTTATTGTCACTTTGAATGTACATCAATCAGCATACGTTAAAATGAAATTTCATTGCATACAGCTGTCAAACGGTAACCACCTCTGATATACAATACATAAATATGACAAAAATAAATAAATAAATAAATACAGAATTATGCATATACCCACATATATTATATGACACAGAGAAACAGCAGTATAGTTCGGGTTATGTATACATGTGCACGGTGAGAAAAATGTATCTTGTGAGTTTACCAGACGGTTGGCCTAGGGCACAGGTCGGCAACCTGCGGCTCCGGAGCCGCATGCGGCTCTTTGAGCCTCCCCCTGTGGCTCCCAGCCTCCTCTGCCTTTGCAGAGAGAGACAGAGACAGAGAGAGGCAATTGCACTTCCCTGCTTCTCTCTCTCTCTCTCTCTGTGTGTGTGTGTCTCTCTCTGTGTGTGTGTGTTGTGTGTGTGTGTGTGTGTGTGTGTGTGTGTGTGTGTGTGTGTATGTGTAAAAGAGAGTGCACTCACAGTGTTCTCCGAGGAGCTGAAAAGCTTTCTGGGCAGAGCTCCTCCCTTTGCTGCGTCTCTGAAGGAAGCAGGAAGGGCAGGAGAGAGCTAGCTAGCCCAGCTAGGCTGACTCAGGAATTCTGGGAGTTGAAGTCCATGAGTCATAAAAGAGATGAGGTTGCCTACCCCGGAGGTTGTTGGACAACAGCTTGAAGCTTGCCAGGTGAGCAGCAGATAGGAGGGGGGGGGAGAGAGAGAGAGAGAGAGAGAAAGAGAGAGAGAGGGAGAGAGAGAGAGTGGGGAAAGAGGAGTGGCAGACCAAGGGCAGATAGAGAGGGAGGGAGAGAGAGACCCTTTTGACATCTAAAATGAAGATAACACTGCATATATCCTTTTTTTACCTGTGTGTGTATGTAATTTTATTCTCTTTAAGCATTCTCTTGGTGATCATTGTTTTAATAGTATGGATATTCCCAAGAGTGATATTTTTACTTTTATTTTTAATGTGTATATGTGTGTGTGTGTGTCTGTGTGTGTGTGTCTGTGTGTGTGTGTGTATACACACATACACATATACATACACACACACACACCTATAATAAAGGTAAAAAAGGATATATGCAGTGTTATCTTCATTTTAGATATCAAAAGGGTTTTGCGGCTCCCGGTGTTTTGTTTTTGGTGGAAAACGGGTCCAAGTGGCTCTTTGAGTGTTTTGGGTTGCCTGCCCCTGGCCTAGGGAACAAAGCTATTACAAAATCGGGTAGTCCTGCTAGAAATACTTTGAAACCTCCTCCCAGAGGGGAGCAACAGAAACAGACCGTAAAGTGAGTGTGTGGGGTCTCTAACAATGTTTTGAGCTCTAAGCAGATAATGCTTATAAACAGCATCCTGAATACCAGGAAACAAGCTTCCTATGATCTTCTCGGATGTCCTTACCATTATCTGCATGGACTTTCTATTACTCTTGTTTGATTGCTTTCTTTAAAAAAAAATTACACGTAGCAAGAGTGGGAGGTAATAAATACTGGAGCAAAAATAATGTTAAATTTATGTGACAAATGGAAATTGGACTAAATCATTAGTTTTATCCATATATGTCAAATTATAAAGATGGTAGCTATGGCACATCATTTTTGTTTTAATAAAATGTCATATTTTAGGTTATATTCTCATGCCTTTTCCCCCAGTAAATATAAACATTATGCTGGTCTTTGACTTTAGTAAAGATTAGATTAGATTTTATAAACATACTCATAAGATTTAAAAATAAGAAGCAGTTGATTTTTCCTTGCACTGGTGAGATGCAATTCTGTGCAACTAGATTTTTACACATGATGGAAAGTTCTCTACCTATCATCCCCTACAGGTTTTACAGTCTCCCAAATTCTGCTCTATTCTCTGAAAGAGATTTGAACTGCCTTCCATTCCATATCATACTCTTGTGGTGGAAGGAGATGTGGCGAGATTGACATTAGCTTTTATTTTAATTTATAAACTTTAGAGTCATAGCCTTGATGTACAATCCTGAATAATCTAAAAAAAAATTGAACTACAATTGAACAAAGTTTACATTTGATTGTGAGATCACCATAAAATTGTAGAACTAGTTACACTGAGAAGTCAAAAAGAAAAAGACATTCTAAAGTAAGGTGGTGGAAACTACATTTTTTATTTCTTTTAATTTTAGTAAATATTATAATTATATTTGCATAATATAAATATTATAACAATAAAAACTAATATAAACTATAAAAATAAAATGAAAAGGGGGAAGGTGCAGAAAAAAGAAAAAACTAGAAAGAAAAATAGAAAAGATAAATAAGAATATACAGGTAGTGCTTGACTTATGACCACAACTGAGCCCAAAATTTCTGTTGCTGAGCAAGACAGTTGTTAAGTGAATTTTGCCCCATTTTACAACATTTATTGTCACAGTTGTTGTGAATCACTGCAGTTGTAACACATTTGTTAAATTAGTAACATTGTTAAGTGAATTTGGCTTCCCCATTGACTTTGCTTGTCAGAGGGTCTGCAAAGGTAATCACATGGCCCCAGGACTTCGCAACCGTCATAAATATGAAAAGTGGCCAAGTGGCTGAATTTTGATCATGTGACCATGGGGATGCTGCAGTGGTTGTAAGTATGAAAAGTGGTCATATGCCGTTGTAACTTCTAATGGTCACTAAATGAACTGATGCAGGTTGAGGACTACCTATAGTAAAGAAAAAGAAAAAATATATAAAGTTACTTCACATCTTCATCACAAATATAAACAATTTTAGTAACTTAGTACCTTCTTTTAAAATACAAATACAAAAAATGATTTTTTTCTTCCCATGTCCCATCTCTTGTCTATAAACAAATCCATAAAGCATCATCATTTTATTCCTAATATCAGCAAAACTCCATTAAGGGTTACCAGAGATAACAACATATTTATTTTAACCTTGATCAACCTTGATTTATATTCCTTCCTTTGCTTCTAACAATCTTAATCTTTAGTCCATTCCAATAATGTAGAACTTGATTTTTCATTTTTTCTTTTTCCCTTCTCGGTAGATACTTTAAAACTTTAACAAATCTTTTTTGTAAACCCAATATGGAGCGCGTGCACCCCCCACTGCTTGTGCAAGTGAGGATGTGTGTGCGTGCGTTCACCCGCCATTTCTGTGGCTTGGTTGCAAACAGCTCGTGGGCCACTAGTAGGCCACAGCCCAGAGGTTGGGGATCCCTGCTGTAATTGCAAGTCAAGTTTAAATATTCTTCTCCTTCGGTCGTAATTCTTAGCTCCCTCTAGTTCAGACATGTCAAATTCATGATGTCATGTGATGTTATGCAACGTATCAGGACGATTTTGCCATTGCTGGCGATGGGGTGGTCATGGCTTCCAGATGACACATCTGGCCTGTGGGCCGGCAATTTGACACTCCTGCTCTAGTTCCTTCTAGTTTCTTAAAATATTATTTAATTAATTTTTTTAAATTAAAAACAAAGGCATTTTCCACATGATTTATAATCAATTCCAGAATTTTATTTTAAATTTATCTGGACCCTTATTTCATTTGTTACTTTCTAAAATCAAAATTTTAATCATCCTTTTGCTGTTTATTCCAAAAACATAATGTTTTAAGTTCTTAAACTTGTAGTTAAAATTTCTTTCATTAAAGATAGAAGGAACTCACCCAGTGCTATTTATCGATCCAAAGTTTCACAATAGCTGAAAAGCAATTAATAAGCAAGTTCCAAAACTGATTTGAAAAAAAATATGGGAACTTTGTCCTTTCAAAGTCACCAACCGTGGTTAAGCAAGATTGTTATTCCCTCATCTCCCGGCACTCTAAATCCACCAGACACTGCTTTCTTGCAGTCTCCTTTTGAGGAATAGCTGTCTAAAGCAGTGATCCCCAACCTTTTGGGCACCAGGGACTGGTTCCGTGGAGAGAGGTTTTTCCACAGACTGGAGGGGGTGTGGTTTCATGTACTGCCTACATCTCGCAGATGGGGTTTCGTTTGTTTGTGTGGCCCGATTGCTGGCATGCCGCGGCCCAGTACTGGTCCACAGACCGGGGGTTTGGGACCCCCCAGTCTAAAGCACTTGTGGGTGATCTCAAGTCCCATCCCCAGAGAGGAATTATCAAAGAGCCAGTCTACTTGCCCGTTCTTCATTCTGCTGCAGTTGTAAGCTCCACTTTTCAGAATAGTCTGTACTCCACAGTCTGTTTTTTCTTCTGAAAGCTCCACAATGGAACTAATTCAATTGATACTCCATATAATCAGCAAGAATTGAATACCACTTAAAGGACACTTTGCTTTTTAAAAAATATATATAAATTACATTTACAACATAATGTGGGCTTGAATATAGCTGCTTTACTTAAAACAGTTTGATACTATTGTTTTAAGTGGTACTTATACTTTTCAGAATTTTTCCTTTATTTTTCAGTAGAATATTTTCATTTTCTTAACAAAATTTTACTATGTTATAATTCTTGTCCCCATGCAAATCTCGTTTATTGTTATCTTCCAGAGTACCATTTAACTTCTTCATAATCTATGTTACAAATCCTTGCAATAGTCAGCTGGAAGAACTTTTTCAAGAATATTTAAAACAAAGTAAGACTGTAAATTATATAGAATGCCTTTATGCCCAAGCAGCTTAGATTTCCCTTTCACTGTGGGCTGAGAATTCTAGAATTCTTCCTAGTTAACTAACTAGAAGCACTCACTGAAAATTGGAAATGCGTTGAAAGAAATTTAATGCGCATTTGTTAACTTTTGGGCACAAGTAGGCTGCATGCAGTTTGCCAAATTACTAATGAGGTTGAAGAACATTATGATCAACATGAATAATAGAAATGAAACTAATTTAAAATCTGAATTGCATAAAGCAAATGACAAACTTCTTATCTGGATTGGATTCAGGCTTCAATGGCCAGCAAACGCCAAAGGGGAAGCACTTTATGCTATTAATGTCATTAAGTGTAATGCTTTTTTTCATGGCTCCTTTATAATTAAAAAAGTTCTCTAAACAACTTTCTAATGAGAATAACAGATTTAAACCAATTGATTTGGATCTGAAATGCCTTAGCTACCTACTGTATCTTCTGCATCTGTTATGTCTTTTTAAATTCAGTGTGAATTTTTATTCAGTTTTACATAGAACTAGTTTCCTATGAAAATTCAGTTCATGCCTCACATTTCTAGTTAAGTAAACAATTAAAAATAGAAGAAAAGAAAACTGTTTCCATGTATTAGATAAATCCTTCAAAAGGAATGCTTTGGTACATATGGGAAGGATACAAAACTCCTTTTCAATTTTTAAAGTGATTGCATCTTTTTTCAGATGATCAGTTTGACTGTGTTTGTATACACTGTGTATCCAAGATCTCAGAAGAGCAGCTGCTTTAACACTTGAAAGAGAGATGTTTCCTGAGCATTCCAAAGAATCTCTCTTGAAGAATTTGAGCAGTCCTGCTTCACAGCAGGATCTTCAACAGGGCCACTTCTTGAGGCGTTAGAATTTAGGCAAGTTCATAAAAGAAGAACTACTCTTCAGTCAGGTTAATACCAACAGTTTAAATTGTGCCTTATAAGCAGGTAATAACCGCTGCAGGTGCCTTTCAGTATAGAACAGGCATCAACATCCCATCCTCGTTCCTCCTCCATCGTTGTCATCATCATCATCTAAGTTGTATTCAGTAGCATTATTATCCATGATTTATAAACTTGATGTAGAATTCAGTTTTATCCTATATATTTATTTATTTTTATCTCTTTGGCTGAAACTGTAGTAGTTACTGTAGTGTAGACATTTTCTCCAACAGCTTAGTTTTGTGTGTGATTTTGTATTTATTGGTTATGATTTAGATATGATGCAGTTTTTGACTTGTGAAAATATATCAAATGCATAGGACAGGCAGAAGGTACTGACACAACTGATAAATATTATCTCAGCATTGGCTGGTAATAATTATAATATAATACATCTTATTGCTTGATTTAATAATAATTGTAATACAATACATCTTATTGCTTGCTCTAGACACTTTACTTTTATTAATCAGATACATAATTTAATATTTAATTTAAGGACATGTTGTGGATATAAGCAATACCATCAGAATCTGACAATATTAATGAATTATCTTTGACAGTTTTTCATTTCTAAACCATATGGTTAAATTATTAGGGCAAAGATAAATTATTATTAGAAGTCAACATCTCTGTTAATATTTGTGTTAATGTGGAAACATAAGCATGATACCTAAGGATTTCTTGATGAATAAATAAATAGTTTAACATGTTGACATACTATAGTATTTTATCTTTATATTGTGGTATTTTGTTATCCTGGATCACGGATATGCTCTACATCAGGGCTTTTCAACTGGTGATACGCGTATCACCTATGGGACTTTGCCATGTGGCAGGTGGTATGTGACTGCTAGCCAAGTGCAGCAGGGAATGAGCCGAAGCGAGCTAAGCCTGAGGGAGAGGCAGCTGCAGCTTCATGACTGTCTGGGCTTGGCAGAAACCCCAGGAGCCAGCAGAGCTCCAGCTGATTGGCACTTCTGGAAGCAGCTCGGAGCTGGAAGTGAACTGAAGAAAAAGGGGAGAGGAGAGGGGAGGCTATAAAAGGAGGTGGTTTGGGAGGGGGAAGGGAAAAAAAGACAACAGGAAAGGTTTAATCCCTTTAAACAAATGAAATTAGTTTTATCCCCTTTAATTGAGTCTGTCTATGGCTTTTAGAAAGTTTTCTTTGAAGGTAAAGAGGTTTAATTTAAAGCTAAAGCTTTTCACAATTGCTGGAGCCTTTCAGTCTAGAATTGCAACATTGTGACACCTGACATGCCTGAGGCAGCTTAAAGAGAAAAAAAAGGAGGCTTATTTTGTGAGCCTTTCTTGCTTTGCACTTGATTCCTGTATCTTTAAGGGTACAGGAAAGGGATTGGGGGAGTGCATTCTTACTACACTGTGGAAGAGCTCAGAAGGGAGAGAGGAAAAAGGGCCGACCAGCTAGCTCAGGAGTCTACAAACTTAGTAAGTTTAAGACCTGTGGACTTCAACTCCCAGAATTCCTCAACCAGCCATGAGGGCTGAGGAATTCTGGGAGTTAAAGTCCACAAGTCTTAAAAGTTCCAAGTTTGAAGACCCCTGAACTAGCTGGATAAATTCATCATACATTTGTCAGTGCAAAGGGAAAGTGATTCAGCAAAGGAACAGCCACCGAAGAAATTAAAACTGGTACTTTTTTTCTTTTTTTCTACAGTTTGTAATATTTTATTAGATAGAAAATAGATAAAATACAAAATAGATAAAATAGAAAAATACAAAAGCAAATAGTAGGACACAGTAGGGAGGAAAAAGGGGGGGAAGTGAGGGGGAGAAGGGAAAAAAACAGACTTCCTATGTTGCAGTAGAAGGAAGCATTAACACTGAACCTCAACTTTTTACTTTTCCATAATATTATAAGCTAGCCATTTCTATAACAACAAATGAATCTAATCAGTAAAACCCAAAATCCCCCCCTTTTTTAGTCATCAAGTTTTTGACACCTTGCTAAGCACTTGTAGCACTCAAATATTGTCATATCCTAAAAGTGATACAATCTGTGAAAAGACTGAAAAGCCCTGCTCTAGACTTCCGGTTCATCACACAGCCGCCATGCACGGTTGGGAGACTTGCTCTCTCTCCCCCGTTCAGTTTCGCATCGCTGGGGGCCCTGAAAAGGGCCAAAGGTCTCCCCAAAGAGGCGACCAGCAAGGAGGGGCTTTCGCTGGATCCCGGGAGAGCAGCAACTCTTCTGTTAGACCAGGCGATTCCTCCAAACTGGCGAATGAAAGGACCAGCCATAGAAATATGGCTCGTCCCTAGGCTGCAAACAGCCTAAGTCACACTACCATCTGGCAACTTCAAAGCAGCATGGAGAGGACTGGGTAAGGTTTGCCTCTCTTACATCCTAATTACTTAATTACCTGCATAAGCTGCTAAAGTACTTTCCCCCCTGTGGTGAGGGAAGGGGGATTTTAGCCCTCCCTCCAGAAACAGCAGCTATCAACCATTTGGGAGTTTAAAACGTTGGAAAAATACTGAGATCTTAATTGGAATCCTATTTCCTAAAATTGGTGGATTATAAGATTTGCAACTTTCAGCTCTCTATATATATTTCTTCCTTGATTATTATTCTAATTACTATTGAAGATTTGGGGTTTTCCCCCCTTAAAATAGAGTGGGGAAAAAAACCCTAAAAAGATCCAACTAACTCTAAGATGTAACCTGTTATTCTCTAAGAGACTTGTTGACAGCTTTGAAAATAGACAAGATAAAAAATAACCTTGAAACACCATCTGCAAAATTCAGCTCAGCTCCCCATTTGATTGTCAGTTTCTTTCTCTTGAGTTTAATATATTACAGTGGAAGGAGAACAGGAAAGGATTTCTTCTACAGAGGAAGTACAGGAACAAATTCTTTGTATGTTAAAAGCGATGATTCAAATTCTATGTATGCAAGCTCTGGATATACAAACTCAAACTATGACTTCAATCAAAGAATTATCTATACAGAATTCTATAGAGAAAGTGAAATAACCAAATGTTATGACAGAAGATTTAGATACTCAACAAATACAGTCAATAGAAAACACAAAAAAGAAATTGATAATAGAGAACAAGGAAAGGGTGTTTCTTATAAATCAGAAGGAATTTGAAGATAAACAAGAAAAACAGATGAAAGAGAAGATAAATACTTCGTGACAACTGCATCAAACTGGAAAAATAAAGAGATTACCGGCTAAATCAAGTCCTCTTAAGAAAACATCAACTGACGTTCTTATCAACATCCAACAATAGCCACAAAAATACAAGGAGATTTTTTTGATGATTTAAAGGCAAAAATACGAAAAATGACCTGGCAGAGGAAAAAAGCTAGAATAAGATTGAAAAAGAAAAAATTTGGTCATATAAAATCTAGAAATATGTTGAAATAAGAATATTATATTGTCATTAGATGGGTAAGATAGAGGGTAGAAGTTATATATAAGGTGTGTATTTTAAATATTAGAATGTATGAGCAATTGGGATAAAGGAATTGTGTTTAATTAAAATTTGGAAAAATTAAATATTAAATGTAATCTGAATGTCTACAAATAAGATTTGAATTTAAGATATTGTTATGAGTTGAGATAAAGGTTAAGTAAAACTTAAAAGTATAAGTACTAATAATTAAATTTGTATATGGGTTTGTGGTATAAATGTTGGTGGTTTATTTTTAATTGTTGTTCTCTTTCTGGAAAGGAAGAAAGGAAGGAAGTGAAAGGAAGAAAAGAAGAAAAAAAATTAGCTCCAAATGTGAGATAGGAGACTTAGAAATTGGGATCATTTAAAAACTGGAAATGGTAAAGATTAAACGTTAAACTTAAATATCAATGGCAAATTAAAGTTAAGAAAAACTTACTAGGTTGTTGTCTAAAAGGTGGAATGTCAGATTAATTAAGATATGTATAGATTGAAGATTATTGATGAATATTAGAAAGGTATTTTTTATTTGATTAATAGAATAAGAACTGTATTGGTTTGAACATGACAGTAGATATCATGGGGGAAAGAGAGGGAATTAGTTTGTTGTAATAATTTGAGATTTGTACTGATGATATTCAAATGTAACGGAATCACTGTGCTCAGCCACCACACTACTTTTCAAATATGTAAATGTACCGTATATTCCGGCGTATAAGATGACTGGGCGTATAAGCGACCTCCAACTTTTGAGAAGATTTTCAGGGTTTAGAAAGTCGTCTTATACGCCGGAAAATACGGTACAATATTGAATTTCTGTTTATAGATGAGCACAATAGGAGCTCCATTCCTTTGCTGCTAGAAAGCGAGTGTTGCCCACCACTGCTTCCCTAATGCTTCCTGAACTCAGCTGGCATTTTTCCCCCATATATTTTATTGATTTTTTAAAACATAAATCACTTAATAGTTGGTAAACAGTGTGTTTTCTGGGTTTACATTTGTAAAGAAAAATCATTAAAAATCATTAATCTATAATCCACATAGTACATTTAGTTGATTTCCCCTTTTCCCCAAAATGTCTTCTTTGCAAACCTTGAAATAATATAGTTCTTATTATTTTGATAAAATATATTTAATCTTTAAATATTCCATTTAATGTGCCTAGTCATCTAATCCTTTAGGTCTTATTCAAAACATTTTTTTCTTTTTTATATATTATAATTTCCCTAAATTCAGATAATTTCCCTAAATTATCTAAAACATTTCCTTCATCTAGGCCATTTCAGCAGTATTATATTACTTATATCAAGAAATAAAATAAAAGGGGGGGTCGAACAACCATTTCACGGGGGTCGCCAAACAATACAGTCCACCATTTTTCCCCCCTTTTCCTTAGCTGTGCTGCTCCCTTTTATTCTATTGGCTTTTGAAAGCCAATAGAATAGACTCTCTTGAATAGAGTCTAATTCTATTGGCTTTCAAAAGCCAATAGGAATTGTCCAGGCTGTCTTTGCCCTGCTGAGCCTGTCAAAAATCCCATTCTGCAAACGGTGCTACACCAGTTGAGTAGTCCTTGACTTACGACCGGTTGAGTAGTCCTCGACTTACGATCGGTTGGGAGTCGCGGCATTAAAAAGGTTGAGAACCACTGCTCTACATCATGATAGTGAGGCTCAATTGGAGTTGTAGATCAATATATAAAAATTATTGATCATATTGTATACATCTTATAAATAAAATAATAAACATATTTTGAATTTGAGGAAGATTGACTAGCATAAATTTTAGTCATGCATTGTTAACCCTGTACATTAATATACAATAAATATTCAGTGAAATTTCTTTAAGAAATCTTATAATGAATTAATCTAACAACTGTTTGAGGAAAGAGGTTTTAAAAGGCACCAAGAAAAACACCCAAT
This sequence comes from Crotalus tigris, assembly GCF_016545835.1. Lineage (NCBI taxonomy): Eukaryota > Metazoa > Chordata > Lepidosauria > Squamata > Viperidae > Crotalus > Crotalus tigris. Next base: position 884,060 of record NW_024097319.1, on the reverse strand, counting down.
TGTCATTCTAATAATGTCACATATCTCATTTGTATATAAGCAAACTGATAAATAAATTGAGAGCCTATCCATGAAAGCTAGCTGGGTGACTTTGGGCCAGTCACTCTCTCTCAGCCCTACCGACCTCACAGGTGTCACCTACGTCCATCATCGTCCAATGAAACAAAGTCCAGGTATGCGGGTACAAGGTGGTTAATAAGGGTTTTAATCCCAACACATGAAAAGTCAGCACTGGGAGTGGTTTGTGCCCAGGGCTTTACATAGCCATGCCCTGCCCTACAGCCCCACCCCTAACAGCAAACCAACATCCGCCAGAGTGTGTAAAACGCTTTCTGGCCTTTTCCTCGGCCTGGCCATGCCTTGCTGGCCCTCTGACCAGCAGCTTCAGTCAAGTCCTTCCACCGCCTCACCAGGTTTTCCATGCTGTCCACGCCCCGGTTGTCCCCTCCGACCTCCTGTAGACCCGTCAGGATGTCAGCAGCCTCATCCCACCTCCTGGAGTCCTTCACATCCTCTGGAGGCTTTCTGCACTGGCCAGAGGCTTTCCCGATGCCCGGCCACTGTGGCTGACGTCAGGCATCCTTCCCAGCTGCTGATGAACCTCCACAGCTGGCTAGAGTCAGGTGACACGCTGCAGAGATCACCAGGGGAAGGGGGAGGCCCGTCCCTGCCTTCCACCTGGCCCATTTGGCGGCTGGCATGGACTCTGGGCAGCGTCTAGCTGCTCACCTGGCTGCTTCGATCACGGCTGGCTGCTCCGGTTCACACCCCCCATTGGTGAATGGCAAGCCCTGGGGGCTTGACAGGTGGCCCCCTCTACCAGGGCTCCTCCTGAAAGACAAAATGTTGTGGGTGAGCATACACTGCCTTCAGGCTCCATTCCCTGGCTTACCCAATCCATTTGCTGAAAGGTGATGTAACTCCGGGGGTAGCGCTCCACCATGGCATTTGCGCGTTCAGCCGCTCCATTGGTCCAGGGGTGATACGCTGAACTAAGCCCTTGGGATGATCCTATCAGGTGGAGGAAGTCCCACCAAAAGAATGCCGTAAACTGCACCCCCCGGTCTGAGATGATACGTTGAGGCACCCCATGCAGACAGTAGACGTGTTGGATAAAAAGCCTGGCCAACCGTTGGGCTGACGGCAACCCCTTACAGGGGATGAAATGGGCTTGTTTGGAGAAGAGGTCGATGACAGTCCAAATAACAGTGTGGCCACGGCTCTCCAGTAAGTTCAACCACAAAATCCATGGCTATCTCCTCCCACGGCCGGGTTGGGTCTGCCACCTTCTATAACAACCGCAAGGGCTTCCCCATATGGAGCTTCGCGGTGGCACAGACGTGGCTGTCCTTTACATACGCCTCCACGTCCGGTTTCACCCGGGGCCACCAAAACTGACGCCGTACCAGATGCAATGTTTTCAGGAAACCGAAATGCCAAGCTTGCTTGGCATCATGACATCGTTGGAGGACTGTTTGTCACATGACCTCTGGGACATACAATTTGTCTCCTTTCCATGCCACTCCCTCTCTCCATGTCAACAGACCTGGATGGTCCCTCAGCCATGCGTCACCTAGCGCTGCTGCCTGTAACTCCGGGAGCACTCCACCTGCCACCGCATGTGGGACCACTCGAGCCGCTTCTTGTCAGAATGGAGGCATGATCACCTGTACTACCTCCTCCCGCTTACTATGGTACTAAGGCATGCATGACAACGCATCGGTGAGAAAGTTTTTGTCCCCTGGTACATACTTCAAAGCAAACCAAAAGCAGGCAAAGAACTGGGCCCACCGGACGTATTTGGGCAACAGGCGCCGTGGTGTTTGAAGTACTTCAAGGTTTTTATGGTCCGTCCACACCTCAAACGGTTTTGTAGCCCCTTCTAACAAATGCCTCCATGTCGCAAGTGCCCACCTTACTGCGAATGCCTCCTTCTCCCAAATGGCCCATGCCCATTCGATAGCAGTGAAGTTATGGGACATGTAGGCACATGGTTGTAATACCCCCTGACCGTTCCGTTGGAGCAGCACCGCTCCGACGGCGACGTCACTGGCATCGGCCTGCACCACAAAGGGAGCATCAGGATCTGGGTGGAGCAAAATCGGGTCTTTAGCAAAAAGGGCTTTCAGATCCTCAAACGCCTTTTGACAGGCCATGGTCCAACCCAACGGTTGACCAGGACATGGCTTGCTTGTCATGTGCTTTGTCTGCAGCAACTCCGTCAAGGGATGGGCAATGGTGACGAAGGAGGGAATTAACTGTCTATAGAAATTGGCGAATCCCAGGAAGCTTTGCAGCTGGCGCCGTGTCATGGGGGCTGCCAGTCTAACACCACTTTCACCTTCTGAGGATCCATCTCTATACCGTCACCTGAAATCTGAAATCCTATATCCTAGGTAGTCTAAGCGATCCCGGTGGAACTCACATTTGGAAAGTTTCACATACAGATGAACGTCAAGTAGTTTCTGTAGCACCCGTCGAACTAGGTGGACGTGCTCCTCCAAGGTGGTGGTGTATATCAGAATATTGTCCAGGTAGATGAGAACCCTGTGGTAGAGATGTTCATGCAATACGTGGTTAATCAATTGCATGAACACCATGGGGGGCCCTTGCAGGCCGAACAGCATCACCTAGAATTGGTAACTGCCGAGTGGGCAGTTCAACGCCGTTTTCCACTTGTCCCCCTGTGGTATATGAACTCTGCAGTATGCCTCCCGGAGGTCTAATTTAGTAAACACTCGTCCCTTGCCCAACTGGGCCAACAGGTCCTTCATCAGAGGGAGGGGATACAGATGTTTCACACAGACCGCGTTAAGGCTTCGGAAGTCCACACACAGACGAAGCGACTCGTCCTTCTTTTCTTTAAACAGGACTGGGGTGGCGATCCGAGAACGGGCTGGTTGGATAAACCCTCTCGCCAGGTTCTGGTCAATATAATGCTGTAGTTCCTCCATCTCCTTAGGTGCCATGGTGTATAGCTGGGGCTTGGGTAGTTTGGCCCCTGGCGCAATATCAGTCGCGCAGTCCATTAAGCGGTGAGGTGGTAATTGATTGCACTCCCTCTCACTGAAGACGTCAGCCAAATCACTGTACATGGCCGGGAAAGGGTCCCCCTCCCGCTCCCCCGTGGCTGATTAGTGGTTGCAACCCCCTGGACTTGCTTCCGGGGGTCTGGAACAGATGGTTGGGGTCCAACACCAAGGTGTAACTTACGATAACCCCCTTCCCACCAAATGGTAGGTCACCACTTATCCAACCAAGCCAGGCCCAGTATTACAGCCTCGGTCATGGAGGGGACCACAATAAACCTGAGGACCTCCCAATGCGAACCCATCTCCAAGCAGACGGGTTCCGTAACGAGAGTGGCTGGAGCCCCCCCAGAAGAGATCCATCCACTTGCTCAAAGTGGACCGGGTGGGCCAGCTGCAGCAGCTTAATGCCAATCTCCTCCGCCGTGGCTCTAGTCATCAAACACCAGGTACAACCGGAGTCTATAAGGGCTCGGTATTCCCTCTGCAACCCAGTCTGGGGACTTGTCAGGGTGATAAGAAGGACAAAGGAGCTCACTGGCTCATTCACCATAGGGTCGTTGGCTACCTCGTCCTCACTGTCGGCAGTGGCTGGATGGTATCTTGCCACCACTATGGCCTCCTCCACCGGGAGCACCCGCTGGGCTGCCAGGGTTGTGGGCTGTTTTGTTGCTCTTAGTTCTTTGGGGGTCTTTTTCGGACTTGGGTGGTTCTTCCTGTTGCTGCAGACTCCGTGGACTAGGAGCCAGACAGTCCACTGCCCGATGGACTGGCTGGTTACAGCGGAAACAGCGGAACGAGGACCCAGTGGGAGGCCCGGGAGGCCTTGAAGGCACAGCCTCCTGTGGCCTTTCCATTGGCCGTCAGGGTCTACCCGTGTCCTCCCCTCCTTTGTGGAACTCCCTCAGCTCCGTATCCAGGTCCACTGCCACCCTAAACCACTCCCGGAGCCGGTTTGGCACACCCCTGAAGACACAGGCCTGACATAGCTCCCGGCCAAGACCTGCCTGGAATTAGTGAACCAACAAACGTTCCAACCAAGAGCACAGCCGACTTGCCAGCTGCCGGAAGTCCCGAACTAATCCACCACAGGTCTGCCTCATTGTTTCAGCGATAGGACCTTTGCCTCAGCCCACTGTAGCCGTGATGTATCCTTGAACCGAGAGTGCAGGGCTTCCAGGAATAGGCCCGTGTTGGCCAACTCCTGGGCATGGTCACTATAGAGGTCTGCAGCCCATGCTGCAGCTTCCCCCTGTAGTCCAGCCATAACCCCCACCACCATCGCCCATTGGGATGGGTAGAGTTGGGCATAGCAGTCCAAGTGACTGATCACGTGGCTTAAGAACATAGCTAACTGGTTGGGGTTTCTGTTGAACAATATCAGTATGGGCGGTGGTCCCCATGCCACTCCTGGACCCCATGGGCCCATGGGCTAACCCAGACCCCGGATGGTGCCAGCCGGGGTTGGCAGCCTCTGGGCCCCAGGCCCTGTCCCCTGTGGGCCTGGTGTTCTACCGGAGGGTGCTCCCCATGAGTCCCCTCCTGACCTACCTGGCCCCAGGGATTGGGAATGCATGGATGATGCACCTGGCACAGGCCCTTCGGCTGCGGGAGCACTCAGAGCCGAAGTCAACCGCAGCCTCAGACTGCTCAAACAGAAATGGGCCAACTCAGAGTGTCCTGATGGCATGTCTACCATTGCCACGAGGCTGTCTCCTGTGTAGCCGCACGGCTATGCCACGAAGAAGCTCCTTGATACCCAGCCTCTCTGAACCGATCCCATAACACATCCATAGTATATTGCCCAGGGGCTGTGGAATAGCTCCACTCTCCTCATCGTCCCCTGTCATACTTCTCTCCCTCCATTCCATGAGGGAGGGCCTGGCACTCGGTGTACATACCTGTCCTGCATCCAGGTTGCCCAGCGAGGACTATGCCACCACTCTCCCGTGGCCCCAGGAGCTACGGTCTCCTGGGACCCCACCAGAGGGACTGCAGGGCGTCTCATCTTTGGCCTGACAACTGGCTGCGCCTCCTGCGATTCTGAGTCAGGTACAGGGCCCATCGCTCCAGCCGAAGCTCCTCCATCCATCTCCGGGGGAGCCTCCCCTCCGCCATTCCCTCGAAAAAAAGGGTAAAAGCCAAGGGACAAAAGAATTTCAGTGCTGACTTACTGTCACCTATGTCCGCCGTCGTCCAGTGAAACAAAATCTGTACTCTGTGCTCTGTGCCTCTGCTAGTTTCTACCCACTAGAAAGACATAAAAGCAGAATGTTCTTTTCCATTACTTATCCCAGGTATTTTTCATACAGCCCTAGGAGTTATAAATATGGATCATAACAGATTTAAACATTTATTTTATTTATTAAATTTATTGACTGCCTCACAAGCTTACTCACAAGATAATATCATATTATTCTTATAAATAACTGAACATCCTGAAAAATTTTTCATTCATGGAAAACTGAGTGGTAAAGCTACAACATTGCTATAGGCTTAAAATAATTCTAAAAATTGACTGAAGCCTATTATTTCTTCTCTGTAGGCATTTTAATTAGATGTTAAAGATGTACCATTTATTATGGCCAACGTATAATCTGTTATATCTTCAGATGACTAAACAAAATAATATATTTTAATTTATTATATGTATATGCTTATAATGGGAGTATATCCATTCCACGTCAAAGCAGACGGCAGTACTTGATATGGAAGAATTGAAAGATGATTATGACTGGAAATTCTTGCTGCTTTTAGAGCCTGGTTGATTGATTGCAGATGTTTCATTATCCAACTAAGTAACATCATGTAATGAAACATTTGCGAGCAAACCATCAAGTTCTGAGGGCATCAAGAACTCCACAAATGAACCTTGAGCAAAGATATTCACTTCTACTGAATGATTATGACTTTTTTGGGAAGGAGCCACTGGAATTATAAAAAGAAATGGGAATACTTTTGCATTGCTAAGCATCTGTAATAAAAAAAGTTTCCACAACTTTGCAGATGTGAAATGAAACATAAAGAGACTTTCTAAGGCCACAAGGTTTAGATCTCCAGTTTCATTTAAGGCAACTGCCCAATCTGGGGCCTTCCCCAGACATTAAGATTAGAATTCTCAGTCTCCGCTTGACTGGGAGATTCTGGGATATATCAAGTACTTCCAGCATCCTGAGAAATCACCAGGTTTGGAGAGACTTTTAACCTAGCAATGGCTGAATGTTAGAGAAACCAAGCTGCTCTTGTGAATTAGACAATCATTACATTTCATGCATTCTGTCAACACTTTAGATTGTCAATTGCAAGAAATCTTGTAATCTCTTTTTTGTTCAATGTTTTAATGTATTTCACAACATTCAATATATTTTGTTCATATTATGGTTCTCAGTTCCTTGGAAACATCATTTTCTTCCAGCTGCTATTGTAAAAACTGGTTTTTTTTAGCACTCCCACATGCAAATTTTTTTTCAGATACTTGCTTTTTTCTTTGCTAAAAACCTGATACCCATTTTAAATATCCTGTGATGAAAATTTGTTCTTAGGTTTAGAACATCTACCCTGAATTACCCACAAATGATTTTTATGTATTCTACAAGAGCTCAACTTAAAAAAAACAACCTCGCAATTAATTTAGCTTGATGCAGATTACTGAGAACAGAGGAGGATTTTCTTTCTGCACTGCAAGACTGGCATTTCTGATTATAAAAAGAGTCTGTTTTCTCTTTGCCCTGTAGTGTACAGCATATCTGTCTTTACATATTACACCAAATCATGCTTGATATTAGGAAAGCTTTGCTTGTTTCTTACCAACATAATTCACCTTTTCAAACTCAATGATTGTCTGAATCCATGTATATGTTACATTTGGCCTCTGACAGTTTTGATGCAAATTTATATTAAGTGAAACAATGGAAAAATAGCCTCTTCTATTAGCAACTTACATTTAGTTAAATGTTAAAGAGCTAGTATAGCATTACTGTTAGTCTTTGGACTATGAACAGGGAGGACTGAGGTTCTACTCTGACCTCAGGCATAGAGGTTTGGTGGATAATTCTGAAATTATCTCATCCCAACTTTCTTCAATGGATTATTGTAATGGAGGAGGGGAGGAAAGGGGTGGCCAGTAGAATCTGCTGCTCTGAGCTCTGGGAAGAGAAGTGAGGTACAAAATTAAATTCATCTTAGTTTGTTTTGGCCAGTTAATCTTTTCTGTTTTCTTTCATTAAGTCATTATACACTATTAGTATCTGCTTTTTCATTATTTAGTTTAAATTTCATAAAGAATGGTTGCTATGGTATAACGTTTAATAGGACTTTTATATTTCAGCTTTTTAAACTTAACCTAGAATACATTATTGCTTTAAGATGGTTAAAATTAAGCCACCAAGAAGGCGGTTTATTCTGAGACAATAATTTGCCATAGTCTACTTCAAAGCCCTCCGCTGTTGCTTTATGAAGATACAATGATCAAAGTTCCCTCACAGTCTTCTTATAATATGAAAATAGCACATTTCTTTAAAAATGACAGTACTGCATAACTGGTTAATAGTTTAACTGAAATCAAATGCTATTATCAAGTATACTTATTTATGTCCTGCCTTTTCTCAAGAAGGTAAGAAAGCAGTGTACATAATTATTCCTCTCTAGTTTATAATCAAAAGAACAAGCCTGGGCTCGACATACAAAGAAGGGGGGCACAGCCTGGTGACGGAGGAGGAGAACCAGCACAAAGCAGCTCACCGTCATAAGAAAGAAGCAAGAGCTGCAAATCCTCTGGCGAGTAACAGGCGGTTTCAGAAAGCATGGGATGCCACCCCTGCGCAGAAGACAGTTAAGCCGCTGATGGGTGGAAGCCCGAAGATTGCATTGCCGGGCAGGGTGTCGCAGAAAAGCCTCAGACGGAGTAGCTGTTTTCCCTAATTTGTGACTAGTGCTGGTTGGGTGATAGGAGGGTGGGGTTGTAGGATGATGAAGGGGTGGGGTTGTGGTTTATTGGGCAGGGGTGTGGTTGATAACTAATTGGGTAAGGGTGGGGATTGCTTTGGCAAATGTATTTAAGCAGTGCTGGGAGGCAATTGCTCCCAGCGCAAACTTTGTAAAGCATAGAGCCTGAATTCTAAGGTCTGTATAAACGTCATCGCTTTATCTCAAGTAAACCGGAGTTTGTTGGAGAAAGGTGTTTCTGTGTCTTCCTTGTTCTTGCAAGGGTCCCGTAGGAAAGCTGACACCAGGCATGATTTGGCTCTTTGTAAAAAAGAGAATTAGAGCTAAAATATTAATAACCTGGCATTTATTAATTATTCATGTCCAGTATGATATTAAGATCTTTAATTGTAATTCTTACTCTTTTCTGCATGCAGAGGAAGCAAAATATTTCAACAACATATATAAATATATTTTGTACAATTTATATCTTGGATTTATTGAAATATCATTAGTTAAATAATGATCAAGCCTACAATCATGACGCTAACTAGAATGCAAAAATATATAGAGTTCCATGGATTTTCATTTAGGGTTGTTTGTAAGAATGTCATTTTCTTCACTCGGTGTTTTACTTGGCATATTAATAATAATTTATTAAACTTGTATGCTGCCAGATTTTTAATGACTTAATGGGCAACTCATAACAATCAAAGATGGCAAGTGCAATGAAGTAAAAAGCCTCATAAGCCATTAAGTTTATTTACCTCCTTGGTAAAGGTAAATTTTCCTCAAGGTGAACTCAACTAGGATAACTCTTAGGGTATATTTGTGCAGTTTTCTTAGCAAAAATATGGAAATGGTTTCTTTCTTCTGAAATGCTTTTCATCTTCCAAGACAAGCCTGTAGTATACACCCGTGTGTCTTGCATCCAAGTATCAAACTGGCTCAACTTTGTTTAGTTTCAGACAAATGCTGCCACTTACTGAGACTTCTGCTAAGTACAGGAAGCCAAGTTAAAGCATTCTTGACTGACAGTTGTCCAAGCTCTGCTTGAGCCCATTTGGTGAAGGAAGCCCACTACTTCATTGAGTTATTATTATTTTGTTTAGCATATTTTTAGAACACGAGAAAGAAAAGTAAACATACTGTATGTACATAATCCACATAATTTATATAAAATGTCTACTGGGGTATGGCCGTAACCTCTCCAGATCAGTTATTCAGGCAATCGCTTCTGGTATTGCTTCATGAAGATCTTCTAAGGAACCAGAGAACTTCAATGAATAATTCGTTTGTACTATTGTTATGTCCTGGGCTTGCTGAGTCACTCAGTAGATGCAGGAAGTTGCAGAAGCAGCAGGTGCAGGAAGCTGCAGACCAATGAATACCCGGGACCAGGCAGGTTGCATGCAAGGTGGGAGAAATGCCTTGCATTGATTGGCTGATACTGTCCCTGCAAAGGGGTATAAGAGGAATCATTTTGTTTTTGGTTCTGTTGTGATCTGAATAAAGAGAAGACTGTTGTTACTCCTGCCTCGTCTCAATGCTTTTGCGATCGAAACAGAACATTGGCGACGAAGTTGGGATGTGCTGCAAAGAAAACAACAAAAAGAAGAGAGGCTGACTTACTAAGAGAGGCCTGAAGCGCTGGGAAGTTCGGTGTCCGAAGAGTGTGACTCTGCCTGCCAGTACGAGAATGCTGGAGGAGAGCTTGGCAAAAGGGACCCTTCTCAACTTTTGCAGCATGAGGTGTTGACGAGGCTACCAGGCAGTAACGATGTCCAAACTAAGCCGTCTCTCTGAATTTGACACAGCTGATCCGGAATGCTGGAGTTCTTATGTGGCCCGGATTGAGAACTACTTTCGGGTAAACCAAATCCGAGAAGACGGTCTTAAAGCTGCTATGCTATTGTGTGTCTGTGGGCAAGAGACTTTCAATATTGCAAAGAATCTGGTCACTCCAGCACCACTTGAATCAATTGCTTGTGCTGAGCTGAAAAGAATGCTGCGAGAACATTTTGAACTGAAGCTTTCGGTGATTGCATGGCAACACACATTCGAGCAGAGGGACCAGAGGCCTGGTGAGTCTGCTGCGGACTTTATTGCTGTGTTACGACAAGCAGCTAGGCCATGCGAATTCAAGGATCTGGAAGAGAGACTTCGGGATCGTTTAGTTTGTGGACTGAGAAATCGTGAGCTGCAACAGAAGATCTTCACAAAGGAAGATGTCTCTTTCCAAGATGCCTTGAGAGAAATTGCAGCCAAAGAAGCAGAGGGCGGAGCTGTGAAGGCCTTGCGGCTCATCAAGAACCCTCTAACTTCAATCTCCGTCCATCAAAAGGTCGCTCGAGAAGAATTCGAACAGGATCCAGAGATGGAGGTGGACTGACTACAGCAGCCAGCAGAGAGAAGGCCTCAAGAGCGCAAAGACAAGGCAACCTCATTCCCTCGGTGTTTCGGATGTGGAGGATGCCACAAGTGCTCCGATTGCTGTTTCCACTCCACCATTTGCCAGGCATGTGGCAGGCAAGGCCACATTGCCTCCGTCTGTTTGGGTCGCCAGAAGGACAGATATTTGGAAGAATTGCTTCAGAAAGGTATCAGAGTCCCCAGCCAGAACAGGGTGGGGTTTTGCACGTCCCATAGAAGCATTTTTAAAACTGGGGCCCATAGGCCACTTAGGAACAAGCTTCACATTGATGTGAAGTTGCAAGGGGTCCCCTTATTGATGGAGTTGGACACAGGGTCCGCTTTATCGATCATTTCCCAAGACACTTTCAAAAAGATTTGTGGTAGAAGTTGCCTACGAGTTAAACTCAGGCCATTGAATTTAATTCGTACTGACTTCCAGAATTCCTGAGTCAGCGTGAAGGGGGAGGCCACGCTCAAGGTGCAGCGTAGGAATTTTGAAGAGTTGCTAGATGTGGTGGTAGTTGGGGGTGATCGCACGAGTCTTATTGGACTTGATTGGTTCCAGGCTCTTGGGATTCAAGTGACTGGACTTCACAGTTTGCAAACGACAGGCCTTGCAGAAGTTTGCAAGGAGTTTGCTGATTGTTCAGTTCCGAGCTTGGCTTGTATAAGGGGCCTCCCATTGCTTTACGTTTAGACCCAGCCGTCACACCCATTAGGATTAAGCCCCGACAGGTACCATTCACGTTGAAGAACAAGATTAATGCAGAGCTGGACAAGCTGCTCCAGCAGGGCATCTTAGAGCCTGTGGACAGCAGTCCATGGGAAACCCCATAGTCACGCCACTGAAGGCAAATGGAGGAGTCTGAATTTGTGCGGACTATAAGTGTACACTTAACAAAGCATTGCAGCAGCACTTGTACCCATTGGCAGTGGTGCGCCACATTCTGGCTTCTCTCAAAGGAGGCCACATTTTTGCCAAACTTGACTTGGCTCAGGCCTATCAACAATTACCAGTTGATGAGGCAACGGCAGAGGTCCAAACAATTGTAACACACCGGGAGCATTTAAAGTTAAAAGGCTGCAGTTTGGGGTTAACGTAGCCCCTGGCATCTTCTAGAGAGTGATGGAGCAAATGCTGCACAATATTCCAGGCATTTGCCCGTACTTTGATGATGTCCTCATTGCTGGGGAATCATCTGAAAATCTGCTGAAAGGCTTAGAGCTGTCTTGCTGTGCTTCTGCCAAGCGGGGCTGAAGCTAAAGCAAGATAAATGTAAAATTGGAGTCACTTCCACAGAGTTTCTGGGGTTCTGTATTGATGCTGAAGACATCCATCCTGCTGAATCTAAGCTTAAAGCATTCAGCAGGCCCCAAGTCTCAAGTCCAAAAGCGAACTTCAGGCTTTTCTGGGACTGTTAAACTTTTACCATTCATTCCTCCCTCACAAGGCTGCAGTGGCTGAGCCGTTACACTGGCTCTTGGATAAACAGGCTCCATGGCTGTGGACAAAAGTCCACGAAAGGAGTTTTGCAGAGGTCAAGGCCTTGCTATCTTCAAATGCAGTTCTAGAGCATTTTAATGAGCAATTGCCTGTGTGCATAGCCTGTGATGCATAGCCTTATGGGATTGGGACTGTGTTAAGTCACTTAAAGGCTAATGGGACACAAGTCCCTGTAGCCTACTATTCTAGGACTCTCTCATCTGCTGAGCGTAATTACATGCAGATTGACAGAGAAGCCTTGGCCATCGTGGCTGGCATAAAAAAGTTCCATGACTTTTTATATGGCCACCAATTCACGGTCTTTACAGACCATAAGCTACTGCTGGGGTTGTTTACAACCAACAAGCAAACCCCACACATCATCTCTCCTAGAATGCTGAGATGGTCAATTTTCCTTTCTGCATATGACTACACATTGGTTCACAAACTGGGCAAAGAAATGGGCCATGCAGATGGCCTCAGCAATTACCTCTACAGCTAGTGGAGTCAGATCCTGCTCCAGCTCACCACATACTTTCCATTCAGGAGTTGCCTGAGTCTCCCCTCAATGCTAGGGATGTGGCTGCAGAAATAGCCACTGATGACATGCTAACACGTGTCCTGACATGGGTGCTGCCAGGGTGGCCTGACACGTGTCCTGGCACAGAGTTCCAGAGTTTCTGGAAGAGGAAGCACGAGCTATCCACCTTCAAGGGTTGTGTCCTCTGGGGTAGTAGGGCAATGATCCCAACCACATTGAGGACTAGAGTCTTGCTCTCTCTGCATGAGGGACATCCAGGTATAGTACAGATGAAGGCGCTTGCGTGCAGCCATCTTTGGTGGCCTGGGCTTGATAAAGAGATCGAGGCCCAAGTCCACGGGTGTACTGTATGCCAACAGTCCAGGCCTGAAATGCCTCAGGCTCCTGTACATAGGTGGGAGATGACACCCCCCCCCCTTGGTCGAGGTTCATATCGACTACGCTGGGCCCTTTCAGGGGCAATTCTTCCTTCTCCTCATGGACAGCCATTCCAAGTGGCTAGAGGTCATTCCAGTCTCCTCCACTACTACTGCCAGGACCATCCAGGTGTTGAGAGGGATCTTCGCCTCTCATGGGCTTCCAGATGTCCTTGTCTCTGACAACGGACCCCAATTCACTTCTTCTGAGTTTCAGGCTTTTCTACAGGCCAACATGATCCATCATGCCACACCAGCACTGTTTCATCCTTTGTCCAATGGCCAAGCTAAGCGTATGGTGTGCACAACCAAAGATGCTTTGAAGAGGATCACTCATGGCACTTGGCATCACAGGTTAGCTGACTTTCTTTTGTGCCACCGTACCACACCTTGCACAGCTACTGGCAAGAGCCCAGCTGAACTCCGCTGGGGTCACAGATTCATTACAAAACTGGACAGGTTGCACCCAGACCGGGTGTCTTCACAGGTGTCACAGCTGTGGACACCTATGAGACTTCAGTTGGGCAATCCGGTCTGGGCAAGCAACTATGGACCTGGATATCTCTGGGTGATAGCAGTGGTATGCAAGGTCTCTGGGCCGCTGTCATATGAAGTGGCCTTGGATGATGGTCGGGTGATCCGGCGACACATCGACCAACTGCGCTGGAAACTTCCCAGCCACACCTCCGCTCCTGGCTCTGCTCTCGGGGGGGGGGGAGGACCACAATTACGATTGTGGACCACAGTCTCTCCGCGAAAGCGGAATTTCCCAGATGCCAGTAGGGGGTCTTGCCATGGAGGTGGCTCCTGACTCTGACACTCATGACCCTGGCATCAGCACCGGGTCAATGGGACATTGCTTGCACCCGGCTTTTCAGGCCAGTCCATCTGCTGGTCTTGGGCTTACGGGACAGTGCTCCCAAGAGGGGTCCATTGTGGATTTGGGGAATTCCTCCCCACCAATGGACTTGGGGAATTCCACCACATCAAGAAACTCTGGTCTGGGTTTAGAGGATTCAGCCAGTCAGCAGCATGGAAGGTCTGAGTCTAGGGGGCACCAAAGTCCTGATCTGCCTAGCCTGGCAGGCGAGCTGGCAGACCAGGCAATTACACCGGCTACAAGAAGGTCAGAGCGGGCCAAGGGTCCACCCAAATACTTAAAGGACTATGTGAGGTTCCTCTCAAGTATGGGGGAAGCTTTTTCTCCCTTGCTGAAATGTAGGGAATGATCTTATTTCTGGGCTTTAGATGCCATGGAATCCAGCTCAATTCCTGGGAATATATAGACAAATGCTGCCTTTTTAACTTGCCCTTGGAAATACTTGTAGCTTTTCCAAGGACATTCCAGCAACTTCTTTGATTCCATCTCTTCAACTTATCCATTGTACGTCCCTTTTCCTACTTCCTTCAGCCTTGCAAAGCACAAAAAAAAGGTACCATCACCTGCCAAAGTATGTCCATTTCTGGTTTATGACCATTATCTTTTGAGAGCAGTCAAAATTTATTTGGTCCAAAATGGATTGATTCCTGCACAGTTGATTGACGCTACTTCTCTCCAAATCTATAATTCAAGGGTAATTGTCTGTCTATCTATCTATCTATCTATCTATCTATCTATCTATCTATCTATCTATCTATCTATCTATCTATCTCTCGGTAGCTTACAATCATAAAAGATAAACACTATATAAAAAAAAACATAAATAAGGTAATACAAAAAGTCAAACACTGTTGCCCAGTTAAAAGATTGGAAGGGCAAGAGCAGGATGTGATGGTGGGGAGGTAGAACCTGTCAACCACTTCCACTGTGATGCTTCCCCATTGGAGTCCCAAGCTTTTGCTGTTTTGCTGATGAATGTTAGCACCGGAAAGACCAGTGCTTTTCTTATTTTAATCTTTGTGATAACCAAAGTACCTTTATAATTGTTTATTTAGTCTTGCTTTGTCTTCCATGGCCCATTTTTAATTTTAAGATCAAGAAATCAATATTCACTGCTACTTTCACTTCTTTCCTGTCAATTGTAAATTCACTGCTTGCAATTATCTTTATCTACTTAAAAGTTAATATTAACCCAGATTTTTCACTTTTAAATTTCACTTTCCTAGAATTTTATACCTGGTGAACAAAATATTATCACTAGCATATCTCAAATTGTGAGTATCGTTATTTCAAATTTTATTTCTTTTCCTCCAAGTGAATCAGAAGAGATTGGGAGATAATATGTGTTTCTCCTTGTCTTTCCTTCCCCTTTCTGAATTAAACTGTTTTTTTTTCTACATAATAAAAGGCTATGCCAGAAGGAGAGACAAAAAAGAGGAAACAAAAATATTTGTACATATCATCTATATACAATTAAATTTTAACTGCTGGATTATTGCAGAAAATGTGATCTAAATAGGACATAGTACTCTAAGGTATTTGGGTAAGGAGCTATATGTTTATTATGCTGTTCTCTAACCACTTAGTACTTGTATTCAATGCAAATATAATCATACAGTCTTTGATTCAGCCTTGTATTCAATGCAAATATAATCATACAGTCTTTGATTCAGAGTGGAAAGTGTGATGAAGTGAAATAAAACTGTTTCCACACTATTAATCATTACACAGTTATCGAGTATATCTAAAGTTTGAAGTGCATAAATTGAAGTAACAATATTTTCCTTTTGTTCTTGTTATAGTTATTAGCTCTGTTGTAAGCAATGATTAAATCCAAACTAAAGACAAATAAGAATACAATGATTATGACATAATAGTTGTTCCAACAGGCAAGTGAAAAATTGAGTGGGATCGAGCTTAGAACTCAAAGCAGATTTGTAGATACTGTACAGCAACAAGATGTACTTGTCAAGATCAAATGCATGACGATAATGTCACGTGAGCTAAATCATCTTGATCTAAATTATCACACAAATATACAAGTGTTGGTTTCAAAGAAGTAATCTTTAATAAAATTATGCTGTTTCACAAATTATAAAACATGTCAACTATTAAGATTAAAATACAACTACTTATACATTCATTTTCATATTTGTTAATTATATGCTAGAATATTTATTGAATAATAAATTGGACTTTTATAATGTGTCATATAATCCTCCAGTTTTCAACTATACATGGTATAGTTAATGAGATGTTTCCTCAGATTTTAAATAGTGTATCTTATTTAAAACACTTAAACATTTATTATATTTTAAATATGTTTTGAAACCTTCACAAACTATACCTATTTTTAAAAACTTAAACACAGATAAAAAGCACAAATATATTATAAAGCAACAGCGTAAATAAAACCACAGCAACACCAGGTTTTTTTGTATCAAACTAAAAAAAAAATCCCTAGCATCAAAAGTAATCAATTGAATGTAAATGAGCTGCAAGGAAGGGTGTATTGTAACTAAATAGTGGTTCTCAACCTTTTTAATGCCGCGACCCCCAACCGGTCGTAAGTCGAGGACTACTCAACCGGTCGTAAGTCGAGGACTACTCAACTGGTGCAGCACTGTTTCCAGAATGGGACTTTTGGCGGGCTCAGCAGGGCAGAGACAGCCTGGACAATTCCTATTGGCTTTTGAAAGCCAGTAGAATTAGACTCTATTCAAGAGAGTCTATTCTATTGGCTTTCAAAAGCCAATAGAATAAAATGGAGTAGCACAGCTAAGGAAAGGGGGGAAAAATGGCGGACTGTGTTGTTTGGCGACCCCCATGAAATGGTCGTTCGACCCCAAATGGGGTCCCGATCCACAGGTTGAGAACCACTGAACTAACAGAAGATAATATATGTAGCTCAAAATTGAATTATGGAATCCTTGATGTTCTCTGAGCTTTGTTCTTTGCTTGTACACATTTCATTATCTAACTAAGTAACTCAGTGGGGAGTAGTCATGTATGGGAGAAAAGATTTTGCAGTTAAAATGTTTTTAACATGCCTTATCTGCATGTGGGTGTTTCCTTTTGCTTCTTCTGATTTAATATCAACTAAAATTGAAATATTTGCAAAATTGACATATTTGGTTATGAAATAGGTGCTGCACAAATCATAGATATAAACCATAAGCACAGGCATTCTAGATTTACAAGACTATTCTAGAAGATACCACTGAAACTTCCTACGCAGAGCCACTGTTACAAAGATCTTCAGCACTACCACTGTTACAAACAGCTGCATTCTAATCTGTCAGGTTTAGGATGAAAATATTATCAAGACTGCTTCTCATAGATTTTACATGTGGTGCGTTAACAGATGATCGGTTAAACAGGTAGATTTTGGGCTTGTGTTGCAAATAGGTTCCAATAATCCAATCTAATCATTATACCTCTATATGTAAGTTTCTGTTGAACTTAATATTTTTCATATTATTTTATGAATTTATATTATATCATTCTATCATTTATATTCTATCATTTGATGAAAACATTAACCATGTAAAAATTACTACCGTATATACACATATAGGGTACCAATGAAGTAGTGTTCTCTAGTATATCACTTGACTTCTGACTTTCCTTCAACTGACTCCTATCGTTTTAAAAGACCATGCATTTTTTTTCTCTACCTGATGACTATACAAATTATAATTTTAAAAACAGGCTTCATTCCCCCTTCACTCTCATCACCCTCTTTTGTTTATGTGTCATATCTGTAAGAGGGTAGGAACTGACAATCTACTTTTTATGTCATTCTGGGTGCCTGCAAGGTTAATGAACAGGATGGCATGGCATAACGAAAGAAAAAATGCTATGGCCAGAAGTGAGCTGTCCATAAGTGTGCTTTAAACATGGCACTAAGAATAATCAGTATTCTGTAAAACAAGTCACACAGAATATAAGCTTGAACCAAGGAAAATGTGAAATTGTCAAAGCATAAATGAAACATTCTAAACTGAGTGTCTTAGAAATAGATGAACTAGAGTTATTGGAATGGTATTTTAACTCAGATTAGTTAAATATTAAGAAATCATATAGAGGCAATGATAAAGACATTTCAAAATATGTGTGTAGATACAGCACAGTAAACAACAAGATTGTATCTATTTGAATTAGTGATAACCAGCAATGTTCTAGATGTGACATTAAAAATATAGTGCTAATGAGACTAATAAGTGATTGGCATACAACAATGGAGAAACTTGGAACTCCAGAAAAAGTGGATTGGGTAAACACAATAAAACAAGAACTACCATTGTATAGAATATTCTCCAGCACTGGAGATGGAGAATCCACTGATGGGTTTAGACTGTATTCCTGCCCAATCAGATCAAGCCAGCCAAAGTTGCCACGCCTGTCCTGGACCATAAAGATCCCAGTCTTGACTTGATCTCGCCCAGGACAGACGTGCAAGTTTGGCTCTTAGGCAGGTACAGTCTCCATTGGTGGATTTTTTTCCCCAGTTGCTGAACTGTGCTTTGATTAGTAATAGAATTTGGCTTCCCTATTATAATTAATCCATTCAGAATCATCATAAAATTCCAAATTTTCAACAAATTGCTGATTAAAAGGGGGGAAACAGAAACTGAAAGTACAGGAGGGATCTCCATATTTTCTTTCTTCCCCGCTTCCAACCCTGTTCAATTTTCCTTGCCCAGGGTCCCTAGATTAATTGAGACACAGGTAGAATAGCAGCTGCTACTTTCCCAACCGGTCTCAGTTCGGTCTCCCTTGGCATCAGAGCTTGCGGCTGCAGCTCCGGTGATTCGTTGAGTAGTAGGTGGGGGGAGACTCCTTGTTTTCTTTCCGATGTGTTCAGGATCCTATTAGGGAACCTTAACTAGCTTTTTGGAGGTTGCGGCTGCAGCTCCGAAGTTTTTTCTGCTGGAATTTTCCTCTGTTTGCCCCTGTAGCTCAGCTTATCCAGCCGTTTCTCAGGCGGTAGGCGCGTTTGCACTCTAAATTGCTACCGCCAATCAGCTGGTAGGCAGCATAGGAGGGGAGAAGTTAAAAGCCTCTGCTGCGTTTTTCTAGTTCAGGAGACAGATTTTCAGCAAAAAGGGAGCTCTCGTGCCCAGCAGTCTTTTTCCTCAGAGTCTCCTGAAACAAGGCAGATGCGGCCATTGTTTCACATGTTGCCGCCATCTTGAACCACATGGTCAAAGACTTCGGAAAGTTACAATCATTGTGTTGGGAGGAGGGGGCTCCTTCCTCCTCAAAACGTTTCCCAGTTTTCATGAAAGGAATTAATTCAGGACAGGCAAAATTGGGTGGGCAATCTTCTAGGATGTACTGCAGATCCACCATCACTAAGCAGGCCACCATTTAAGGGGACGGCCGCCATCTTGTTGCTACAATCAGTTTCACTTTACATTGAGTCCTGATAATTCCTGGTGCTCGTTGTTGAGTCTAATTGGAATTCACTGTAATTGTTCAATATTAGATTTAGTAAGTTGTTATTATAAAAATTCACAACAATCCAGACCCATTTCCTTGGTTCACCATCTCTATTAGTTTTTGCAAGCTTGGTGTCTCCTGGCTCTATCCTGTTCACACTGACTCATTGGACTTGAGATTTTCAACTCAATAACAAGTTTTCCTTGGGTTCCAGGCGTACCTCATTGTGCGCCTGTTCTTACCCATAACAGCCTTTCCCGGATTCCAGGCGTTCCCCCATCATACATCGGTTCTTATCCATGCACAGATATAGCTGGGTTCCAGGCGTCCCCTATTGTGCGCCTGTTCTTATCCACACTGCTGGCTTACCTGGATTCCAGGCGTCCCCATTAGTGCACCTGTCCTTATCCAGTGTATAATACTCTCTGCACCTCAGGGGCCCCCTATTGTGTCCTTGCAATATCAGAGAATGGAGGAGTCTATGTCTACCACGAAGGGCACTCTACCATCCTCATTGACTCCAATGAATCCTAATTCTCCTGGCCTGGTGAGCGCAGATAAGCCTGCGGCTAAAAGCAAGGACAAAACTACCACCAAGACTTCAAAGAGGTCAGAAAAGCAGCCGGAGATACCAAGCACAGAAGAGGGTCAGGACAGAGGCTTCTCAAGCAGAGGAGTTGGCCTTTAGGTCCCCCAACCTCCCCCCTGGGCATATGATCAACGGGGGATTCATTCCATTCCCCAGCGCAGAGTGGAAGTGGCAGAATTCTGCTGGTTTCCTAAACCACGGCTTCACAGGCTCCTCATGGAATCCCAGAGGCGACATTCACTCCTGCTGCAGCCGGTCTCCAACCAAACGAGCCCGTTCTCTTCCCTACGGAGGACTGTCTCACCTTATTGATAGCACAAGCGGTAGACCGCGTTCTTGATGCCAGGGTGCAAGCTTCTGGTTCAGGGACTGTCCCTCCTCCCACTACACACCACTTGGTCCCTCAGGCCTATTATGTCCCATCCTCCCTGTCCGGATCTACCTGCTCTGAGAGTTCATCCCTTCAGGCACACGACACCGAACAGGGGATTCCAATGTCTGAGGAGGAGGATCCTACCCCAGAAGCCTGAGACCTCAGTGGTCTCTTCAATCCTTCTTTCTTTGTCACTTTGCTCCACAAGGCCACATCTACAGCCCACCTAGGCCTTCCACATCTGCAACCACCGTTTCCCCAGAATTGGAGGCGGATCCAAATTTCACCGAACTGTGGCTGCTCAGCACCGCATCCCTTGTCCCTCCACGTTCTTGACTGCGATAAGGAAACAATGGACATCTCCCTCCTCCTTTCCTCTTCCAGGTAATACTGATAAAAGGTTATATAATGTGGCTAAGGATTTGGAGGAGGCACTGGAAGTGCCTGTGGTGGACGAGCCATTCGGGCCCCTAGTATCTCCCACTGCCATTCCCGGGGATGTCTCTGAAGCCCTCAAAGCAGAGGACCGTAAGTGCGAACTCACTTATCGCAGAACGCATCAGGCTGCTGCATGGGCTGTTAGAGTGGCCACCTCAGCATCCTTTTTCAATAGATCCGCTCTCTGCTGGCTCAGGCAACTTTAGGCCCATGTACCGGCGGAGGATATCCGTACACATCAGGATCTTAGCAAACTGGTGGCTGCCACAGAGTACACGTCGGATGCCACCCTCCAGGCTGCCAGATTTTCTTCCAGAGCTATGGCATCTAACGTGACTGGTCGCCGGATGCTGTGGCTGAAACATTGGCAGGCAGATGCCAAGTCTAAATGGTGTCTTTCGGCTGCTCCATATGAAAGGGGTAAGTTGTTTGGGTATGCGTTAAATCCTTACTTAACTGAGAACAAGGATAAGCGCAAGGTCCTTAATCACTTCAATAAGAAACCAGACAGACGGCAAAATTATTACCAAAGGTGACAGTCATTTCGTGCAATTGCTATATATAGTTACTCCCAACCTATGCGTTCCTTTCCGGACAGACAGGACAGACAGGAGAGACAACCTGACAGACAGACAGGCCTAGACAGCAATCTTAGGGCAAGCGGCCCTTTTGCGGGAACAGCCGACCTTTCCGCCGATCTAGGTGACTCTATGGCGATTCCTCCCATGGGGGCAGACTCTCCCTCTTTGCCCACCAATGGGAAGCCATCACCACAGATGTGTGGGTACTAAACACCGTACGTCACGGTCTGTTCCTAGAATTCATTTCCAACGCTCCAGCTCATTTTCTTTCTTGCCCCTATCCACGAAACTGAACAAAAAAGAGACTAATGAGGGAGTCCGTTCAACATCTGTTAAGCATACAGGCCATAGAACTGGTACCGGTGGACAGAGAGGTCGGGGATTTTATTCTATCCTCTTTGTCGTTCCAAAGGCGTCAGGGGGATGGAGAGCCATTTTAGATCTCAAAGGTCTGAATTTTCATTTGGCTTACCACAAATTCAAAATGCAAACACTCTGTTCCATCTTGGGAAGCGTGAGAAAAGGGGACTTTCTCACATCTATCGACCTTATGGAAGTGTATCTTCATATCCCCATCTCTCTCGCCCACCGCCGGTTTCTAAGGTTTGCATAAAGGGGCACCATTTCCAATACAGGGCGCTCTCATTTGGCCTATCTTCAGCTCCAAGGGTCTTTACCAAAATCCTGGCAGCTCATTTACGAATGATACCAGTCAATCCAATGTTACTTGGACAACATATTAATCCAGTCATCGTCCATCCAGTCCACAAGGATGGACCTCAAACTGGTGATAACACTACTCCAAGATCATGGGTTCTCCATAAATTTTCCAAAAAGTCACATGGTCCCCACAACCAGACTGTTGCACCTCGGGACCATTATAGACACAGTGGAGTGCTGGGTGTACTTGTCCCAGGAACACCGGAACAGCATAAGAGAGTCCATCCTGAAATTACACAGGGGTCGGTCAGTAACATTGGTCAGTCTTTCCCAACTGTTAGGCAAGATGATTTCGGCCATAGCAATTGTCCCCTGGTCCAGGCTTCACTCCAGGGAACTACAGTGGTTCATGCTCCCATTTCAGAGACAGAACCTCAGTACCTCCCTACGACGGACAAGTCTCCCACCACAGGTGGTGCGTTCTCTCATGTGGTGGGGATCAACCGCCATGCTCAGAGGGTTATGTTTCAGGGAACCAGATCGGATAGTAATAACCACAGATGCCAGCCTGTTCAGCTGGGGAGCACACCTGCGTTCGCAGTGGGCTCAGGGCCACTGGTCTCATTCAGACCTGTGCCACAACATAAATTGGCTAGAACTAAGGGCCATACATCTAGCCCTGCTAGTCTGGTGAAGGGGCGTCATGTACTGGTCCTCATGGACAACGTGGCCGCCAAGGCTCATGTGAACCGCCAAGGGGGCACCAAATCTTGGGCCTTACTGACCGAGTCGCTCTTACTGGGTTCTTGGGCAGAATACAATCTGGCCTCCATCAGGGCCGATCATATTTCAGGGGAGGCGAACACTCAAGCCGACCTTCTGAGCAGAGCCACGATGGATCACTCGGAGTGGTGCCTTCACCCGAGACTCTTCAGAGAGATCTGTCACCGTTTCGGCCTTCCACTTGTGGAACTCTTTGAGTCACCGAGCAATGCTCAGCTGTCTCGGTTCTTCTCCCGGTTTCCGTCTCCAGGGGCGGAGCAGACGGATGCTCTTCGGAGCCCATGGCCTCAGGGTCTGCTTTATGCATTCCCTCCTCTACCTCTTATCCTGGCAGTAATCCGCAAGCTTCTTCGGGAGCGAGCGGAGATACTCCTAGTGGCCCCTTATTGGCCAAGGAGGCATTGGTTCGCTGATCTGATGAATCTCTCCCTAGCAGACCCTTGGCGGATTCCTCCGGAACAGGTCTCTCTCAGTCAAGGGACCATCCTTCATCCAGACCCCCAATGGCTCCAGTTAGCCGTCTGGCACTTGAGCGTTCGCTCTTAATGCAGGAGCTCTGCTCGCCAGGGGTCATTACTGTCATCCAGGCCTCCCGTCATCCTTCCACAAACCGGATATACGAGGCCACGTGGAAGAATTTCCAATCATGGTGCTCTGGTCGTCATTTATCACTTTCGGAACTCACGGTTCCACATATTCTGGACTATCTGTTACAGGGCCTAGAGAAGGGCCTTGTCACAGGTTCCGACTAATGAAGCACTTCAAAGAACTTTCAGGCATGTTTCCTAAGGTCTTTATTGCAGAACTACAATTTTGCCGGTCACCATGATGGACGGGTTGATGCCAGAATCTAATTTCCTGTCGCTGGCATCAACCTTTTCTTGCTAAACCCCTCCCTTCTCATGCAGTCACAGGTCACATTATCCAATTAGTGTGAAGGTCAAAAGTTTACTTCCTCTTTCTTTCCCGGGCTTTCCCCCCCCACTCTAAGCTAAGTATTAACCCAATAAATACCAGACAGTTTTGCATATTGTCAAAGCAAGAATATACAGTATTTGCAGCATTGACAGGCCTGGCCACAAACACGCTGCGCAGACAGGTTGCTGCTCTTTCCACGGTCCTCACCTGTGACTTGTTGGGATCCTTGAGGCATCATCCCTTAATTCTCTCTTTCCTTAAAGGAGCTTCTAATTCCAGGCCTCCTACGGTACACAGGTATCCTTCATGGGAACTACCACGGGTCCTTAGGGCTCTTACCAAGCTTCCCTTTGAGCCCCTGAGGACGTGCGACGTCCACTACTGTCCCACAAGGTGGCATTCCTAGTGGCAATCACGTTGGCACGCCGTATTTCAGAATTGGCAGCACTTTCTACAAGGGATGACCTGTGCATTTTTCACCAGGATAGGGTGGTCCTTCGACTCGACCCTACTTTCATCCCAAAGGTTAACTCTCTGTTCCATAGATCCCAGGAAATAGAGCTGCTGGATTTCTGCCCCAACCCATCGCATGCGCTAGAACAGCAATGGCATAGCCTGGATGTCCGCAAGGCACTTAGGTACTATATTTTGTGGACAGCGACATTCCGCAAATCGGAAACCCTCTTTGTATCCTTCCATTCTTCCTCCAGGGGGACAGAAGGTTTCCTCTTCCAAGATTGGCAGCTGGATCAGGGTGTGCATAGCTGAGGCATATCAAGCTGAGTCATTGCCAGTTCCATGACGAGTGCGGCCACTTCTGCAGCATGGGCCACTCAGGCGTCCATCTCCTTTCATACAACACTACAAAATTGATAGGTTTGCCTCGGCTGAGGCCTCTTTTGGTAGGATAGTTCTCCAACAAGTTTTACATCAAAGTGGAAATGCAGTCCATGGTCCAGGAAACCAAAATTTTCTTGGTGACATCAATCCTTTAGCCGGTGGTTTATTTCTAGAATTCTTTTTTTCCTCGATTGGGGTTGGCCTTTCATTGGTAGTACTGATGAGAACAATACTTGGGTTCCTAGCTCCTTAACTTTATTGCCTAGTTGCTTATAATCTCTCAATATTGTATTCAGGTTCTTTGTTGTGTCATATATTTGCAGATAATGTCATTCAAGATTCACTCAAGAGTTGAATAGTCAGTTCTAGTGCAGGTACCTTGTATGGCTATCTGGAGTGAGTTTGATTCTGCTGTTGCCAAGGAAGTGGGCATGTTGTCCAGTTTGTTAGCTTGGCCACTTTCTTGTTAGGTGTCCCTCTTGGATGGTTAAGTTACTGGTTAAGCTGGTTGAGAATGAGGCTATGGCAGAGGCATGCTGCCTGAGGAATTCTGGGAGATGAAGCCCACACAGCTGAAACCTGCCAAGTTTGAAAAACACTGATCTCAAGCCATTTTTGGCTGTCTCAACTGTAGGAGAACACTGACATACAGGCTTGAGAAATGCAGACATATGTCGGGTTTTGTTCATTGTAATATGTTTCCCAAGGCAAAAAAAGAAAAGCTAATTAGCTGTTTTGCTTCTCAGTTTCTTTTAATTTGATCTGCAAGAAGAATACCATGATTATTATTACTTTTCTGCAGGAAATCAAATAGGAAAAAGAGAAAACAAAATGGAAAATCACACTTCTTTCAGCTGTTTTATTATGAAGCTCCGCGAATATACCAGGATATTACTGTTACCTAAACAAGAGCATGAATACCTTAGAACTGTTTCTGCCCTACTTTTGTATAAGAATTCTCAGCAAGAAATTATAAGATTGAACCTTCAAAAACACTGGACAACAATTTTATTTCAAACATATTGCTTCCTGAAAAATGTTTGGTGCTTATGATAGACCCCTTCAAACCCTGAATATATTTTCAAAATTGTAGGAATCTTGAAAATTATGCAATTAACTTTTAACAGCTATCATGTATTTACTCACATAAAATTTCTGAGACATTGCATGAGTTTGATAGGGCCAAAAGTGTTTTGCTGTTGACTTTTGTCCAAGTGTGAATGCAGAAAAATGAATCTTCAGTGATATGTCACAGTTCATGGTTGTATATATTATAAGAAGTTTGCCAACCAACTGAATGTAATTTGGTGTTCTGTAGTTCCCAAGAAAATTCTCAATGACATCTTTGAATGCTTTCCAGATGATTTTCTCTGGCCTCACTAGCACATCTTTGAATAACTTGTTGATGACGCATGATCTGTGGACCAACAAAAATGCTTCCTTAATCTTGGCATCAGCTGGTTCTTGAAAACATCCATCTCAAATAATGAAAAGCTTCACCTTCATGGTTCATAGCTTTCACAAAACTTTTTATCAGTCAGAGTTTTATGTGAAGGGGAGGCAACAATAACTTGTTGGGTCAACAAGTGGTTCATGTGCCATGTTTTTTTGTTTTTTTTTTATCCTCGAACCAAATTCTTTTGACTTGGCCATTTCTTTTTAATGTAATGCAACTCTTGCATTTGGTATACCTGAGCTTTATTCCAAGCAGCAGAGCCATTATTTTTAGATCTACACAGAAATTCCAGTTGTACTTGGTGTACTGGATCTGTTCCATGTTTTCATATGTTTCTTTTATGTGTGCAGCATAGCCCACAGGTACTGAAAGGTGTATATTGCCTTTGTGTAAAAACAAAAGATTTTTATAAAATGATGCGTGATAGATTAAATTACAGATTATTTTCATGGTTAGTAGCTAAAAAATCTATAAGATACACTCAAAAGTGCTCAGGAAGCAAGATCTTTGTTGTCCATTGAAACCAGAATTCATAGATGCATCACTTCTGGGTAACAGAAGAAGCTAGATGGTTGTTGGTTCACAAATTGTCCCATGATATCAAAAGCCTCTGCAGTTAAAAGTGAATTTTAACAGATATAGTTTCAGATGGTATATTTTCCTTATGATTAGGAACATATCTTTAGAAGCATGTTATTAAAATATAGGATAGCTGTTTCCTAAGAAGCCTAGATTAATAGCCATACAAAAATTCTAAACAATTTCTTTTCGTTATTTAGTTATTTATTTTGCAAGTTAAACTTCAGCTGCAGAAACTCTTTATCTGATGCCCATCTGTTCTTAGGCTGGTCCTTGATGCATGATTCAGAAATGGGCTTGTGTTTGCCACTTCTCTGTGTTACATAATTGCATACTGCATGTTATCTGTGAACTTTGCTACTTTCATTTTTCTGTTACATTTTTGCAACTGTTATTACCTGCAGTTCTGAGATTCGTTATTACTTAAGAAAAAGGTCTGCTACAAATCACAGGGTTGTCTGTTATATGAAGTATTATACCCTGAGATAAATCTTAGACCAAGAAAATGACTGAGCCACCTTGTGACGTGGATGACATGAAATGTGAGCAGGAGACTCTGACACACCTGGAGGTAAGCAGTTAAGCAGATAGTTTTAACGTATTAAATGATTTGGAGATTCTCAGATCTCAATGGTGTTGTAATTTTGAATTATTTGTCTCTGGTGAACCAAAACAGTGCTTTCAATGTTTGTGGCCTGTTTAAAATGTACAGAAGAAAAATATAAAGAAAAACCCAAAGAATGCTAAATGTTATCTGGAAATTGCTGATTTTGAATGAGCATGTTATGTAAAAGATTTTGCTGGTAGGCTGAATGAAATTCTAAAGGACTTTAAGAGATATCTTTACTTACATAGATATATATTCCTTAAGGAGTATATATCCTTTTTTCCTGTTTCTTTTCCTTGAATAATTAAAACTGCTAGCAGCCTGATCTCCAAGTGGAAGAATGCCATACTGAAGTTTGGTGAATTCTTTTTAAAAAGTTCATACTAGCTTTAATTTACTGTATAATCATTAGCATTTCTATATTCTCTATTTTCAAATTCAGTATAGTAACTGAATTAAGCTTATTACATTCTTCAGATTTTCCATGTTTAAAGATAATTATTCCAGAATCTATTACTTTACTAATTAACTTTCAAATCCAAGTCATTTCCCTTCTTTATTGATCAAAGGGTGACTGGAGTCCAGGAAAGTCGAAGATAGATAAAAAGCATATGTGTTCACATCAAGTGCATTTGTTTGAGTGTTTAATTTATATATGTACATTTTCCAACCAAAGAAATCAGTGAATATAATTTGCACATTTGGCAAATGAGTTAGAAAGCATATGCTGTGAGAAAATAAGAAAGTACTGATATAAATGTTAATTCCAAGATCTTTCAGTGTTTAGTTTTCAGGATTTTTACAACACATGATATATTATAATGCATAATGTATAATAAAAGAATAAATTTGATAATTGTAACAAGCCAGGGAAAGGAAATCCTCTCATCAAATTCAGGCCTAATAGGTAACAATTATTCTTTGAATAGAATATGCCCTAAACCTTTCTCTCACTTTGTGCTCAGCATTTAAAATGAGGAAAGTGTTTAAAATGCACTGTGCTGCAAAGTAAGATTTTCTTCCAGTTTGAGAGATGCTAAGACTATATTCAAGTTGTAAAGGGAGAATAGATCTCCTCTTAAAAGGTATTTTCTTAGTCTGCAAGGATGATCTACAAGGGCAATCTACTTGGGTTGCTTGGGCCTGGTACACAACTCTGTGGCCTATAATGACTCAAATATCTGACTTAGATTTTACAGTTTGAACATACCATGACCAAAACCATGCTTCTTGGGAGTACATTTACAAGACATGATTATCCATCTAACATATGTAGACCACTATGCTTAATAACCAAGTTGCCAGTCTTAATTGTGATGTCTGTTCATATAGCTAAATTTAGAATATTGCAGGATTAAAGTGATATTG
Source organism: Crotalus tigris (assembly GCF_016545835.1). Classification (NCBI taxonomy): domain Eukaryota; kingdom Metazoa; phylum Chordata; class Lepidosauria; order Squamata; family Viperidae; genus Crotalus; species Crotalus tigris. The sequence continues at coordinate 855,736 of NW_024097319.1, read as the reverse complement.
CAGGGATCCAAGTTAGTTTGAATAAATTAAATGAATCTGTTGACTTTATACAATTTTATTAATAAATTTGCACCTTTATATAACTGTTTCCTGGGTTGATAAAAATATCCATGCTGTTAAATGCATAATTAAACACAACACAGGAATGAAATAACGTTAAATATGAACAATGAACAAAAAAATTGAACATTTTTATGATTCAGCTAATTATATACCTTTCTTAGATAATATTTAATCAGCTCTATTTTGCTCAAAAAGGAATTCCATTATCAGATTGCTTATTCAGGAAAAAGACATGACCTAAATATCCAGAAATATAATTTCTCAAGGTAAAATGCCATTTACTGTAACAGGCAAATGACTGTAAATTTCAACCAGAATCACATGGGAGGCATTCTTATAAATATCATATTTTTGTCAGTTACCCAACACAAATACCAGTCCAAAACAAGGTTTAAAATTTTTATTGCTTTATTGTAAATTTCCTTAGTGTAACGGAAATAATTAGCTAGAAAAATAGAACTTACCTTGAAATTTGAATTGTCAGCAATCTGCTAGCATGAGAAAGACAGAAGTGGAGATGCAAGTATTGTCTATAACAATGCTAATAACAGTGCTATAAGTTGTTTCCAGAATGTGTTTGGAAAACTTTAAAATTGTGCTCTGCTCTGTATCCCAAATATTGTATTGAAAGTTACCGAATGTGCTAATTTTAAATAACTCCCCTCTCTATTTTACAGATTTTAGTAGCTTCAATTCTGAATAAGATATAAAAGAATTAAAACTGCAGACAAGGATTTTTTATAAACACCTTGAGTAACTCCAGGTGTTGCCATAGCTTGATTATTTGCGCTCCCTCATTATCTGAATCAGCTCCTCCAACTCACTCTTTCCCAGAGCTGTAGAGGTGTTTGATCCCCTGCCGGTTGTTCAGGCTGAAGGTCCATCAGATCACTTAATACCATTATGTTTTTCAAATCAAGAGAATCTGCATAGTAATATATGGGAGAAATAACATTATTCAATAATTTAACTACTGCACTTTATGCTAATAGTGAATTAGGTCAGAAAAAAAACATTTTGTCTGTGTTTTTGTGTAGCTACCTAGTAATCATCCAGATTGTTGCAGCAAGATATGATGTCCTAAATTAATGTAATAGCTAAACACAAATATGCTTATTGCCTGAATCCTGCATATGTGACATTCTATCTGTTCTTGTTAATTTTCTCATACATTCCCATGAATTTTGCTTAAGAAAATTCAGTCATGTCTCATTAGGCTTCTGGAACAATAAGACAGTATTGAAACAATGTAGGCTGATTGTATTGATAATATATTAAATTTCTTTGTTCTAAACAGAAGGAGGAACTTCAGTAATAGCACAAATTCATACATTTAGATTTGCTCCTTGGATATTTAGATCTATTGCTTGAGTAAAAGGAGTTCTGCTAAATAGCTTTCTAGTTTTGGTAGATAGATATTTTCATCAAAAAAATTATCCATCTATTTGTTGTAAAGACATGTGGTCTTGACAAGTCAAGTTTTTAAACAGCAACAAGCAAAAAATAAAGAGGTATTGCTGAAATTTACAAATGTTTTTTACCCGACTGAATTTATTTCACTGGAATTAAAGTGATGGGGTAGTGATAAGATAATTCAGAAGTAGATAACCAAACAATCCCAAATCATTTCATGATAGTATTGTATAAGTCGAATAGCAAATTAGTAAAAACCAGAATTGGTAGTGTTTTCCAAAATAAATAGCTAGAAAGGAAAATGTTTTTATAATTTTTGATGGTTGAAAATGAACAGAATTTAAATATTTTTAATATTTTCTGGCATGGTTGATTTGCAGTTTCTTTGTGCAGAGATTTTTTTTTAAGAGCAAACATTTATTCTGGTCTGTTCAAACTCACCTTAAATTCAAATTTCCAAAGAACTTGTAGCAAATGTCACTACAAAATAAGCTTTGAAGGATGAAGACAATGTTACATGGATAATTTATTTTTATTGGGACTACTGGAGAGAATATGTCTTTTGAGTAAATATTTTTAAAACTTACTTAAGAGAATGCTGTATGTTTTTTAACAATTAGTAAATTAGTAGTATTAGAAATGGTACATGATAGAGTTTGTACTACTGTGAATCTTCTCATATGTGTGCTGCATCATCTGTGCATGACCATGGGTAGCCCTGTAGTAACCATGACAAGATATGAAAGTATTAAAGTGATGACAGAATAATTTAGTGTTCAAAGGTTCCTGCTATATATTCCTCTCAGAAAGAAAAGAATTAACATATAGATGAAATCAGGATAACTTTTCAGCCTATTCTAGGTTTTTTTCCCCTTAATGCCAGGCTCCATCTATTCATAGAAAATACATTACAACATTATACATTATAACTACAATTATTCACAACAAACCTAAGGCTACGAACAAGCCTTTCAAGATCAGTAGCATAGCTTCTTTGCTAGACATCTTCCTCAATTCTGATTTTAGCAATGAAAGCCTAGAAAATTCACTATGTATTTTGTAAGGCATTTTCTAGCGCTATATGATATGCAAACAAATAGGCAACGAACATGCACTTTTATTATCCTGTCTCTTTTTTGACAGACTCTTGTCTTAGTAAAATAGCAATATGAGAGACATAAATGCAAAGCATTTAGAATATGCACCCAGTTTTTATTATTTGTTACATTAAAATGAGTGCTAAAAATTAAAGATTTCTAGTAAAAATGTAAAACTTGGACCGCTTCTGCATCTCTAATAAATTCTAGTATTGTAGTATCTACTTTGTATGGAAGATAGTTATTACCGGAGAGAACTTTGTAGACTGTTAAGTGCTATTTCTGGGCTAAGCCTATGTATTTTCCCATTATCTTTCAGTTGTTATAATATTGTTTAATATGGGTCAGAAATCTCTTTCATCTTAGTGAATACAATCCCCCCCCCCAATTATTTGCTACTGAAATTACACTTTCATTAGTTGCTGCTTTTTTTCACTCTAACCCACTTTAGAAATGACTAATTCATTTTCATTTAAGCATGTTGAATATAGCCAAACATGTATTGTTATACAGTTATATAAACAAGATATTTGAGTACCTAGCCCACTTAAATATGAAAATTATAAATAAATTTAATGAGAATATATTGTTTGTCCATATACTGTAAATCAATATTAAATCTATAGAATAGATATTTGGAGAAAATTGTCTCCCCAGAAACACCTAAAGCATGGCTGGCTCAGGAATTCTAGGAGTTGAAGTCCACGAGTCATAAAAGAGCCAGGGTTGCCTACCCCTGACCTAAAGACATAGGTTTTATAATTGCAGTCCTGTTATGTAGCACAAACAGGAGACAATAGATGTGCAAGGTTCAGCAAGTAAAAGAAATTCAAAAATAGATGACATAATGACTAGAATTCATATAACTGTCTGGATTCATGTAACATGCTATGCCACTAACTAGCATATTGGATATATCCAGCCCATGTCTCCAATGGATTGTTCAGTAGGACTAGCATATCTGAGCTGCAAAAGTCTGATCACAGTAAAGAAATATGGAAACTAATCCTGTTGCTGGTATTTATCTGTTATTTTTGATGGCCACAGTGGTAACCTAGTTCAGTAAATTGTGCAAATGCAGAGAATGTGGTTAAGTGGATAAGTTATGAGTAAACATGTTATGCAAACACATCTGTAATTAATTTGGCTTTTGGAGTAATATGTTGTGTGAAACCTGCTATTACAGGTTATCAACTGGGTTTTATGGCTTAGCATGCTCTCTAAACCCAGAGAACCCAGTGACTTATTCAATATATTACATTATGTAGCAATTAAAGGAATTGGGATCAGGCAGTTCACAGTTCTATGGAATCAAATCAAATATACAGGACTTAAAAGACGGAAACAAAATTTTAGTGAGATCATCCATTGGCTGTGTATTGATTGTCCAGAATCATAACAAATGGAAGCCCACATTCAAAATCTTCAGCTTTGTGACAAATAAGGAGAATCTGGGTGTGAAAAAAAGAAGGTTCTAAGGCAGTTTCTATGGAAATAACAGGAAAACAGGAGCAGAACCCAAGAGAACTATGGGAAGTATCTTGTAGAAGCTGACTGAAGTATGTGAATGTGTTGTAGCATACTAGGATATCCCCAGAACATTCAGGAGGTAAAATTCCGTGAAATCTACACAAGCCCAGTGTAAAAGGATTGAAGGCATTCATTGGTTCTGACTACATGAGATGGGACCAATGAGAGGCAAAGAGAAATTACCAGAGAAGGCATGGTATAACTATGGCCTGACACCTGTATCCTCTCTGAAGTATCTGTTAGCTCAGTTTCATGTGATCAATCTCCTTTGAAAAATCAATTTTGCTAGGAATTGTTGTAAGCAGGGCTTTTTTTCTCATAGAGCGCCCAGAACGGAGTTCCAGCACTTTTTTTGAATGGAACCTTGTAGGGTAGGCAAGGTGGGTTGTATGACGTGTGTGAGTTCCGGCACTTTTTTTTTTTTTTTTAGAAAAAAAGCACTGGTTGTAAGTAGTAGAAAACACACTTAATAGATACCATCAAGCAAAATCCTGGTTTAAACCTAGAATCATTAAAGCCATAATTTTGTGAAGCACTGGAAAGGATAGAGAAAGTTAATCTATAAAGTCTCTCAATGTCAAAGATGAAAAGAGAAAGAAAATGCTCATGGCTGATCCACTCTCAGTTGAAGGATTTTATATTTCAGCTCCATAATCTTCACTCACCTTCATTAACTTCTGACTGATAATAAACTATTTAAGGGATTACAGATGAAGCATATCTGTTATTCTAAGAAGCCTTTCTTTGCAACCAGTAATTCCTGCTTCTTTCAATTCTTTGGCTCTGAATCTACATTCTTGGGACAGCAGTGAGTATGGCTGCCATGATCTCTGATGCTGAGGACAATGGCATCATTTTCTCTGATGAATAACAGCAGAATTACTTCAGTCTGTTTTATTTCTGGAGGAGTTGTCTTAACAATATGAGACATATGCAGAAAATTTGAATTTGTACTGCAAAAATCTACATCATCACTAGATGGGGGCATTAAGATGTACAGTTCTGTTAAAATTCTAGGATCTCTGAAACTTCTGATATTTTCAGCTCCCAAAATGATGCATTTCTGTGACATGCTCCCCAAACAACACTACACACACATATACATACCTGATATGATTCGTAAATAGCTTAAATAAACCTTACGTTAGGGTTTTCAAAGATTATAGTCAGAGGTTCTGAGATCATGTCTGCAATTGCTTTCAGCATTCCTAAAATGTAATATGTCTGGGTCCAGGGACTTGTATTCATTTAAGGAAATAATTTGAAATCTACAGTAAGTTTGTCAGTCCTGAATTGTTACTTCACATTATTCTTCAGTTATATTAGGAAATCCTTTTTTCTTCTTTATCCTAAGATACCAAAGCCGAAGTAAAGACATAAAGTAGCTCTGCCTTTTCTCTATTCTCCATTAGCATTTATTTCTTCACTTTGTTTATCTGTGCAACAAACCTACCACTTTGCTGACTCTTATTTTTGACACTGTCCTAAATCCACCACTTACTATATTTTGCCTTAATAGCCTCATCTCATTCTGAATTCTAGCCTTTTGTGTTTATTCTTAATTCATAGTCCTTCTATTTATACTGCATCTTATTTTTGCTTCTCAGTTTGTAGGTGCTATTCATCAACAAAGCATTTTTATTTTTTATATAGAGATATTATTTGTATATGTTTTGAATGTTCTGTTTTTTAAGTGTTTCCATGGGCTGATTTATGCTGCAAAATTTCAAATACTTCCATGTGCCTACATTTACTATGAATCTTTTAAATCTATTCTTCTGAAGTCAAAATACTGGGACTGACATCTCACAACTGTTCCTTCCCTAGTTATCTTGAACTTGAATTTCTTCTGGTTTCATGTAATCTCCTTCTGATGAGCTCAGCAAGGCTCTTGCCAATAAATATGCCTCTGTTTTTGTGAGGTGCAAAGAGTCCCTGCATATAAGTCCCTTGTGTTGGGGAGGGGCATCTACATACAGGTAATCTTAGTTTATGACCAAAGTGGGGATGGGAACTTCCATTGCTAAATGAGATAGTTGTTGAGTGAGCCATGTCCAATTTTATGACTTTTTGCCATGGTTGTTAAGTGAATTATTGTGGTTGTTAACTGAGGCACATGATCATTAAGTAAATCTGGCTTTCCTTATTGACTTAGTTGTTGGAAACTGTCTGGAAGGTTGACAATGGCAAACACTTGACTGTGGGATGTTGCAACCATCATAAATCCATGCCAGTTCCCAATTTTGATCATGTAACTGCAGGAATGCTTCAAGGGTTGTAAGTATCAGGACTTTTTTTAGCACTGTAATAACTTCCAGTGGTTGCTAAACAAATGGATATAAGTTGTAGTTTTTGAGGGATCTATCTCCTTAGCCACTTGTTTTCTTCTAGGATCTTGTTTTCTGTTCTTGTCTTTTGATCCTCTCACCCACAAGGGGGCAGAAATGATGGAAACATTACTTCCCCATCCAGTTCTTCCTGTTTTTTAAAATATAATTTTATTAAAAATTTAAAACAAGAGAAAAACTTATAATATTCTAAACTAATATTTAGAATGAGGAGAGAACAAAAAAGAAGGAAATAAGAAAAAGAACAAAGCCAAAAGAGCAGAAAAAATATAAAGAAATGACCTCCAATTTTCTTTTGCAGCAAGTATAAGTATAAATGTAAACAACTTTTTACTTTTTCTCCCATCTTAACATCTTTTTAAAAATTTAATCAAAGTTTAATTATTTTGAAATAACATGCAAGTTATATATATCATATTAATATCCAAGTACTGTATTTTATGTTCTTGACCTTAAAACCTGTTTTATTCATCATTTCTATATTTTTATCAACATCTTTATGTTCTGTTTGTTAATCTTAGAACCTCCTGATGCACCAAATTAGTGATATGTGCAACCGAGTATCTGTAGGGATCAAAATTCCTTATTGTGTTATCTATGCAATTTAGCTTAGCCCAGGCTTAGAAATAGCCTTAATTTTGACAGTGTAGGATCTGTGGAGAGGAGGTTAGTGAATTGAAAAATTTGATCATGTGGAACTAACTAATGTAGAAAACACAGATTAAAGAGTGGAGGAAAGAACATTGTCTTAGCTCTATGTCACGCTTCCTGCATAGCAAACGGTCTGGCTTTAGAAAATAAATCTAATTTAGTTTCTGCTAGGTTAAAATAAACAAGTATACCTTTCACTTAATGAGCCTTTGATTTGATTTTGTTCTAAATTGGGAGTAGCAATGGCTGGAGTTCAAAGTTCGTTTATTTTTATATTAAATTAAATGGTATGTTTCTCCATACTATTGGTCTTTCCTATGCTTTCTCAGCCACATTACTTATCTTGACTAGGTTTGACTATGTGGCCAGGGGCTGACTTGCCAATAAGATGCACCCCCTCCTGTCACGGTGATCATTATATAAGAAAGGTTCATATGAGAAGATACTTGTTTGTTAGAGTTCCTCATTTATTTTCCTCGTTATAATGCTGGGAGAATATATAAAGAAAATGAAAACACTAGGTCAGGGATAGGCAACCTTGGCTCTTTTATGACTCGTGGACATCCACGAGTCATAAAAGAGCCAAGGTTGTCTATCCCTGCACTAGGTGGTAAATCATAGATCTGCCTTGTGACTTACCACCATATAGAAAAGATCTCAGAAAAAAATCCAGACTTGGCTGATACAGGTAGTCCTTGACTTACAACCATTCATTTAGTGATCGCTCAAAGTTACAACAGCATTGAGAAAAGTGATTATGACCAGTTTGCACACTTACAATTGTTGCAGCATCCCCATGGTCACGTGATCAAAATGTGGGCATTTGGCAACTGGCATGTATTTATAACAATTGCACTGTCTCTGGGTGTTGTGATCATTATTTGTAACCTTCCCAGCTGGCTTCTGACAAGCACAATCAATGGGGGAAGCTAGGTTCGCTTAACAACTGCATGGTTCATTTAATAACTGCAGCGATTCACTTAATAACTGAGGCAAAAATATTATAAAATGAAGCAACTCACTTAACAACCGCCTCGCTTAGGAACAGAAATTTTGGGTTCAAATCTGGTCATAAGTCAAAGACTACCTGTACTACAAAACTTTTTAGATTATCAATTCATCAAGCGGAAAAAAGGTTTATAAGAACATAAAGATTCTCTGTATCAGGCCATAAGTCTCTCCAGCATTTTATGTACTAGATTGGCTTATCAGATGCATTTGGGAAGCTTATAAAAAAGATAGAAGGTAATATCTCTTCCCTATTTTTCACTAACATTTATTTTTGATTGTACAACTTTTAACATAGTCATTATTGTCTATATATCTTCCATGAATTTGTCTAGTTCCCAAATCAAATCAAATGTACATTAGTGTTTCTCTAGAATTGTTGCCATTCCTGGGTTGATTTGCTTTATCAGTTGAGATAGTTTATTTGCAGTTAGTTGCAATGCATCTCAAATTGCAGTTGGACGGAAAGCTCTGAAGAGCTTGTGAATGGACTGGCTTCTTATTGGTGGGAACTGCTGTGCCAATATGCCTCCTACTCCAAACCACTTCATCCTTATGTCCTTAGTGGTTTGGTTGTTAGAGTGTGTGCCTAAGACACAGTAATATCAGAAGAGTTTAAAATGGATCAGGATAGATCCTTGTCGGTGTTGCACCCCCCCCCCCTTTAAGAGAAATGAATGAAACATAGATTTTCTTTTTCAAGCAGCAGAGATGGGAGGGGGCACTCTGGTTGGTTACTGACAGCTAAAAGAAGCACCAATTGACTCACAGTTGGCTTATAATTTTTTTCAGTGGTTGAGGATCAATAGCAATGAAGATGATTGCTGGTGAAGAATTTAGAAATGAGAATTATGCATCGATTGATGGTTATTGCATCTTATAAAAATGAATTCCTTAGTTTAACAATGCATTTAAGTGCTTCCTTGCCTATATCATTATCTATCTATATATTTATATGTGTATGAGTTTTATATATAATTCATATATTAATAGTATATCCCTGTGCATTTAGCTCCAGTTGATAATCTAGGGTTTCAATATCATACTATAGGAAGAAAAGCTTCTTATCAATATTTTCCATGACATATATAATTTTATATTTGTCTCTCTGGTTTTTCTACTGGTCTTGTTGTAGTATTATGTTCCATTCTTGAGTTGGCAAAAGACAATATTGGCATGAAAGTTGCTGCCTCCATTGCTCGTGTCTTTCCTTGCCTGATTTAGTGTGGAATGGTGCAATCTTTATTCTATATGTGATAAACACTCCTTTAATTCTCTGGTTCTGCTGGCCAGTGCATCACCAGCTGGTGGGAAAAGCACTCAGTCATTCTAGCACTGCAGCATTTTCTCTGTCATATCTATGGTTCTTCTGCTTGCTCTACTACACCCCATTCTGAGCTGAATGAAGTTTTAAAAATCAAATCAGAATTTTGAAGGGAGATAAATCATAATAACAGAGTTCAAATTGACTTTGGAGGTCTTCTAGTCTAACACCCTGCTCAAGCAGGAGACCCTATACTATTTCAGACAAATAGCTGTCCAGTCTCTTCTTAAAAGCCTCCAGTGATGGAGCACCCACAACTTCTGAAGGCAAGCCATTCCACTGGTTAATTGTTCTCACTCATAGGAAATCTCTCCTTAGTTCTATATTGCTTCTCTCCTTGATTAGTTTCCATCTGTTGTTTCTTGTCCTGCCTTCTGGTGCTTTGGAAAATAGGTTGACCTCCCTCTTCTTTGTGGCAGCCCCTCAAATATTGAAACACTGCTTATCATGTCACCCCTAGTCATTCTTTTCACTAGACCAGACATACTCAATTCCTGCAACCATTCCTCATATGTTTTAGCATCCAGGCTCCTAATCATCTTCATCATTTATTTTTATTTTTTTAATCAACAAGACAAAACAAAACATAACACACTTACACACACAATATATACTCCTTTTTTTATAGCCATCGCGTAACGGTAATCTATTATTTATATTTCCCCCCTTATTCTTCTTTAGAATATTTGTCCTTATAGCCCCATTATTTCTTATTTACATTTTTCTTCCTTCATGTTCTACTTCTTACTAGGAATAATTCATATTATTATTATTATTATACATTATTATACACATATTTTCACTTTTGACCTTTACATATTTATTCTCCTCTATTATTTCTAGTCTCCAACCAGACATACCACTTGTTCCATGTTATATAATACTCTGTGTCTTCCTTTTATCTCTTTTGTTAATTTGTCCATCTCAGCACAGTCCAGGATTTTTCTTATTACTTCTTCCTCTGATGGTATATTCTCATTTTTCCAGCACTGTGCATATGCTATTCTTGCTGCCGTTATTATATGTAAAATTAAGTACCATATTTCTTTACTATATTTTCTGTTTAAAATACCCCCCAAAAAGATCTCTGGTTTCCAGTTTGCGGGTTGGTCTATAATTTCTTCGATCCATTTTCTTATTGTAGACCAGTATTTTTTTGCAACTGGGCATGTCCACCATAAATGATAATATGTTCCATGTACTTTTTTACATTTCCAGCATGTTGGCGAATTGTTCTGGAACATCTTGGCAAGCTTTGCTGGTGGAAGATGCCATCTGTAAAACATCTTCAACTGGTTTTCCTTGAATGCTGCCGACATAGTCAATTTTATATTTATTTCCCACATTTTTTCCCATTTCTCCAATTCTATATTATATCCGAAATTTTTTGCCCATCTAATCATTGTGTCTTTGACAACCTCGTCTTCCATTTTATATCTCAATAGGTATTTGTATAAATTGTTAATTAATTTTATTTCTGTTCCATGTATAATTTTATCCAATTCTTGCGGCTCTTTTTGGATTTCATATAATTTTTTGTCCTCTGTATATTTAGATTGAATTTGTGTAAATGTCCACCAATCAATCTCTCTGCCAATGTCTTGTTCCAATTCTTGTTTTGTTTTCAAATTTCCCTGTTCATTTACTAATTCCTTGTATCTAATTATCTTATTTATATCCAATAGGTTTGGGTATTTCAGAGCTTCTGTTGGGGATAACCACATTGGAATTCTTATATAATGTTTTTGTTTTATTTTTTCCCAAGTCTGTAGCAATGCATTCCTAACTATGTGTCTTTGAAAGTATCTGTGTATTTTATGTTTTTCATCCCATAGGAATGCATGCCACCCTGCTTGCAAGTCATGTCCTTCTATTGTTAAAACTCTAGTATTTTTCAAATCCATCCAATCTTTTAGCCAAGTTAAGCTCGATGCTTGGTAGTATATTTCCCACTCTGGTAACGCCAATCCCCCTTTATCTTTCATATCTTGCAAGAGTTATAATTTAATCCTGAGTTTTTTCCTTTGCCATATAAATTTAGTGACCAATTTATTTAATTCTTGAAAGAATGTTTTCCCTAATTTTATTGGAATAACCTGGAACAGAAATAATATTTTTGGCAATACATTCATTTTGACCGTAGCGGTTCTCAGTAAAAATGAAATTTGCAAATTTTCCCAATTTTCTAAATCTTTTTTTATCTGGTGTAATATTTTATCATAATTGTCCTCCTTAATCGAGGAACATTTCGCTGTAAGCCAGATCCCTAAATATTTTATTTTCTTGGTTATACTTATCTTTGTTTTATCTTCCAATTCCCTTTCCTGTTCCTTTGTAAGATTTTTTGTTATTAATTTGGATTTATTCTTATTAATCTTAAGTCCGGCTACCTCACCAAATTCTTCTATTTTTTGAATCAATTTAAAGCCAGTTTCTACTGGATCTTCCAAAATAAAAACCAAATCATCAGCGAAGGCCTGGACCTTATATTCTTCCTTTTTAATTTTTAAACCCTTTATTTCTTGGTCCTCTCTGATTTTTGTAAGGAGTATTTCTAATGATAAAATAAATAGAAGAGGGGAAAGTGGGCATCCTTGTCTTACTCCTTTGGTTATATCATTTTTTTCTGTCATTTCCTCATTTATAATTACCCTAGCTGTTTGTTTAGTATATATTTTCTCAACCATCTTTCCAAATTTTGTCCCAAAATCCATATAGTACAATTGTGATATAATAAAATTCAAATTCAAATTATCAAATGCCTTCTGGGCATCAAGAAAAACCAGTGTAGCTTGTCTTTCAGGATGGACTTTGTAAAATTCTAAAGCGTTCAGTATTATCCTCATGTTATTTTTTATTTGTCGTCCTGGTAAAAATCCATTTTGATCTGGGTGAATGTAGTTATTCAAATTTTTTTTTATGCTTTCTGCTATTATTGTTGTAAATATCTTATAATCTGTATTCAGTAAAGAAATCGGTCTATAATTTTGAATTTGTTGTAGGTCTGAGTCTTCCTTAGGAATGAGGGTGATGATTGCTTCAGTCCAAGTTGTTGGTATCTTCGCCTCTTCCAACACTTCATTGTAAATCTCTAACATTATCCATTGTAGTGACTCTTGTGTATTTTTATAAAACTCGACCGGAATTCCATCTGGGCCTGGTGATTTTTTGTTTTTTTGTTTTTTCAATGCTGTTTCTAATTCTACAGGCTCCTAATCATCTTTGTTGCTGTTTTCTATACTCTTTTAAGTCACAAGACTTAAATCCTCCTATGCAAAACTATACTGAATAAAACTTATAAACCAATCTTTGTGGGAATTTGTAAACATCAAAATAAATTATGAGATAATTTTTTTTCACTTCCTCCAACTGTCTTCCTAATATCTATTGCTTCTCATGCATGTATTTTCTCAGGGTGAAGTCCCCATTCACCCTCTAGTTGTGGATTTGTTCACTATATTCAACAGGTGAAAGAATGTGTGCCTCATCAGGTGATGCATTCAGAGGAAATGTGTGATGCATGAGTCACAGATAAGTCAGCCTCCCTGGATATAGGTGTGGCAATTTGGTGTCCTACTTTTTCATTTCAATAGGTTGCATCTGTCATCTCAGTACATAAACATCATTTCTAGTTTTCTAACTACCTTGTGTAATGATTACAGAGAAATAACAACTGTCTGACTGGGATTATTAGATGCAAATTGCCATATTTGAACAGTTTGGGCAAGTGTGTATTTATGTATGATTCACTGATACCTGACCAGACTTGTTATAGCAAAATTAGTAGACAAGTGAATGTAGTTTCAACCTCAGATGGGTAGTATATCATCTTACCACTTTTATCTTTTTTCCCCTGGTTTGCAATCACCCACTCCTTTAACAACTAAGCTGTAACATTCATGAAACACACAGCGTACAAATATAAATTATCCAGAGAGTGTATTACTATAGAAACTTATATAAGAAAAAGTAAATGTAGCATGTATGAGTAAGCTTGACTAAAAGGGTCTTTTATCTTCAAAGACACTGTCAGAAGACTAGCTTAAATTACCAGATAATTGTTAAGTATTTAGAAAGTAAGAACATATTCACACAGCCTTTGGCCCCAACATGAAAACACTTGAGACATGCCACTGTGTGTACCTCAAGGTCTGCATATAGTTGAAGTATGGCTTTAGGAGGTTCACTCCTTAACTAATGCCTTTCATTTTAGCACACTGTATACTGTATCAAAACTGATTCAATATTTAGATATTGAACATAAATCTGATCCATAACACATCAGATAGTTATCATCAAATCTTCATCTTGTTTGATTTGAAATTTAACATTCTATAAGTACAAACTTTTAAATAGTTACACTTTACTAATTTCCTATGCCCAGTAAACAAGTCTAAGTTCCTATTTTAATTTAGATGGAAGTATTGGGGACCAGAAGCTATTTGCATTGACAATTACACACCAACAAACTGAACTTATGTGAGATATAGGATAAAAGATCAAACTTTAAAAAAAATCAAAATAAAGACCATTTATTGCATAGAAAGAAGGATAGATATGCACAATTCTAGCAAATATAACAAACCAATAAAGGAGAATATTTGTAGCTCAGGGTTGAAGTGAGGGGTCATTGGTGCCCTCTGAGTCAACCAACTCAGAGATCACAGTAACAGAGTTGGAAGGGACTTTGGAGGTAATTTAGTCCAACCCCATGCTCTTGCAGAAGACTTATATTATTTCTGATAAATGGTTGTTCAGTCTCTTTTTAAGAACTTAAGAACACAACTTCCGATGGAAATTTGTTGCACTAATTAATTGTTCTCACTGTTAGAATTTTCTCTTTAGCAGTTCTAGGATCTAGGTTGTTTCTCTACTCGTTTAGTTTCCATCCATCATTTCTTGTCCTGTCTACAAGTGCTTTAGTAAAAAAGTTGGCCCCCTCTTCCTTGTGTCAGCCCTTCAAGTATTGGAAGACTGGTATTATGTCACTGCTGGTCCTTCTTTTCACTAGACTAGATATACCCAGTTCTCTTGTGAGTCCTCACCTGCCAACAGATCTGGCAGCCGAGTCAGATGAATCAGATGAGGGGAAAGGGTTGCCTGGGGTCACATTGGAATCTGTGGAAGGCTTTGAGGAACATGAAGACTCTGAGCTAGATGGGATACTAGGTTCATATACTCACGCTCAGGCAGCTGGGTTGGGGGCCAGAACTGACCAAAGACGAGGAAGAGATGGGGCCTGTTCCAGATGCACGGATGCGCAGGGAGGAAAGGCATGCAGGACAACGGAGGGCAGTGGGGCGGCTCTCCAGGAAAAGTAAAAGACTCTAAGAAGCCACACCCTGGCTGGACTATAAGGAGAGGTATGGGAGGGGCTGGTTGCCAAAGGCAACTGTTTGTGCTTCTGTCATTGGATTTCTTGCCTCAGGATTCTTGGATATTTAACCAGGTTTGTCGGATTTTTGTGCGTTTGAGTGACTTAAACCTTGAGCATTCCAGCTGAGAACTCAGAGACTGATTTTGTTCATTTCAACAACTAAAAGACTGGTTGAAGTTTTGTTCCTTAAAAGCTGTGTCAGAATAAAAGGGGTTTATCTTACCAAGTCCTGCCTTGTTTAATGCAAAGGGGTTTTTCCTCACAAGTAAGCGGTTGAGCAATATTTGCAGAGGCTAGGACAGAACAAGTTCCTGCAATTGTTCTTCATATGATTTAGCTTCTAGGCCCCAATCATTTTTGTTGCTTTTCTCTATACTCTTTCCAAAGTCTCAAGTTTGGGGTGACCAAAATTAGTGCAATATTCTAAGTATGGTCTTACCAAGGCTTTTTAGAGTGGTACTAGTACTTCACACGGATCTTGATTCCATCCCTCTGTTAATGCTACCTAGGATTGCATTGGCTTTTTGGCTGCTGATAGACTGTTGACTGATGGTTGTCCACTAGGACTCCAAGATCCCCTTTTCAGTTACTTGTGTTGAGCCACGTTTCAGCTAGTCTGTACCTATACTTTTGATTTTTCTTGCCTAAAGTAAGACTTTTCTCTATATTAAATTTCATTTCGTTGGATAGGGTCTAGTGAACAAGTCTATCGAGATCCATCTGAATCTTAAGCCTATCTTTTGGGATGTTGGCTATTCCTGCCAGCTTCGTGTCATCTGGAAATTTGATGCGTTCCCCTCAAATCACCATGTGAAGTACTAGTACCACTCTAAAAAGCCTTGGTAAGACCAAGATCCCTCAAATATAACACAATCTTGTAGAACCTAAAAATGAATAAATGTATTATTTCAGAAGCTTTGGTGAATCCCATCCCACTTCATCTAATACACATGTCTTTATTTTTATTGATAAAATTCTGCTCTGACAATTATTCTATCAGACGACAAGAATGGATGAGGGGGAAACAAAATAGATAAAGAACACATTTATGTCATATCGTATCTTCCACCTGACTAGATTCCAACCTCCACTGATGTGAAAAATTAGTAAAACCTGGGATCTGACACAATTTTTTTTCTCTAACTTCATCACAACAACAAACAATACTTCTTCTTTGAAAACTGCCTTGTTCCTATTAAAATCTAATCTAGCTGATCAGTTTTATGATCTAGACTCTAGAAAGAAAAATATCAGCCCATCTAATTCTTTATATTATAAGATCTATTCACATAGATCCAAAATAATTTTCTTCTTAATCCTGATTCTTAAGCATCATGATTTTTGAAAGACAACATTCTAGGGAAGGCACAATAAGACAACGGCATCCAAGCACAATATCTGAGCACCACTATTTGTGTCTCTTTAAAAAATACTATAAATTAGAGGAGAAAATACATATCATTGGAAATAATTGTTTACTTCAATTACCTAAAGTTAGACCTGACAATCCAGCTGCTACTTATTTTACTCAATAGTCCTATTTCAAGTCTTCTGGTGTCCTATATTAGTAAAAATAAAAATGTACAAAAGCTTATTGTATTTAAGTATTGTAACACTTGTGCAAACTGCACTTTAAACACATTAAAAACAACTTTGGTACATTGTTGACTGTTGTAGACATTAAGAGATATAAGGTGGTAATTATTGCATTTTAAAAGTGTTTAGTACTTAACATTTATACATTTGAGTTATCAAAGGATAATTTATTCATTTATTCATTTCATTGATGCTTAAGAAACAGAAATAGTTTGGATTAAAATTAAGAAATAAGTTGTCAAATGGTTGAAAAATATAGAGTTAGAACATTTTTCCTTTGAGTTATGAACCTATTTAGATTTATCCAGGCAAAGTGGAAAGGGTGTCAAGTCTATAATTTAATTATAATGTAGATCATGGACTTTGCATATTTACATATACATATACATATTCACACACACACACATATTCCCATATATATATCCCATATATATATCCCATATATATATATATATATATATATATATCCCATATATATCCCATATATCCCAAAGTAGTCTATCTAATGCTTCCTACTTACTAGTTTAGTGAATATTTACTCCATGAAATCAGCTGTGGTTGGAGATGTTGACATTCATTAAGTACAGTGAACATAATCATTATATGTATGAAATGAGATTTAGAGAGATGCCTAAAGTACACCCCTGGGCTTTGGCTATTGAGAACTGTAAGTACTGTGAGGCATACATAAGAATCTTCTCTGATTATTTCTTTGTAAACTAGAATATTTAGTGCATCATTACCATTCTATTAACCCACTTAGATGGCGTAATGACAGAAGTGTGATTGTGTAATTTTAAAAGAGGATTTCCATATTTTGAAGAATGCTAGGGGGAAAGGGAAGCAGACAAATGATCTGTGCACATTTGCAAAGGTCAGGTTTTTGTCAAATAGATAATCTAAATTACAGAATATTAAAACTAATGGTTGACTAAAACATGGCTGGCAAACTGAATTAAGAAAATATACTGTGATCAAAAAAACAAGTAACAGCTGCCTGCCTGCTCTGTACTAGCCTCCATATGTGTATAAACAAATGTAGAATTACTTTTATTCATATGCAAGGACATATTGTATTGCTTTTAAATATTTTAATGTGTTATGTTAGTTTTTACTAATTATTTCTGAGGTTCTTTGTCTATTGGAAACTACCCTGAGCCACATAATTTGAGCTGAATGGCCATATAAATTCATAAAGAAACCTTGGTCTCACTGCTCATAATCTGTTCTAACATCTTAATCCCTGAATTGTACCATCTGTCTTGTTTTCTCTTACTTTTCATTTGGTATTGGAAAATTAATCTTAGTCATCACATAATTAAATTCTAGTGTGTGTAAATGGAAATAATTGCACACAATATTGCTTGCCTATTTACTCCTCCTTCCACAACCCTAACCCTCTTCTCCCCCTCCCAATATATTTTAGGATGTATTACATCTTAAGGTAGGGAGGTGACTTAATATATTTGGTCATTTGCTGTGAGAAATAGTACCTGATGGGGTAGAGAAGCTGTGTGATGGATCACAGTGAAACAATTTCTCAGGAATGAGGAGCACATTCCAAAAAGGGAAGGGGGAGATAAGAGGAAGCCGAGCCTGCAGCTGGATAGAAGACAGAGGAAGAGAGTCTACAATAATTTGCCACAGCCAACTCACAACAGTCAATTTGCTGCAGGTAACTGGCTGCAGGACAATTCACCATGGCCAATTCACCACAGAACAACTCACCATGGGACAACAGTTACACTAATTTCGAAGAAATAGTGGAATAGAATAATTAAAGAAGGATGCAAAATGAAATGAGAATAACAAAAATTAAAAAAGTGTTTTAAGTTGGCAAGTTGTCCCATGACAAGTTGGCCATGGTAAAGTTGCCCTGCAGAGAGTTGGCCATGTTGAATTGGTCACAGCAAATTGGCCAAGGCAAGTTGACTCTGGTGAGGTGGTGGGGCAAGTTGGCTGAGGCGAGTTGTCCCATTTCGCTCCCTAGAATCTCCCAGGTATATCCCTTAGGATGAGTGTGGTAAAGGTTCAGTCTGGCATGATACTATCTATTGTGTGTAAATAAAGAACTGAATTCTAGCTGAATTCTTCTATCTCATAGTTGGCCTTAGCTTGACATTAGCACCCTAATAAAAATGTAGAACCCAGGATTCAAAACTGTCACTAGTTAATATAATTTGATTCTTTATTCTTCTGTCCATACTTGCATAAGAAAAGTAACTATAAACCATAGACTGGAAAGAAAGTAAAGGAAACTAAACTTTACTTTTTATTCATGTTTAAGAAAGTATAATTGAAATTGCAATTAACCTTTGGTAACATTTAGGCATTAGAACAGATGGTGTCACATTTGTAACTAATACCTGAGTCCAGGTTTTCACAAAATACCTCACAAAAGTTCAACTACTTGAACAAGTGCCTCTTGTGTATTCATACACATCCAGGAGAAGAAGCATGTGCATGAACAGATGGAATGCTTCAGTTTGGATAATTATGAAAAATTGATACAATATGGAGTGTTCTTCAATAGTATACTCATGAAAGACATCATGTCCTATGTCACATAGCTCTCTCATGCTGTCCTATGTCACATAGCTCTCTCTCTCCCTCCCCCCCCTCTCTCTCTCATATTGATTGGCACTGAACGGTGCTACAACTTATTGCTATTTACATGCTAAGCCAAATAGCATTGGAGTAGAAGTTACTTATCTTGGAAAGAAATTGTGTGATGAAGGCAATTCATAGTGTGCTACAAAATGAAAAAGCATGTGTTTTCCTGTATCTGTACCTTGGCTAATACTTGCCATTCAAAACTGAATAGACAAAGAGAGAGAGAGAGAGAGAGAGAGAGAGAGAGAGAGAGAGAGAGAGAGAGAGAGAGAGAGAAATATGCACAAGAAAAACAAAAAAATTATCTGGGATACAGTACTTCATAATTAGAGGCCTAACATCTTTTGATAATTACAATAGAGAGAAGTAATGCATCAGGAAGATAATAATGCACAGTCATGTAAACCCTGACTAAGACTCAAAATTGTATGTTGGGCTGCTCTCGTCTGATTGTCAGTCCTGTAAAGTTAAAAGTTCATTGTATGAAAAAAATATGAAGCTTCAGTAGTTTGTTTTTTAAAAGACATCAAAATGCAAGTGGCATTGAATACATACCTCACTAATGTAGTGATTCCCTTTTAAACCTGCTAGGAAGGATTTCTGAGTACCGCCCTGGTGGCACAGTGGTTAGAATGCAGTACTGCAGATAAACTATCTCCACTGTCAGGAGTTTGATCCTAACCAATTCAGAATTGACTCAGTCTTCCATCCTTCCGAGGTCGGTAAAATAAGGACACAGAATGTTAGGGGTAATATGCAAATAATGCTGACATTGTAAACCAGCCATAGGGTGCTGTAAAGCACTATGGGATGGTATATAAGTCTAAGTCTATTGCTATTAGCAACCAAGAAGAATTGCTTTTTGATACTTCACACCGCTTCTTCAAGGATTCATCTATTTATCTACCTCTGTTTAACATACCTGTCACCTACTCACCAAACTCTAGGTAGCTACAGATGGTGGAAAAAAGATATTATGGAAATAATCTATCTTTTATAGCAGGGGTCCCCAACCCCCAGGCCATGGCCCCACACTAGGCACTGAGCTGTTCGGAACTGGGCTGTGGAAGTAGCGGGCAAGCACATTTGCATCCCCACTTGCACAAGCATAAACCATTGATTGGTAAGAAAATAAAGGAAGCTAAAAGAGAGTGCACACTTGCCTACCATTCACAGGGAATTGAAAAAATTATCTTATTTAGATGTTCAGGTTCCATTACAATGTTATTTAAAACCATGTCTATTCCTAAAACCTGAATTGAGAAATAAAATTTTGAAGACTTTTCTATAAAATGCTCAAAATAGGTAAAAGGTATTCAAAATCTCCAGATAACATGATGACATTGGAACATTAATACAATATTTTTTTTTCAGAATACAGGTAAGGCAACCAGGCTAGAAACCAGGGGAATGTGAGTTGTAGTCCTACTTTAAGGATGAAAGCCATTTGGGTGACTTTGGGCCAGTCATTCACTCTTAGCCAAACCCCCTCACAAGGAGGTTGTTGTGGGTAATATAGAAGGAGGAAGGAGTATTAGATATGTTTGTTACATTGAGTTATTAATAAAATATAACAAATGTAGGATAAGTAAGTAAATAAGGAAGGAAGGAAGGAAGGAAGGAAGGAAGGAAGGAAGGAAGGAAGGAAGGAAGGAAGGAAGGAAGGAAGATTCCAGAGAGCCTGTAGATTTTGAAGAAAGGATGAGGACAAAGCAAAGGCAGCCTGAAAATGTCCAGTAAAAGCCTTCCAAGTTAAAGACCAGTAATTCACAAAGATTAGCAATTGTGAAAAAAATAAACAAGATGTCTATTTTTACCTGGTGGACAAAATGCAACAAATAGATGAAAGTGACTTAAATCTGGTTAGCTTGAGCTCCTAAATAATCAATTAAGGCATCCATTAATTGAATTACACTAGAAATGATCACTAGATTTGAGAAAAGGTACCAAATGAATGTTGAATGTTTTTCAGCTTTAGGAATTTGAGACTCAGTAGTTATGTAATTAACTATTTATTTAACCTATAAGATTCACTGCAAAAGATGTAGTAATGAACTCCCTTTTTATAACCCTGTAATGATTATGTTAATTTATTAAAGATCTGGAAAAATCTACAACAGTGTTTTTAATACAGTGAATACAGTTTTTACCAGAAAGGAAGACTTCTATTTGGGTTTTAATGGGGAATTATCCATAACTTTCTGTCACCCAGTGACCAGCAACCTATTTCCACAAGGCCATAAAACTGTTGACTTTCTAGACTTGTTCCTACAGTTTTTTTTGACAAGATTACATAGAATTCTAGAGCTGGAAGAGACCTTGGAGATCTAATCCAATCCACTGCCCAAGGCTGGAGACCTTATGCCAACCCAGATAAATGGCTGTCCAATCTTTTCTTGAAGACCTCCAGCGATGGAGCACCCACAACTCCAGGAGGAAAGCTTTCCATTGATTAACTGTTCTCACTGTCAGAAAATTTTTCCTTAGTTCCTGGTTGGATCTGTCTTTAACTAGTTTCCACCCATTGCTTCTTGTTCTGCCCTCAGGTGTTTTGGAGAATAAGTTGACCTCCTCTTCTTTGTGACAGCCCCTCAAGTATGGGAAGCAACTATCCTGTCACCCCAATCCTTCTCTTCATTAGGCTAGAGTAGACATATATACTTCTCTTAACTGTTTGTCATAAGTTTAGCCTCCAGACCCTTAATCATCTTTGTTGCTCTTCTCTGCACTGTTTCTAGGGTCTCAGCATCTTTTTTGTATCGTGGCAACCAGAACTTGGTGCAGTATTCCAAGTGTGGTTCACTAGTGCAGTATAAAGTGGTACTATCAGCTCTTGTGATCTTGATTGTTTGTTGATGCAGCCTAGGACTGCACTGACTTTTTTGGCAGCTCCAGCACACGCCATGGCCAGCTTATACTTAAGTGGTGGTCCACTAGTTACTACTGTTGAGCTGGTTATCACCTATTCTATATTTATGCATTTGTTTTTTTCTACATAAGTGCAGTATCTTACTTTTCTCACTTAATGGATAGGCTCCTATGTGCAAGTCTGTCAAGATCCTTCTGAATCTTGAGTCTGTCTTCCAAAAAGTTAGCAATTTTCCCCCAACTTTCTGCAATTTTAATGCAGTCCCCTTCTATTCTCCATCTAGATAATTTACAAAGATGTTGAAGAACACTTGGTCCAAAACAGAACTTGAGGTACCCCACTGCATGCTTCCCTCCATGTAGATGCTGATAGAGTATGACTGGCTAAGAGGCACTTAGTTGGCTTCCTGATTAAAATGGGACTAGAATTCACAGTCTCCTGGTTTCTGCTCTGGTGCCTTAACCACTACACAATATGGCCTTAAATCCAACTGATTTTTCTGGGATTGTCTTCTTCGGAAATATACATTACATTTTGTTTGCCCTGAATTTCCTGCTAAACATTTGCGTAACATGAAGTTTTGGTATTATGAAAGAAAAAGCCAGTATCTCAACATTTTTTTCACAAAATATATTTTTCTACATCTGTATCATGTTTCCATTAGCACTTGATTCCCTACCTTAGAAATGTTCAGCTTTTCTTTATTAGAGAAGGCATGAATTTCTTGATTTTTATAGTTGCATCCTTACTGTTGGGGGTAGTAATGTGCACGCTGATGGTATCATGAGATATTTAAATATTTCTTAAGAGACTCGCAAATCATGGATTAGCTAGAAGGAACTGAAAGGCCAGGAAAGTTACTTTATTCTTGAGCTATATGTTATTAGAAATATCAGTAGTTCTTGGTTCACAGGGTGAATACTTGCCAAGTGTATGATTGCTTTTTACAGACTTCCGTAAGAGTAGTTGTTCCTACCTTAAAGTTCTGTCCTCGAGTAAATATCAGGTCCCATATTTCATGAGTGGAGAGCCTTCAGCCATTAAGACCACATGAGCCTTCAGTTTAATTTCATGCATCTTTCAGCAATTTTCAAGTTCTGAAATGAACTTAGTGAGCAATCTTGTGATTGCTTTAGTGAGCTCAATGAGTAGTTGGTACCCCATTGTTAAGGATGAGTAAACATGAACAATGTGTCCACACTGTGTTGGCCTACAGCAGAGGTGTCAAACTCAATTTAATTGAGGGCCGCATCAGCATTGCGGTTGCCCTCGGGGTGTGTGTGGCCAAGGTGGGTGCAGCCTACTGGTGGGCGTGGATGGAGTGGGTGTGGCCTACCGGTGGGCATGACCAGCTCTACATCGTTCGTGTCAAGTGTGCCTATGGGGGCCTGGGCAGGAGTGGGACAGATTTGAGGATCTCTGGCACAAGGGGGTGGGACCGGGGCAAGCACCAAGGCATGGTCCATTTCTTCATTCCTCACAAAGGGTGACACCTCCCCAGCATGCACCCAGGGGTTGGTTCCTTGCTGTTTCCAGATGGCCTTGTGGAGCTAAGACTGAATGCGTTTCAGCATAGATGGCCACCACAAAATTGTACATTGGCTCCCAGACAGCCTGGGCCAGGGCTAAGGCAGTGGGAGCCGTTTCCTCACTGTTTCCAGGATGGCTTCATGGGCCACATGAAATCATTTTGTGGGCCACATCCAGCCCCCCCCCACTTTGTGTTTGACATCTGGCCTACAGTATTTAGTTTCTCCTACAGTAAGTCATGCTCCATATGTGGTATCTGCTTAGGAAACAACGAGATTTTCAGAAATAATAAAAAGAAATCTCATGATGCTGAGTTACTCTTGGCAGGTGACTAGTCTGCAAGAAAACCAGCACGACGAAGTGAGAGAAAATGTTGAGAGAAAATGTATTATCATTCAGAAAAGAGGCAGGGGCAACAGCTAAAATCAGGGCCCGGGAGGGAAAACCATTTACTGAAAAAACCATTTACGTCCCCATTCCTCCAGGACTTGGGGTGGGAGATGGATTGATTGAGTGCTCCCACTCTCAAAAGTGACATGGATTGTTGCCTTTCCATTTTTCATTTTCCTCAGTTCTGCAACAACGTCTCCCCTCAATTTTCTTCACTTTTCAACAAGATTACAAGCGAGCAGAAGCCAGCCGAAGTGTCTTCTTCTCCCGACGTTGGTGAAGTAACGGAGTTTCCGTTTCAGCCGAAGGGGAGCTCTGGCGGCTCCTCGTTCCTCCTGGCATCTTCGATAAGAAGAGGGCGATTTCCTGTTATGTGCTTGGGACCTTGGCGTTCAAGTCAGCGACGCCAAGCCCCTTTCCTGGCGGTAATTACTCCGGAAAAGGCGAGGGGGGGGGGGAAAGGAAAGCGAGCGGCAGCGTTTCTGTGGAGAGAAACAGGGAGCTCGGCTCTGGCCGCGGCAGCTGCTTAGCTATTCCGTGTCTGCCGCCTTTGGGCAGCCCGCGCCGGAGCTGGCTCTCGTCCCTCTCGCGCGGATGCTTCCCCTGGCCGGCCGCTTTTCAGGAAGGCGCCGAAGACTGGCGAAGGTGCAAGGCGTTCCTGGCGGCCCGGAGAGCCGCTGGGGGGAGTCTCCCGCTGGTGCGCGCCGCTCTCTTTCCTGCCCGCCCAAGAGGCGGGGATAGGCGGGCAGAAGCAGCTGAACCGAGCCACTTTGCCGCTGAGCGCGAAGGGTCTGGGTCGGAAGGATTCCTCTGCGTGGGGAAAGAAAGCGGGGGCCACCATGCCTGGCAGCGATACCGCCCTAGCTGTGGACAGAACTTACTCCGACCCGGAGCGGCACCCTCGCTTCAAGACCCGGGTAACCGCGCTTCCCTCCGCTGCCTAGTCTGTCGCAGCTCCTGTTCCCTTCGCCTGCGAGGCTGCTGGGTGAACAACTTCCCACATTCCTCTCGTTTCGTTTAATTCAGGACAACCTCGCCCGCCGGGGCTGCCTTAGTCTCGATATCGAGCGTGCTTCCTTCTGGGACTGACCTGCCTGCCTTTGGTTCTGCCCTGTGGCCTCCGGGTTGCCGGGGTTGCCGTCTGTCATGCGTCCACAGGCGGCTCAATTCGGCATGTGGGAGTGCTTCGTGAGTCGGGTTTCAGTTCGGCTTTAGGGGCGAGTGGCTGCGCGGGATCCTGGGCCGTCTGCATTGCGCCTCTGTTGTTGCTTCGTAGCTCTGTGCATTTCGGACGTTACAGGCACTCACTTTGCTCGCCTGGTGTAAAAGAGCTAAAAATTAATCGGAGGGCCTGTGGAGAGCTTATTTCCTCGCCTTTAAGGTTTCGATTTCAGCGCCCTGCACGTGCTGAAGTGGTCAAAGTATCCTGAAAATTTAAGTCCTGAGTTTCACTCCCTCCTCGCCCCCTGTGTCTCTGTGTCTGGCTAGGAATCTGCATTCTTCAAGCATTTTGTAGAGGTCTTTAATCAGAGAAACATGATTTGTGGTTCTTAACGCTTTCAGAAGTTGCAACCTACTTGAATTTTAATGGGGCAGAGAGAAAATTTATAAAATAAATGTAATTAATTACATTTTAATTATTTAATTTTATTTATTTTTATTATTTTTTGTCCGGTGCCAAGCTCATTTTTCAGTAGCCCCACTTTTCTTTGGAAACATAAGGTCCAGTACAGCTTTCTGCTGACAACAATTGCCCATCCCTGTTTCAACTGAGAGTGTATGACAGTTTCAGACACTGCAATATCTGATTGGTACTCATGGAATGCAGGGCCAGCCAAAATAGATGTGATTTGTATGATTGAGATGTGCTATCTTAATTCAGATTTGATCAGACCAGTGGCATCTTGGGTGGGGCAAGGGGGGGGTTAACTTCCAGTACCCTTTTTGTGGACTAATTTGTTTTTGCAAACATGAGCCTCTGGGAATATTTTAGATAAGAAAATGGGATGAAGAAGAGCTTAAACCCGCCTTTCCTAATGATGTTGTCATAATAAATACTGGAAAATGTTAGGGCTTATTGAAAGTAAAGATGAGGAATCCAGAAATGCCATTCCCTCTATCCAGTCACTGACAGTGATTTTTGCAGCCATATGCTGTTTCTCACAGAGCATTATGTGCAGTGATTTTACCATGAGACAGCAGTGAAATAAACATTCCTAAAACCAGTAGTAAAAACGCAAGCTGGTGTTCTCCAAATATGTTAGCCTGTGAGCATTTCCCTCCTGCTCAGTTGAAATGCTATTGACCTATCCTTGAATTAGCAGAAAATCAAATGGGCATGAAATTTGCTTTCCACAGTACCAATCCCTCTCCTGCTTCTGTTTCATGTCAGTGCAGTTGTCTGACTTCCCTTCAGGGTGTGGGATGACATAGAGTAACAAATTTGATACAGCCTGAAGTTGTCCTTGGACAGTGATGAAATAAGAGGATGTTACTTCAACACCATAACAGCTCAGGACAACTTAAAGCTGTCTTACCCCTGGGCTGGCCATAAGATGAAGGAAACATAGGCATATGGAAGAAATGTTGTAAAATTGTTGAAATATCCCATTCCTTAGAAGTGTCCACTGAAAACAGTTGCCCATCCCTGCCTTCAGCTCACAGTGTATGACAATTTCAAACGCTGAAATATCTGACTAAGAATACAGGACCAGGCAGAATCCTGCTTATTATATGCATGCTAATTAAAACCATATTGTTTGAGTATGCTTCTTGGAGTGCTTTGTCTTTAAGTTGCTTCTGGAGCTTGTTATATCACGTTTTATTTATTCTTGGTTCTCTGTATGTATGCTTTATGTTGTTATCCACCCAGAATCTGCTAGAATTGGGATGAAATTTAAGTATTGAAAATAAATTAAAAACAAATAGATAATGTAATCATTACATAAAAGAAGTAAGAACCTATAATGGGCTGAGAAAACCATGGTGACTAAAGCAGTGGTTCTCAACCTTTCTAATGCCGTGACCCCATAATACAGTTCCCCATGTTGTGGTGACCCCTAAGTGGGTGTGGCCACCAATAAGAGGGAGTAGGACAGCTAGGGAAAAGGGGAAAAAATGGCGGACAGCGTGGTTTGGCGACCCCCATGAAATGGTCATTCGACCCCAAATGGGGTCCCGACCCACAGGTTGAGAACCACTGGACTAAAGGAAGAGCCAAAGCCTTCGCATTGATCTGATAAGAGAAATCTGAGTCCAAAGAAAGAATGGGAGGGTATCTCAAAAAGTGAAGTCCCTACACTAAAGGTAGTATTAGTACTCATGATTCTGATTTCTTATCTGGACTACCTTGAAGGGCTGACACAACAAAAGTTTTGTTCTGTTGCCAAGTGCCTATATTTCATGTTCCCAGTCCCTGTAGATTTGCTTTAATAGGTCTGATCCCTCTGATGTGGTTTGGGGCATGCAATCCCCAAAGTGAAAATCCTCTTGTGTGAATAAAAGGGAACTCTTGCTTATTACTGGATATTGCACAGAGATTTTGAGAGAACATTCGTAGAATACATGTTCTCCAATAAGCATTGCTTTATTAATTGATTACATGCTATTAACTTCAGTGACCAGGTCAGTGATGGCGAACCTTTTAGAGACCGAGTGCCCAAACTGAAAACCAAAACCCACTTATGTATCGTCGGATACCGGCTGGGCGTGGCCCATTGGGTGGGTGTGGTTACGGTGGTAATGGCAGACTGGGTGGGACTAAAAAGTTCAATCAATCAATTCTAACTTTGCCAGATCTTTTTTTTTTCCCCACAAGAAGTTGAAATTGATTGATTGAACCTTTTTTTTCTTGCACATGGCGGCGGAGGCCTAAAGCGAAAAGGTTTTATAAAACCCAACTGAAGGCCTAGGATTGGGGTGATGGTGCGTGTGCCCACAGAGAGGGCTCTGCATGCCAACTGTGGCATCCGTGCCATAGGTTCGCCACCCCGGGACCAGATAGATTTTTTTTAAGGAAAAATATGTCACATATTGTCCAATAGGCCACTTATTGCCATCTTACTGCTAGTCATACTCTTCTTTTTTCCTCTCCTCTCTTCTCTTCCATTTTGCCTGCACATGAGCCTTCTCCAGAGAGCTACATTTTTGCATAATGTGCCCAAAGTATGATAATTTGAGTCTAGTCATTTGTGCCTCAAGAACTCTGGGGTGATCTGTTCAATTATCCATTTCTTTGTTTGCTTGCCTGTCCACAGTATTCTTAGGAATCTTCTCCAACAACAAAGTTCCAGAGTGTCAATGCTCTTTCTGTTCTGGTTCTCCAAAATCCAATTTTCATTTCCGTAGAATGGCACAGGGAAAACTGTTGCCTCATGATTCTCTGATCTTTGTAGATGTAGACAGGTCACTGCCTCTGAATAACCTTTTTTGTTATTCTACAAAAATAAAAAGAATAAAATAATATAGTATTATCTATTTTTTGTTGTACAGCTTAAGTAATTGATAGTTTAAATACTAATGTGGAATAAGCCTAAATTGGAAAAATTTGAGATATTGGAGGAAAGCTTGGACTAAGATATTAGGCTAGCATTTGCTTCACAGTTAACTGCAAATGGAACAAAGGCTTGATAATCGAAAAGAATCTATTCAGTAGATAAAACTATCTCTGTTTAATAAAAAGAAAAATAATAACTTGTTTATTTGCATAAATATTTGCCTGATCTATGGCTTTAGACAAAACAACTCTTTTTCTAAAATGAGGCTACTGCTTCAAAATAGATAAATTGCACAGCTTGAAACATTATTAGTCTTCCTCTTCTGAAATGTTAGTCCCTCCCTTTGAGCTTTTCATTTCATTCATATGCATTGCATGGATAAGCAAATGTTTCCTTATAATTAAATAGTTAAAATAAACTCATTTTGCATGTCTTTGATAGTGGCATAACCTTAGTAGCATTTCCACTCCCTATATAGTAATGGAGACAGTTAAAGTATTTTGGAATGAAATACGTATTTTTGTTAACTTTTTCCTAGGAAATATATAGATTATGTTGAGGGGAAGTGTTTAATATTTCTGCTGCTTTTATAGTTCCTGAGATTCTGTCCAAGGATATTTTCCATAGTGGAGAGGGAAGGTGTTGCTTTTAAAAAATGGATAAAATGGGTTTTCCTTCTCACCAGCTTCATGTTTATGAATAGCCCTATTGTACTATTTCTTAATTTATGTAAATGGAATTTCTGTGTAACAATATTTTGGTACAGAGAATATTGTGTTCATGCTTTTTTAAAAAATGAAACAGATGACAGTCCTAATCTTACTATACAGAGTAAAGGCTATTTTTATTTAGAACAGGGGTTCTCAATCTTGGCAACTTTAAGACTTGTGGACTTCAACTCCCAGAATTCCTCAGCCAGCAAAGCTGGCTGAGGAATTCTGGGAATTGAAGTCCACAAGTCTTAAAGTTGCCAAGGCTGAGAACCCCTGATTTAGAAGGAAGGGTTATAGAAATGGATGGGTAAGGCATGCAAGAAGGCTTGCTAGCACAGATCCAAAGAATTAGAAAATAAACATCTCCCAGATGGAGTCATGGAAGAATCCAAATGTTATTAACATTATCACCAAATTGACAGATGAATATATAGTTTCAACCTATCCATAACCACTGCTGTGAAAATACATATTGCAGCTGTCCCTTTTGCTTGAAAAGACATCTTTTTTAAAGAGACAGCCAAGAAAGTCATATGTAGTGTTGATATAATTAATGAGATTACTATATAAGGACTGCTAGCATCAATAATATGTATATGAAGCTTAGCTGCAAGAGGGGTGATAATTTAAATAATTTAATAAGCGTTCTAGTTAATGTTTTCATTTTCCCCCATAGCTTTGAATATTACAATAACTTTATTAGAGAAGTTAAAAATACATTAATGAGACTTTCTTCAATATCAGACATTAACAATATCCACAAATCTTCTTGTTTCTTACATTTTCCAAAGTAACATGGCAAATAAGAATCTTCTGAAAAATTAAAATATTTAGAATACTGTTTTTCTCCAAATCAAATTCAGGAAGTTATATTTGAATGGTTTTATTTTCAACTATTTGCTTAACATTTATCTCATTATGTATTATTTTTATTGCATTCACTAGGTAAAGTACAACTCCATGTAGTACATAGTACTATATAGTACAGCTCTCAAAGAATATTCCATAATTTATCATATTCATTTTCTGAATAAACAAGCATACAATAAATTCATTTTCTCCTATTCGTATACTTCTCAAATACTTGCTAAAGAACAAAATGTGATGATATTATCTTGCCCTTCATAAAAACACAGTGCACTTTGCAAATTTACTTTATCAATATCTTTTGTACATTTTCACTACTTTTTTGCATTCATTCTTGCTAGTTCTCTCTTCTAATTATCAGGCAATTATCAATTATCAGGAAACAACTGGCATAGTTATTATTTTCTAATTAGATCATTTTGTTTAGCATTCTTTCAGTTTTATTACTTCTTTACATCTTTTTTCTTGGTCACTGATATTTATAAAATTAATTTCAATTACATTATTTGACACAAGGCACTCATTCAACTTAATTTCCTCACAAATAATGCCACTGTTATTTTTAATTTCATTCACTCTTCTGGAGGCTTTTGATTTAGCACTTTTTACTCATTTCAAAACATTTATTTCTATCAATGTTGTCTGTTTCCTCTGCCTCTTTAAATCCTGATTGTTGTTTGTTTATTGGAATATATTGATTTGCATTTACATATAGACACACATTATGCAATATTTTCTGGTTTCTTTTTAATTTTTTATATACATTTTGTTATTCATATACTGTTTCATTTTATCATTCCATCAAGCATCCAATTAGTATGTCCTGTTAAGGCTATTTCACATGTTTTTGCAATGTTCTTAATTCTGTTCTTCTTCCATGTCCTCTTCTGAACTTCTACTTTTCCTCATTTTGTTGAGAGATTAATTTATCTATTTTTTCGTATAAGAATCATATTTTCTTTGATATATAATTTTACTGGGAATTTGATTATAATAGTAAAATTTTATATAAACTAAAAAAGAGAAGAGAATGAAAAGAATAAAATGTGCAAGAAAAAAAGAAGAAAAATAATATAATAAATAGAAAAGAATAAGAAATGACTTGTAACCTTCACAAGTATAAACTAATTTACCGACTCTACACCAGTGGTTCTCAACCTTTTTAATGCCGCGACACCTAACCAGTCGTAAGTCGAGGACTACTCAACTGGTGCAGCACCGTTTGCAGAATGGGACTTTTGGCGGGCTTAGCAGGGCAGAGACAGCCTGGACAATTCCTATGGGCTTTTGAAAGCCAATAGAATAGACTCCCTTGAATAGAGAGTCAATAGAAGCCAATAGAATAAAAGGGAGTAGCACAGCTAAGGAAAAGGGGAAAAAAATGGCGGACTGCGTTGTATGGCAACCCCCGTGAAATGGTCGTTCAACTCCAAATGGGGTCCCGACCCACAGGTTGAGAACCACTGCTCTACACCCTCCTCTAAGATTACAAAAAATTATCTCTTGAGGGTGAAGGTTCATTCTCCAAATTTGTGGGTTGGTTTCCCAACGTTTTGTTACCAGGCTAGGTAACATCTTCAGTGGGGTTTAAGTGTCAGTGTTCTGTTTATAAGGGCTTCGTTGCTCAGTAGGTCTTGTGATGGGTCAGGTGTAGGTGTGTCAAGTGAGGGCTTATGATGGGTCTTGAGATGAGTCAGGTGTGAGTCATCAACGGGAGTCTTATGATTGGTCTTGTGATGGGGAAGTTATATCTGGTGAGGATCATTAGGAGGTGAAGTGCTGGTGGGGGGGCTTGCGTGGGTTGGCTGAGGGTCGGTGCTGTCTCTGGTTAGCTGTGTAATTGATTTGGATTCTGAGGAGTTCATATGCTGGTTGTAGATCAATGTGTCTGTTGATGGAATTGCTTGCGGAGTGCCAGGCTTCGATGAACTTGTAAGCGTGGCGGGTGGTAGTGTGGCTGATGATTTTTGTGTGCTCCAATTGAAGTGGTGCTATTTGGTATCAGTGTGGGTAGAGATTAAGGATTTAAGATTGTGGCCGGTGTTCATGGAACCTGTTTTTTAATTGACATAATGTTTGTCCTATGTAGAATTAGTTGCAATTGTTACAATCATTTTTGTAGATTATATTGTTTCTTTCATCCTTCTGTATCTTGTCTTTGGTTCTGGATAATTCCTGGAGGAGTGTGATTGTGGATTTGTGGACTATTG
This sequence comes from Crotalus tigris, assembly GCF_016545835.1. Lineage (NCBI taxonomy): Eukaryota > Metazoa > Chordata > Lepidosauria > Squamata > Viperidae > Crotalus > Crotalus tigris. Next base: position 823,641 of record NW_024097319.1, on the reverse strand, counting down.
CTATTCCTAGAGGTTGGAATCATTTTTGATACCCATTTTGTGTATGGTAGGGTTGGTGGTTGGCTGTGTGGTATGTTGTGGTTTATCTCTTTATTCTATATCCCATCCTTTATTTATAGACAAATCCAGTCCTTCTGTCAGCATAAAGTACAGAAGGAGTTGACAGAAGTAGCAACATACCTTATTTTAATCTTGATTAAATAAGTCAGCTCATTCAAATATTGTCATAGGATTTGATTTCTCTTTATTTATTATTTCTCCTATAACACAGAGTTCTTCAAGGCTCTGACAACCCTGTTTTGTAAATCCAGTAGGAAAAAAAAATTGTCTAGGACATTTAGTTATTTGGTTTATAGTTTGTATTTTCCTTTGTTATAATATTTTGCATTTTATAGCCTTGTAGATTTTTTCCTCTGCTTAAATTCTTTAGTCCCCTCTAAGATGCAGTTTTTAAATTCTGAAATTACTTGTCCCTTTTATGTCTTTCAAAAGCAGAAACAGCTATTTCCTATGAAATCTATTTGTTCTTTAAAATTAATTTCAAAATCTTATTGTAAAAGTTTCAATATTCCAAATATAACTGGACCCTAGTCCATTTATAAATTTTTAAGATCAAAACCTTATTTAGTTTTTTACTGTTCATTTCACATTGTTTAGGTTCTCAAATTTATACTTATTTTTCTTTTGTTCAGATTTGAAGATAAACTCTCCCAATAAAATCTTTTCAAATTTCTCATTTGGAAATCTCTAATAACTTTAAAATGGTTAATAGGCAATTTTCAAAGGGGACTAGAGAGTAAGGTTTGTGAACTTAGTGCTTTTTAAAAGGCTGTACCATGTTTGTGAGCAATCCCTTAGTCTCCCAGCATCCAAAACCCTAGAAAATTGCTGTCCTTCAGTCTTCTCAAATGGAACAGCTGACCAGAGCACATATGGGTAATCTTTGCTTCTTCTTTATCTGAAGATGTTCCAAGATGTTCCTGGTCTATTCTCTGGTTTCTTGGTCTTTTCCATGGTTGTCAACTCTGTGAAACTTCAGTTCACCATACCTCCTTTGGTAGACCATATAAGAATCACATTTTTCTTCATTCATTTTCTTTTCTCTGTAATTCCTTTCACTTCTTTCATTTCTTCCATGCTTGCTTTTTTCTAAGATTTCTTGCTAATGTTACATTATATACGTATCATATGATGATTGATTATACTGTATATGTATAATCATATACGTATAATCATTTGTCCTGCATTCAGAATCTTACATCCCCTTGTATCCTTTACTAATTCAACCAAACTTTCATCATAAACCAAACATTTTTTGGCTGTTCTTAGAATGTTTTTCTGTCCTTAACTCCTTTTTATACTTTTTTTGACAGTTTGTAGATAGGTACTATTGGAAAATATAGAAAAAATCATAGCTAGCAGACTTTCTGAAATGGTATGAAGGAAATGAGAGAACTCTATTTTGCACTCTTGTCATAGTTGCTGTCTCTGTGCAAAATGTTCAGATGTAATGCCAGCTGGCATGATGCCTGTATACTCTGGAGGTTATTGAGTTTAATCCTTAGAGTAGACTTTGATTTATTTTTCAATAATGTTTACACAAATGCCATTCTGACAGTAAGCAAGTGGTGCCAATTCATGAACTGACTGAGTAAGCTGTGCATTAATACTGGAGCTTCTTCATTTCTCCATGAAGCTTTCCAGTCTCAACTTTTTTGCTTTGCCAGCTATCCTGATGGATGGGAACATGTCCAGAAGCCCTTACCCCAAGCAGCCACCCTGAGCCTCAGAGCAGCTGTGTAAAGTAAATCCAGAAGAGAAAAGGTGATGTGGTAAAAACAGTGACACATCAAAAAGCTCACCATGTTTGTTTTAGCCTTTGGCTTATAATTATTATCAGAATATCCCTAGGTGACTGTGACTGTTGACCAAATAGGGGCAAATGCAGCTTCTGTTTTAGATAAAACATTTGCAGTTCTAATAAAGTATTAATTGTTCTCTCCTCAGCTGCTACCTTATACTGGGATTCATATGATGGGTAAAACATAGTTTTTCCCAGAATTGTCTGTCACAAAGCATTTTGGCATTTTCTCATTGTACAATCCAAAGCATGACTTGGAAAGCTGTTTTTCTTCCATGTCCTCATGTTATTGCCTTGTTTTCATCTTGAACCCATAGCTGAGACAGTAAAGTTATTCTTAGTTGTTTCAGCATTAAAGTAGGATTTTTCCCTTTTAAAGGCAAAAAACCAGCAGTTTTGCTGGGTTTTGTGTGTGTGTGTGTGTGTGAGTGTTCCCTTAGCAAACATTCAAAGTTATGCAATAAGTGTAAGAAGTGCTTTTTTTCTTTAAAAAAAAAAATGCCGGAACTCACACACGTCATACAACCCGCCTTGCCTTCCCTACAAGGTTCCATCCAAAAAAGGTGCCGGAACTCCGTTCTGGGCATTCTATGAGTAAAAAAGCCCTGAGTGTAAGAGTCCCCTGGTGTTTATGACCAAGTCCCGAAATTACGAATGTTGCTGCACCACTACAGTCGTTCACCCCAACATTCACCCTGGCTCATCCTGCAGGCCTCCAATGCCCGGAACAAAGGCTGAGGGAGGCTTCCGTGGGCCCCAGAGGTCCATTCCGTGCCTTGGAGGTCTTGTCCAGGTGCAGCCATCCGGAACGGAGGCCAGGGAAAGCTTCTGTGGGCCTCCAGAGGTCCGTTCCATGCATTGAAGGCCTTGTCCAGGCCGCTGCTGCCTGGACCAGAGGCAAGAAGAGGTTTCTGTGGGCCTCTGGAGGTCCGTTCTGCATGTCGAAGGCGTCTTGCAGGCTTCCAATGCTCAGAATGGAGGCTGGGGGAGGGTTCCACGGGGCTCTGGAGATCTGTTCCAGGCATTGGAGGCCTTGTCCAGGCCACTGTCGCCCAGAACAGAGGCCGGGGAGGCTTCTGCGGGCCTCCAAAGGTCTGTTCTATGTGTTGGAGGCCTCGTCCAGGCCTCTGCCACCTGAACGGAGGCTGGAGGTGGCAGCTGTGTGGCTGTGTTGGGGAGCAGGAGACAGGCACCGCAAACACCGCAAGAGTTCAGGCACCCATTCTTTGGAAAAGAGGATGGGTGCCTGAACTCTGGCGATATTATGGCACGCAGGAGCTTTCATTGACTCTCCCTCAAAAGCAGGAATTACGGCAGTGAGGAGACAGATCTTTTCAAAGTAAGTGAGTCCGGTGTGGTAGGAAGGGAGGGGGAAGCATGAGGTATCTTAGTGGGTCGAGGAGGCCTTGGGGCCTGTTCCATCACTAGCCCCCTCATGGCCTTCCCCACCCTGAGATACCTCATGTGCACTTAACAAACTGCACATTCACCCATGCATTTGATTAGCTAATGTGTGGATGAAAACAGGGAGTGATCTCGTTCAAGGTACGAGATTCATTCCCACAAATTTTCGAGTTACGAATTGAATGGGCAGGCTCCATTACATTCGAGAACTTACCTGTATTGTAATCCATGACAGCATGATTTGGGGGTAAATTTCCTTTTTCCTGGTTTATTAATGAAACTCCGGATTTCATTCACACAGGCCAAATGAAAATAAACAAAGCACAATATGACTTAATGCAGTATGTGAATCCAGATTTGATTGATGATTCTGCTTTTGGAAGAAATTATGGAAACTGTTGTGCTGAGTACTGTATTTAAGTACATGCCACTCCTTATTATGATTTTGTCACAATGTTTAAAAGGAAAAAAAATGTTTTATTTTTGTTTTATTTATTTACTAAATTTATATGCCACCCATCTTGCCAAGAGGCAACCCTAGGGCAGCTTACAATCAAGTAAAAGTAGCAAGATAAAACATTAAAATAATAAATATTAACATTAAAATTTAATTAAAATTAACAAAGATGGCAAGAAAGGGATCTAGATGGGCACTGGGTGTAGGTGGAGTGTTACCTCAGTCCATTAACCACTTCCAGTATGACATACCTCCAGAGGAGCCCCAAAACAACTGGCAGAACCAGGTTTTCAGACCTTTTGGATTCCTTTTGAAACAAAATCCATAACAATAGAAGATCATTCAGTTTTTGCAAGTTACTCAAATATGCATTGAATGGAGAAAAGTGTTTGCTAAGTGTTCACAGTTGAAAATTGAAAGCATCCTTCTAAAAAATCACCCCTAAAATGTGAAATCTTGATTTAAGCAAATGGTGACACATTTCCTCCCTTTAATATTTTAAATTGTCTTTAACATATAAACATAAGAGGGAGAAAGATAACTAATATGTTATTTTTAAAAAATAAAAAGTAAAAAATATATAAATTAAACTAAACTAAAGAAGAAAGAGAAAAAAACATTAAAAAATACTGGATAAATGTACGTATATAAAACAAGCTCAGTTCCTAAATAATAAATTTAGAGTGATCTAAACTTTGACCCCAAAGTGATTAGATGTCAGTAAAAGGCTGATTCTCACACGGAGAGTAGACATGCTCGGATTTTAATCAGATATAGTAGAAACACTTCACTAGAGAAAAACGTTTTTCTCAGCTGTGGCCCCCATATAGCAGATCCAGAATTCTTCAATAGAGATTCTAGTTTTTAAATATAATTTAACACCATATTTTCATTTTCAGCTTTATTTCTCTTTCCAGTACGTTATCTGTATTTATTAAATATTTATAAATAAATAAATTATATTTGAAAACATGAATATTAAATTACCATATTATGATTCCACCATACGATAATGTTTGTCCTATGCAATTTTATTTTCAGGTTTTTTTTTATCCTGCCTTTATTATTTTTATAAATAATACCTCTTCCTCCTCCTATTTTCCATACAAAACAATCCTGTGAGATGGGTTGGGCTGGGAGAGAGTAACTGACCCAAAGTTACTCAGCTGGGTTTCACACCTAAGGGGGCACTAGAATTTTTCCAGCACAGAGTTTGTAACTCAACCACTATAATCCCCTGGGTTGTCCAAGAAACACAAAAACCCTGTAACAGATGAAGTTCAGCTGCAGCAACTTGTTCCCTTATTTTTGGTTCTTTGATTCTTTGGTATCCATTAGTATTTGGATCACCAGATCCAGGCTGTAAAACTGAACAACCACTAGACAGAAGTAGAGAGATACAAAAAACTTTGAATTCTTTGCTGATATCTTAACATTCATCCAGACTTTTGCAGTCCAGATCTTGTAACTCCAATTAGTTTATAGAACTGTTGCACACAGCGATATAGTCAGTGAGAAGTTTATTCTAGCAAGGATTTGTTCTGTCCTGCAATAGAAAAATCTGGGTTTTTCTTATGTTTCATCAGTCTTTTACTTTTCTTAAACTGCTTTTTTATTCTTACTTTAGGTGTCAATTCTTTCCTGGCTTAAAGTATGTGCTGAGCCCAAAGCTCTTTTAAGAGTTCTCAGTGCAATGTATTATTATTATTATTATTTTTTAATTGAAATTTTTTTAAAATTTTACAAAAACAAAACAACCCTTCCCCAAACCTCCCCAACCCTCCCATTCCCTCCCCCAACCTTCCCAGAGCTGAATACAGGCTTAATTGAAATTTCTTCAAAAAATCTTAAAAAATATATAAACCATGAATAAATCTAAATACATTAATTGAACAAATTATAAAATAATTAACAATAATATATATATAGAAAAACATAAATACTAAAAGAAAAATGCTTTAAAGAAAAAAGAATAAAAAAGAAAAAAGAAAAAGATAAAAGAAAATATAATAAAAATAAAAAAGAATAAAGTCTATAAAATATTTTAAATTTTAAATATAAGTTATTGAAAAACTAAATAATATTTTTTTATATCCAACTTATATTGTATAAAATCTATCCATTTTTTCCATACCACAAAATACTTCTCTTGCGATTGATCCTTCAAAAAAGCCGAAATCTTTGCCATTTCTGCCAAATAAGAAACTTTAAAAAACCACTCTTGCAAAGTAGGCAAAGATTCCTTCTTCCAACTTTGCCCTACTAACAACCTTGCGGCTGTAATTAAATTTAACATCAATATGGTCTCTTTAGTATCACAATCAATAACAATACCTAACAAGAACAATTGTTCTTTGAATATTCCACCATATCTTAATCCAAAAAGCTTTTATATTTTTACACGACCACCAGATATGATAGTAAGTAGCATCCAAACATCCGCATCTCCAACATTTAGGCTGTAAGTCAGGATACATGCGAGACATTTTTTGTGGATCAAGGTGCCATCTATAAAACATTTTGTAAAAATTCTCCCTTAAGTTTTGGGCTTGTGTAAATTTGACATTCCTCACCCAAATAATTTCCCAGGTATCTAGTAGAACTGGTTCACCAAAATTTTGTGCTCATTTAATCATACATTCTTTGACTAATTCTGCTTCTGAATCCAATTCTACTAACACCCCATAAATTCTCTTAATGTGAGTTCGTCTTTGATCTTTTATTTGTTTTAACAAGTTTTCATCTTCTCTAAGCAAACCCACATTGCGATCTATCTTCCACCTATCCACTATTTGTCTATACTGAAACCATGAGTAAATAATATTTTCTTGTGTTAAATCTTCCAAAGATTTTAACTGCCAATTTTTACCATCCCATCTAAGTAATTGTGCGTAAGAAACACTATCCATCTTAACTCCTCTCCTTATCCCTTCTATCGCATGCCATGGTATAGCCCATAATGGAATTTTAAAATTACTTCTGTAATATTTCCTCCAAACCCGAAGAAATCCCTATAATATGAGATTTAAAAACCCTATCAACCTTTTTATTAAAAATTAAATAGGCATGCCATCCAAAAAGTAAATCCCAACCCTCCAAGAGGAGTATTTCTACATTTGTTAAATTAACCCAATCACTTATTAATGTTAAAACCACAGCCTCATAATACAATTTCAAATTCGGAACCTTGAGTCCACCTCTCTCTCGAATATCTTGTATAATTTTAAGTTTTACTCTCGGTTTTTTCCCTGCCCAGATAAATTTATTAATACCTTTCTGCCATTCATCTAAATTAACCTCATTCTTTAAAATAGGTATCATTTGAAATAAAAAAAGAAACTTTGGCAAAACATTCATTTTAATCACCACAATTCTTCCCAAAAGAGATAATTGCAACTTTTCCCAATTTTTCAAATCTCTTTGTATATTGACCCACAACCTTTCATAATTATTTTTATACAATTTTGCATTAGAAACAGATAAAATAACCCCCAAGTATTTCACCTTATTAACAACCTCAAAATCTGTCAGGTTAACCAAAATCTGCTTATCCAGATTAGTCATATTTTTGGGCAATATTTTAGTCTTATTATTAATAATTTTAAAACCCGAAACCCGTCCATATTGATGTATCAATTGTAGTAGTTCTGTTACAGAATAAGTAGGTTGGGATAAGGTAACCACCAAGTCATCTGCGAAGGCCCTTAATTTATATTCTTTTTTATTAACTTCTATCTCTTTTATTTGCTGTGATTCTAGTGCAATGTATTATTATTATTAGATTATTCAGATCCTTATTTAAGACACATTTTTCTAATTTAATTAAGTTCTTATGTGGAAAAGGAAGGTAAAAAAACTGCCATTTAAATTTTTCATAGTGATCAAGAAAGAACATTAACTTCAGGCTTTATTTTGTTGAAAATAAAAAGTTAGTTAGATATGAAAATAGGGGCCAAGCCAGAGTCTGCATTGCTGAGTACTTGTAAATAATGTTAAAGTCAAGTACTAAGGGAGATATGGTGCTATACTGTTTTTCTGCATGCTTGTCCCTTTGTTTCTTAGTTCTCTTTATATGCTACTATTTATATACAAATTGGCTGCATTAGATATTTTGCATAGTACAGGGAGTTTCTTACTTTCACAAGAATGGTTTCTGTTTTACTATAATTTCCTATTCCTACTCAGTATCTTTGATGGTCTCAGGAGAAAGGCGTTCAAAAAATAAAATTGGCTTGTCTGGATATAGATGTATTTACCTTGTAGCCAAAATAAAATGGAAAATTATATTTTACAACTGTAATCTGCAAATAAACAGAACATTTATTTTAATATAGCCATAAATGGAATATCCAATTAAACTTAATTTTTTATTCAAGGCATTTCCAAATGACCAGTTTTTTGGTTTTCAAACCTTTCTGAACTTAGTTTACAATGTATATACAGCGTCAATTCTTTTGGAATTGGATCTCAAGTCTGCTGTGAACCTGGATTTGTTTACGAGTCCATAGAAAGAGTTAAGCAGCACTTGCCAATGTTGGCTTATAGTTGAGCACTGAGAACTGTCAACTAATCTTTGCTGTTTTTACTGGCCACTAATTGCTTGCTTGTTGGCCCACCTTTTTAGTCTTACCCAACACATACTTTTCCCCTCTTCACAAAAATAAGATTAAGATTAGATTTCCAGATTTATTATGAGGTCATACCACTCTTGCCATCAAAGCTCTTAATATTGATATGCTTTCATTTCTGCTTTTAAACTTATCAATTATTATTTTATTTATTAAATTTTTATCCCACCTCTATTACTTTATAAGTAATTCAAGGCAAGGAAAATACATAATACTCCTTCCTCTTCCTCTTTTTTCCCCATAACAACAACTCTATGAAGTGGGTTGGCCTGAGAGACAGTGACTGGCTTAATATCACCTAGCTTGCTTTCATGCTTAATGTGGCACTAGAATTCAGAATCTCACAAAGCATAGTTTCATACCATGGAATTTTGGTGGGATTTCATACAATGGAAGTTTGGTGGAATTTCAGATGGGTGGATGTGGAGTGGAATAAGAATCACTTCCATGCAGATTACAGCTCTCCCAGTAAAGCACAAGGCATAATACATTCCATTTCTAAAACATTGTTCTCTGCCTTAGCATTTTTGTGTCCACAAGCCAAACATTATGGCTCCAGGGATATGAGTTGTAATGCCTTGTTTATAGAATGATAGAATCAGTGGAGGATTATTTGGGAAAACCCTTATCTAAACCAAGGTTTTATGGTTGGCAGAAAAGAAACCAAGCTTTTAAACATAATTTGAAGTTAAGATCCTGGCTGTTTTGGAACTTGACAACCTTAATTTCTTGGCTCGGATGAACTCATGCCATATACTTCTGGGCCAAGAATACCTGGGCTTAGATAGTGAGATGATAACAAAAGCATTTGGTATATAACATAACACAACATAAGCCCTTATGATATGTGCCAGATGACATCACACATAAGGGATAAGGAGTGGAGTTTGCAGCATGACATCAAGATGTTGCATTCTGACAAAAGTTGAAAACTCTTCTGGATGTTTTCCATCGCTAACTTCTATTCCTAATCTCTCAAAAGCAGCTTGAAAACAATAGATGAACGTCTCAATCTCTGCCACTTTACAAATACTGAGATTAAAAATTGAAAGTCATGGCCCTATCCCAAGTTTTGGCAAGTTCTGTCGCTTTGGGTTATTTGAGGGATCATCTTTCTCTAATCATATCTACCAATTCCATCATGTCCAGCATAAGAAGTATGCTGTGGGTTCCCATCAGTTAAGGAGTTACATCTGGTGAGAACCAGAAGAGGGGCCTTTTTTGTTATGGAGCCCACCTTGTAGAACAGGGATGTCAAACTCAATTTCACTGAGAGCCGCATCAGCATTGTGGTTGCCCTGGGGGGCGGGGTGGGTGTGGCCAGAGTGGGTGCAACCTAATGGGTGGGTGTGGATGGTGTGGCCTACTGGGTGGGCGTGGCCAATTCTACATCATTCGCATCAAGGGTGCCTATGGAGGGCCTGGGCAGGACTGGGACAGATCTGAGGGTCTCTGGTAGAAAGGGGTGAGACTGGGGCAAGTGCCAAGGCATGGTCCACTGCGGCAAGTGCTAAGATGGCCACCACAAAATTGTACATTGGTTCCCGGCCAGAGCCAAGGCAACGGGGGCCGTCCCCTCACTGTTTCCAGGATGGCTTTGCGGGCCACATGAAACCACTTCGTGGGCCGCATCCAGTCCCCGGGCCTTGTGTTTGACATGTCTGCTTGTAGAACATCCTTCCCCCTGAGATAAGACTAGCTCATCCTTGGCATCTTCCTGCAGCCTCAAAATATGGCAGTGTCAACAGGCTTGAGGATCTCAAGGGAACTGGAGAACTGGTGCAATGGCTACATATTCATTCTATTGAAGATGATCTCTTTTAGTTTTTCTTAACAATATTGATTCCTTAAGTATGGAGTACTTAATTGCCTGTTATGATGGTTGTTTTTTATTGTACACTACCTAGAGTCATATTTGTGTGGTGAGCGGCTATAAAAATATGAGGAATAAATAAAGAAAATAAAAAAGTCTCCCCAGACATACATAAAAAGGGGAGAAAGGATAACAGAGCAGCTTGGTACTATGTACAGAGTTTGTTCCATGCTGAGGCAAAGAGAAAAACTGACAGAATAGCAATAGCACTTAAGACTTATATACTGCTTCACAATGCTTTACAGTACTCTCTGAGGAGTTTACAGAATCAGTATACTGTCCCCAACAATCTGGATCCTCATTTTATCAACCTCAGAAGGATAGAAGACTGAGGTTGAACTGGTCAGGATCGAACTCCTGGCAGTGGGAACAGCATGCAATACTGCATTGTAACCACTGCGCTACCTGTCAGTTCAAACCTTGCCCACTTTCCACTTCATTTGCAAAACTGCAAAGCCATTATTCCCGTTGGAATAACTGCCACAGTGGCTGAACTTCAATAGTCCATACAATTGGGAAATTGTCTGCTGTACACTTGGGAGCTCTTTAATACTTCCAGCCCAAAAATGTTTTCTGACTGGTTCCTCTTGCCTCATAGCTGAGCCATAAGTGAATCTTCTCAGTTATTGTAGAGGAGACTGCATACATGGTGCAGTGGAATAGAAATGATCAATAATAATAATAATAATAATACACATCTGCCTATCCCAGGTCCTGGGTAAAGACTCGATAGGTAGACAAAATGCCAAATCCAGTCTGAACATCTGGCTGACTATGCGATGATCCATAAGACTGTGGCGAAAGCAAGCAAGGATAGTACCAATAGTCATAGGCTCCTTGGGTGCAATCCCAAAACAACTGGAGCATCACTTGAACACCATTGGCATTGACAAATTCGCTATTAATCAATTGCAAAAGGTGGCCTTACTAGGAACTGCTTCCATCCTGCGACGATATCTGTAATACCATCAAACATCCACATCTGCCTATCCCAGGTCCTGGGTAAGGACTTGGTAGGTAGACAAAATGCCAAATCCAGTCTGAACATCTGGCTGACTGTGCGATGATCCATAATAATAATGATGATGATGATGATGATGATGTTAGAAGCAATATTGGAGGTTTGTAAATTAAGATGAATTTTTCACATCACAGCATTATCATTAAAAACACCCATACCCCTGAAATTTGACTGGCCCTGATCCTTGTCAGCTTTTCAGAAAAACTTAAAAGCCTGGTTATGTTCCTGGACATGGAGGTTAGCAGGTTAGTCCGTGTCCATGGGATGTTGTGATTTTAGTTGTTGCCTGGATGTAGCATGTGGTAGCCACTTGGAGACAGAGAAAGATATTTATTGTTGAGTATATTGTGGTTTATTATTTTGGAAAGTTTTTATTGCATTGCTAGCCACCCAGAGTCACTCTGGTGAGATGGGTAGGTCACATAAAACAAATGAAGTATTAAAGAATATAATATCTATTCCAATGTGACTAAACAATTTTTGGATCTTTCAAAATGTTAATTGGTAATACATACAGTGTCTTCAGATTCTGAAAGGTCCAAATAATATCTTACACATTTCCTATTCTTAGTGACTTTTTTATAGTATTCATGAGAATAATTATCCATAGACTGGCTTTCAAGATAAATATACAGTTTTGTTTGTAAGCCAGTTATATTTTTGAGGCTGTTTTTAAGGTACGGTAGTAAAATGGTAATATATGACTTTTGAATCTCCAATATCTGAGCAAGTTGAATATTACATCAGTTACAGCACATACTTTTGAAGTCTGAGGTTCATTTTTAAACTGCTGAGCCATGCTACATTCATAAGTCTGACAGTATTTAAGAAACTATAATTTTACAAATTTCTGATGTGATCCAGTGTTTAATGTGTACATAAAAGAATGGTAATATTACTCAAAATATTATGACTTATTGTTAAACTATTATAATTTTGCTAAGTTTGAAATTGCCCTGTTACATTATTTGAAACTTGAAACTTTGCTTTTTTCAAACCATGGTTTATGATTTGCACGTGGTGCAAAGCCAATTAGTTTAAACTTCTTTGGTAAACTATAGTTAGACAACGATAGGTTAGTACAATATTAAGACCAAGTCTTTGAAACTGTTGTCTGAACTCCAAAGATTGTAGTTGAAAGTTAGTTACAATGGGTTACCTTGTCTTTCTGTTATACTACTACTACATTTGTGTCAGGAGAACTGGATTGAGAGAATTAGCCAGTGACATCAACATTGCCCAGGGATTGCTCGATTGTAGGCTCCTTTTATGTCCTTTTAAGCTACCCACCAAAGTGTTACCCATCTATCTTCTTACGGTCACCTGCTTTTGAACTGCTAGGTCGACAGAAGCTGGAGCTAGTGATGGGAACTCACCCTGCCACGTGGCAGCAGTCGGGTCTTGAACATGAGCCTGCTGATCATCAGCTTAGCTACGTGAGCCACCACGCTCCATGTCTTTTTGTTGAAATAAAAAGACAAAAAATGCATATATTAAACCATTAAATTTAATGTTTGTATTTGCATCTGCATACTTTCCCCCCCCAAAATTATTAATTTTCTATTACATTTTATTAGTGCTTAATAAACATTGTGTTGTCTGGGTTAATTTGTTGCTTAATAATACAAGTTATATTCTTAGTCTCCATCCTTTTTTCCAACCATTGATAAAATAAATTCCACGTTTGAAAATATTCTGTATCTTCTTTCTCTTTGATCCTCAATGTAAGTCTGTCCATTTCAGCACAGACCAATGTTTTCTTATTATCTCTTCGTCTAGTGGTGTTTCTTCATTCTTCCAGTGCTGAGCAAATACAATCCTCGCTGCTGTTAGTACATGCAATGTTAAATATACAGTTTACTTATCAATTTTTTCTGGTATTATTCCTAATAAGAAAAGTTCAGGTTTAAAATCGGCATACATTTATGCATTCACCGTGCTAACTTCCACAATAGTCTCATTCTACAAATCAGAATTTGCATGTCCTTTAACTTCTTTTGTTTGAAAAACATATAATGTAGCTATTCAGAAGATCAGTACTCAGGTGATTTAAAATAATTTAATATATACAGTTGTCCCTTTTCTAATAAAAACAGACTGATTTGATGGCAGCTTTGAGAGATCAGCTTTGGCATTGGAGTAAAGTATTATAGCTAATCGTTTTAATTTTTCATTGCTTTCACAAATAATAGAGTATATAAACAATTCAAATTAAAATAGAACATTAAGGGAAAAATACTTTGACAACTGAAGATACAGAAAAAATTAACTACATATGATTTACATCTATCTATGAAAGGAGCACCCTTTTGCTGAAAACCCCAGATCCAATATAGTGATAGTTAGAGGAGTGTATTTTTTTTTTTTAAAAAAAGGAAAAGATTACAATAAATTGTAACTAGGAGTAGATTTGGACTATAGGTATGGTACCCATGGATTTAATGTAAGAATCTCTGAGCAGAGAATTCTCTTCTTGCGTTAATGGTTACATAATGTAAAAAGGTACAATGTATGTTATGCTTGCAGCATATATTTATACTATGTGTTTAAAAAAGTGTTCATTTCTCTTATAAGTGGTTAACCCTGAAACCTCCTAAGTCTCCGTAAAGCAGGCATGTCAAACTGCCGGATGCATCATACTGAAACCACGCCCACCCCATTGCCAGCAATGGGGAAAAAGTTGCGATACGTCGCGCAACGTCATGTGACGTTGCGCGTTTGACATGCCTACCCTAAAAGGTTTGACTGGTACAAGTTACAGTTGTCAATGCTACTTGCTCTCATCAAAAGTTTAGTTTGCCCCCATTTTTCTTTTTTGTTTTCCTGTTTGTGGTCTTTTGATTTAACAGAATCTTGTTCAGTTAGACATGTGGTTTTGGTGGACCGGTAGTTTTGAGTCCTGAAAATTCACATTTCCTATTCTTCTTTGGAATAAATACAAGAAATAGGAAGAACAGATCCCTATTATGGTCCCATAAGAGCTTAATGGAAACCCCATGAAGGTTAAAAACCATAAGAAAATAATTGAATTATGAAAAATTCTGGTGAAAGACAGTACTAACAGCTCAGTTTGTCATTACAATAATATAAAAATGCCTTATTTTATATTTGCAATAATTTATTAAAAATTTAATTTTGATAAAAGAAATTGTGGTGAGTTCAAAAACTTTGTTCCCAATTTAATTAATTAGTTACAGGTCTTTTAATTTTGGAAGAAGGATAAGTGACAGATGTGGAAAAGAATGGTATTTGATTAGAGATAAGATAATTTTAATTTTGGTGGTGTTTCAGCTGAGAGGAATTTTATACCTGTTCTGTTAAATAATTAGTATTTAATTATATTGGATTGACATATGGAAAAGTGATATTAGGTAAACCATTTAAATAATAGCTTAGTTTGCTTTCATAAGTGAGTACTCATTCATAGGAGTTGGTTTGTACATTTAGCAAAGGTGGTAATAAACTTTCTTATTTATTAGGGCTGGGCAAAGCCTTAAAAAGGATATATCATGAACTGGAGAAACATACATGTATGCTGCATTTATTTTCAAGTTGTTAAAGTACTGTGTTGTTCTAAAGCTTTTCCTGTAGTCTGGGAAGATGCAAGCAGAAAGACTGCAGTCCACTGAAGCAAAATGTGATGTGTACAGGCAGGCACTTGTGCCTTATAAATAATGGTTGCTTTAATGATTGGTAGAGAGGTACTTGTGTGCATTTCCAGAAATAGTAAATCATCTTTTTAGAAAAACTTTGTAGAGCTCTAGTATTTATTGCTTAACACTGACTGCTGAATGCTCATATTTATTGCACAACAAACCACCCAGTTTATTATAGTAGCAGTAGCATTTTATTGATTAGCCATAAGGCCATGTTAAGCTATTTCAGATGGGGAGGGAGGGGAGAAAGTTTAGAAAAACTTTGGCAAGCATAAAATTAACTTCCAGCACGAGAGGAGCCTCTAAGAATAGGGAAGATATTTTGCTTGTAGGGTATGACTTTTGAATTTGGGAGACAGAGGCCAATATAATACTACCAAATGATTTTTTTCCTTTTTATCTAAAGAAAGGATATTTATATATCCCAAATTATGAAAAAGACCATAAGATGGAATTGTGGTAATTGCTTTCTAATAGAAACAACTTTATAATTTATCAGTGTTATCCATATTTAGTATTATACCACTCAAACTGGAATTTTAAATACGTTTTGTAGTACTGAGCCCATATTTTGAATCTTTGGTTTTAAATAAATATGATTATGCTGTTTGTCACTTCAGAAATACCATTATAATTTTACTATTGCAAGGTATTATAATAAATCACTTTGATCCCATGTCATATTTAATTACTATGATCTTGGTTTTTCAGCAAAGTATGCCTAAATTCTATTATTCTTTTTATTAAATAAAAATACATTCAAATTCTATAGAGTAATGTTTAAGCTGAAAAATATTATAATGATCAAGTTTTTCTAGAAGGATAAACCGAAAGCTAAAAGGATGTTTCCCTAGAATTTGGAAACCTGCAGGCTCTTTAGTAATTATGTGACAATTTGTTGATTGTTATGCTGCAGTGCTTGGTCAGGCAGCATTTTTCTTTACTGGAGTGACAATATATTTTGCAACAGCAGCTTATGATGTGAGGCTAATTTTAGTTTCTGTGATACATTTAATAATCTGGAAAAGTGGCAATGCTTGCAGATCTCCATTTTCATGAATTGGAAATTGGGAAGGAGAAGAAAAACAAGCCAAATCTCTCAGGAAAGCTAAGCAGCTTCTGTGCCGTTTTAGAATAAATCTGCCTTTATAAGTATATACCAGTGTTTTCCCTGTACTATTTATTAACATATTGCACTGTTTTTATTATTTTTCTATCATTAATGTTTTTGAAAACATTGGTTTATTATGCAAACTAGAAGTAACATGGGTTGGTATAATTGCCTATTGAAGCAGGTGGTATGGCTTGAAGATACCAATTTCTAGCAAAGAGTTAAACAGATTGTTCCAGGTAGAATACAGTACTGAATATTTTAAAACAATCAAAGAATTGTTGCCTTAGCACGGAAAGAGAAGACAAATTACTGTCCTGTTGCTAATAGTTTTCATTATCTGTGTATGGAGCAGTTTGTAAATGGAGCATATCCCATTTGATGCCATCATACATGTTGAATTCAAATTCCCACAGTTCTTAGCCATTGATCATGCTGAAGTTCCAAAAAGTGTCAGTGTGGAATATGCTAATTTAGAGAGTGAAGAACAAATTATCCATAGTATCAAGTCTGACAGAAAGTGAAGCAAAATATATGGGAGTGATTGGTCCAGAGTGGTGTCTTATTTAATGGAAAAGTTGAGGCTTTGTAATCCTTGACAAGTTGACACAAATTTGAAAGTTGAGGCTTTGTGACTGTCAACTATTCTTTTGAAATTTTGGTTATGGATTCAGAAGTTCATCAATTTTTTTGCATAATTTGCATGATTAATATAGATATTTGGTCAATCTTTGTCTGCTTTTGAAAATATGGTTCTTTTTATAAGGGAAATAAATCACACCTTCATATGTTACTGTATTAGTGATTCACTGTTATCACAATTGAGGAATACTTAACAAACTACTTCTCTTTCTCTTGTGTTGCAATCATCTCTGTTTGATTTAATCATGGCACAGTTATGCTCTGATAATAGTTTTCTGCCATGTTCTCATATATTCTTTTATCATACTCCTAATCCATGAATACATAACCAAAAAATAATGCAGAAATGGTGAACACTTTTGCTCACCAGTTTTAATCACTACCAACCTACAGAAGCTTAAGCAGAATCCTAAAATAGAATCAAATTCATACCAGTCCTCTGCAGTACCCTGATTGATGGTAGTTTTTCTTTCCAGTTGGTGATATGCCAAAAAAAGGATGGCAGAAAAATCAGAAGAAAAAGTGAAACATCTTGTCCACAATAAATGGAACATTCACAAATTAGGGCAACATCATTTGGTAGTGACGTGAAATATAAAGCAGAAGTAGGATAAGGATTGGCTTGGGAGTAGCAATTTTTTTGCTGGCATTGTTTGGTGTTCACTCAAGGACGGTGGAGAGGGCTCTGTAATTGATCAATCTGAGTCTGGTAGTGTACAAAGAGTCATCTGTTACTTGCAACAATCCTGTGAAATCACTTCCATCACACTAACTAAAGAGCAGGAGTCCAGGATAGTGTTCAAAGTATCTGGAAACTCTTTAAAAAGTCCTTAGAATTTTGTCTATAAAATTTGTACTAAAAAGTCCTTAAGTACTTTTATTGCACCACTGGGTGTTGGATCTGAAAACATCATTGTTACATAGAAACAAGGAAGTACATATTGTTCTTCAGTAGGAAGTTGTATATTAGAGAGAGATATATGCCTCATAGTTATAGACCAATGTAAAACAAAACATTTAATTCCTCTCTATGTTCATTACTCTGAAATTATTAAAGTCTCTCAAAAGACATACACACACACACACACACACACACACACACACACACGTGTAGAGGGAGATTTTTATTATTTACAGAAAATATGAAATATGAACTACTTATTTATTTATTTATTTATGAGACTTATATACTGCTTTAAGTGCAAGCACTCTCTAAGCGGTGTACACCAGTAAGCAATGTATATATATATATTTACATTGCCCCCAACAATCTGGGTCCTCATTTTACCTACCCGGAAGGATGGAAGGCTGAGTCAACCTTGAGCCGGTGAGATTTGAACCGCTGACCTGCTGAACACAGTCAGCTAAAGTGGCCTGCAGTACTGCACTCTAACTGCTGCGCCACCTCGGCTCTTTTTTGTTCATTGATTAAATTTTTCCGGAATCATATTTCATGACATTGTTATAGTGAATTTGAAGACCTTTCTGATAAATTTATTTAGTGTAATTTATTTTATTATGCCCCCAAATGATTATTTTCCTTCGTTTATAATTTATGGAGTGTAATAGTCTTTAAAAAAGACAATAGTAGATGAACAAAAGACAATATGTTAAGGTTTCTCCCCAAACAATAAAACTCTATTTTATTTAATCATACCTTAGAATGATAATGATCATAATGCAGTAATAGAATGGGCATGTTTCCAATAAATGAAAAGATGTTCAGAATATATTGTCACAGTAATACCCTGCTAGCCTATTATTACATGACTGTACGTTATTTAGTACCCAAAGGAATAGCTATTTAAAGAAAGATAGTCATGAAATTGAAATAGCTCTCTCCACTTTAGCAGCCTGTCTCAGCCTGGTACTTTCCCTATAGTTGGCAGTGAGTTGTCCCTTTACGAAATTTCAGCATATGATCAAAATTATGAGAGTTGCAATCCCAAAACCTCTGAAGGGGAACAGTTGTAGCGAAACCTGCAGAAAAAGCTTTCATTTCTTTGGATTTCTACAGAGGTAAAAAGAAGCCATCTATATATTAACATAACTTGCTCATGAATAGTGGTAGGACAATGCAGCATTTTCAATTTAAAAGTAAAAAGAATTTGCAGGGGCTTGAGGGGGATTTCATTGCCCAGGGCAGATGCTGCCACAGAGAAGGCAGGCTTCCGGACCTTGATGGGGGACATTGTTTAATCGATGGAACTGTGAGTGTGCTAAACCTGCCAGGTCAAATGGGAGAGGCAGTGTGATAGATTTAATACATACATTTTAATAATTAATAAGTCTGCAATCATAATTAATAAGTCTGCAATCATTATCTTCTCATTCAATTAAACGCCAATAGCCATGTTATTTTTGAGGAAGTGAAATTCTGTGTGGGATGTTTTGCAAGTGATTTCTTAGTACCCTAGTGAATACCTCATAAAACTGTATGTGGAAATCTCAGTCAACTGGAAAGATTAACATATGTTGGCTTCCTGTGACATTAGGTGTTTTGTGTCATGGCAAAAAAAATTGAGAATCAGAATAATGATGTTATCTAAGGCAGACATGTCAAACACAAGGCCCGGGGGCCAGATGCGGCCCGCAAAGTGGTTTCATGTGGCCCGTGAAGCCATCCTGGAAACAGTGAGGGAATAGCCCCCGCTGCCTTGACCCTGGCCCAGGCCGGCCAGGAGCCAATGTACAATTTTGTGGTGGCCATCTATGCTGAAATGCATTCAGTCTTAGCTCCACAAGGCCGTCCAGAAACAACGAGGAACCAGGCCCTGCCACGTTGGCCCTGTCCCCTGATTGCATGCTGGGGAGGTGTCACCCTTTGTGAGGAATGAAGAAATGCACCATGCCTTGGCGCTTGCCCCGGTCCCACCCCCTTCTGCCAGAGACCCTCAGATCTGTCCCACTCCTGCCCTGGCCCCACAGGCACCCTTGACGCAAACGATGTAGAGCTGGCCATGCCCTCCCAGTAGGCCACACCCACTCCATCCATGCCCACCCAGTAGGCCGCACCCACCCTGGCCACATCCACCCAGCCCCCCAAGGGCAACCACAATGCTGATGTGGCCCTCAATGAAATTGAGTTTGACACCCCTGATCTAAGGTCTAGGTCTAGGAATACTTTTTTAAAATAAAGATGATTCTCAATTTGTGTGCACATGATAGTATTGGTAATAAGTTTATAAAGTATCTGAGCATTATGTACAATAGTTTTAATGATAAAACAGTGATTTGTTGGGCTAGTGAAATATCATGTTAATACCTTCAAGAATGAAGTGGAATTCTCCATGTGAAAAAAGTATTGTAATCCAATTATACCTACATATCAGCGTGGGATCTTTTCTTTCCTGGAACACTCATTTTTTTAAACTAGTTATTAAAGATAGTACAGGAAGCAGTTGTTAAAATCCACTTCTGCCCACTAGATTGGTAGATCTGCTTATCTCATTCTCCAAACTGTTCTACTGCAAAATAGCTTTATGCCATAATGTAGTTCGTTTGATTTTGAGAGAAAGAAAGACATAGGATGTTGTATTATTGGAAGTGGGAAGACTATTAGACAAGGTACATAACTATCCCAAATCATGTCAGTTTATTTATATGCTATATTCCAGTCCTATGGATACCTTTTTAAAAATATTTACATTGGTTTGATATTCTTTTCTATATAGAGATAATTAAAGAAGCAGCACCATCTGCTGGCAGTTGAATTATCATGTAGTAAATTTCAGTTACCGGTAATATAAAGTCAGTGAACTTTTGCATTTCACTGGAACTTCATTGACATGGTCTACTAGATGTTCTAAACTAGTGCTTTTCAACCAGTGGTACGCGTGCCACTGGTGGTAGTTCGGCACCTGGCAGGTGGTATATGTACAATAGGTTGAAAAGCACTATAAAAAAAGAGTAAAAGTGTAGTGGGGGGGATGAGCTGAAGTAGTGGCAGTGCCACATAGGCCTGTGGGAGAGTCAGCTGGAGCTGCGGTATTCCAGGATTCTGCTGAGCACCTAGGATCAGTGCACAGCTCCAGCTGATTGGCACTTCCAGGAGCAGCGCACAGCCTTGGGGAGAGGAGTCAGCTGGAGCTGCACCGAAGAGAAAAGGAAGAGGAGGAGAAGGAGGACGGAGAGAGGAGAGGATATAAAAGGAGGAGGTTTGGGCAGGAAAGGGAGAGAGAGAAAAGATGATGGGGAAAGAGAAGGGGACGGAGAAAGAGAGACGGAGAAAAGGAAAGGCTTTGGGACAAGCAGAGGGAGAGAAGGGCATAGAACAGTGCAAAGATTAATGTCAGAGAAACAGGCACACGTTTCCCATTAAACATGTGGTAAGTGGATGTACAGATAGTCCTCAACCTATGACCACAATTGAGCCCAAAATTTATGTTGCTAAGGAAGAAATTTGTTAAATGAGTTTTGTCCCATTTTATGACTTTTCTTGCCACATTTGTTAAGTGAATCACTGCAGTTGTTAAATTAGTAATATGGTTGTTAAGTAAATCTGGTTTCCCCATTGACTTTGTTTATCAGAAGGTTGCAAATGGGGATCACATGACGCTGAAACACTGCGACCATTATAAATGTGAATTAGTTGCCAACCATCCGAATGTAAGTCACATGACCCTGGGGATGCTGAAACGATCATAAATGTGAAAAATTGTCGTAAGTCACTTCAGTGCCGTTGTAACTTCAAACAGTCACTAAGTGGACTGTTGTAAGTTGAGGACTACCTATACTTTATCACTTTTTTTTTTTTGGTCATCAAATTTTTGACACCTTGCTAGGCGACTGGTGGTATTTGAATATTGCCATATCCTAAAAGTGGTACAATCTGTGAAAAGGTTATAAAGCACTGTTCTAAACAACTGTTTTAGTTGATTTGTATACACTTGATAAGAATACTGAAGCTGAAACATTGGCTGCACAATATGTAGCTCAGATATTGCCATCTAGAGATAGATAGTTCTACTTGGTTTCCCAAAATACATTATCTGTATTTTGTTCTGTATTTGTATACATGATCTGCCACCCGGATCTGACCTGGAAAAGGCATTTGGAGCCTGGATCCAGCCTCCAGAGGCACATGGAAGTTTCCCCCAGCCTTAGATCTAGGTGGCAGCAGTCTGGAAAAGGCCTCCAACACCCAGATCCAGCCACCAGAGGCACATGGAAGTGTCTCCCGGCCTCAGGTCCAGGCCGCTGCTGCCTGGAAAAGGCCTCCAACCACCCGGATCCAGCCTCCAGAGGTACGCGTAAGCATCCCCTGGCTTCGGTTCCATTCTCTATTGCAGAGAACAAGGCTTAAAGTACCATGAGATCATGCAAGATCAGTAGCGTGAAGTATCTCGATCTTTGCAGGGTGAATATTGAAGGCTACCCTAGTGCTTAGGGAGACCCGGGACATGGGAGGCGAGGGAGGGAATAACCAGAGTGAATGTTGCAGTGCCACTGTGGTCACTCATAAGAGTGAACAACTGCCATGGTGCAGCAACATTCGTAATTTCGGGACTTGCTCGTAAGTACTAGGGGGCGCTTATCGTGTAACTTTGAATGTTCGCTAAGGGAATGTTCGTAACTCGGGATTACCTGTATTATCATTGGGTTTGAGTTGCATATTTAATGTGTATTTTAATATATTGCTTCCTGAAATGCTAAGCCTGACATTTTAAGTCTTATCATTCCAAAAACAGTTTTTTTAATGATATGAACGTATATCGATGTCATGAATATACTAAGAGAGTTGCTTCCATGCTTAATTTATTTCTGCCATGAATGTAAGTTTCTCTTTCATAAAAAACAATGAATTGGATTGAAAACTAGCATCTTGTTACTAGTACATTACTAAGAATGGCAACTATCCTAATGGCAACTGCCACGCAACAGCTCCTCTAAGACACTAGCAATGAGAGCACAAATATCTTGCAATAGGAAGAATCTCAGAGGCATATATGAGCTGAGAAATGTCAGATGGGTAGAGCAATAATAGCTCCTATGGTATTTTATCAAGCTGTGGAACATCATGACCACAGCCAACATAATGTTTAAAGATATTTCTCAGATGCCTTATTTATTTTGTAAGTAACAAAACTATTAGACACAAACTCTGCTGATGAACCTATTAGGCCACATCTGGAGCTGTTGCTTATTCTGTCTAATTAGTTCACAGTTGAATTGGGACACAAATTGTATGTGTTGCTTTCCTTTGCAGTTCTCTAAAGATGCATCTCATCACAGCAAGCATTACCATTGAAAAAGATTGTGCTTATTTTTGTCGAGTTCCACCCTATTAAAATGAGACATTGCAACCCAAGATATTCAATATAAGCATCATGTTTGCTGTGCACATACTGTAATGTTTACTTTAGGGAAATTGCTTTGCCACAATCACTAAATATAAAATAATACATTGTGGCTATTGCATTTGTTTTAAAATTTAGTGAACGTTATTTGGATATTAGATCTTAACAGCAGAAAATGCAGAATAAAACTGAAGATTTATAGTAGAGGATTGTAGTCTTTAATTAATGCACACATTGGGCACATTTTAATTACTGTACTTCCATTTGGAGACATATCCCTTTATTCTCTTGTATATTCAAAATTTACCTTTGGAGCATTCTTTTTATTTAAGTACAAGAAATGCTAGGAAGATTTCTAATAATAAAGAAGTGACTAGCTTATATATTGCCTGTGCATGGCTTTATGCATTCAGGAATTTAGGATCAAATAATGATGTTTGAAGCATTTCATTTGTTTTGTATTTTGTTTCAGTATGCAGTTGCATGTGCAATTACCTTTAACCTTTATTGTCATTTTTTTACTGCGGGCACATTGGCACTCATTAAAATTGAAATTCTGTTGCCTGCTCTCAAAAGTGTACACATACATAACACACATATTATTGTTGTTATTGGGAGTACCTCAAGAAGAGAAAGTTTGAACTATTTTTGCTGATTCCATTTTTTAAGAAGAAAAGGAAATTAAGAGGATACAAGTTACTATCTAAGAAAGACCATTTTTGTGTCATATGATATCAATAAGTAGCTAGTAGGCAAACATTAGAAATGGTTGAATCTTGATTAAGTGAATTGAGTTTAATCTCAATGAAATAATGTTTTATTTGATAATAAAAATTGTCTTCATTCCACATTTAAAAGAACAGCATTAATCAGATGCATAATGTCCCTAATAAAAATTCTGGTTTGCAACTGGTTTTAGTATATTACACTAAACAGCCAAACAACTTAGAATAAATGTAAGTTAATGATTCATAAGAGTAAATGTATCTTTAGTATTTCTTTTCAACAATATGCTTTTCAATAGATTGTATACAATGTCTCTTTTTTGCAAATAAGCTTCATTTTGTTTCAAGAGTTTATTTCATAGTCTTTTAGTTATTTCTGATTGGACATCTCTAAAGCAACACAATTTTAAACAGAGCACTCAAACTACAATAATCAGTGTATTAAACAATAACAACAGAGAGAAGGTAAAAGAATAGAGACCAAGTATACATAAAATGGATATGGGAAAATGTACGCTCATAGATACCTACACACTTCCATCATTATTACCTAAAATTAGCAGACCCTGTGAAATGAGTAGCTATATTGCAGTATTTGAGGTCAATTTAATCTTTTTTTCTTCTAGATGTTTAGAAAATGATTTCAATATTTTTTATCATTTTTCCTCTTGAATTTGGTTTTGCTCTTATTATCAACTTCTTTTTAATTGCTGTATGTATTTTATCTTTTTAATTTATTTAAATACTTTAAAAAAAACTTATCTTTTTAAAACTTAGGTAAATAATGAGATCATAGGTTTATATATAAGTCAAGGATCTCCAACCTCGGGCTGTGGCCAACTACCGGGATGTGGCATATTCGGAATTGGGCTGTACAAGTGGCTGGCTTGAGTGCGGGTGTGCGGCTCAATTTGCCTGAGCTGCAGGCTGGTGGCCATTCATGTGCGGCCCAGTTCCTCTCTCCCTCCAGCTGGGCCGCTAGCAATCCCCAACCTTGGCAGCTTCAGGGAGGAGAGGGGAATAGGGCTGTATGAGTGGTCAGCTAGTGCATGCGAGCACATGCAGCCCTTGCGCGAGCGACAGGCTGGCGTACAAACACAGTTCAACTTGTGCAAATGGCAGGCTGGCACGCGCACCACTCACGTGGCCCAATTCCAAATATGCCATGCCACAGTAGTGGGCCATGGCCAGTGGTTGGGGATCCCTGCTATAAGTTGTGCTCCAAACATAAATAATTTGATTTCATATTTGTTTCATCCAAAAAATATGAACTTTGCTTTTTTCCCCAGGTGGCTTTTCTATTGATATGAGCATATCACAGGGAACCTGAAGTTATTCACCTTTGTAGAAAAGAGAGATTTCATGTTACTCAAGTCAAAAGAGAATCAGGACATACTCTGCATATGGTTAGGCATGGTATTTATAAACATTTTTACACCATGAAAATAATATTGTAGCCAGATCTGAAGCTTATGCAATTTGCCCTTGATACTTCTGTTGATTATATTTTGTATAAACAAAAAATCATTTAGCACATAATATTACTTTGAGTTTACACTAACTCAAGATGTTTCCATTTCGTTAGGAAATGAGTCATACATAAGATGTTTCTTGGTTTCGTCTATCAGACGTTTTATGATAGAAAGCTTTAGAAGAGTATGCGTATGATCCAATTTAAATCAAGGCTTTTTTTGCACTGAGTTGATCTGTTATTGTCATAGGTATCAAGATTGTCCATATTGCTCTGAATTTTATGATAGTATATCATACTGTTGGTTTTATCATTGCAATATAACACTTATAATTGAATTCACACATTGCTTTGTTAACCAAGGGTTATGCAATAGTTCACAGCTAACTGAAGTGGCACAACATCTGAAACATAAAATAGTTCAGCCTTCCCAAGCTGATGCTCTCCAAATGTTCAGAATTCCCAACATACATGGTTATTGATGATATTGGACGGAACTCTGCAAGGCTCACTTGGACTGTACAACATGGCTGTCTGTCCTGAAGAAAGTCCAAACCAAACATTTAATAAACAACAGGTTTTCCAGTGTGCTCTAAACATAGTGTTCCAGTAGGAGTCAGGAGTTGATAAAGTTGAATCCAACCTCTAGATAAATATTGTTATTGATTGGCTAAATCTATTCTATAACCCAGTTGGATTGATACATCTAATTCTTGCAATTTCATAGCTTCCTGGAAAAAATAAGTTGTACCATAAAATAGCCTAGGTGGCTGACTACTTCTAACTATTGCTTTAATTTTACTGTACATTAATAAATCTTTAATGATTTGTTTATTCTTTTTGTAAGCAGTAGAATGTAACTATTTGAAATAAACAAGAAAATCCAACCTATAGCAAATATGGAGCCTGTTAGATGGTTGTATTGATTGACACACGATTTGCACTTTCCCAATGATTATGTTTTATGGCTTTAATTCAGTTTTAATGAGTTTATTTTATTATCTGTATTTTATTGTTTTTGTGGTTTTAGTTATCTCAGCTGCATAGAGTCCTGAATCTTAAACTCTGATTAGACCATTAAAAATGGAATACTACCCAAGTAGTAATTTCATTTGGTACATATGTATTATGAGTCTTTAAGTCCGTGTTATGGCAAAATATATGCATTAGAACAGGGCTTTTCAACCAGTGGTATGGGTACCACCTGTGGTACATTGGCACCTGGCAGGTGGTACACGACCATCCTAGAAAAGTGGTAGTGGAGGAGGGGAATGAGCTGAACTGGTGGCAGCACCGCACAAGTCTGAGCGAGAGATGGATGGAGCTGTAGGGCTGTCAGAGCTCAGCGGAAGCGCCAGGATTAGCGCCAAGCTCCAGCTGGAGCTCGGCGCTGATCCTGGCACTTCTGCTGAGCCCAGAAGAAGTGCCAATCAGCTGGAATGTTGCAGCATCTCCAGGGTCTTGTGATTTACATTCAGATGCTTGGCAACTGATTCATATTTATGACGGTCACAGTGTCCCAGGGTCATGTGAAGTGACCAAAACCTGCTGCAACCACCCAGCAGATGGTGGGGGAGGGAACCAAACACCCCCACTGCCAGTCCTCAACAGAAATGCTCACAACAGTGAAAATCTCGGACAGGAGGAAGAGCGCCGCTGGGCGGGCAGGCAGGTGTCTTGCTCAGCTGTGGCTTGGGAGGCACTTTTTTCAGTGCCATTGTAACTTTGAACAGTCACTAAGCGAACTGTTGTAAGTCGAGGACTACCTGTACTTTATCACTTTTTTCCTTTTTTTTTTTTTGGGTCATCAAGTTTTTGACATCTTGCTAGGTGACTGGTGGTACTCGGATGTTGCCATATCCTAAAAGTGGTACAATGGGTGAAAAGGTTGAAAAGCCCTGCATTAGAATTCTAATGCCATTTTCTTTTCTTTTTTTTTCTTTTTAAATGCTGCTTGAGAACAGAAAATGAAATAGTTACCTTGTGACATTTAGATATGTTTATACTTTGGGGAATGTGGCTGGGACAGAAAAAGCAAAGTGCCCACCATTTAACTTTTTTTGGGGTGTAGTTTGAAGCTGCTTCTTTCTAAATGAAACAATTGGTCCTATAACATAATGTGTGCTGGTGTTCAATATATAGTTAATCCTTCTGTTCACACTCTTTAGCAGAGAAAATTAACTCAGCACTGACCAGTAATTTACATGTCATTGAGTCAGAGTTTACTTTTGCTAACTTGCTTACAACTTCAACTTGTCCTTAGCAATATTTCATAAATTTTCCAATGATATTCCAATATTTTTTCTTCTCTATCCATCCACTGCATCTATTGTCTTCTCTTTTTCAACTTCCTTCAACCTTCCCAAGTACAGCTATTATTTTAGTCCATCATTTGTTCACATCACACCACCAAACTATGAGTTTCAACTACTTGCTTCAACTACTACTTACCTGAAAGAGCAATCAACTTCTGGAATGGATTGATTAATAACCATTTCCAAAACTATAATTCAACAATTTCTGTCTTTCTCATCATTTTTCAAGGTCTATTTTTTTAGTCTTACCTTACCTTTGGGAAGATATTTATTTTTGCTATTCTGATCTTTGTTGTCATTGAAATGTTTATGGAGATCCTCAGTCATCCAGGTCATGGTTGTCCCAAAGGTGATTTTCAAGAGGCAACTGGACTTTCTTGTTTTTCTTTAAAGATGTTTTGCTTCTCATCCCAGAAGCTTCTTCAGCTCTGATTCGGTTGCCTTTTGAAAAAGCACCTTTGGGTCATTGAAATTATCCTTAACATTCATAATACAAATGCTTTTTTTGTAAAAAAAAAAAAAAAAAAAAAGTGCCGGAATTCACATACATCATACAACTTGCCTTGCCTACCCTACAAGGTTTACTTTTGTAGTTGGAAAAAACACCCTTCAATTTTTAGTGTATCTAAAAGACTAGGATTTTGTTCAAGGTAAGTTAATACTATTAACGTTATCATGCACTGTGTGGCTTTAAATTACAAGAAGGCATTTTATTAATTTTTGGGGACATTTACCATTGGCATACCCATTTAGTTTAATGAGTGGAAATGTCAGCTTTCTATGAATGAAATTGGCCCAATAAAACAAAATTTGGTTACTTGTAAAAGATTGAATTATTTTTAAGAAGTTGTCAAACAAGGTGGAAAAATTTACATTTGGAATTTAATATGGATATTGACTTGAAACAAATTAAAGTTGAAAATTTGTCAGTGAACAGATTACTTTTAATTTACCTTTAAGTTAAACCCAATTTAATAAATAGATCTAATTAAACCTCATACTGTATATCCACCTTTACATCTGACTAATACATAATTAATATATATCATTATTAATAATAATACCTCCAAATCACAAGACATTGGCTTTATTCTTATTCTTTCCCTCTGCAGTTTGAATATAAAGTATAAAAGACTAAAGAAATTTTCGTAGGCATCCCAGCCTTTGAACTACCCAAAGAACCGAAACAGCAAAGTTTCGCTGTCTGGCAAGCTTCCAGGCCAGCGTCTTTCTTTCCTCTCGCTTCGCCTCTTTTTAACCTCACACCCCACCTTCTGTAAGGGAAGGCAAAAGGGTCACTCACCCTTATGTGAAAGATGGCCTCCATGTTTATGTGTCTCCCACTGCTACCATCGGCTTCAACACCACATGATCCGACCCAGCCAATCAAGCCACGCTCTGTCTGTGGTGCTCTGGTGCTCATGGCTCCTCCTGGAGGAGGCAGACAGCGCCGTAGAGGACCCAACTCGCACCGTACCGCCAGCAGCAAACGAGGATAGGAAGGGCAACAATAGGAAAAGAATGCAACTCTGGAAAATCCATTGAAAAAAGGTGCCGGAACTGTGTTCTGGTGTATTCTATAAGAAAAAAAGCCCTGCATAATACTATCTAGGCATTTCTCTTACTTCTCCAATGCAGTGTCTACTTTTAGCTATTCATCCCAAGAAAATAAAGCTATATACTACCTTCACTCCAATTGACTGGCACTACTCTTTTCTTCCAAATATTTAACATAAACATAACATGAACTAAATTTTAATTTCAGTGAGTTCTTCAAAGTATTATTTGAGGATCCGGTGAAAAATTATTCAGTATTTTGGCATGTTAGCCTTAATGTGTTTGCAGTCTGGTGTGCTATACAAAAAGATCTTTCTGTATCCCATGAGGCAAAATACTCTTGTTCTGCTTAATCTATCTTGTACTGGCCATCTGATCATGTAGACATCTACCTTTTTAGGAGCCTGTATGTTCATCTGACATTTTTTTCTTGTTCTGTGGTTTTATTCTTTTTTTATAATATGTTAAACTAAACTTTGCTTGCATAAGGAAATAGGGCAATGTTTTCAAATATAGATAGATAGACAGACAGACAGATAGACAGACAGACAGACAGATCTTTACCCGTTTCTATATCATGTGATATTTTATTATTAGACCTACAGTTGACAGAGTTGTTAGCATTTAACAGCTGACTAGTAATCACATACATTCAAAATATACCACAGATAATTTTAAATAAAAATCTACTAAAATTGTTTTATGTCTTTTCATTCCAATAGTT
Source organism: Crotalus tigris (assembly GCF_016545835.1). Lineage (NCBI taxonomy): Eukaryota > Metazoa > Chordata > Lepidosauria > Squamata > Viperidae > Crotalus > Crotalus tigris. The sequence continues at coordinate 793,897 of NW_024097319.1, read as the reverse complement.
TAAGGCATATGCACAAATATAGTACAATCAAAAAAGAAATTGTAGATTTATGAGTATCACTGCACTTAGGCACCTTTTTATTGTATCAAGGGATCATGCTTCTTAGATTCAATGTGCAATTTGATATGCTAATATATAAAAGAGCTTGTTCTGGCTTTGCTGAATGTATTTCAGCTACTTTTTCTCTGTGAAAGTGGAAAATGATAATCATTTGTAATGGGCTGGTAGATACTGGGGATACCAATAAAGTAACAGATCAAATGGCTGAACTGACAATGTAGCCACTAATTTAGAACTAAGTAAAAAAACAATTGACTCCTGATTGGATGAGTCAAGAGAAATACGTTTGTTTTGTTTAGAGACTTGAGAAACTGAACAGGGAAGTAATTATATATAGTTTTTTTTGGGGGGGGGGAATAACTGTTTTTAACTGTTTTACAGTTTTAAAAAACTATAAACTGCCTATAAATTGCCCAAGTCATTGTTTGGTATGGGTGGCTATAGAAATTGAATACATAAATAAAAATAAACAATTTGTGTAACAAACAAATTGTGCAGCAAACTTTTATCTGTAAAAGAGTTATATTGTTTTAACTTCTGAATGAATGTGAATAAATTTAAGAATGTGTCATAGTTTAGGTTTAAAATTATTTATAATTCTGAAGTAAAATCATATAACTTTGTATCATTTATTACTTGTATTTTATTATTTATTGTGTTTAACCTAATGGAAAGAACAGAAAACTGTCTTTTCAGGGTATTTCTGCAGCAATTCTTTATTTCCCATGACAATTATGATGCTAAATTCTGATAACTTTCTGAATAGTTTCTGATTGCAGTGACTTAAAACTATATATAAAATTTCACACAAAAAAGCCTCTTACTGATTTTTGTATTTAATCTTTTCTTAGGTGGAAAGACATGATGTGAATACACTCAGTTTGCCTCTTAATATTCGCCGGGGAGGTTCAGACACTAACCTGAATTTTGATGTACCTGATGGTATATTTGAATTTCACAAAGTAAAACTCAGCGTAGATAGTCTGAAACAAAAGATTCTGAAAGTTACTGAGCAAATAAAAATAGAACAAACAGCTCGGGATGGGAATGTGGCCGAGTACTTGAAGCTGGTGAACAGTGCAGACAAACAACAAGCTGGACGAATTAAACAAGTCTTTGAAAAGAAGAATCAGAAGTCTGCCCATTCCATAGCCCAGCTGCAAAAAAAACTGGAACAATATCACAGAAAGCTAAAAGAAATAGAACAGAATATTTCTTCCAAAAGCACCAGAGATGCTTCCAAAGACAGCCTAAAGGAAATCCAACACTCTTTAAAAGATGTACATGGCAAAGTTCGTGCTACCAGTCAGGCCAATGAAAGCTGCAAAACAGGGGTTCTAGGAGTCTCGTTGACGCCTCCAGTGTTCGTTTTCAACAAATCCAGGGAGTTTGCAAATTTGATTCGGAATAAGTTTGGTAGTGCTGACAACATTGCTCACTTGAAGAGTAGCTTAGATGACTTCAGACCAGAAACTACTTCTAGGGCATATGGTGGTAGTGCCACCATTGTAGCCAAGCCAAAATACACCAGTGATGATGAATGCTCAAGTGGAACATCTGGATCCATAGACAGTAATGGAAACCAATCCTTTGGTCATGGTGGGGCAAATACTTTGGAAAACCATGGAAAACTTCCCATATTCTTGGAAGAACTGAGGGAAATAAAGGAAGCACAATCCCAATTATCAGAAGATATTGAGAATTTAAAAGTACAGTTCAAAAGAGATTATGGCTTTATTTCTCAGACCTTGCAAGAGGAAAGATTCAGGTATACAATTATATATTATATTACAATTATACCCTGCTGCTCTATCAGTGGTTGGCTGCCATTATGCTTCTGGTCTCAGTTCAAGGTATCGGTGATAACCTATGAAGTCCTTCATGTCATGGGACCAGATTATTTGAAAGACTGCCTTCCCTGCTTACATCTACCCATCCCATTAGAACTGGTAGGCGAGATATGCTTCAGGTCCCATCTGTTAGAGAATGTTATCTGGCAGGGCCCAGGAAGAGAGCCTTTTCTGCTGTGGAGCTCACTCACCCTGTGGAATATCATCCCCTGGGAGATCATATTGCCCTGACTCCACTGGCCTTTTGATGTGACCTTGCCCCCAGGCCTGGTAATCTAGATGTGCGGTAAAGCCTAAATAGTGGTTGTTTTGAGTGTTGACTGTTTTATCTATCTTGGCTGTGGATTGTGTGATATGATTTTATATGGTTTTCTTTTAAGATTGTATTTAGTTCTCTTGTAGTGTTTTCAATTGTTGTAAGTCACCCAGAGTCATGCATTTGAGATGAGTAATTACATAAATTGAAATACTCAACAATTTGATTTTTAAAAAGTTTAAAATATCTAGCTTCTATATAAGGCAATTTAAACTCACTTCATGAAAAGATTGGTTATCCTGAATTTAAAAAAAAAACTATAAATGATATTTTAACTTATACATAAACTACACCAAAAGTAACTTTAATAAATCTTTTTGTTGTTGAAATTTGTATGAAGATATGAGCACTTAGAAGACCAGCTAAATGATCTAACAGACCTCCATCAACATGAAACAGCCAATTTGAAGCAAGAACTGGCTAGTATTGAAGAAAAAGTAGCATATCAGGCTTATGAACGGTCACGTGATGTTCAGGTATCAAAATTTTAAAATTAAATAATATTGTTTCCTATTTGTAAAGAATATTAGTGCAAAGAACTCTTCTGTACATTGCCATCCAAAAAATTAATTTGCAGGAAGTTAAAAAAGGGTAATTTGTTGCAAGGAAAAATAAATTGGTTACTAAACTTTTAAAAATTAATTACTCTGAAAAAATATTTGTAAACCCAAATTCTTAACAAATTAAGCTGGAAAGAGTATGTAAAATGTCAGATGCCTTGTTCTTACAATTAAAGATTGGTGTTTTTTTCTCTTAAGAAGTATAATTTCCTTTGAAATTTAGTGTGAGTTAAAAAATTAACTCAAATTTTCATGATCAGTATATTCAGAGAAAATGAAAAGGAAAAACCACCCTTTTTATATTTTCATAGGCAATAGAAATGTTTGAACTTTATTGTTGTCAATGAAAATTTTAAACAATTTATACATATTGGGGTAATTTTTAAGATCTGTATCTATATCTCTAATGGTATAATGGAGCTGGGAATTCTAAGAGTCATTTTCCAGTAGAATTCAGTAGGCTTGAATTACTTCTTTCACTGATCAGACAGAAATGGAAATCTATTTTGTATATAAGTTCCTTAACATTTTGTTCCATTGTGTTCCCTTCCTGCTTTCTGCCAATAGGAAGCTTTGGAATCTTGCCAGACACGGGTTGCTAAATTGGAGCTCCACCAGCAAGAACAGCAAGCATTACAATCAGAAACGGTTAATGCCAAAGTCCTACTAGGAAAATGCATAAACATAGTCTTGGCCTTCATGACTGTTATCCTTGTATGTGTCTCCACCATAGCAAAATTTATAGCTCCTATGATGAAAAGCCGTTTCCATATTATTTGCACATTTTTTGCAGTAACTTTTCTTGCTATTTTATGCAAAAACTGGGATCACATTATCTGTGCCATAGAAAAGATAATCATACCAAGATGAAAACACAAGCATGGAGACTTTCCTTTAAAAAAAAATATTTTGGACATCTAAACAAGCTACCAAATCTTGTAATTTAAGTAGACGGATTAGATGAAGAATTTTTTTTCCCCCACCTGGGCATAAGCTTCTAAGACTGCAAACTTCTGACAATGCTTTCATTTTAACAATCACCGCATAAGGAATGAAGTGAATCTGATATGAAGTGGATGATGATCTTTTTGCCTTAATCCAACCAACTTTTCTACATCCTAGATTTCAGTCAAATTTGAATTAAAGGTATTAACTAGATAAGTTTCAAGTGGAAAGAATAGAAGAAATAATAATTAATTACATTTTATTAAATGGAAATCTACAATGTCCTATCCTTATCTAAAGCATTTTTTCTTATGGTATATTTCTACATAGTAAATTAAGATATCTGTGTCTTAGGAAATGCTTGACAAAATTCCCAGATTACCTGATGATCAACATTCCTATGGTGGGAATTGTGCTGATGTGAATTATCTTCTGTTATTTGTATCCCTTTTTATCCAATAGACATATAGTTTATTTAACTATAATTTATTTTGCCTTTCAAATTAATTAATCCACTATGATTTTGCTTCATGATCTTAAAGATAAGATCTCCACTATGAATGAGATCAAGCACTTGGTTCTTTTGTTAATCCAAAAATGGGGGTCTCTATCTTACAGGAAAATGTTTGTAGCCTACGAGAAATATAAATGCATCATCATAAATGCAAAAAGATAAGAAAAACTGTTCATCTTCTTACAGACATTGGAGGAGATACAATCATTCTCAATGGAACACAAATATACACAGTAGTATCAAAGAAGAAACGTGGCTAGTATAACAGAACATGTTTTTTGGTAGTTTCAAAACATAGGACCAGGAAGGGTAAATTGACGCCAAACCATCCAACTACTGTCTGTCAGCCTTACCAGGTTGGTTAGACAAGAAACATAATCAGATACACTAATTCTATTTATTGTAAAGCCACATTAACAGAATCTGGCAAGTCTGAAAATAGAATTATCCAGCTGTCACTTTTAAAGTCAGAGAATTTAAACAGAGTCCCTTTGCTCTTCCCACTATACTACTGTGGGCTATACTCTCTCTTATCTGACCATTTGACCAGCATCTCTTCACCTGATTTCCCAAGGTCTTTCCCACATACCATTACATTGTTTCTCTCTTCCCTACTCTCAATAATCTGGAGTAGCTGTTTCATCACAAATAAAGAACACACCTCTCTAAGCTAGTTGGATGCCTTGGATACCCTCCCTGATTCTGAGATGGTAATGGCATCTACCTGTACAGTTGGTAAATGCCACTTCATCCACTACTTTTAGAATCAGCAAACTGCTTATAAGGTGAACAGCTGACCTTCTAGAAATGCTTGTGATGGTGCTGCCCCCAGGAAAAGAATCAATGACTGAAGCAGTGAGTCTCCCTTCTACCTCAAACTGTGAGACCTCTTAGGTCTCATGTACATATCTAGTTAATCCATTCTCTTTTCAATCCTCCCTTTAGCTTCCTTATTCAGCTGTCATTCTCTTATGATACTGAGCAATCCTGCTTTCGTACCAATTTGCATAATATTGGTGCAATATTCTCAAGTTACTGTGTTTCAGCCTACAGTAACACCGTAATCACTGTGAAGTTTGTATTGAATCAAGACTTCATCTAAGAATTCTCTTGTATATTCTCCTTGAATAGAATTGACTAGGAAGTGAAAAGATGGGAGATGTAATAGTGTGATTATGTTCCTTGTTTTAAGGCATCTATTTTATTTTTAGCACTTTCTTGTAAATTGACTTGGTTGAGACCTTAAGACATGCACTGTAATCCTTTTGCACATTTTCTGTTGGGTTGTGTTTCTATTGTGTTTCATGAATATAATGGTATGGATGCTGTAATGATAACAGCATTACTCAATATGGTTTTTCATCTTTTGAAAATTTGAATGTGTTGTTTCAAAATGCACACGAGCATAAACACAGCTCTCTTTAAAGCATCTACATCTTTTTTTACGCTTCATATAAACTTGAAAAAAAAGGCAAAGCTGTTTTAACAAGTTGAAAACATGTGACTGCTTTAAAGAAATGCTGCAAAGTATTTCCATGCAGAATGAAGCAACCTCTCCAAATCATGTTCAAGTATGTGCAGTGGTATTGTACAATATGTAAATAGAGATAATGCTTGCACTAAAAATGGTTTATAATTGATACGTGCAATTTTATTTTTTAAAGTAGAACTGAACTTAACAGTAAACATTAGAGCCTTTCATTATATCAAGCAGTGCCAATGTAAAGTTGATCATATTAAATCCTGTAAACAATTACTAGTAATCTGGTAAATACAAGTGGCATTGTTTTAAAGCTATCTGCATTTAACTAATTAGTCCTATGAAATTCTGATCAACCTCCCCATAATTGATATAAATATCATTCCTTACAATCTGTTCTTAATATAATACTTTCTTTCCCTCCAGTGAATCTTATTAGGTGAATGCTTTGCATAGAAAATTAAAGAATTCAGATTACCTTAAAAGGGGGGAAATAAAGAGGATTTTTACTGTAAGTCCATATCCTATTTTTCCATGTCTCAGATTAGTAAAATTAAAAAAAAGAAGAATCTAGTTCTTAATTTTTATTACATTTGATTATTTCCTTCATGCTGTATATTAGGAGCATATAGTTCCTATTAAAATTTATGTTTGAACAAATTTTAATCATTTGGTAATTGAAATATCATGTGCGATTCTATGGTTTATTCTATAGTTTTGTGCAAATATTGGGTTGGATGGGCCTTGGAGATCATCTACTCTAACTCCATACCATACTCTAACTCCATACTTTATTTTTTTCAGCTCATATTAATGAAGTTATTTCTGAATTCCTCTGCTCCTGCCATCCTCCCCCCCTCTCTCTCCCCCCCTCTCATTATTTATATATAAGCCAACAACTAAACTCCACGTTCAGAAATATTTGTATTCTTCTAATTGCAAAAAGCAATTTGCTCTTTTAAAACATTGAAACTATTTTTCTAGACTACTGATTATTCTTTTATAAAGCCTGATTCTGACTCTAGTTCAATACTTTTGAATTTTGCGGCAGAATAATGAATTGCTTCAGGCTGAATATCCTGGCTCTTCCTCTCTCTGGGAAGACACTGTTTATATATCATGCAGCCTGTCTTGAGCTATAAGCTAGTTAAGCATTTAAGCATAGTGGAAAATACTATTTGGTCACCAATACTAAGACATGATTCAGTTGCCACTAGTTTCTATACATGAGATGTAAATGAAATGTACATTTCATTTACATGCAGGAAAATGAATTAGGCTACTATCTCTCAGGATACTGTAATACATATTTTTTTCTTAATACATGATCCATTGCTGTGAATGATCTCTTGTTTACATTTATTTAAATATATATCATACCTGGATTCACTTCTTAAGAGCTCTGCTTTTCATTTTTATGGGGAAAATGTTATGCTTTTGTCTGTTTTAGGCTGCTTTATGGCGTACTCCTCCAAGTTCTTTTGCTAAGAGCCATCCTCTATTTCACTAAGGAATATTCATGTTTTTACTGTTGATATTGAGTTTTTGCAACAGCACTATTCACTTATTAGTGTGAATACTTAAAAAGTGTTAATCTAGAGATTGTCAGATACCACATCAGAGCTATCTCTGTTTTCTTAAATCTTAGATAACTTGTTGTATATTTTTTGTTCTCACTTTAATTCAAAAAGTTGCAATTTTCTAACCAGAAAACTCTGGCTTTAAATTTTAACACCATTTAAACATATGCCACACCGCCAATATTAATTAAGCTTACTTAATTAAATGATTGCTGCTTCACAGAAATCATTGACTAACTTAAGAACTAAATAATGATGTAATTGAATTTAGCAGTGCTGAACAAAGGCAGTATGCTAAAAGCATTCAAGACAGTTTGCAATCAGGTCACCTTGCTAAATAAATTTCATACATAACCTTTGTCAGATTGCTTATAGATGTAACAGAACAACTTTTCCTGAAACTGGGCTAAATGAAGTATCTAAACATTAGGTCATAACATGTCAATGTGCTTACAGTTCCGATCTTAAGGGTCTTTTAGATTGAAGCCAACAACAAGAATATTCATTTGAATGCTTCCTACATTTTTCCCCTACATCATTTTTTTTTCCTTTTGTGTCATTTGAAGAGTCAAGCAATCGGAAATATATGGGAAATCTTGAATCCTGGAATAACTTGCCGTTAAATCATAACTATTGCTTTAGATACCTTGAATGAAAAAAAATCCCTGTACATTCATTTTAAATACTAGATTTAGAAGGCAGGATCCCCTTCTCTTGCATTCATTTGCCCATCTGACCAGATCAAATAGGAGCAATTTCCTTCATCTCTATAGGATTGCCACCTGAGAAGGCCTTGGAAGGAAGCATTTTCAGAAGCTGCCCCCAATTTTTAGAACTCCCTTTGGAGCTGTGTTCCTCTGGTCTTTAGGACCACGGTGAACATTTAAGTTGTTCTGTGTTGCACAAGAGGGGGTATATTATGACTGAAAGTGAGATTTGCAAGTGATGACATATTTATTCTTTTAAAAAACATCCTTTTTTGATTTTGTTATATATATTTTGTCTGGAGAAGTGGTCTTTTATTTTAAGACTATTAGCCACACATAGCTTCTGGAAATAGATAGCAAACAAGTAATACAAATAAATGAACCTCTGTGTGTGGGGCCCAGTGAAATTGCCTTAATTGGCTCTGCCATAGCTCACTTCAGTTTACTTAGTGAGGCTGTATGAGTTCTGAAGTAACCAACTGGGAAGCTGTTGGCAATATACCAAATCTAGGGGTAGAAATCTTTAACATTTGAATCTGACAGAAGGGGATGCAGCAGAATTTGAGAAGAATTACTGGGATCAAGGAAAATCTATTTTCTGGGTTACAATTTGCAATTCGGGTGTTTCAGAAAAAATGGAAAGCAGAAACTCAAGTAAAACTGTAAGCAGGAGATTGTAAGCAGAAGAAAGATGAAATTGTCTAATATCAAAAGTGCTCCTCAGGGTTAGTATGATCACGTAATGTTTTGGTTCTCAACATTTCCTACAACCTTGTGCATCAAACAAATAATGTGGCAATGTTGGAAAGCCTGGGCCTGGAAAATAAAAATTATACCAAATAATTCTGTTTCTCTGCATATATGTGTGAAAACAGTGACCTGATAATGAACAGAAAAACCAAAAGATAGATTAATGAATTAATATAAAAATGTTCAGAAAGTTAATGTGCAATTTTAGTACAGACATTTCTACAAAATTGATAATCATCTTCAAGCTAAGGGATATCAATTAAATCAGTTTGTTAAATTGTATTATAAAGGAATAAATTAGTTAAAAAGCACTTTGAATAACAGCTAATCCTAAATAGTTTTGCTTGAAAAGAATTCCCACTCTTTTTACATCCCATCCCATGCTGCCTTGTTAATTAGGTTCTCTCTGTTTGGCAGTGATGCATATTATATTGGTTTTAGTCAAGTCAACATTTAATTTCAAAACCACACACACACACACACGCAAAACACCAAAGTATTTGTAGGCTATTTTTATTAATAAAATATTTCCAAGAAGTGAAAATAATAAGATAAAACATAGTAATTAAATAGGAACAATAATAGCCAATGGTGTGATACCACAAAACCATGTGCACAAACATACAAGTGATAACAATCGATTCAACAGTACAGTTTAAGCCAGTGGTTCTCAACCTTTCTAATGCCGTGACCCCATAATACAGTTCCCCATGTTGTGGTGGCCCCCAAGTGGGTGTGGCCACCAATAAGAGGGAGTAGGACAGCTAGGGAAAAGGGAAAAAATGGCGGACAGCGTGGTTTGGCGACCCCCGTGAAATGGTCGTTCGACCCCAAGGTTGAGAACCACTGGTTTAAGCTAATAGAAGCATATCTTTCAAAACCTTCTTAAAAGACTTTAGAAGGTGCCTCATAAATCTTCAGGAGAAATGCATTCAAATTACTGCACTATCTTTTTCTTTCTCACTTCTATCTTAAATTACCAGTGAAGAAGGCAGGTCATTTCTTTCTTGCAGTAAATGCACATTTGTATATACAGTGTTGAGCCAGCAGTAACGCCCAATTCCAACTTCTTGGGAGATGTAGTAATAAAAAACCAAGATTAACTGTTTCAATAAAATCAACTGAGGAATAATCTTTAAATTTGTTCTTTCTCTCTTTATACAGTATACCTACTATGGTAGGAATAGGATGGGCTGTTTGTTTGCTATTAGACTGCCTTTGCATTCATTTTGTAGTTTCCTGTTATTCTTATAAATATGGACATGCAGAATGGAGAAGAGACAGATGGATTATGCCATGCTGGGACATTGGTGTTGGCTGAGGGGAGAGTGGGTGGGAGGGAGGGAGGGAAGAAAAGTTGTGGGAAAACAAGTGAGCAGGCCAGAGTAAGAGCATGGACAACAGCCTTACTCTATTTCTCTGTAAAAACATTCCGTGATGTCTACAAATTTTGTTTCAGCTGAAACCCAAAATAATAAAACTGTTCTAGGTTTTGTTTCTGCTGAACCACAGCTAATCCAAAATGATTTGGCAGAATTTAAGGAATATGATATTTTATTGGAGTTCTAACTTTTTTTTTTTACATTTGATGAAGACTCTTAGATAAATTATTTTTTTAAAACATGTATACTGTTTTATGTGTTAAAACCTATTCTGCAAGACAGTCATGTCAAACATTTTGAAGCAAACAATTCAGATTTAATATTACTACACAAGTAGTCCACAATAGACCACTCAAAAGGATTATTTTAATTTTCATTAGTGTATATTTTATATTTTTATTCTCAAATTTTATCTTTTATGGAATTGTATGTTTTACTTCCTCAAATGATCAATGAAGACTGCTTCACTACTGAACACAGTAACATACAATTTTGACAATAAGCATCAAGGATTTAAGTTCTATATGCATATTTTATTGTTTAGCTCCTTCTGAGAAAAAGTCTTTATGGTAAGAATTATTTGTATTATAGATTCTTTTGCATCATGTTAATACCCTTGATTACAAATGGAAATGTGCAATTTAAAACTTAACAGGTAATGTGTTGCATATAATTTTTGCATTGAATAAAGATAATTCATTTTAATAACATTAGACTACTGAAATATTTATAGAACTATCTCATGATATAAGAGTTATTATATAAATCCAGGTTTCAAATATTAGGAATTTTGAAGGAGTGCACATACTACTTGCATGGTGAATGGTTGAACTGTTGAACTATTTTGTAGATTTTAATTTATTATCTATGTTTCATGGATTAAATTGTACCTCAGGCCTTTTTTCCTCATTACCTTTCCTTTGTAAGATAATGACAACTTGGCATCATTGATAAATGTTTAAAAAACTACTGAATCCCTTTGCACTGAATTGACATTTTGTCATTCTGTATATAACATATAATTGTGCCATGTTTGTTTTGTGGGGCACTGCACACCTATAAATGTACTACTATTCTTTGTGTTCTACAAATTTCATAGGGGATTAGAATTGCCTCAAGGACACACTGACTTTTATTTTTAAATAAAGTTTTTAAATGTAGTTGGTATTGTTTATTTAAAATATCTACTGAACTACCTAATGTGACACACAAAATAGTTTTTGTATATGTAAATACATTTTCATGTAAACCGTATTTTTATTACAATTGTTTTAATTATTTGTGGAATTAAAACTTATTCAGTCAGATGAAGATTAGAACAGCAGTGAAATCTGTAGCATATCACCTTATAGGAAATAAAAACTTACCTCCCCCCCCCCGCCAGATTAGAGGAGATGTAATCATTAGATCCAGTTGATTTCTCCAAGAAGATGTTATTTCGAGATACTGTGTTGGCATGATAGGCAAATGTAAAATGGGTCACAAAGCCTGGGTTCATCATTGCAGGAGATTGAATGAAGAATTATAGCAATGTGACAGATTTTTCAACTTCCATGAATAGGTTAAAAGTAGTTTGTTACTCTATCCACAACTATTTGCACTTTGACTTATTACAATGTAGAAAAATTGACACAAAGTAGTATAAATGAATCTTCTATTTAGCACCAGGTATTCCCTAATAAGTATACCTACAAAGATCCTGGCATAGTCAGATAAAGATGTTCTTGGCACTTGACCCAAGAATAAGCTTTCAGTCAAAATAAAAGGAAATTTAAGATATAAAAGGCAGTCAGAGACGCTTGCACTTTGGGGCGCTTAAGTGTATACCATCTGGAAAGTTCTCTGCAACAATGGACTGGTTCCAGTATTGTTTATTGCTTGAAGGAGCCTTTGGCAGCAGAATGGGCACATGTTTTAGAAATATTTCTCTTGTGCCTCTTTCTGACCTTCAAACTTTATAGCAAATAAACATATGTAATCATTGCCTATACTCCTTAGGCATCATTATTACCCATACATCCTAAAATAACCTATTGGTTTGGCCAGTAAGTGGTACTAAAGCAAGATTATGATACATGGCTAATAAGAGATATGTTTAGCCAAAGTAATGACAAAGAATAACCTGAATAATTTTTATGTAGCAGTATTAAGAAAATGCGTGATTTTTTTTCCCAGCTAAGAGTCAATGCAAGTCAAAACAACTAGGATTCTCACTGAGAAAGGAGTTAATATATCTCATATTTTAATTCTGAGTCTAGAAATTTTATGAATGACTTTCAGACCATTGTTTGCTTAATTTTTCATTTTTAACAGTATTTGTTGGAATATTCATGAACAGGAAGAGTCATGTGGTAACTCAGTCAGCCAATGTGAAGAAAGTGCTACTGAGTCTGTGCAAAAAGAGTATTGAGTTAGGAGCTGGATTTCCAGTCTCAGGGTTTTGTCTCTGGTCTGTCTCTGTAAGAAGTCTTCATTAAGCTATGTTGCTGTAAAGAAGAATGGTATTGTAAATATTTTTATATAAATATAAAGTTGTTTGAATCAGCTAAATGCAGTCAACTGTGAGAGCTTCTGATTTATTTTTCACCAATAGAGAAATTAAAATTCTCTAACAGTATTTCAGCCAACAAGCATAACCGTTTAAAATATTTCAGCCTACAAGAGTATACTTTGAGAGACACCATTTCTCATCAAGAGATTGCAGTGTGTAATGTCTAGAATTCATCATGAAGTGATAAATCAATTTTTTGACCACAGCAAAAGGCTAGAGAATCAAAACTTTTTCTGCAGCACTAGCAAATTTTGATAGCTTTGTAAAACATGTCTTTTCCCCATTCTACATTTACATGACAATTATACATATACATATATACTGTGTATATATATATATATATATATATATAGGTCTTTGGTTGTTCGGGTTTTCTCCCGCGTAAAATTGGAAGTGTCTTGGCAACGTTTCGACGAAGTCACATGACGAATGTGACTTCATCGAAACGTTGCCAAGACCCTTCCAATTTTACGCGGGAGAAAACCCGAACAACCAAAGACCTATATACAAATACCCGCGAAAACCTCAGAAAACTATATATATATATATATATATATATATATATATATATATATATATATATATCATCAAATCATTTGAAGATTTCAAAGTCAATTACAAAATATGCATAGAGAAGCTAATACCATATACATCCTATAAGCAACCTAAAGCTATTTACATTTAGTCTTAAACTTGCTGAGCTGTATGTAATTTCCTCATTTTTTAAAAAAGGACAGGAACACTCACTATTCTTTGGCAACCCTATCATCCATGGCTGCTGCAGCGATGCAGTCCTATGCATTCAAAATCGCAGCAGGTTCCATTAAACAGGGATTTTTACAGAATGTTTCAGGATAAGGAAAAGAGTGAAACTGATGCAAATGAAAATTGTCTTCATATCCTGCAATATTTAGTTTCTAAGAATGGCACCTCTGGAAGAGATGTCACCTGGAATCAAAATAGATGGTCAAAACAGTATCAGTCTGAGAACTTTTTAGCGTGAAAGAAAAACTCTGAAAGTTAATCATGAAAGTAACACAAAAAAAATTATCATCCAAGTTAAAGTTAACTCGTTATTAAGTCAATGGTGGTAGAATTTCTACAGTGCTTAGTGACCATAATGTGGATGGCAAAGAAGTAAAAGTTGTTTTGTTTCCTTGGTTTCAAGAAGGTAAGATTGTCAGTGCTAGAGAAGCAACGATTCATCCCAAGTGGAAGAGTGATGTCACATTTTCTAAAGACAATGAAGAATATAACAAAAATCAGAATCCTAAAGGCATTCGACTTGAGCAAGTTGAATAAGAGGGAAAGAACTCCTTCAAATACTTTAAGTTATATATTTTAAAAAGGCAGGAAAAAAATCCTAAATGATAATTTTAGAGATAAATATTACGAATAACTTGGACTATAGTCAATGAAAGTTGGCAACTTCCTTGAGGGAAGAGCAATAAGCAGAAATTTAGGGCATGCGGCGACAGTCCAGGAAAAAGAAAAGTTATGCTTGGGAGACTGAGAAAATTAAGGAGAATATTTGAAGCTCAGGGCTGAAATGAGGAGAGAGCACCAAGGACCCCTCAGACTGAGGAAAGTAGAACGGGAAAGTGAACGGGCGCATTGAGGGATGGGACTAAGCTAGGTACTTTTCCGAGAGACAGCTCGAGATAGCGGGCGTTTCCCACGCACTCAATAGGAGTTCTGCACAGAACACCTAACCAAGGAAATTAACACCAGAAGGAAGAACTTTCAATCCCGAAAGATTCCAAATGCTGTTTCTTTACCACAAAAGCGACCTCGGCAACAACACGATTGGTTCTAACGCTAGAAAAGAAGGAACAAGCCCCGCCTCCGATCTTCCCGCGTCACCTCGCGCTTCGATTCCCATTCCAACGCGGCAATCCCTTTTCCGCATTCCCGTGGTGCTTAGCGACGAAAACCTAAACCGATGAGGGGTCCGACCTGCAGTTTACAAAATGGAAAGGTAAAAGTGCATACGGATCCCGAGAGGTCTCAAATAAAAGCAAAGGGGCGGGGCAATAATCCCGAGGCGCCATTTTTAAACAGCCGAGGCACCCGACGCCTGCTCTGAACTGAAAAAAGGGCCGGTAAGGTTAGGATACTTTCGGAGACATTTGACAAGTCGCGGTTTTCTTCTTCAAATATGACTTTACTGCAAAATTTCGTAATGTACAGGGTTGTTTTTAATCAATTCATAAGCTTTCGCGTTAAGTCTGCGACAGCCTTTCCCGGCCTACTAGATATTATCTTTCCTTGGCTGGAAAATCTCGAATTTATAATGTTGATACTTCAGAAATGACGTTTTCCTTTGCTGACTGATGAGGAAAAAAATACTATCGGGTGTGGTCTTTTACTTGATAATCACTTGAATGTTGATCTGTACAACATAGGATTTATAGCTGAGCAGCTGCTTATGAGATTGTGCTGAATCAGATTTAATGTGACAGGATCTTTCACCACCTGAAGTTTAGAAGGAAAAAAGGCATGAAAACTTTGTATTGTAACACTCCACAGCTTACTTATTTTTGTATGTAAAACAAAATTCTACAAACTTCTGTTTCTGTCCTTTGTTAGGTTGATAGTGAAAATAAGAATATCCTACAAACAATAGATTTATACTGATAATTGTACCCAAAGTATGTTATCTAAAATGACTCTCAATTTCCCATTAAGCCACATTGATGCTTGTTTTGACATTGCTGTTTTTTGAGCCACGAAACAATCAGAAGTTTTTGTACATTCATTATCACCCTTAAAATGCTGAATTAGTGTTTTGTATTTACTCTTTTATTATCATGAATAAAACAAATGATTTAATAAGAATTAGAACTGGGGAAGGAATAAATATACCACTTCCTAAAAGATCTATATCTTTCACCATAGCTTCTTGACATAGGCTTGCTTTTATCACAACAGTGATCTTTAGTTTTGCTGTTAGTATCACAAAACCTTTCAATTTTTAGATAATGAATAAAAAAGCCAAACTTTGTTAACACACTAAGCCAATATTATTAGACACTGCAATGCTCTAGGCTTGCAGCTTTGATTGGTAAATTGTTTTAAGAAACATAGAATTAGGAACTTTAAATTTCACTTTAGACTTGGCACAAGTTTAGGCAGAGTGGAATTGCTCTCAAAGCCTACTTTGCAGAAGTCAGCTGCTGCCAAGACATGCATAGTCAGTTTTTTTTTAAAAAAAAATCTTCTCCCTAAATTGCTTGCAATCAAATCTTGAGGAGGGTGTGACCCACAATTTGAGCACCTTGTGCTAAACTATACTGTGATTTCTTTAGAGAATTCTTATGAAGATAGTCATTTTTGGTAGTCCATAATACAAAATTTAGAATTGTATATAAATCCAATAAATTGTACTTTATTAAGTAATCTAGTGAGTATCTTTCAGTAGTTTGTATGAAAAGGAAGACGTGTTCAAAAGTGAAAGAAGGGGGATAGGTATCCTCATCTGTTTCATTGTACAGCCCCGGCTGTAATGGAGTGTGTCACAATGGAAAATAAATTACCCATATTTTAGATAGAGAAATTGTTTTATTTTTATTTCTAAGTATTTAGAAAAATTCTCACAAAATGTCAGTAAAATCTGAATAATTTTATTCTATATTTTTTCTTACTAAATCATTAAATTTAACAGTTAATGTACAATTTTAAAAATAGTTTACAAAGAAAAGTAAATTTGAGCATTATATCATAAATAAAATGTTTAAATAGGGAGTCCCCTACATATTACTATATACAGTGGTACTTCAGTACTTGACATTAATTGGTTCTGGGAGGCATGCTGAGTACTAAAAACAATGTGTGCCAAATAAACCAGGTGACTTACCACATGACCCTTTGTTTTGGTTAGGAGGAATTTTCTGGCTGTTGGCTGTCCTTTTTCCTATGTCAATGACCTTCCCAGTATGGTCGATTTCCTGTCTGCCCTCTGCATCTGTCCCCTCTTCCTTTTGAATGTGCTAGATACCAAAGAAACTACAAATACTGGGACAATATTTTCACATCAAAATATGTCAAGTACAAAATTTGATGAGTTTTGAAGCAGTCAAATACTGAGGTACCACTATAGTTTTCATATATTTTGTATTTATATTTAATAGTTAGATTTGTATTTCACCTTTTCCCACGAATTCAAGGCAGTATGCAAAGTACTCACTCCAAATTTTCTCATATAGTCTTGAGAAGTAGGTTTGCTTAAGAAAGAGTGACCAACTTAAAGTCATGCAGCAAGCTTCTTTACTAAGGTCTTATTGATTATGGCAGCTCTATTTTTAATGTTCAATATTAATGTTTAATATTCAGTTGAAACTCTATGTATTTCAGACAATTTATAGGTAACAAAGTTGCACAGCCAAGGGTAGAAAGGTATTTTAAGGATGAAAATACAAAACATTTTACAATTTTTAAAAATTAACAGCAAAAAGAGCATTATTCTATTTCAAAGTTTTATCTTTTAAAATATGTTTTTCTTCCTTAAGATAATTTTAAATCCTGAAATGTACACTATATACTTTGTTACTTCTAGATTTAATGTTCATAATGATAGGATATTTTAGCAAGAAAGAAGTAAATTATTCAGATGTTATAATAGCTGAGTTTCTGTATAATTAAACCAAATACGTGTCTGGAAATTCTCACACATCCAAGTCATGATTGTCCCAATGGTGCTTTTTCAAGAGGCAACTGGACTTTCTTGTTTTTCTTTGAAGACGTTTCGTTTCTCATCCAAGAAGCTTCTTCAGCTTCTTCAGAGCTGAAGAAATTTCTTGGATGACAAGCTAAACCTCTTCAAGGAAAAACAAGAAAGTCCAGTTGCCTCTTGAAAAAGCACCTTTGGGTTAAACCAGATACATTCTCATCAAAGGATATGGTCAAGTTGATTGGCTTTCATGCAAAGTTCACAGTATCCCTCAGGAATAGCTCTCTTACACCCATAGGGACATCCAATACTCTTGTAAAGAAAAAAAAGTTTGGGTAATGGTGAATTACATGTATTGTTCATAAGTTAGCATATTTAGTTTACTGTGAATTGAACTGAATTGTAATGCATGAATGTAGATTTTTAGTGAATGTCTGTTGTTTAGTGGAAAAATGAAGTTTTGCAACATGTATTCAAGAAAGAGTTTATCATGATGTAGTAACTATTAATTGGGTGCTTTTTTGTTTGTACAGATAATTTGGTCTCTGGGGATGTCCTTATGAGAGAAAGCAGTCTCTATGACGGTGATAGTCTTGCACTGACAGCATTTTTACCTGATTGTCATCTCATTAGTATTCAGTCAAAATGGATGCTTTGCCGAATATCCTCTTTCCAGTGGGAGGGAGTGGTGATCTCGTCAGTTCACAAGCAGAAGTGCAAAAACTGTTAATTGATGAAAGGATGCGGTGTGAACATCATAAAACAAATTATCAAACTCTAAAAGCAGAACATACTAGGTATCACGTTTACTTTAATAAAAATGTATTAGTTGCAATAGATTGAATATATCAAAGCTATTCTTTTGTGAACTTTTTATAATAATGTGGTTTAAAAAGGTGAACTTGTATGATAAGCCATAACACAAGAACAGTTTTCCCACAGAACAGATTCTAAATGGCTGTAAGAATTCTATTGCTATTGTTTTGTGTAAAATAGGTCTTAGTTTCTTGAGCTTAGTATGGAGAAAAGCAATTTTACTATTTTAAGCCTTATTAACATGTTTTAGCAGGGAAAATATTTTAGTTGTCATATTTTATTAACAAAACTTAAGTATACAGATCTGAAACCATTCGATATTCTGTCACATTTTATTCTATTTCTCTTTGTTATTTTGGCTGCAAGTTATGGATGGTTAGTCTTTTGCAAAACCTTTGGTAAAAGTCTCTTCATGTACACTACAAAGCATAAAACAGCTGCTTGGAGTTTTCACATGGCTGCCTTTATGGTCCCCTAACATATTCTGGGCATATGTGAAGGACATTTCTGAGGTAGCTGGTGAAGCAAAGTGAGTACTGCTTAGGTTTGCCAGCTGTCCTTGAAAAAGTATCTTCTATGATTATGCACACATGTACAGAAGTCCTTGAAAGGACTAAAAAGCAACACCAAATTTTCAAGTACCTCCTTCATGCATATATTTGTTGCATGATTTAAAATTTTATATTTCTTTTTGCAGGTTACTTGATGAGTATACTAAATCACAAAGTGAGTTGAAACAGCTGTTACACGAAAAGCAAACTGTCCATGATAAATTTCAGTTGCTCCTTGCTGAACTTAGAGGAGAATTATTAGATAAAACTAGAGAAGTAGAGGAATTAAAATCACAGGTAAGACAATATTTACTTCTAAGCTTTGAAAATGTCAACTTCTAGTATTGTATAATACTATAACCTACCATAACCTATGGGCCTGATAATTTATAGTTAGCATATTTTCATCTATGCCTATTTTTGTTAAATGGACTGGTATGTCAAGAACTGCTGTGGCTACTCCAGAGAAAGGTTACTTTTTCAAATTAAATGTTGGTTTTTCATATTATATTTCAAATTATTTTTGGCCATTTCAAATCATTTGCCAATATTAAGGACTGCTGTTGCAGTGGAATCTTTAGATTTTCTTTGGATTAATAGAGCTAGTTTCATTTTTTAAAGAATTAAAATATTTTACTATTGCAGTGAGTCATGAAAAATATTTTTCAGCCAATATGGGGAACAAACAAAGTATTACCTTTGGGAGTGTTATACTTCACACTTCCCTTTCTTTCCATGTGTCAAAAAAATTGTCATTGCATATTCTTAAAAAGCATCATAGGTTGTCACAGTTTTCTATGGTTTATTATGTCAACTTAGTTTGATTATTATCCACATCCAACTTTTTGGGAATAGTTGAAGAATTGTGTAAAATTATGCTTCTTTTGTAAATGTTTTACTCATCTGATTTGTTTTTAGTTTAGAAAATTAAATTTGATTAGAAATAATTTAAGAGAATTAATTTTATGGCTTGTAGACAGACCTAAGAGGGTTTGTGATTTTGGTCATATAAATGATGTTTTATACTATTACTCCTCCAAAAGCTCATAGGAGCTATATTACTGTTCCTGTTTTCATTTTATCCTCATGAAGGTAATGCAGGATGAAAGATAGTTGCTATAAAGTCATGTGAAGTTATTTTGTGGGTTTTTGGTGTTATGCTTTACTAAGTGTGTTAGGCAAATCCAGCACTGTAATTTCCCCCATGGATTACTTCCCACTAACCCCAATTCTGTTCCCAGGGCTTCTGCTGCTATTAATTTTGATTTGGTTCTGCAGTGTACTTACTTGCTTCTTCCCATCCCTGCTAATGTGTAGTTAGTCCACTCATCAAGTAATGGCCAATGCCCTGTGATTCCTTCAAATTTGTTTGTGACCCTCTAGATTATTTTTATCTTCACAAAACGTTGGGAGATAAAGTGAAATAGAGACCCACTGAAAGTCATTCAGTGAACACTTCAGTAGCACTGCATTTTAGTTATTTGCTTTATAGCTATTTGTACCATCCTGTAGGTAATAACTCCTCAGAAGCTCGAATTGCTGAAAGCACAAATACAACATGAATTTGATACACCTATGAGAGAACGCTTTTGCAAGCTGGATGAAGTAAGTAAAATGGAAAGGATTTTATTATAAGAGCAATTTGTTAAATGTTTACTGAAAATATGAAAGCAAGATTATTTGGTGGATTTATTTTGTTGATGAGAAGGGGTTTTTTTAATGCATAAATCAGATATCTCCTAATCAGATCCTGCCTGTTTTCACAGTTAATTTAAAACTATATGAGTTGTGTATTTTTAAGGTTTTCTCATTATCAGTTGCTTTCCAGGTTTCCTAAATGCTTCATGTTTTTCTTCAAAATCCCATTAAATATATTGCTTGTTTGCCTAAGGCAAACATTTAAAAAAATCTTATATTTTTCTAGCATGAGTGCAATATTTATTACAGACTAGTAGGATAATGAAAATAGGTTGAAATCTACAATGGACCAAACCTGCTACAAGAAAAGACATAGAACATCTCACTCTGGCTTGGCTCTGTTTCATGCCCATATAACTTAGCTATGATTATACAGGTAGTCCTTGGTTTATTAATGTAATTGAGCCCAGAATTGTAATTGCAAGTCAAGAGATCACTGACTGGACCGTATTTGACATTTTAAACCACAATTAAGATTGATATTATTTGTTTATTTTATTTTTTCTCAATGACTTAAGCTATTTAAACATTAGAGTCTTAATTATTTTTAATCAACACCGTATAAATATAAATTCCACTGTATTAGAATAATTAACATGTACATTTTACACCAATGCAATAATGTTTAATTTTTAAACAAAATCCATTAATATTAAGCATAACCAATCCTACAGTTGAAATGTTACGTTTAACTAATATTTTTTAAAAGTTCATCTATATTTTGGTTTCTAATAAGTCCTGCTTCTTTCCAGAGTGGCATGTTTGACATTTTATTTACATCATTTATGTAGTTGCCCATTTCACACAATTCTAGCAGTTTACAAGACTGGAAGCAAGCAAGCTCTTTGAAATAGTTTGCTTTTAAAAAGAGACAGAACTCTCTCCAGGGGTTTGACACCAAGGGTTCCTTAATTGAGCTCCATGAAGAAACTGCAACATCTTGATCTCAAATAATTTTAATGTTGCTGGGAAATACAATGAAGTACAAGCAGCTTTCCTTACAACTCTTTAGTAAGCTATTAATATAAAACTACCTCATGTGGTTCTTCAGTAAGAACACTAAAATAATAAAAACTTATAATTCTAATTCTGTTGCTACATGTAATTTGTCCATTTGGAAGGCCAAATTTTTGTATTTTTGTTTGCTCCAGTTCAATCACACATGTTGTTTTTAATTTAGGAAGTAGAAAAATATAGAACAGAATATAACAAACTTCGTTATGAACATACTTTCCTCAAATCAGAATTTGAACATCAGAGAGAAGAGCATGCCCGTGTATTAGAAGAAAATAAAATAAGATATGAAGCTGAGGTAAGTCCTAATATAAAATTGTATCTGTAGAATCATATTTTAGATTTTTTAAAAGAGATTGATCAGCGTATCCAGCTTACAGTATTATTCTATGTTTGTTGGTAACTTCATTTTTTATTTCATTGAGCTTAATCCCAAATAGGTTTGTTTAGGATTTTAATTTTAAATTGTAATCATGCTTTGAGATGTGTTAGTGGATTACTTTGTTTTTCTTCTCTTCATTTGTGAAATGAAAGTAATAGGGCTGTATACTGAACATAATTTTCAGTTCAGGGTCCATTTCAGAAAAAGTTGTTATTGATCAGATTGAAACAGGCTGTCTGCTTTAGCTTGATACAAGACAAGATTTATCCCACTGACTAGCATGCAAGGAACACAAATGGCTCATCTTTTCCCCTTATAGAATGAAATAAGCTTTGAAGAAATTTAAGGAAACTGAGAAATTGAAGACAAGTGTTAGTTATTTAGCTCGAAACAGTCTTGTGGTGAAAAAATCTTTTCAAATGTTTATTTAAAGTGTGTATATGGGAAAAGGTACTGCAATGCACAACGAGCATAGGACAGCAGTATTACTGGCAATGTTCAGGGTGCTAATACTATTACTGCTGCTTCTGTGATAGGAAGAAAGCTATAAATCATGGCACAGCGAATCATTTTATGATTATAAAATCAATAAAATAAGTTATTTGTCTCTATCATCTTCCTAATCCTGGTGTTTTATTAAAAATGGACAAAAGGAATGATTTTTTTGCAAACAAATGATTATCAGATTGAGTGTCTTCCTCTTTATAGAAGCACAGCAAAGAACAGAATAATTCATAAAATGTGTCTAGTTTTGGTTACTTTGTAGGGATCCTCTTAAAGCATAAACTGTGTCCTGCTGGACCAGACCCCTGGCCCATGTACTCCAGCAGTCTGTGTTTACAGTAGCCAATGAACTATGCAAGGAAGCCTATTAGTCTCCCAGCAGATACCTTCAGAAACAATAATCATCCCCTTGACTTCCATGAATTAATCCAATCTTTTTTGAAGTTAGCCATGCAGGTAGAGAGAGAGTCACTTTGAAATAGAGGTTAAGGCACCAGACTAGAAACTGGGAGATAGGAATTCTAGCTCTGCCTTAGACATAAGGCCAGCTGGATGACTTGGGCCAGTCTCACAGCCCTAGGAAGGAGGCAATAGCAAGCTGCTTCTGAAATCTTGCCAAAAAAGCGTGCAGTTGTCCAGGCAGTTGGCAGGAGTCAACAGTGACTCAGTGGTACACACAGACACACAAGCTGGTAGCTAGCCTCATATCTCGGGATAGGAAATCCTAAAGTTTAGTTATGCTTTGAGTAAAAAAAAAAATATCCTGATTCTTCAAGGATTCAGAATAATTCAATGTAATTAGCTAACTTGGCTATTCCTCTAATGTTTGATTGTAAATCCTTTATAAATCTGAGGAAAATGTTAGAAACATTTTTAAAGGCACAATCCCAGGCCATTTCTGTCTCTATGAATACAGATTAAACCTAAATCTGCCTGCTTGAATTCGTATTTTAGATTTTGTCTGAATTTGATATATATAAGTGATTTAACAGATGTACTCACACATTAGAAGTATTATTCCAAATATGACAAAGAGATATTTCTTGTCCTCCTGCTTTAGCCATTCTCTGCATGCTTTATACTTTGAGCACCCCCTTCCTCCCCCCATTCCCTAATGCTAATTGCTTATCAACCACATTTCCTCTTTGACAGCTATTTTAATAAAGTATGATGAGGTCTGGTCAAAAAATAAATCTCATGTGTGATGGATTCTCATATTTTCATTTTCTCATATATTGTAAGCTTTGATATTGCTCCATATGTGAACATGGTGACTATCCTGAGGATAGCATTGGGACATTAATGTTTTTTGTTTAAATACTAATAGATTACAAGGCTGGATAAAGATAAAGAAGAATTGCATAATCAGCTGCTTAGTATTGATCCTACAAGAGATAACAAGCGTGTTGAAGCACTGTTAAGAGAAAAGGCCCAACTATTGCAGAAATTGAAGGGATTAGAAGCTGAAGTAACAGAACTAAGAGCACAGAGAGAAAATTCTGGTGTGCAAGCAGAAAATGTGCAAAGAATACAGTTGCGACAGTTAGCTGAGATGCAAGCTGCAATGAGAACTTTGGAGGTAAAAAAACCCCACCTGAATTGTTTCTGTATAGGCATAATAAAAGTGCACCCTGTATATATGAATTTCAAGAATTTGGCCAATGGTCTAAATGCACATCAGGCTATGAGTGAATCTTAGTGATCAGCCTTTTTTTTAAATAGGAAACAAAATTGTACTGTAAAATGTATAAATAGTTCCTTTTACACTGGTGAGATATTATATGACTAATTAAGTTTTCATTGTTGCCTTCTGGGAGCAGGCTTCTTGGTACCTGAATCAGAACAACTAGATTCTGTAACAGCTTTGTTCCATATAGTATCAACCTTGTTAACTCTCAAGACTCTTTTTTCCACTAGGTATTGAAAATGGATTGTGATTATATGTTTTTGTGTCATTTTTATATAACTTGGCATTTTTGGTGTTATATTATTGTTATGCTTGGGGTGGTGACATTGTTCAGTGGCTGGCATTCCTTCTTTTGAGAGTGGGGCATTGGAATTTCATTTTAATGTGTGCCGTTGTGTAGACAGGTAAATTGAAATAAAGGTTATCTTAATCATGTTTTGGAGAATTTTCTAACCCAGCTTGGTCACTTTACATCTATATAATATGTATGCCTAGTATAGTAGAATAAGCTTTTTCCCCTCAAATTCTGCACATCATAATCCTTAATCATTGGACCTATCTAATTATGCCTAGTGTAGTACAGGGCTTTTCAACCAGTGGTATGGGTACCACCTGTGGTACATTGGCACCTGGCAGTTGGTACGTGACCATCCTAGAAAAGTGGTAGCGAGAGAGGGGAATGAACTGAACCGGTGGCAGCACTGCACAAGTCTGGGTGAGAGATGGCTGAAGCTGCAGGGCTGTCAGGGCTCAGCGGAAGCACCAGGACCAGCCCTTCTTTGGGGCTATCAGGGCTCAGTGGAAGCGCCAGGATCAGCGCCAGGCTCCAGCTGGAGCTTGGCGCTAATCCTGGCAGTTCTGCTGAGCCCTGAAGAAGCCCCAATCAGCTGGAAAGCAGCACTGATCCTGGCACTTCTGCTGAGCCCTGAAGAAGCGCCGATCAGCTGGAATGTTGCAGCATTTCCAAGGTCTTGTGATTTACATTCAGATGCTTGGCCACTGATTGATATTTATGACGTCACAGTGTCCCAGGGTCTTGTGAAGTGACCAAAACCTGCTGCAACCACCCAGCAGACGGGGGAGGGGGGGGAATAAAAACCAAATACCCCCCACCCCACCCCCGCTGCCAATCCTCAACAGAAATGTTCACAACAATGAAAACCTCGGACAGGAGGAAGAGCACCGCCGGGTGCACAGGCAGGTGTCTTGTTCGGCTGTGGCTTCCAGGGCACTTTTTCCAGTGCCATTGTAACTTCGAACAGTCACTAAGCGAACTGTTGTAAGTTGAGGACGACCTGTATTTTATCACTTTTTTCCTTTTTTTTTTTTTTGTCATTAAGTTTTTGACACCTTGCTAGGTAACTGGTGGTACTCGGATGTTGCCATATCCTAAAAGTGGTACAATGGGTGAAAAGGTTGAAAAGCCCTGGTGTAGTAGAATAAGCTTTTTTCCCCTCAAATTCTGCACATCATAATCCTTAATTGTTACCCTCTGAGACGTAAAGTAAATTCTTAAGGATTTCAGAAAGCCATTTCTTATAAACTGTTTTTTTTAAAAGGTGTGGGTAATTTTCAGCTATGAAGCCTAATATTTTTTGGAGAACTGGGTGTTACAGCCTTTCCTTAAATCATAATTAGCACTAAGCATAGTTCTGAGTTATGATAAATTGCCATTAAAAATGAAAGTCATCTGGAAGAGAGAAGTGATAGAAAGAAGTCATACATGACAAGATTTTTGCACATTAGGCTAAATCATGATTTAATGTTGCATGCTAGTTAAACTATTTTATTACATTAGATAAGCTTATATACTGTAAATTAGATAACTTATTTTCCTTAAGTCTTTTTCCCTATACCCACAACTTTTATCTTGACTGCAGTCAGCAATCTGTAAAATCATAAGTGCTTTTGAAACAGATTTGGGAGCATTAAAAACAATGTTTCATATACCAGTGTGGAGCTGCTATTCCCTATTCTGTAGTAGTTCTCTTTGGTCCCAAACTGATGGAGTTTCAGTTCAGATTGCTGAGTTCTTTGCTTTTTAACAATTGTATAAACATCTATTTTTGCTTTATAAAACAGGCACAATAACCATCACAGCCTCACAAAGTTAAAATCTATTGTTATCCAAATGGACATTCGCCATAATAGTAATAAAATATTATGTTTTGATAATACTAAAGACTACAACATAAAGATAATGTAAGATAATATAAGATAATTTAATTTACATCAGTAGAAATGCTTCAATGTAAACAAGTTTCAGACTATAATTCAAATGTAATTTCTCCCAATGAATTCAATTTGCTAATGTAATTTTTTTCTAATTTTAAGGCAGAAAAACAATCTGGTAAAATGCAGCTTGAACGTATTGAAAAAGAATTGAAGATAAGCAATGAACAAAATACGGATTTAATAGGCAAGCTCCACAAAGCTGAACGAGAGATTGATGCCTTAAATACTAAAGTAAGTATTTTATGTAGCCTAGCACAGGGCTTTTCAACCAGTGGTACGGGTACCACCTGTGGTATATTGGCACCTGGCAGTTGGTACGCGACCATCCTAGAAAAGTGGTAGCGAGGGAGGGGAATGAACTGAACCGGTGGCAGCACTGCGCAAGTCTGGGTGAGAGATGGCTGAAGCTGCAGGGCTGTCAGGGCTCAGCGGAAGCACCAGGACCAGCGCTTCTTTGGGGCTATCAGGGCTCAGTGGAAGCGCCAGGATCAGCGCCAGGCTCCAGCTGGAGCTTGGCGCTGATCCTGGTGCTTCTGCTGAGCCCTGAAGAAGCCCCAATCAGCTGGAAAGCAGCACTGATCCTGGCACTTCTGCTGAGCCCTGAAGAAGCGCCGATCAGCTGGAATGTTGCAGCATCTCCAGGGTCTTGTGATTTACATTCAGATGCTTGGCCACTGATTCATATTTATGACGTCACAGTGTCCCAGGGTCTTGTGAAGTGACCAAAACCTGCTGCAACCACCCAGCAGACCGGGGGGGGGGGATAAAAACCAAACACTCCCCACCCCACCCCGGCTGCCAATCCTCAACAGAAATGCTCACAACAATGAAAACCTCAGACAGGAGGAAGAGCACCGCTGGGTGCGCAGGCAGGTGTCTTGTTCGACTGTGGCTTTCGGGGCACTTTTTTCAGTGCCATTGTAACTTCGAATAGTCACTAAGTGAACTGTTGTAAGTTGAGGACGACCTATATTTTATCACTTTTTTCCTTTTTTTTTGTCATCAAGTTTTTGACACCTTGCTAGGTGACTGGTGGTACTTGGATATTGCCATATCCTCAAAGTGGCACAATGGGTGAAAAGGTTGAAAAGTTCTGGTCTAGCATATATGTTCAGGTATATTGAAGGAGACATGTCTAATTGGGTCTATTTCATTTATTTTCTTTTGCCTTCATAATTTTATCTAACAACAACAATAATAATAAAGTTGGAAGGGACCTTGGAGGTCATCAAGTCCAATCCCCTGTTCAGGCAGGTAACCCTATACCATTTCAGACAAATGGCTGTCCAGTCTCTTCTTAAAAACTTCCAGTGTTGGAGCATTCACCGCTTCTGGAGGCAGGTTGTTCCACTGGTTAATTGTTCTAACTTCAGGAAGTTTCTCCTTAGTTCTAGGTTGCTTCTCTCCTTGATTAGTTTCCATCCATTGCTTCTTGTCTGCCTTCAGGTGCTTTGGAGAATAGCTTGACTCCCTCTTCTTTGTGGCAGCCCCTGAGATATTGGAACTTTGCTATCATGTCACCCCTTGTCCTTCTCTTTGTTAAACTAGACTTACCCAATTCCAGCAACCGTTCCTTATATGTTTTAGCCTCCAGTCCCCTAATCATCTTTGTTGTTCTTCTCTGTACTCTTTCTAGAGCAGTGGTTCTCAACCTGTGGGTCGGGACCCAATTTGGGGTCGAACGACCATTTCACGGGGGTCGCCAAACAAGGCTGTCCGCCATTTTTTTCCCTTTTCTTTGGCCACGCCCCTGGCACCCGGTGATGTATAAGTGGTTGGGGGTCACCACAACATGGGGAACTGTATTATGGGGTCGCGGCATTAGAAAGGTTGAGAACCACTGTTCTAGAGTCTCAACATCTGTTTTACATCGTGGTGACCAAAACTGGATGCAGTATTCCAAGTGTGGCCTTTTACAAAGTGATTCTACTGGTCATATTTCTTTTCATAAGCCACATTTTGTAGCTTTTATTATGAACCAATGAAGCTGCCTTAGGTCAAATCAGAATGTTGGTTGATCTCAGTGTTATCGTATCCAAGATTTAATTCTCATTTGAAGTAGTTATACTGATTCTGATTGACACGTTTCTCACAACAGATCAAAACCCTCATGATAAAATGTTCTTTCATTTGAAAACTTTCCCTTCACCTGGGAAATTAGATATCCTGGAGAAGAATATGAGTTCAGTTTTTATTTTAATAAATTCACTTTCTATTTGGAGGATATGGAGAACATAAAATAACATTTAAATCTGGAAGACCACCAGGTGGCAGTAAAGATACATATAATTCTTGTCACCCAGACCCAGTAGTTCTGGGCCAAAAATAGTCCTATGTCTAATTTTTGAGAGCTTGAACTAAAAAGGCTAAGGACTGAGCCTTGTATCTTATGTGTACATTGTTTAATTACTACAATTCAAGCCAACAACTAGTAATTTAGTTCTAAAAATCTCTCGGATTATTTCAAGTAATTTCCCCTTTAGAAATAAAACCTAAATGTCAATGTCAAATGGAGACTTTACTCTCGATTTTGAAACTAAAAATATCTCATAAAATATTTTCTATTCTACTCTGTTCCTATTCATATTCCTATTTATTCCTGATTGGCCCAATAATATATATAGCACAAAGCTGAAAACACCAGCCTGAAGATGACGAATGGGACTTCATCAAAACGTCGCCTATCTCTGGCCTGGCTCCTTGAGCGCATCATCGGCCCATTAGCTATGTTACTCTGCAATGTGTTAAATTGATTCTCATCCGGCAGCCTGTTGGTGGATATGATAGTTGCAGCTCCCTCTCCCTGATCCTGCAAAGAACAAGTATTCAGATGTTCCTGCTTCATACTCTCCCCTCCTTTTTTGTCTCTCATTCTAAGCCGTTCGTCATCTCCTCCTATAGCAGCTCTTGCCACCTCATCTGCAGCCCTGTCACTCCAGTTCTGCCAGTTGCTATTTTGTTGTGGTGTCACCCGGCCCCCCTCCTCTTTTGCCAGTTCGCTATCCTCCCTAGGGATCGCAGCTTCCCAATTTGTAGAGCCATGGTCTTGCTTTTGCACCGTATGGGATGGCAATCTACTCCGTGGATTACCACGTTGTTTCTCCCATCTTCTGAGAGTGGTATGCTGGTGGGAGGTATATGTGCCGGTTGATGGAATTTTCATCCGGAAGCCAGGCTTCTTTGAGAAAGCGGCCACTCTTAGAGACAGGCAGCTGTATATAGGCAAGCTTCCTAATCACCTAGCATTCTAACTCTGATGACATCAGTAGTTTGGCTGATGAAAGCTCAGCAAGTAACTTTTTTACTCACAGGCTTGTTTATATTAAACGGTCCTGTTTATTTTTATCCTGGTGTTCGTTTTTCTTATATTTGTATTGATATGCCCAGGATTCACATTTTTAATGATATTAAGGAGATATATATATATATATATATATATATATATATATATATATATATATATATATATATATATATAATATTTTGAATAATAGAATCACAATTATATAATATTTTGATGCCAGTTGAAAATATATGTAGATCCCAGTTGAACTCTGGAGTCCTTCATGTTCTCTGAGCTTAGTTGTTTACTTGCAGACATTTCATTAACAAACTAGGGCAGGGGTAGGCAACCCAAAACACTTAAAGAGCCACTTGGACCTGTTTCCCACCAAAAACAAAACACTGGGAGCCGCAAAACCCTTTTGATATCTAAAATGAAGATAACACTGCATATATCCTTTTTTACCTTTATTATAGGTGTGTGTGTTTGTGTGTGTGTGGGTATTTGTGTGTGTGTGTGTGTGTATGTATATGTATGTATGTATGTATGTGTATACACACACACACACACACACACACACAGGTTAAAAAAAAGGATATATGCAGTGTTATCTTCATTTTAGATGTCAAAAGGGTCTCTCTCTCTGTCTCTCTCCCTCCCTCTCTATCTGCCCTTGGTCTACCACTCCTCTTCCCCCACTCTCTTTCTTTCTCTCTCTCTCTCTCCTCTCTCTCTCTCTCTCTCTCTCTCTCCCTCTCTTTCTCTCTCTCTCTTTCTCCCCCCCCCCCCCGTCTCCTATCTGCTGCTCACCTGGCAAGCTTCAAGCTGTTGTCCAACAAAATCAGGGGTAGGCAACCTCGTCTCTTTTATGACTCATGGACTTCAACTCCCAGAATTCCTGAGTCAGCCTAGCTGGGCTAGCTAGCTCTCTCCTGCCCTTCCTGCAGAGATGCAGCAAAGGGAGGAGCTCCGCCCAGTAAGCTTTTCAGCTCCTCGGAGAACATGTGAGTACACTCTCTTTTACACATACACACACACACACACACACAAAACACAAACACACACACACAGAGAGAGAGAGAGATTGAAGCAGGGAAGCGCAATTGCCTCTCTCTGTCTCTCTCTCTCTGCAAAGGCAGAGGAGGCTGGGAGCCACAGGGCAAGGCTCAAAGAGCCGCATGCGGCTCCGGAGCCGCAGGTTGCCGACCTGTGAACTAGGGAATACCGTGGTGATAGTCAGGAGTGGGATTTGCTTTCTATCCCTTTCTCGAAGGCTTGCATTTAGAAAAATCTGTTCTTAGATTTCTTGATTAGCTCAACTCACTGATATAAATTTACATGCAGTAATTTGCCCTATCAGCATTGTTTTCTCCTTGGTAGTTCCTTAATTAAGGTATTATTTATTGCTCGATTGTTTGTCCGGTATTAATCTCTGTTTATTTAGGTGTTGAGAAGGTGTTCTTGTCATGTACCTTCTATGATGAACTGTTTTGTAGCACAGCTACTTATATCAAAGAAATATCATTTTATTAGCAATCAAGAGGTTGCCAATTAGATAATGTCAAATTTATCTTCAAAGATATAAAAGCTTTTATTTTTAATGGTGGGCCTTTAATGATAATTAAAAGTTTATGAAGGGACATACTAAATCTTTATAATATAAATAGTGTTTTTTATTCATAATGTAGCTGCCATTTTTATGGAAAAAAGTGATAGTCAAAATTAAAACATGCTTCATTGTTTTGAACTTCCACACAATAGCAGATTATGGAATACATTTAACATGGGTTAAATGGGTTTCAAGAACATTCCTCTTGCTGCTTAATTGTCACCAACATGTAATTAGTGTACAGTGTACAGAAAAGCTTAAACTATAGAATGTCTCAGTTCAGACTGTAATTGTCTTTTGGATTTAAATTTTCTATTGAAAGCTAGTTTTGTGTTGTTTTTTTAATGAGGCGTGAAGATAAATACATTTAGCTTTCAAATTGTGTTAAATTGCAAAGCAGCATGTTGTAATTTCTTTTCTAAAGATAGCTATATTCAGTGCCTGCAGAGTATCATAAGAAAATGGAGGAGGGCAACAATCTCAGTGAACAACATCACTGGGCAAGATTTAACTGTAGTTAAGATTAGCGTTTTTTTAATATGAAGATGCATGTTATTCAGTCAACAGATTGCATTTTTAAGCATAAAGCAAAGAGCAATTGGCTATGTCAGAGGCAGCTTACTAATGCTCACAGAATGCTTTAGAATGTTTTGCTTTCTGAACTTCACAACCAACTTGCATTTACAAAGGTTGCAGTATCCGCTATCACATTATTGCGATTTGTGACCTTACCTGATTATTTACCACAAACGAAATCAATGGAGAGGCTGGAAGGGAAGGTCATAAGGTACTCACATAAGTCTCTCTCACAATCAAACCCTACCCCAGCCCCTCTGCACTTGTTTCGGGTGCCTTGCTGGCTACCCCCCACACATCTTCCCTCATCCATCAGCAACCACTGAAGTGCCCTCACCCCATACATCCCGCACTACTCCTGCTCATGTGTACTCTTTTCCCTGCCAATCATGTACCCTCCTCCACTTGGTAGTGGCCACACCAACCACTTCACTTTCCTGCTTCTCTCACATTCTCCCCCATCTTGCAGCAGCCATTTATCTGCCTACTGGCCTGACTGTTAGCCTTCAACTTCTCGATGGCTTCCCAGTAACTTTGGTTGTTAGAAGGTAGAAGGGAGTTGCGAGGAGGTGCTCACTTAATGAACGACAGTCCTTGTTTAACGAAGGGCAATCAGGACTGCAGGGATTGCCTTTCTTGAGCATTGCAGTGACATGAAATTACACTCTACAACTATATAGCTTAGTAATGGAAATTGCCATCGCAATTGTAACTTGAGCACTACTTGTATATTTTAATTTACTGTAATAGGCTGAGTATATAATCTAGTGATACCCATTGCAGAAAGAAATGCATCAATATAAAGTTACATAATGAGCAAAAACTTATCTATTGATGTGAGAGCTAACATTAATTGAATTCAGCTTACAGAGCTATCTCCTTTTAAAAAGTAGAACAGGGCAACAGGGAAAGGGAAGACAGGAAGGATTTGGGTGTGATAGATTAGGGTGTATATATCTTGTACTAGGTGGAAATTAGAGTTTAATGAAAGTTTTGTTAAGGCAGAGGAGGGAGATAGTCAAGAATAAACAAATTTAGTAGTGATGGGCAGGAGATAAAATACTAGAAGTAAGGCAGGTTAGAGGAAAGGGGAGGTTTTAGGGGAAAGAGGAAATGAAAATTAACACCCAGCCATGGTTAACACTAGGATTAATACCCAACCAACAATCAATACCCCAATCAAGGAATTGCCAACTCAGGTAAACAATCAAATAGTGAACAACAGCCTAATCAAGGAACTACAAGAAGAAAACAACATTCCCACCAACACCAACAGAGTATGTGAAACTGTGGCTTATTTGTGGGGTTCTTGGTGCTCTCTCAGCTTGGTTGTTTTTTTGCAAACATTTCATTCATCATAACAATGTAAACTATATTGTTTATTTATAAATTACATTTATAAAAGGTGCCCAACTCATTTAGGGTAGCATACAGATTAAACTCTACAATAAAATTGTTGATGATAGTCTGTAAACCAGGCAAAGTAGATATTAATAGGATTTTACTCTGGAGCACATATCCCACTTAACCGTGGGGAAAAATCCAAAGCCCATTTAAAGGACAGCAAAGTTACAGTAGTTTAAACCTCAGGGAGATACATATTCCAGAGAGCAGGCACTGCAGTCGACATGGCACATCTTCTACCTCCCATTAGATGACACTACTTTAAAAAAGGAGCCTAAAGCACAGATCTAACCATGTTGGCAGATCTAACCATGTTGGCAGAGATAAAAAGCGATAAGAGTTTTGTATTAGTGCATCAGCATCAATCCTAAGAAAGATGAGGAGGCATGAGACTCATCCACTGGGAGAACCTCATATGTATTAGGGAGTCTCTATTAAGAGTCATTAGGTGGGAAGTTTTATGTGTATAATTTAGCCTGAGGGATTAGTTAAGAATACTGCTATTAAATTGGGAAAGAAGGATGTCCCAGCATGTTGCTCCACAAGCATGACTTTTTAAAATTTGTTTATATTTAATGCAAAGATATGAAAAAGCTTGTAAGCACTTTTTAGTCACCTATCCTTTCTAATATACATATAGGTAGTCCTTGGGTAACAACCAATTGTGTAGAGACCAAAGTTATGACAACACTGAATAAATGGTACTTACTATGGATTTTCCAGGTATTGTATACCTTCCTGTCTTTCCCATACACCCTTCGGCACCCGTGGTACTCCCATGATCCTTACCTGGGATTCCCACTTAAGGACCTACACATCTTAGGGTTATATCCGCAACTGAGACAGCTGTGATTGGCACCACTAGGCAATGTGGTCACTAGATATCACACTTCATGACCATATTACTTAGCAATGGCAATCCCAGTCCCAATTGCTTTCATAATCCAAGGACAGCCTATTAAAAAAACGAAAAAGAAATTCCCTAGTATTAAATTAAAAAGCATTGAGCAATACCAATGTAGGACTGGTCATTTTTTGCACTGAAGTAACAAGATATGAGAAATCAGAAAAGGAATCTAGTTGTAGCTAAAAGCCAGGAAGGAAGAAAAATAAAGTACAAGATTTAGGATATCTTTTTAGGGAAGAGTTTTAAGTG
Organism: Crotalus tigris; assembly: GCF_016545835.1. Classification (NCBI taxonomy): domain Eukaryota; kingdom Metazoa; phylum Chordata; class Lepidosauria; order Squamata; family Viperidae; genus Crotalus; species Crotalus tigris. The sequence continues at coordinate 759,618 of NW_024097319.1, read as the reverse complement.
GATACCACTTGAGAAAAGATCTTGCTCTTAACAAAGCCTACAAAGCCTTATTTGACAATAATATCTCATGCAAAATATTTTATAAGAGTAGAGGAGTGTAAATATTATTTCAGGCTTTTAGCTAAAACTGGGTTATCTTTCTAAAGCAGGAAGCTCAGAACAGTGGTAATGTTTGTGAGCCTTGCCAGTGAGATATTAATCTTATCATTTTACAACCATTGCAAAAAAGACAATTTTGCAATATGTTTTTATCAAAACTAAAATTGATTATACATTCTTTTTCTATAGATTGAAGAACTGAAGCATTCACAAAAGATAGAAATAACAAACATTAAGCTGGAGACAGCAAGAACGAAGAGTGAGATAGAAAGAGAAAGGAACAAAATTCAAAGTGCACTGGATGGTAAAATATTAGTATTTCAATTATTTGATATACCAACAGAAATGTTATATTGGGTGAGATATAATACAGGTGGTCCTTGTTTAGTGGCTGCCTTGGAGAGCAATTATCCGCTGTTACAATGGTGATAAAAAGTAACCTTGCAACTTTGCAGCATCTGTCTGTGTCAGCTCTCCCAGGTAAACCAAACATGAAACTTGACTAGAATAGCTAATTCTACTATATTGTAAGACTATATTAACAGAATCTTGCAAGTCTAAAAATCCAAATTTTCTGCCACCACTTTTTAATTGCTTGATCCATTAGGGCAAGTGCTTCCTTTCTTTCTCTGATAGTTAAACCATCAGGGGCTCCTTCCTTTCTTGTCTGATTATTTGCTAGGTAGCATTTCTTTCCCACATTCCCAAGCTCATCCATATATTCCATTACATTCAGTCATATTTTGCTTTACTGTTAGTTAGCTCTCATCCTGTGCCTGATTCATTCCCACCCACAGAGCAGAGAGATTGCTTAAACGCGGGATCTCTTCTCGAGCTGCTTTTCTCTGTAATGCAGTGTATCCCTAAAAAAAATGCTAACAGCAAGTGAACAAACTGACCTCTAAAGGCTTTTGTTTGCTCCTAAACAGCTCTTGCTAATTATCCCAGTGCTGGGATGATCTTTCCAAAGCGTGGAGGGGGAGGAGAGGGCTTTAATATTTGCCCTTTAACATGGTTTTCTTGTGAGTCAAGTTCTGGTAACCTTCCCTACTGTCTGGGATCACATGGCTGTTTGAGGTTGTTTCATTCTGATGCTGTACAGGGAAGGCTAAAATAAAATTGCTAAGCACAGCTGGGGTCACTTGGTTTTTACTTTAGCGACTGCCTCACTTCATGACTGAGTTGATAGTCTAGTTGTGGTTGCTAAATGAGGAATACCTGATAACAATCACTGAACTTATTTGATGACTGCTAAAATGCACTTTGTGTATTTTTGAGCAGTATAAGTAAGCTGATGCCTACCGTTAGGACCGTTAGGACATTAAGCATATTGCTTGGTGCACAGTAGGCTCACTATACTAATTTTTAAATGCTTAGATTATTTTTATTAAAATAAAAAGGAAGCTGGCATATTGCAGAGCATGGATGACAGAAACAGCATTATCCAGCAATAGCTTATTACCACAAAAGGCTTCTTAGAAAATAAAAGGCATACAACATGCTGGAAATGTAAAAAAAGTACATGGAACATATTATCATTTATGGTGGACCTGCCCAGTTGCAAAAAAATACTGGTCTACAATAAGAAAATGGATCGAAGAAATTATAGACCAACCCGCAAACTGGAAACCAGAGATCTTTTTTTGGGGTATTTTAAACAGAAAATATAGTAAAGAAATATGGTACTTAATTTTACATATAATAACGGCAGCAAGAATAGCATATGCACAGTGCTGGAAAAATGAGAATATACCATCAGAGGAAGAAGTAATAAGAAAAATCCTGGACTGTGCTGAGATGGACAAATTAACAAAAGAGATAAAAGAAAAGGAAGGCACAGAGTATTATATAGTATGGAACAAGGTGTATGTATGGTTGGAGACTAGAAATAATAGAGGAGAATAAATATGGAAAGGTTAAAAGTGAAAATATGTGTATAATAATGTATAATAATAATAATATGAATTATTCTTAATAAGAAGTAGAACATGAAGGAAGAAAAATGTAAATAAGAAATAACGGGGCTATAAGGACAAATATTCTAAAGAAGAATAAGGGGGGAAATGTAAATAATAGATTACCGTTACGCAATTGCTGTAAAAAAAAGGAGGAGTATGTATTGTGTGTGTATGTGTGTTATGTTTTGCTTTGTTTTGTCTTGTTGGAAAAAAAAAGAAAATAAAAGGCATGGAGGAGGATTATGTTCATTATTTTGTATATATTTGTTAATTTGACTATTCATGATCATGAGCTTGATTTTATCTAATTTTCAAAATATTGCCCTTACTTCTAGCTCTGTGCTCATTGAGATAAATGTAGTAATTTGGGGGGTTTAATGAAGTAATTCCTAGATGAGAGGAAATGTCTGCTTGGTTTGAAAATATTTCTTGTACATTTCCACTGTGATAGTTCTCTAATATTTGTGATATTTTGTTTTTAGGTAAGAGGTATATTTGTATATTTCTTCTAAGTTGTGTGATATGAAATAATGCAAGCTTGTATTATATTTGGAAAAAAGAATGACCCATAGTGTCATTGGTTGCCTGGTTAGGATACATAGGAGTCAATTCTATTTTCTCACTGTCTGCAGCATAATTGAGATTATAGAACAATAACTTTTTTTAACATATAATAACAGGATTACATTCAGATAATGAAATACTTAAGACAACTCTTGAGCGGCAGAAAGCACTTTCAGTAGAAAAAGATCGTGAATTAGTACGTAGAGTACAAGCTGCCAAAGAAGAAGGCTTCCAAAAAATTGCAGCATTACAGGAGGAGAAGTATGTAGATTTTGTTTTTTCCACCTTTTTTAAAAATAAAACTGCAATGTCTGCCTTTGATTTTCTTGATTATAATTCATTGTGCATCCTGTCCTGGCTATAAAATTGATGTTATTTCAACTGCTGTTGACATTTCTATACCTTTTTTTTAATATCTCATTTTTTGTTTCCATGCCCTTTTCATTGCCAAAAATTTGTTCGCTTACATCAATGTCATCCATGAGGAAATACAGTATGTTCAGTTTTTGCTGTACTCCTAGGGCTTTGCCAGTAAGAGAGTTTCTGATATTACAGAAGGTATATGTATATACTTTAGTGTGATAGTGGCAATTTTTTTAATGGAATGGGTATCTGATATCTTACTGGTATCTGATCCTGCTATGACAGTCAGATTAGTGTAGCGGTAAAGGCATCAGCTTAGAAACTCAGAGGCTGATAGTTCTAATCCCATCTTAGGGCAAAGCCAGTTGGGTGACCTTGGGCCAGTCCCTCTCTCTCAGCCCTAGAAAGGAGGCAGTGGCAAACTACTTCAGAAATCTTTGCCAAGAAAACTGCAGGGACTTGTCCAAGAAGTCGCCAGAAGTCAATGCTGACTTGAAGGCCTCCCCCCCAGTCTGCCCTATTAAACATAATCATATCATTTAAACAACCTCTTTTACAGCTATTCACTATATTTCAGGTTAGAACTTGAAACTAAATTAACTGAACTAGAGAAAACCAGAATGGAGCAAGATGCTCAGAGGCAATCGGAGAAAGATCAGTATGAAGAAAAGATTTCTGCTCTGCGCTTGGAAGAAGAGTCCACCAAAAGGGAAATCCAAAATCTTAGGTAAGGTACTATGTAAGGATTTAATGTATTTAAAAAGCTCTTAGAACCTAACAATTTAGTTACACAAGGTGGATATTAAAGCAAGCACTTTGTTTCCAATAAAGATAAAGCAGAATTACTACTACTATTAATCCTATTTGTTTATAAAGCACTTTACTGTTACCAGTTTTACATTAATTTGTTAAGAATAAGTTTCTTTGTAGCACTTTCTTGTACAGATATTGCTATCCATCTCTAATTCTGTGAGTTTTATTCCTTCAGCCTTATTATTTTAGTTTAGACAAAATTTATTAAAATGCATCTTAGAGTTGAAAATTAATTGTAAAATCCATTTTCTATTAGGAAAATAAACACAAGAAAAAATAAATAAAGATGGGAATAAAAGCAGAAAAACCATCAAGATAGCCTTTTATTGCTGTTTTATAATCTCAGAAAATGTTTAAATTTCTTTATCTCTCCCTTACATCTTTATCACTTCTTCCTTGGCTACCAGATTACGTAGTGTTTAACATCCAGGGATTAATGTATAATTTGGCCTTACTTTATTACTTACGCAATAGTAATGCTTTTCTGATTAAAGCCTTTGCTGCTTCTTTATTATAATGATGTAGTATTTCCCAATGTCAGCATTTTGCAAGATTTATGTTTTGTGGAATTAATTTCCTGAAATTCAACAGTTAACGGACTGTTCGTTCCAAAAAATTTTCTGTATCCCAAACTTCCAGCTTGAATTAATCCTCAGCCCTTGATTAAGATAATCGTTGTTTTCTACAGCACTCAGTGTGGCATTTTATGCTCAATTAAGAATTAAAGGAGAGTTTAAATCATTCAGAATAGGTAAATACTTCAATTCTGTTATATTCATCGACTGTTCGAAGTTACAGTGGCACTGGACAAGTGGTACTTACAACCGGTCCCTGAAGTTACGGCAGATGAAACTCCCTGTAGTCACATGATCAAAATTTGGGTGCTTGGCAGTCTACCTACCGTATTTTACGGCGTATAAGATGACTTTCTAAACCATGCAAATATTCTCCAAAGTCGGGGGTCGTCTTATACGCCCAGTCGTCTTATACGCCGGAAAATACCGTGTTTTCTGGCATATAAGACGACTTTCTAACCATGCATATCTTCTCCAAAGTTGGGGGTCGTCTTATACACCCAGTCGTCTTATATGCCGGTAAATACGGTACATTAATGATGTTTCAGCTCTTGGTACTCACCTATCTTCCCTCACATCTCTGCCCTTTTGGCCACTCTGCACAGCGGCCCTACACAGCAGTACTCCTCAGTGGCACTGTTGGGGCTGAAGTAGAGGTCCGGAGTGCTCAACAGTCTGAGCCAGCTGTCATTGCCCTCAGGCCTCAGCTTCAGCCCCAGTGCTGCTGCAGAGTGTTGCCTCAAGCACCCCAGAACCAAAACATAAAACCCTCACTGCTCTGTGTGCCACAAGTCCTGCCACACCCAACAGGCCTTAGCTATCTTCCTCCTGCTGCTTGCAGCCTGGCCCTATATGAGGCACCTTCGGGCCAAGTCAAGCCTTCTCCCAAGGCCACTCATGCTATTCTCCAAATAGCACATCATGAAGCGAACTATTTGGAGATACGTAGGTGGGAGTAGTTCATGATGAGCCGGTGGTTCGGAAACCCATTGGAAAGTGTTTGAGAACTGAAGCATTATGAGAATGGCAGGCTTGCTGTTCTCCAAATAGCATGTCCCATTCTTGGCCTCAGAAGCTTTCCAAAGGCTTTCCAAATCATTGCTAAAACAGGGCATGCTATTTGAAGATAGGCAGGTGGGATGGATTCAAGAGGAACAGCTTATTACCTTATCAAGGCTCAGGGCCAGGAATAGCTAGAATCAGGGTCAGTCCTTGCCTAACAACTGGTGGGATTTGGCTAACAACAGCAACAGGGACTGCTAGGTTTGCTGTCGCTAAGCAATCATGCGAGGTCATGTGATATTTCCCCTAGCAACCAATTAATGCTTGTAAGCCACTTAGATTTCACTTCCAGGTGAGATGGATGGCATATAAGTTGTATGAATGAACGAACAGCAATGCTTAGCCATGGAAATTCCAGAACCAGTTATCATTGTAACTCAAGGACTATGTGGGTAAACTTGTTTTTAAGGAAATATTTTGCAGTTCTGCTTTGTATTGCCTTGTAGGGTAAAGATTCAAGAACGAGTTACTGCTTCTGAGGAACTAGAAAAAGAGAAAAGTGAAAATGCAAATCTAAAGCAGGTAAGAAGTTAGTTTACATTCTTTCATCTATTATAATTTGTAGCAGTTCACGTGATAGTTTTATTTTATTTCATATTTTGGGTTTTTTTCTATTTTGATTGCCATCTTCCATTTCAAAAACAGAAAAAAAAAGCTTCCTGGATACAAATCACTCCAAAAAATCATGTGAATAATATACAAGAATCTGTATTTTATTTGCTCATAGTATTTGGAATTGGGAAGAATGACACCATTTAGAATTTTCATTTTCATTTTTTTACATGTCCATACATGAGAAATTTGGTATTGCAGTGTATTTATTTATTTATTCATTAAATTTATATTCTGCCCAGCTCACTCCGAAAAGCGAATCTAGTATATATTATCTTATACTTCTTTATTATAAACACCAGGAGCTCCCTTAATGCACCTTTAACTTATTCTTCTTATAAAGCTGTAGTTATGAATATCATTTGTAATCTCTAATTCTGCATCTTGGCTTGGAGGTTTCTAGCATTGGAATGAGCCCTTCTTATAACCTTTTTTTTAATATAATTACCATGTATTTCCATTAACCACTTCCAATATTGGACTTATTTCTTGTATTATCCCTTATTTCATTGCACTTGGCATGTTTTTTATTATTATAATTTCTTTGATTGTTAAGAGATGGACAGCATACAAGTTTAAACAATGATTTGATTTTCTGAAACATCTACACCTTTTGGATCTGGTTGGTGCCATCATTTGTCAGCTTTCCCTCAGAGACTAGTTTAAAAGTTGCTGTGCCACTTTTTTGATGCCACGAGCAGAGCTTTAAAGATAACAAGCAGCACATTAAATTGCACCTGAAATATATTTGAAGCCAGTGTATCTCATGCAGCTATGGTGTTTCACGGGTGAGGTTTGGAGCACCACAAAATGGGTGCATTGCCTCATTTTGAACCAGTTTAAACTTCCAAATATTCTTCAAGGGAAGACCCATCTAGAGCAGAGGTTCCCAACCTTTTGGGCACCAGGGACTGGTTCTGCGGAGAAAGGTTTTTCCACGGACCGGAAAGTGCACGGTTTTGTGTGCTGCCTGCATCCCACAGATGGGGTTTTGCTTATTTGTGCGGACTGGTTGCTGGCATGCCACAGACTGGTACCAGTCCACGGACCAGGGGTTGGGGACCCCTGATCTAGAGCACTTTGCTGGGAGACTGCTAGGTTTTCTTATGCAGTTTTTGCCTATTATAAGAACATTATAAGACTGCTGGATCAGATGGCCTGGGATTTTACAGCCAAACAACTGGCACACAACACAAATCTGTGCAAAGCCCTCTCTGAATATATCTACCACCTGTTTTTTTTAGCAGAAGCCATGAATCGTATGAGGACTCCTAAATTATGCAACTATGTATAGGGAATGCTCCATATTGTTTCTCTCTTTGATATTGGTTTCTGGAGGAAGGAAGTCAGGTTTCTCCTCCCACCATCTTCTCTACTAAATTCCCCATTTTTGCTTCTCTCAACACTAACTCTCTTGTTCGTATTTGCTTTATTTATTTATTTATTTCTGAGACTTATATACCGCTTTAAGTACAAGCACTCTCTAAGCGGTGTACACCAGTAAGCAATGTATATATATATATTTACATTGCCCCCAACAATCTGGGTCCTCATTTTACCTACCCCGGAAGGATGGAAGGCTGAGTCAACCTTGAGCCAGTGAGATTTGAACCGCTGACCTGCTGAACACAGTCAGCTAAAGTGGCCTGCAGTACTGCACTCTAACTGCTGTGCCACCTCGGCTCTTATGCTTTCTCATTCTCTTGCTCTGGTTGCGATCTTTCAACTGACTTTACATAATTAGAAATGTGTGAGGCAAAAAAAGTTATCTTTGACCATTTTTCACATTATTACCATTGCAGCAACCCCGTAGTCATGTGATCAAAATTCAGATGCTTGACAACTGACTCATATTTATGACTGTTGTAGTGTGCTGGGATTACGTGATCCTCTTTTGCAACTTTCTGTCAAGCAAAGCCAATGGGAAAAGCTGGATTCCCTTAACAACTGTGTTACTCATTTAACAATTGCAGTGACTCACTTAACTATTGTGGCAAGAAAAATTGTAAAATGGGGCAAAATTAACTGTCTCACTTAGCAACAAAAATTTTGGACTCAATTGTGATTGTAAGTCGAGGACTATCTGTAGTTTCTTCATGAGAATTTTTTTATATCTAATTGATTAACCTTATGAAGCAGTGTAAATTTTTAACATTGAACTATTCATTTAATGTTAATTGTTCAGAATCTCTGATCAAACAGATATTTCTCTCATATGTTAATGTGTGTTCAGTTCAATCCCCCCCAAACACCTTTTTGAGATAAAGTACATATTTCAAAATAGCAGATTTTTGTGTTAGTGGGTACATTGGGGATCATAGAAACCATGCTTATTCCTTCTTTAGAATTTGATAAATGAAATTGATTACTTCATAAGATATTTCCATTTCAGCAATTGCATGATCTACAACTTCGAGTGGCTTCCCTTTCACAGTCAGAGAATGATTTACTGGATTCCAATCAGAAACTCAAAGAAATGCTGGAGATATTAAAACATGAATGTCGGAACGCACGAAGTCAAGCAGAAAGAGCTCAGGCAGATTCAGAGAAGTATGATTTCACTCTTAAAGCAATGCTACTATTGCATTTATTGTAACCAAAAATTGGATGACATGAAGAGTAAATTGTCCTAGGCATCTGGTATAGGTTCATCTATATCTGTAACATAATTTTCTCTGAGAGATTTAGAATATGGAGTTATCAATCATTTTCCCAGCCCATAAAAGATTAAGCAAATCTATATCCTTGTTTCATTTCTGTTTAATTTTTAAAAAATAAATATCACAATAAGTCATTTCAACATACATTTTACACATACACCCAGAGGATTGTTGCAGAGAAACATTCTGCTTTATGCAAAAAAAGTGGTCTTTCCAGGAATCCCATAAAGCTCAGAAGACAACTGGGAATCCTGGTAGAATATGGTATGGTAAGACATTTGGACATATCATAAAATTATGGCCTTTGTAGAGAAATCAAAGACACATTGTTAACATATAAATAGGAATATGATTGATTAGGTTCCACGTTTTACATTTTAGGATAGTGTTTTTTCTGCTTCTAGGAAAACTGCCCAAATTGTGCAGAGAAGTGTCCCACCAGTCTAACATTTAAACAAATCCAAATAATATTAATACACATGGACCTTAAATTATTGGAAGTTAAGTTCAAAATCATCTTTGTGGAGCCTAGCTGTTTGAGGTGTTGCTTTTTTTTTTCTAACTTTGTCTCATTAGTGTTTGTCTAGTCCAAATTTTTAAATCCAATACTTTCTTATCTTGCTGTAGTTCTAATATCTGTGTATGACTGGAGACAAGCAAAGGTCATAATATTTATGTGTATTTTATTTTTGGCTATGATTATTTTTTTCTCAATTGTTGTAGCCCCCCAACATTGAAGAATACATATCAATACTCTTGGACTTGAACTTTTGTCAGTGAAACTAAGATCCTTTGGGATTTTGCTACCTGGGCTTCTGGCAGACCAGAACTCTTCTTAAATGGTGGACCTAAAATATCAAAATTATTTAACCATTTAGGGTCAGCCAAATTGAAATTCAGAACATTTTAGTCTAGCTTTCTTCAGAAACAAATTCTAAGTGGTTCTTGATGGGAAAATAGAGCAAAATTGATGTGCACTGCTCCTGTGTCCCTTCTTCCTCAGATTGGCCTATTTGTCAGCCTGCCCACTGATTTCAGCACATTACTTGCCCATAGTTATGGCTGGTCCATATAACTTGTTATGACCCAGGTGGTCAAGGCAAGGCAAGTTCTTTATTTCTCTTGAGAAGGGTTAAACAAACAGCCTTCCACCGACCAGTAAGGCAAAGCTCCTCGACATTTTGGGCACCAGGGACCAGTTCCGTGGAGAGAGGTTTTTCTGCGGACCAAAGGATGCGTGGTTTTGTGTGCTACCTGCATCCCATGGATGGGGTTTTGCATGTTTGTGCGGACCAGTTGCTGGCATGCTGCAGCCGGGTACTGGTCCATGGACCGGGGGTTGGGGACCCCTGCAGTAAGGCTCCACTCTCAGTCCCCCAAACAACAGCCCATAGATTACCCGGCAAATCCACAAGGCAAAAAATTCCAAGCATAAGATAAATGGCAATCCTCAAGGCAACGACAAGGTACAAAACAAAGGCAGTTCTGAAGATAAAGTAAAGGGCAAAAGCAGTCTACAAAGCTAGGGCAAGACAAACAGCAATCCTCAAAGCAAGATGGGATCCAAGGCAAAAGCAGTTCTGAAGATAAAGTTTTCAGGGCTAGGGCAAGGCAAGAACAATCCTCAAAGCAGGGCAAAAAGCAGTCCTTGAAGCAAGGCAAAAGGCATAAGTCAAAGCTGGGGGGAAAGAATGAAGGATTAGGAATCGAATATGTATTAGTATAGCTAATCCCAGACAGCTCGTTGATTGGAAAAATTAACATATGTATGCAAAAGAAAACCAATAAAATCTCTGTAAAAAAACAAAAAACAAACAATTGTTCCTGGCAAAGACTAACTCCCCCAATGCCTGAAGGGCCCGGTACTGCATTGTCCTCAGCCCCTGGCATGCCTTCCCTGTCAAACGGTCTCAGTTCCAACTCTTCCTCCTCCTCCTCCTCCTCCGAATTAGCCTCTGAGGAGGCCATAACATAATTCTCCTCCAACTTCCATAAGCCACCAATATACAAGGCCAATGACTTTGTTTTTTCCCTGTAGTCTCCTTTCCTAGAACATTTACTGTATATTCCAGATGCACGCACAAACCAAACATACATATTCCAGGTCTTTGTCCACAAAGAAGAAGCATAGTTTAATCTCTATGAAATTTGGCTGTTCCATGCTAGGAGAATTTTGCAAAAATGCCCTTACCTTGGGGGTTCTCACTCTCAGCTGTTGTCCTTTCTTCCCCAAACATCTAACTCTTCAAACAGTAATCAGTTGTAAGCAAATGAATAGGCATATGACCTAAAGTTGATACATGGAATTAAGTGGACAAACTGTTCTTGCCCTTTCTTACTGTTGAGATTATGGTTGCATATATATTTACAAAATATGTTTAGTTTTTCAGTTGTGTCATTTTAATCGTATTCAGTTGTGAATTACTGAGTGTTTAGAAGATAAGACTTAATATTTTGTCATCAGTTTTAAGACAATGGTTTGCTTAAGTATTTATTATGGGTGTGTTAATTGACAAATAGATTCTGGGAAAAATAAAGAAATTGAATTTTTAAATGCTTACAGTTCTTTAAACTGTGGATCCCCAACCCCTAGGCCACGAATTGGTAGCGGTCTGTGACCAGTTAGGAACTGGGCTGCACAGGTGAAGGTAAATGGTGGGTAAGCAAGTGAAGTTTCATTTGTGCATGTGTGGGATCTAGGTTGCATGTGAAACCATTCCCTCCACCCACCCACCGGTTCTTGGAAAAATTGTCTTCCAAGACACTGGTCCCTGGTGCCCAAAAAGTTGAGGACCACTGCTTCAAACAATTTGTTTGATATATAGCAGTATATTCACAGTTGATGGCTTCTTAAAGTCACTCGAGAAATTAGGCTCATAAGGATTTCTGTAGTTTTATATTTTGTATTTTTAAATGCACCTGAAAACTTTAAACACCTAACTTTTCTCTTAATGCCTCTTATTCTGTGCATGCAGACTAGATATAATTATTTCAGATAAATGGAACTACAATATTTGAAGAAGCTTCCCCCCCCCATGTCACTGCATATCTCTGTGAAGAATAGATTGCCTCAATTAAGATTCTGAAGATTTTACGCTTACTGCCAGTGCTATTGCCTGATTTTGGGCAGCCCTCAAGCACAATTCTCTGATATTTGCTTCATACTTCAAGCCACTCTTGTAATTGTAGCAATTCCTCTTCTTTTGGTCCTATTGTATGGTGGCTGAGTGAAGAAGGGCTATAAAAATAGTTTGCTTCTGAAGGAGGGAATTTGAGATCCCAATATCTTAAAATCTCCTTAAAATTCTTACCACCAAGATTGGTCTTATAACAATATTTATATTCTATGTCAAAAAATTTTGATAGCATTTTACATATTGTTTTTACTGTAAGTGGCCCATTATTTCCAGACTTTTTCAGTATTTTTTGTAGCACAGTCAGAGCTTTATTCCCCGTTAATAATATTCTTGAAAAGTCATCCAAAAAGCAGCTTATGAAACATCTTCCTACACCCGAAAAAAGATTAAAAATTTGATAATATATGGTTTCATATATATTATGGAGTATATAGCTTTTCCAAAAGATATACACTATCTTAACAAAAATAGGTAGTAGGTGATAGCAAAGACCTGGATGAATATTTCTGTATTTATTTAAAAGATATATGTACCTTTTGCCCAATCCTTTGTACCATAGACCGTATTGTGCTAGCTTCGTAATACATACACCAAATACAACCAAAACAAAAACCAAGAACTTCCTGCATACTATTGCCACATATCAACAGTCTCCTTTGTTGAATTCCTGGCTCCCTGCACCCTTATATTTGTGGGGAAATCCAGCAATTCAAGGCTTTCTGGAAACCTAGAGAGGTGTGTGTGCTGGATTTCAGGGAGAAAGATGGTTTCCAAAAAGACAGGAATTCTTCTCAAGATGTGCTGTTTAAATCCTACTTGAAAGCAACATTTATGGGAAGGGTTTCACAGAGACCTTTCTCTATAGCTGGATACAGTTTATTATAGTTTAAAGGAATGTTTAAAGTTTTACTGAAGCATAAGAAATTCAGTTTTTCAGCATAAAAACCCTTCACAGATTGTCTTTTTGCTCCGTGTTTATTTTGTAGAATAATAAGAAACATGCTTTTAAGGATTGTCTGGAATTCCTGGGCATATTTTGTAATTCTTAATATTTTCAGGTAGCAAACAAGGATTGAAGTCATATCTGTGGATTTATAATATTCACTTCTGTGAAGAAACAGAATTGATTTATAAAATAACCACTGTTTGTTTCTTTTTTAGGAATTTGGAAGATAAACAGGTAAAGTGGCTAGAAGAAAAACATAAACTTACTCAGCACATCACAGAGATAGAAGACAAGTATAAAGTAACAAAAGAGAAATTGTATCGAGCATCAGTTGTTCAGAAAAAGGCATGTCTCATATTTGCATAATTCTGAAAGGTTTTCTACCTTAGTTGAATCAAAGTTTTGTGCCATAGTATAACTAAAAGACCTGTAAATAATATAATGACATGACTATATCTATTACCAAAGTTTCTTTTAAGTTTTATGAAGCTGAGAAGCCATAATATGTGAGTTAATATAAACATACACAGATAATAACACATGATACTAATTTTAATTGTGCTAATGTGGCCTTTTTCATATGAGTTACTTTCAAAAGAACAAGAGTTGATTCACTTATTACTATTTCTTCTAATTAATGTTTATGATTAGGGAAGTTTTTGGTCAGTCTGCCACTCCAATGAATGAGTTACATACTGTATTTAAATGTGGAAGTCAACCTTAAAAAATATATATGTGTATATTGTATTAATTACAGAGAAAGACACTTAATGACAACAAGCAAAAGAAATTACTGAACAAGATTGAGCTCTTAGAAGCCAAGAGAGAAGAACTAGAAACAGAAAACCAAGTGTTAAACAGGTATAACTTTATGTTGATTCTTAATTCCATAATGTTTCCTATTGTTGCTGTTAAAAACATTTTAGGTGCAATCTTTGCTGTCTTAATCAGACTAATTACATTCATTTTCGAATTTCTGGGGGAAAAAACATAGAAAGTTGTATGAATATACATATGCTTTGTTCCTAGCAGCATTGTTACCGTGAAACCATACTATATATCAGAAAGTGTTTTAGAAATATAAAAAATGCCTCTAACTAAAAGACCCCATTTTCAATTGGAAACAGTCATTTCAAGTTGAAAATAAGCTGTTCCAATCTTTTGGAACTTTCTAAAGAGGTTTAAGCTCTACAGGAAGCATTTTGAGATTAACAAAACAATATCAAACTGGGGTCGTCTTATACACCGAGTCGTCTTATATGCCGGAAATTACAGTAGTTTCCAGTGGATAAGACAACTTTCTAGGCATGGAAATCGGCGCCGAAGTTGGGAGTCATTTTATACGCCGGGTCGCCTTATACGCCAGAAAATACGGTATATTATTATGAGTTTTAGTCTTGCCTTAGGCATGAAAGCTGGCTGGGTGACTTTAGGCCACAGTGTCAGATTTGGGTAACAATTCTTATTGCAACCAATGAGTCAACTCTTGGTTGATTTAAAAAAAAAAAAAGGTTGGACCCTGCACTTCTAGGAAAACATTAGTAAGAAAAGAATTTTTATTTAGTTATTTATATGTGTTATAGGCAAAATATTCCTTTTGAAGAACACCTCCGCCTTCAGAAAAGACTAAAAGATCTGCAACGGAGACATAATGAATTCCGCAGACTGATCCTTTTTCCCAACCTCCCAATACTGAATCCAGCTAACTTACTATCTTCATCTTTGCTTCCTGGACCAGAATTACCCTTCCCTCTCCTTCAGGTATGTAATATTCCCATATGACAGAGTAGGTAATAATGTTTTGAAAAACAGAAAAAATAAAGTTCATATTTTTATAGTTTTCAGTAATAAAGTTTGATGAAACAGTATAATAGTATTAAAGAGAAGTGAGAACTTTATTTGTAATCATGCTATCAATTTATTTTGCAGTTCAGGTTCTGCTATTTCCAAAATGTTTTACCGTATTTAACCAAAAGTTATATGATAAACAAAACCTAACCTTAATTATGCAGCAAAGTAGTAATACCATTTTTTAAATTATATTGATTTTGGTTAAAATTATACAATTTCTTTATAATGATTTTTACGGTGAATGTTACCTAAACTTTTGGTTAAGCTATATAATAGTCTACTAATTCCTTTGCCTGCAGGAAAGTCCCTATAAATCAATATAATAAACATCTTTATTGTGTCCATTCTATTAAAGTATTGTGTTTGTTTTGTTTTTTGCTTATATAATTGAATATATTAGAATCAGAACATAAAATTGAAAGCCAGAACTAGTAGCCTGTTTCTTCCACAGTTGTATAATATCTTTAAAAATGAAAGTGCTAAATAATGTGTTACATTCCTTCCCCCATCTCTTTACCTCTTATGAAGGAGGAGCAACATCAAAGAGAACTTTCACTGCTTCGCAAACGCTTGGAAGAGCTAGAGACCACACAGAGAAACCAATTGCGAGAACTTGGTGCTTCTGCTGAACAACCTCAGTCGGAAATAAGTACTGAATCATACAGAAATAAATTTGTAGAACAATGTGATCTGTCATCTGCAGATGCCAAATAAACCATTAAACACTTTTTGTCTTTTGCCAAAAATTCATCTACAAGTGCCGTGAAATAGGTAAAAACTCTGTTTTACATCATTTGTATTATTTTTAATATTTTTTTAAAAAGATATAATTAAAATATTTGGAAAATAATTTTCTAATTTTAAACTCTAAGAATCATGTTGCACTGTAACATTTTGCTAATAATACTTTTCTCAAATTTTTAATAGTTTGATTCTCTGAAAAGAAAAGAGTCCCTTTTCTACTGTATTCAGGTTGCTATATAAAGTTTCAATTTTTTGTTATTCACAAAGCTGGACTTTTGTAATCTTAAAATACTGAGAAAATTGAAAACAACATTGTTTAAGCTCTGTTATCTTTATATGAATTTTATCCACAATGTTACCTTTGAAAAATATTTTACTATCTGCACTTTAATATATTATGAAATATCAAGAAAAATAATCACGTTTTAAGTGAATATGAATATTGCTTTACCTTCATGCAAAGAATTTTTTTCTGTTTGTTTCAGATCGAAGTTTTGTTAACTAATCAAATCTAATTAAATATATTTTTGTAAAATCTATCTTTTCTGTTTTATTTAATTATTTATTAGCCATAAAAAGCATAATATCAAGTTTAGTGGATTGTTTTTAGTCTACAGTTCCTTAACTTCTCATAAGCTAGGCTAGGAAACACAACCGTTTCTAAAGTATTTCATTAACTTGTTTTAGCCTAAGCTAAATAGGTAAATCATCTCATGAGTTAAAAAATACAACAACCTACAGCTCAGATTCTGCCATTTCTTCAAGGGTTTGATGACAGAATGAAATTATTACACTGTCCAACAAATTTAAGTGATTCTGCTAATCTTACTATTTTTTAGGATTGATATATAGGTGAAGACTATTTTCACTGCCAGTTCCTAGGTATTCAAGTGACTAAATTTGTAAATTAATCAGAATAGTTATAAAGTTAGTTGATAGTGAAACATCTGCTAAATAACAATTCTGAATGGCTCTTGAACTGACATATCACTAAAACTTAGCTAAATGAAGCGTTAGGACTCATCTCTCCAGCTCTACCCAATGGGCTAATTTGATAAGAAAACAGTGTGGGAGGAGCAGTTCATGTGTTGCTGCCATTGACTTTTCTTGAGCTAGCTGTAATGGTCTTAGATATATTTATTTATAGCATTTATTTATAACATGTACATGGCCACTCAACTGGGTAGCATACAAAAGAAAAAAGCATCAGCTGCAACCACAAGGAAAGTAATGCAACTAAAACAATAAAATGGAAATCAGATCAAAATTTATTAGAATTCCTCCAACTGGGATTCCACTCATTCTGATTCAAGATCTGGAAAAGAACCATGTACAGGTAGTCCTTGACTCACAGCCATTCATTTAATGACCATTCAAAGTTATGATGATACTGCAAAAATGATTTATGACCATTTTTCACACGACCATTACAGCATCCCCATGGTCATGTGATCAAAATTCAGATGCTTGGAAACTGACTCATTTATGATAGTCGCAGTGTCCTGGGGATGTGATCCCCTTTTGTGACCTTCTGACAAAGTCAGCAGGGAAGCAGATTCACTTAACAACTGTTACTAACTTAACAATTGCAGTGATTCATTAACTGACAAAGTCATAAAATGGGGCCAAACTCACATAATTGTCTCACTGAGCAACAGACATTTTGGGCTCAATTATGCTCGTAAGTCTAGGGCAGTGGTTTTCATTTGGGGTCAAACGACCATTTCACGGGGGTCGCCAAACAACGCAGTCTGCCATTTTTTTCCCCTTTTCCTTAGCTGTGCTACTCCCTTTTATTCTATTGGCTTTTGAAAGCCAATAGAATAGACTCTCTTGAATAGAGTCTAATTCTATTGGCTTTCAAAAGCCAATAGGAATTGTCCAGGCTGTCTCTGCCCTGCTGAGCCCACCAAAAGTCCCATTCTGCAAACGGTGCTGCACCAGTTGAGTAGTCCTCGACTTACGACTGGTTGAGTAGTCCTCGACTTACGACCGGTTGGGGGTCGCGGCATTAAAAAAGATTGAGAACCACTGGTCTAGGGCTATCTGTATTGACTGCCTTCCTAAAGGCCTGCAGAGTTAGCTATATTTATTTATTTATTTAAATTATATAGCTGCCTACTCTAGGTGGCTTACAAACAATAAAACACCATATGGAAAAACATAAAAAATAATAATAAACCCCCACCCACCCCCTCCATGACAAAATACAGTCAGATAAGCCATTTGATGGGTACCATCCCACTCCTCAGGACCACTGCAAAACCAAGTCTTCAGGGCCTTAAGAAAGAGTGTCGGGGGGGAGGGGAGTCCAAAATTCAAAATTCAAAAGAAGGAAATTATTCTGAAGGATATTCCAAAGGAATAGAGCTCCATGTGGGATAGCACATTGCAAAAAGCAAGTCCCACATGTTGATTTCTTTTTAATTGGGATACATCACTCCTAAATAACTGAAGATTTTTATGCTGTATAATGATTTTGGACAAGTTCTTATTGGCATTTTACCCAATGAATTCATTGCAGCACATACAGAATTAGGCATTCTGTTTATATGAAACTAGTAACGGGCAGAAATGGTCTGCACTCCAGTGGTTTGAGCCCTGCCACCGCTAGTCCTCTGGCTCCTACCACCCAGCAGTTTGAAAGCATGAAATATTGTGAGCAGATAAATGGATACCACTTTAGTAGGAAAAAACTTCCTGTATTTGTGTGTGCAGCGAAAGGAAGCTGGCACTGGACCTGACCAGACACTAAGCAAATGCAACACTAGGTAAGGCAAGGCAAGACCCTCAGAGGAGCCTGGAAGAGCCAGTAACCCAAGCACTGCTCATCAGCTAGTGTAAGCTAGTTCGTCCCCTACGGTGCACTAAGGACAGACACGCGAATGCCAAACAGAATGAACAAGCAATTTAGGCTATCAGGATTGCATTGTGTGTACCATTTGTAGCTTTCCATGATGTTGTATGCCATACATTAAATAAATAAATCTATAATAGGCTTAATGATGGACATTAAGCTGAACATATAACTGATGCTACTGGAAATATAAAACCAGACTCAGAGTATTTGTATAGGTTTACAATCGCCCCAAAAAGATGGTTTGGAATGTTCCTCAAGCATCAGATATTACTGGATTCCTAAGTGAAGGCTGAATTTGCCCAATTAAACTGTGACGTTTATGTCCAGTCATGAGCTACCCATCTTGATCCCATCATTGTAGAATTATCCTTGAAAAGGTGAATGGATGAAGCAATTGTGCAATTTGGCGTGTAGATAATTCAAGATATAGGAACTAAAAATGTGTGATGTACCAGGCAGAATTGATAGTAGTATTAATTTTTTATATCCTAAACAGCTTAGGATCTGACTTTCTGATGAATCACTTTTTCCTTTCAAGCCTTGTGTGGTGCTAAATTGCTGGAAAGATCTTTTTGCTGTCAGGCTCACATGTCACATATGGAAGAGGACTTTTCCTGTTTGTACAACATTTCCTTCAGAATTCAATTGGTCTCCATTCTCTTCAAACAAAGTTCTTCTGTAAATCTTCATTTTATGCAATTTTAGTACAAATTTAACGTGTTAACTTTCTGATTTTTCTCAAAACAATTGTAAGCTACTTTGTGTTTTCACTAGAGCTGAAGCATTGACAATAAATACATAAATACTATCTGGTTGATTGATTAAAATTTTGAAGTTTATTTTTTATTTTTCCATTTTTGAAAATTATAATTCTGGAATAAAACTGATTTCTGTAAAAAACAGATTTCTAAATTATCTGCCCATTAAAAATGCTATACTTGTTTTCACATTGATTTTCTTGAAAAACTGGAACATATACTAAAGTTTCAAATCAAACAAAAATAAATATTGCAGTTTATATATGTGAAATGAAACATTTTACATATTCATGCAATATATTTTCAAACTCCATATATACTTGAAAACAATTACTTTAAGCCTAATAGATTGGAATTATATGCATCTATAAAATTTAAAATAATTTTAAATTGTTTTACACATTTACTATAGGAATGCTAAAATGTGGCTTGTTTACAGAGATTGTCAGAAATATTTTATTTCAGTAGTTCTTTTCAATAATGCAACATACAATAAATACATTGCAATTTTCAAAGAACTTTTTAAAATCCTGTGTACAAGCTCCAGCTAAAACCAGCCTTGGACATTTCCCACTGCACCCCACCCCATGCCTCCATATATATATATATGCTTATTGGAAATTGTTTCCCCAAAAAACAAGTACAATCCCTGGTCCCGCATGTATTAATTTAGTAACTACTGTTCAAAATGAATTACTTATCAAATAAAGTGCTCCACTTACAGTACTGATCCTTTCTGCATGCACAAGCTACTTTCACGCAGAGAAACATAATTATATATACACATTTCCCTGTGCCCTTCCAGCGGAAATGGAACATCTAAAACACCATGACATTTGAGGAAGGAATAGATGTTTAGGGAGAAAAAGAACAGAGAAAATACAATTGAACAGAAATCAACACAGAATTAATTAGGATGAAAAAAGGGAAGAAAGAACCGGGGGGGAGGGGGGAAGATCCTGTTTAGGTATTTTTAAAAAGGCTATTTTTTTGGAAATCCCATTCCAAGTACCTTCCTTGCTGCTCTGTTTTTTGGAGTAGACTTAACAGTTACTGAAAGCAAGCCAGCTCTTGATGCCTATCAAATAGGAAGCCTGAGTGGTCTTTTTCATATATTTTTTTCTTTCACAGGCACCACCATCACCATTTTGCCCTTCAAAAGAGTAGCACTAGTGCCTGGGCAATAACTGGCAGATATTCTGAAAGCAACTTACATTTCTCAGTGTTGTGCAAGTGTTTAACTCAAGCTGGTTTAGAACCACCATCACCCTCTTTCCTTCCTGACTCTGATGAATAAGAATAACTGTCTTCAAAATGAAACTGAATTCAGGAACTCAATTGTGTGGGGGGTAGGAACATACAGATTCACTGTATCATTTTTGATACAATTTAGTTTGGGAAACCCTACTCTCATCTTCAGAGACATCCATGCTATGTAACATTGAGTTGTATGTTTTGTTCATTCTTATGTTACTCATCCAATAATTAACAGGCAATTATTGGGGGGAGAAATGTTCAGCACCTATTGATAAATATGACACATTGTGCTTAATATTCTTTTAATTTCGTAAAACCTATTTTCCACATGATGTAAAACATTTTCTGAAGGAAGGAAAAAACAACATCGGCCTCAATGCTTTGCTTTTTATTTTTACATAGATATATTCAATGAGAAATAGACAAGTCTCTTCTCTGCCTGTCTACACCTTAGAACAGGGGTTCCCAACAGGAAGTGTGAGACAATATTCTAGGGGGTGCAAAAACTTGGCTTTAGAAGTTTCAAAATGATAGTGTATATGCATAATTCGTTATTTTGAAATTTTGTAAGGGGCAGGAGAATATATCAGAAACGTTCTAAGGGTGCAGGGTATAGAAAAGGTTGGGAGCCGCTGCCTTAGAAGAAACAGTGTGGGAATGGCTCTCCCCTCCATTTTCCTATTAGACCAGTGTCCCCAACCTTTTTGGTTTCACAGACTGGCAGCGGCAGCAGCGGGGGAGGGGGGGAATGGTTTCACGCATGCAACCTAATCCCACCCATGTGCAAATAAAGTTTCATGCATTCGGTCGGGGGTTGGGGACCTCTGTATTAGAATACATCTATTTGTATTTTGCTGGACAAGCTAACCATGCTGGATTGGGAATTCTGGGAGTTGAAATCAACAAATCTTAAAGTTGCCAAGTTTGGGCACCCTTCTCCTAGAGAATCATCAGCCTATAATGGCTAGTTAAGCTTGCCAATGTCATTAGGGTTTTCCTAGCAAGAAGTATTGGGACCAGAACCTGATATAATGTCTATTTCTTGAGGCACTTTTAAATTTTTCTGTTTAATTTTTTTTAAATGATACAGTAGATGCAAACCTCTGCTGATGTGTTCCTTGCAAATATTACTCTGAGCAGGATGCAATAAAGAAACTCTAAATATTGGAGCTGAGCAGTGACTCATATTTGAAGGCAAGGAGACACTTTAGAGTGTGTACATAGCACTCATTATATCAAACCTATCCATTCCTTGGGATTCTGCTATAATTGTGGTGCACCACCCCAATCCCAGAAAAAGATACAACTTCCTGAAGGAGTAGCAGACAATATCGTTTTGCCTTCAAATGCAGACACTGCAGGGCCCTATAAAATATAGCTGAGAAAATTGGTATTCCATCTGCAGGGAAAGCACAGAAGTTGAGCCCTCCTGCACATTTTCTTTATAGTCAACAATAAAATTATGATACATTTATGAATCTTGTTTTAAAAAAACCTCTTTGTAATTTTTCTTTTGCCCTTATATTTACAATGCATGTATATACTAATAAAAATACAGATAGGAAAGGCCTTCATCTCCATTTTTTAAAAGTGCAGATACAATGATGGAAAAAATTCAAAGTGTAAATTGCGTTCAGAAGACAGGGAAGTTGAGGCCAATGCAAACCACTTCCATTATTCTGCCAAGAGACTTACATGGATGTGTCCATAAGATCTTCAATGGATGAACGGGATAAGAAACCGACTTTAACAAGAGATGAATTACGTTTCTGTATCAATGTGCTGGAAATCTTCCCCTCCATTTCAGTCACACATCACTTTTAGTTATGCCACAATGTGCAACTATTTGGAGGAAACTGAAACTCTGCACTTTGTTATCAAACCATATAGCAACTGAAAACTCTCTAATGATTTTGATTCTCAGATATGAATAACAACAGGATATATTTGTGCTTATCTGAAACCAAGAGAGAAGTTTTTTAAGGCACTTAAGGCACTATGCTGCTCAATGACAGCATAGAAATTAGACACAGTTGTGAACTATATAACACAACCAGTTTGTTTATATAAGATCTGTATTTCAGTTTGTTTTTAATTCAAAAAATTCAACCAAAATTACTTGATTGTGTCAATCTAGGAGGGAAGATCTGCATAGAGAGATTGCTTCAGCTGCCAGCAGCAGGAAGGTATACTTCTCAGTCCAGGCTCCACTTTGTTGACACATCTGGAGATGGCTGTTCCAATCTGATGGCATCCATTGCTGCTTTTGTGCGAATTGGGTTGGGCAATATTTTCAATTTGGTTCCATAACACCAGCAATTATACAATTAAATTCCTACGCCCATTTGCATTTTTTCTTTTCATCCATTAAACCTTTTATATTTAAGAGTTGCTGTCGGGCTTCTTCAAACCCTCGTTCTGTCTCTAATTTATTCAGTATCTATGAGAACAAAGGAATGTGTGCTTATTTTGCTTATTAAAAACAACAACAACAATTTCCCCCCAATGTTAAAAATACGTTCTGCTTAAGTAACCATCCCTTCTAAAGTCAGGCTATTTTTGCACCTTCCTTTACAAGTTATTATTAATCACAAGATGAACAACACTTCTGTTGGCACTAGCAACCTCAATTAAAATCACAAGTGTATCTGTAAATACAACTCAAATAGCAATAGATGTATGTTGTATATCTGTTAAAAGCAGAAAAACTTGAGTGCTAAAACATTTTCATTACCTGCCAGCCAGATATAAAATGCTCTTGAGATCATGAAAAAAATGTGATATTCAGTTTGCTTGGAAACTAGTTGGATATTACTTAAATCAGTCTAGTTAATCTACCTCACATGCATTTTCTGTGTTTTACTTATGAAAATCGTAGTTTGCCATAAAAATAAGATTTGTTTCTGAAGTGTTGCACAAGACAAAGAAGACAGCAAAGGCCAGGGACAAGACAATGCAAAATCCGAAGGAATTCTGGATTCTCCTACATTAAATTTTTGCACTTATTAAGTCTTAGAAAAGGATGGATAACTTTGCCAAACTACAGGTTGATTTCTTCATTTTTTTCCCCCCAGCCAGATGGTTTTATTAGCCGGTTTGTGAAAAACAATGCTGTATTGCCAGTAGGGAAACAGCACCTGCCTTAAGAATAAAATGCAAAGTTACTGAGGTATAGGAACTCAGTAATTACAAAAAAGATCACAACCTATTGCTTCAGGGTCATTAATCCATATTAATGACCCTGAAGTGTCCAAATTAAGGACACTTAATTTACTTCCACTTACTTTCTGCTCAGTTCCTCTGTCCCTCCTCAGTCCTAACTACAAGGGCAGGAGTGGAATATTGAGGACTGCCAGTGCACACACACATGGGACCAAACAGAAATCTTAGAGTTAAAATAATAAAATATATGATATGCATCGCTAATACAGCAACCGCTGTCTTCCCTAACTGGAATGTTCCTGAGCATTCTATGCCATTCAGAAGCCCACAACTAACCAGGCTAGATGATTAGGGGAGGAAAAAAAACCTTACCTTATCAAAGTATCTTGTTATATATTGATAAATTTTATTCAAGGCCTCGGTCTCATTAAACTCATTTTCATGTTTCTAGAAAAAAACAAAATGTTTGAGGAACTGTTTAAAGATAGTATTATTATCCATTATTATTATCCATAGTACATACTGTAAAATAGTAAATAATAATTATAAGTAAACATAGAAGGACAAAGGATAATATTACTGTTGTCTTTGATCTATGTCTGAATAAATCCATTAATGGGAACTTTAAATACAATAAGACACAGTTCCATTTACAACATACGTCTAAGTTCCAACTACAGCAAAAATAATAGACAGATACCTGTGATTCCAGAATTAAAAATTCTTCTAGCTCTGCTCTGGGCAATGGAGGCAAATCCCTTATTGCTTTATAGAAAGCTTTAACTTCCTCTTTATAAAGTGGTATATCCTTAGCATAGAGAAGTTTGTTTGTTGGTGCTTCCTTTGAGGAAGAAGAAAAGACGTGTCATAAAAGTTAGCAAGATGCCTCATTTGTAAGGGATGTCAAAATTAGGGAACAATCAGTTCTGGTCATCAGTCCTATCAGGCAATCTAGATGGACATGATAAGACTGTTTGCAGGTTTGCAGTCATTCTCTGAAATCTCAGAACAAAAATTTAGGAATGTGTCATTGGAATGTAGTCTTCCAGCCAGAACAGCAGGCAAATACATGTCTGGTTCTTGACAGGTGCACCAAAACTTTCCTAGGAACAGCGACACAAGAATTGGGGAGCTCAGAAAGCTAGCATAGGGTCCTTTTTAGGCAGTTGGACAACTCTAGAAGAGAAAGGAGCTTTTGCATCTAATCCCAATTTCTGACAGTGTGATTTTTTTTTTCACATTTCTACTCTGGGCACCCTCCTGGTTTAAGAGTGGGCTGTCTGTCAATCCTTTCTTATAAAAACTTTGCTTGTTCTAAATATACACCTGTTCAGAGCAACTAGCCCTTTCTCAAACTATCATTACAAAATTTTAGAGCAATTGATGCAAAATGATCACAGTTTTTTGATAATTAGGAAAAATTAATAATTGTTTCACAGAAACTGGGGCAACTGGCTAAATAGTACCCCTGAGTGACCCTAGTCTAGCAGACATCATAATATATCCAAGAAGCTAGGTAAGAACTTGTTAAGCTAATACATTCCTCTGTACAGGTTATGAAGCTATTCTAAAAAACTGCGGACATAGAAGATACGAAGTTGTATTCTCCAAAGACTATGGACATGGCTCAGGAAATACTTTTTCAACAAGTCACATTTAAAGATGAAAAGATCATTTTCAATAGGAGTAGTGCTTGGAAGACTGTAATCCTGTTAACTCACTTATCTGGAAGTTAGTCCTGCACAACTTAACAGGACTTACTTTTTAGTCCTGGGTTCTCTCTGAACTTGATTGTTTGCAAAACCCACACTAATTAGTACTCCTGGTGTTACCTAGTTGGGCAATGAAACAGCTGCAAGCAAACAAACAACCTCAGAGAGTACCAAGAATTCCTGTCAGGTTAAACTCAAGAATGACAGAGATTAATTCAGTCAGAGTTCAGTTGTTTATTTGCTTATACACAATAGACAGAATCTTGACAGACTGAACCCTTACTACTATTATACTAACAGGAGATTCTAGAGCAGTGGTTCTCAACCTTTCTAATGTCGCGACCCCATAATATAGTTCCCCATGTTGTGGTGACCCCCAACCACTTATACATCACCGGGTGCCAGGGGTGTGGCCCCAAAAAATGGGGAAAAAATGGCGGATAGCCTTGTTTGGCGACCCCCGTGAAATTGTTGTTCGACCCCAAATGGGGTCCCGACCCACAGGTTGAGAACCACTGTTCTAGAGAATGATTATCCTAACTCTCTTCCTTTGTCACCTATCCAGCTCCAGGCTGGGCTGCCTCTTGTCTCCCCACCTTCCTTTCTGAAATATGCTCCCTCCTTCCTGGGAAACTTAAAAAAGAGGCTCTGGGTATGCATGAAAAATAAGATTCTACCTTTCCCAATTGTTGCTCTGACAGAGAAAATGCATCCATAAATGCTTGTGCAATGACTGACAGGCAGCCGTCTATATGTGGAGTCTTTTTAATATCAAACACAAATTGAGGATTCTTCAGAATATTCACCCAGAATCGAAGAGGCAGACTAAACAAAAAAAGATATTAAAAACAGTTATATTGAAATAATTAAATACAAATCCTTCATGGAACAATCTAGCAAAAATTTACTGTCAAAAATGCTAACCAAAAGTAACATAAAAATCATTTTTACTGTCAATTGATGAACACATTTCCAACATGCAGTGCTAATAATTTCTGAAATTGTTGTGTGTATATGCATGTATGTACTCCTAAGCAATTATGGATGACTTACAAATTAAAAAAAGAGCAATATATATACAAGTAAAAAGAGGCCATGGCTGACTGGGAGAACAATACATCCAGCCATTCAGCAAACACAATTAACATAAAGACTTTGGAGAACAACCATGTTTTAAAAAGTTTCTTAGATTTTTAAAAGTTTCCAAGGGTGAGAACTGCCTTAATCACCTGGTGGATATTGTTCCAAAGCCCAGGCATTGCAACAGAGATGGCATGCTTCCCACAAGATGGCACGATTTAATCTTTGGGGCTTAAGGCACATCCATCTTGCTTG
Source organism: Crotalus tigris (assembly GCF_016545835.1). Classification (NCBI taxonomy): domain Eukaryota; kingdom Metazoa; phylum Chordata; class Lepidosauria; order Squamata; family Viperidae; genus Crotalus; species Crotalus tigris. The sequence continues at coordinate 733,150 of NW_024097319.1, read as the reverse complement.
TTCACACTAGATGGGTAGAAACAGTTGGAGATAAGCAGCCTCTCGGAAAGCCAGGCCTAAGCCAGGCCAAGTACTTTCTTGCTCTGCTGCATTCTGAAACAGTTATGGTTTCTTGATGGTTTTTAAGGGTGGTCCTATCCAGAGCATGCTATAATAATCTGATTGTGAAATGACTGGTTGGTGAGTAACTGTCTGAAGGGCCTCATAATTTAGGAAACTGATGCACTAAACTCTCTTCCAGCAGGAACTGACAGTTGTAGAGGATTGCAGACCATCTCAAATGACGAAGTATATCCCACTGAAAGTTAGTGTATTGGGGGAGTGGCTTGAGTAAACATAGCCACTTAGTCTTCTCAAGACTGAGTCGGTTTTCCCCATCCATACCCATACAGCCTGCAGGCATTAAGCCAGGACTTTAACAGTGTCACTTTACGAACTCAGAGTCAATATATAAGTGAATATCACCAGCAGACTGATAATACCTGACCCCAAACTGACAGTTGACCTTACCCAGCAGCTTCATGTATATGTTAAACCTCATAATTTCATGTATTATAGAAGAGAAGAAAGCCTGTAGTACCTAACAAGAAGCTATCACCTCAATTGGTCCTCCCCAATTAACATCAGTTGATACTAGCTGCAGACAAAGGAGGAGACTGTAACATATGCTTTCTACCCCATGCCCAAAGTCAATCTGAAAGGATACTTTAGTCAATGGTATCGAAAGCTGCGGATAAATAAAAAAACACCAGGATCAATATACCACCTCAGTCCTAGCTTCACCACAGGTAATCAACAAATGCAACCAATGTTATCTATGTGCCAAACCTTGGCCAAAAAACTGACTGAAATTGGTCCAAAATAACTGCTTCCTCCAGGGTCCTCAGAAGTTGAAGTTTGACCACCTTCTCTATCATTTTCTCTAAAAAGACATAATTGTCACAGACTTTTGGGCCCCATGATGGTTTCTTGAGGAGAGGATACACAATAGACCACCCTTTATTCAAGGAGGCCAACACTACTGCACATACCCAACCACAAGTCACCTCATGGGCAGCTTTAACCATAGAAGGGGAATTTGGATTTAACAGGCAAATGGCTGAGCTAATAGTCTTGTTCACTTCATAAGGAGTCACAGAATCAAATTCACTCCAAATAATCCCCGAGGACTTTGTCTCATGCATCTCAGCTGGACCTATTTAATCACAGTTGAACTACCAACATCTTCATCTGCCAAAAAGCAAGAATATTCTATAGTCTGCCAACTTACAGTGAGCACATAAATACCTGTTGGTTTTCCAGATATGAACCACATCGGGATCTGTAATTTTTTTATTTTCAGCTTGAGCATCCAGAAAATCAAAAAAATATTTAATAGCAACTGGGGCTTTATTGTTAGGCAAATTCCAAATGCTTCTAAAGAGCTTTTCAACAGTTGAGTGGATAGCAACCTATGATAAAACAAAAAAATATTTTATTATAGTATATATATAAAAAATTGCTTAGGGTATAAATAATAAAAAAGGCAATCTAAGCTACAACTACATACTGTCTGATAAGACTGGAACCAATACACTCCAATTAAGCTTAACATATCTAGAACCTCACATCTGGAACCTCATGCAGGGAGACATATTAATACATATTTACAAATTACATTTACAACTCTTCTTTTGTCTACGAAGATTGACACAATATATGTGCTTTTACTCAACCATCATTCTCAGAAATACTTTATCCTCACAATCATTTGATAAAGTGTCATGAATGCAGCCCTTCTTAGAACTCCTCAATGTGTAACACAGTATCCAATGATTCTCAATTTATGAATGTCAAAGAGGAAGCCTTCTTACATATATATGGATGTACACAGCCATGATTTAATGCATAATTATATGTATTTAATGATGTCAGTATTCAGTTATATATAAAGCCTTCCCAAAATGCTGTTAAAATAGAAAGTTTTGTGATATATTCATTTCCCCAGTGCTTTTTAGCCTCCACATGCAAGTAATTCATTTTGTAAGGTAATAGAATGTATACTGAATAATTATAGCATTATTTTATGATTAGAAATAAAACGTTGGAATCACCTTAGTAGAGAGAAGTTTCGTAAGATACATTTCTTTGACTTTAAATTTTTGTTTTCCTTTATGTTTTGCACTCTGTGTTTCTTTGGCTGCTTCTGCATCTGGTAATATCTATAAGAAAGGTTTACACAGATGTTCATGGAAATACTGCGATTAAGCAGCTAAACAAATGACTAATTAATAGGTATTAAGCTGACTTACCAGATGGCAATAATCCTCAGAATATTCTCCATCTGGTCAACATAGTGAAGAGGGGGAAAAAGGGTAAACTGAATGTACATATAAGGATCAAGCTATGACCTAGAAAGTAGGCTGTTGCTGGGGATAAATGCTGTAAAACATGCATGGTTAGCTAAATTTATTCCTATTCAGATTACTACCAATATAGATGGTAAGATCTTTGATCATGGTATTCCTTTCTATTAACTAGTACAATTAATATTTAAGTGGAAATGGATGCTTGATTACAAATATCAGAAAATATTATTCCCAACATCTGGAAGGGGTAAATTAGTTTTCAGTTAGGTTTTCAAAATCAGGTTTCCCAGGACTTCTATGAGTTGCAAGGCATGTAGTATTCAATTTGTCTTTCATATTGTTTGATTTGGAGAGAATTGAAATCCTGGATGGGGCAAGTGAGCTTCTTAGAATCATATAGTTGCCCAATATTGAGAACAGAATATTTAATTTTTCTTCAGTTAAACAATTCAGTTCTTATCATATTGCTATATATCTAAAATTAGTACTATATTCCCAGTTCATATGAATGTCTGAACGATAATTCAATTATAATTCAAAGAATGATCAGAAACTTAAATTTTCAAAAATCCTATATGCTATATAAATGTTATTTGTTTTACCAGCTGATATATCTTGTTTCTTCTTAAATACTTTCATTTTTGCTCCATCTGAAATCTGAAATCATATAATAAAGCATGAAATTAAAATCTGTATCAAATGTCATACTTTACATATTCTCTGTATGTTAACATAAAATGTATGTTATAAATTAGTATATACCCCCCCCTAACAAAGACAAATTTTCAAAACCTTTGGATGTTTATTCTTACCTCATAATGACCTATGGTATTCAGCTTAGTAACCCCATTTTCCAAAATCACTGAGGAACCATCTACATCCAGAAGTTCTTTTGCTTGGGAAACAGACTCAAGAGCTGACAACACAAATAAAATAGTTAATCTGTGCTTAGTTTTAAAATGGTAAGAGTGGCCTTTTCTTGTGAAATTATTATGCTATTATGTGAAGCAAATTTATGCTTATTGTATAGCACTGTTTGTTTTGTATGGTTCACATAAAAGATGCGGCTTGAAATTGTATCCCATTTCTTCTCTAGTCATTTCTTCACTATCCCAAATTCTTTATCACAGTAGAATTTTGTGAAAAGCTTCAAAGTGACTAGGCAATTGTGCTATTGTCACTGCTGAAGGGGATATTTCCAGTACATATTCTAGGTCAACAAAAATTGAAACACTAAAAACTATTTGTGGCCAATGCTACGTACTTGCTCACTGATGCAATTTAGTATTTTTATGATTGGATCAATTTTATTTGATTTTTTTATCACTGTCCATTTCTCTGTAACAACCTGGATGGCTAGTAACTTATAAAAAACACAGTATAAAATAAAGAATAAACAATGTATAAATCCTAACTTGATAACTGAATAAAGTCCAACTAACCTCACAGACTCCAACTAAGCTCTCAGCCCCCATGCCTGGAATCCAATTCATGTCTTAGAACTTTCTGACAAGTCGGCCAGTCTTGCAACAGAAAAGAATCCCTTTCTGAGTCCTGCAAGATGACATTCTGTAACTGATGGGACTGACGACACATCCCTCCTACCAGACAGGACAGATGGAAACAACTGGGGAGAGGCAGTTTTACAATAAAGCCCCAGGCTGTGGAGGGTTTTGTTTGTTCAGTTTATATAGCCCTGCCCCCCATCTCAAGACATACTTGTTATAGCTGACAAGTGTATTGTCAGCTTGAATTGTACCTGAAAGCATCTGGAGAGAAGCGCAGCAGAACAAATATAGCAGGGGTGCATTTCTATTGTGCCTTTTCAGCAAAAAGCCACAAATGTATTTACAAAATAATCCAAGACATATTCAGGTAATAAATTATATTAAATGACTTCAATCTGTTAATCTTACAGTTCATATGTTAAATAGCAGAGAAATAATAATTTTTATTTTTTAAAAATGCAAACCATAACTATTAAAATAAATAATAAAACAATTACTGTATACAATTGTGGAGAAAGAAAAACAAACAGCTACTTTTGAATTTATAATTAGCATAGCATTGTTAATATCTTACTCAGTCCCATTTCTCTTAGCTGGAGACCATATAGTGATCCGTTCTTGTTCAGAAAGGCCTGTAGGATCTTCTCTTTGGCCTGTCCAATGGTGTCACAATCCAATACTTTAACTTGGATATTCTGAGTAGCACCACTGGCCTCATTTTCTTGGATATTTTCAAAGACAACATTTAATACCTAGAAAAGTGTGAATGTTCATTCAAAGTTACTTAAAAGTTGAAATTGGATAAAAATACACATAACAAGGATTATTACGAATGCCTAACAGTGGCATTGCTGATTTCTAAAATATTATTCTTTATATTTGTTTCTCTTGGAGGAGCCCCCAAGTACACGTTCTGCTTTCCTCAGATACACACAAAATGTGTGTATCTGAGTTGGACTAGATGACCTCCAAGATCCCTTCCAACTTTATTATTATGGATCATCGCACAGTCAGCCAGATGTTCAGACTGGATTTGGCATTTTGTCTACCTATCGAGTCCTTACCCAGGACTTGGGATAGGCAGATGTGGATGTTTGATGGTATTACAGATATCGTTGCAGGATGGAAGCAGTTCCTAGTAAGACCGCCTTTTGCAATTGACTAATAGCGAATTTGTCAATGCCAATGGTGTTCAAGTGGTGCTCCAGTTGTTTTGGGATTGCTCCCAAGGAGCCTATTACTATTGGTACTACCCTTGCTTGCTTTTGCCACAGTCTTTCTATTTCTATTTGTAGGTCTTTGTATTTTGTTATCTTCTCCAGCTCTTTCTCTTCTATTCTGCTGTCTCCAGGCACTGCCACGTCCACTATCCAGACTTTTTTGTCTTTCTTATCGACAATGGTTAAGTCTGAGGTGTTATGTTGCAGGTGCTTGTCTGTTTGAATTCTGAAGTCCCAGAGCAGTTTAATTTTATCATTTTCTATGACTCTCTCTATTTTATGATCCCACCAGTTTTTGCTTACAGGCAAATGATATTTTTTGCAGATCTTCCAATGCACCATTGTTGCTACTTTGTCATGCTGCTGCTTGCTTTGTATAGGCGGCACTTACTGTCTGTTGCTGTCTTCTCAATTTTGACTTTATATGCATTTGTCCTTAAGGCTTGGTCTTGTGCAGCCAGAATTAGTCCCTCAGTCTCTTTCTTCAATTTTCCTGCTCTTAGCCATTGCCAGGTCTTGTTATTATCTGCTTTCCCAGCTATTTTTTTAATGTATTGGCCATGTAGTGCTTTGTCTTCCCATGCCTCAATTCTGTTCTTCATTTGGTTTTGCTTGTAGGCCAGTTTGGTCTCTCCAGCAGTCAGTAAGCCTTCCTGATATACTAATTTCAGTGCATCTTCCAACTTTATTACTATTATTGATCATCGCACAGTCAGCCAGATGTTCAGACTGGATTTGGCATTTTGTCTACCTATCGAGTCCTTACCCAGGACCTGGGATAGGCAGATGTGGATGTTTGATGGTATTAAAGGTATCGTCGCAGGATGGAAGCAGTTCCTAGTAAGGCCGCCTTTTGCAATTGACTAATAGCGAATTTGTCAATGCCAATGGTGTTCAAGTGGTGCTCCAGTTGTTTTGAGATTGCACCCAAGGAGCCTATTACTATTGGTACTACCCTTGCTTGCTTTTGCCACAGTCTTTCCATTTCTATTTGTAGGTCTTTGTATTTTGTTATCTTCTCCAGTTCTTTCTCTTCTATTCTGCTATCTCCAGGCACTGCCACGTCCACTATCCAGACTTTTTTGTCTTTCTTATCGACAATTGTTAAGTCTGGGGTGTTATGTTGCAGGTGCTTGTCTGTTGAATTCTGAAGTCCCAGAGCAGTTTAATTTTATCATTTTCTATGACTTTCTCTATTTTATGATCCCACCAGTTTTTGCTTACAGGCAAATGATATTTTTTGCATATCTTCCAATGCACCATTGTTGATACTTTGTCATGCCGCTGCTTGTAATCAGTCTGTGCAATCTTCTTGCAACAGCTTACCAAGTGGTCCACTGTTTCTTCAGCTTCTTTGCATAGGCGGCACTTACTGTCTGTTGCTGTCTTCTCAATTTTGACTTTATATGCATTTGTCCTTAAGGCTTGGTGTTGTGCAGCCAGAATTAGTCCCTCAGTCTCTTTCTTCAATTTTCTGCTCTTAGCCATTGCCAGGTTTTATTATTATCTGCTTTCCCAGCTATTTTTTTCATGTATTGGCCATGTAGTGCTTTGTCTTCCCATGCCTCTATTCTGTTCTTCATTTGGTCTTTCTTGTAGGCCAGTTTGGTCTCTCCAGTAGTTAGTAAGCCTTCCTGATATACTAATTTCAGTGCATCTTCATCATTGTTCTTCAGATATTCTTCCAAAGCCATTTTTTCTTCTTCAACCATCTGATGTACTTGTAGCATTTCACGCCCACCTATTTGCCTTGGTAGATAAAGTCTATCAATATCACTGCATGGATGAAGGGCATGATTCATTGTCATTATTTTTCTGGTCTGCCTATCCATTGCTTTTAGTTCTGCTTGAATCCAGTCCACTATTCCAGCTGTGTACCTAATGACTGGGATTGCCCAGGTGTTGATTGCCTTTATGGTATTTCCTCCATTGAGTTTGGACTTTAAGATCTTCTTCACTCTCTTGATGTATTCACCTCTAATCTTTTTCTTGACTTCAGTGTGCTTGATGTTGTCAGCTTGAAGGATACCCAAGTATTTGTAGTACTCTTCCTCATCCAGACTCTTAATGTTATTTTCGTGGGGCATCTTGATTCCTTCAGTTTTCACTATTTTTCCTTGTTTGATAGTAAGTGTGGCACATTTGTCCAAGCCAAACTCCATTACAATATCTTGGCTATATATACGGACAGTGTTGAGCAGCGATTCTATTTCAGATGATGTTTTTCCATACAGCTTCAGATCATCCATGTAAAGGAGGTGGGATAGTTTTATTATTATTATTATTATTATTATTATTATTATTATTATTATTATTATTATTATTACCATCTTCACATACAATCTTTCTCTGCTTTTCTTCTTTATGACTTCTGTGTCCTAACATTGCTTGTCACAATACTTTTGTTCTGGCAAAGGTTTCCTTCATTCCATAATTCATTCTCTATAATTCTTTTTCTATCGATCCAGTCTAGATTTTGTTAGAGAAACTCCATATATCCACCATCCCCAAGCTTTCAGAGTAGTATTTATGGCTAGTATTTATATCCTGTAGTATTTATTTAGGGTGTTTCTTATTACCCTGAACTCCAGTAATTCTAGGTAATACAGATGATAGTTTGCTGAGTTTTAGTTTATTAAAATCTACAGCTAAAGAAAAAACAACCACCAAGGCTTTTTACAGACACATAGGAAGTTATCCATGGGCTTATTAGAATTCTGATCATGCTTCTGCCCATCTTCAGACTAAACTACAACTTGGCCTTAGGCTGTACAAATACAAACCTGCTCCTCTCTTCCCTCACTTTCTTTTCCTTTGAGCTTATTTTTCTAAATAAGTGATTTAGGCTGCTGTAAAGCAATTTCATAGAAAACCCATAGTATCTGATAATATTTCCAGGGCTAAAGAATGAGATTAGTTCCACACTACCTGCCACACCTCTCCATAACTGATCTTTTTCTCATGAAGAAAATGAGCATCAAGTGATACAACTGAGATGGAACAAACTATCAGAATAGCTTTTGGATTCTCCCACAGCTCATAAATAGCTCTCCTTCTTTAATTCTCCCCTGCCCATCTATAGCATGGTAATTCAACATGAACTCAGGATTTCTCTGAGTTTTAAAAGTGCATCAAATATAAACAGAATTTAAACAATTCCATTTCAGTACTGCTGTTTTCAATGTAGCAACTGAATATTTGAATCTAGAAATAATAATCCATAGTTAACTTAGAGAAAACAGAAAAAGAAGTTTAATTTTTCATGGTTTGTTGTTACATGAAATTTAAAAAGTATTTGTATCTGGTCCTATTTCCTCTATTCCCATTAACAGCGTTTTCAATACTATGCTTTCTCTCTTATTATTTGTAGAACTTTGGAATGTTAATAAATACAGGTAGTCCTTGACTTACGACTGCAATTAAGCCCAAAATTTCAGTTAAGTGAGACAGTTGTTAAGTGAATTTCACTCCATTTTATGACCTTTCTTGCCATAGTCATTAAGTGAATCATTACAATTGTTAAGTTAGTAACATGGTTGTAAAATGAATCTGATTTCTCCATTGAGTTTCTTGTCAGAAGGTCTCATATGTGATCGTATGACCTCAAAACACCACAACCATCATAAATAGGAGACAGTTGCCAAGCATCTGAAGTTTGATCACATGATCAAGGGGATAATGCAACAGTCATAAGTGTGAAAAACGGTCCTGAGTCACTTTATTCAGTGCTGTCGTAATTGGAACAGCCACTAAATGAGCTATTCTAGGTCGAGGATTACCTGTATTGTATTGTCTAGTGCATGAATAATATGTATGCTGCATCCTTGATAAGAAGGGAATGGTATTATGTACGTATTTTGAAAGTTGCTTCCTGTTGAAATGACTGATTTGTGGGTGGTGCAACCCGCTAAGCTTAGTTTCAGACACAGAATGATAAAATAATTCCACTGAACTTTATGCTATCTCTGACCTATATATACAGCCATGCGTTGATTGTGTTGAGATGTTATTACCACAAAGACAGAATTGAAAAGATAAAACAAATACTTGGGAGGTATTTTTATGGAATGGAATTGTTTTCAATATTCTGGGGCTTATTCATCTTCAACAAAAATATATATAATTAATAGGATAATTCTTTACCAATTTCCATAACTACTGGTAGGTGAAATAGATACTAAGGCATATTAAATATCTGTCAATTAAATTAAGTTAAAAAGGTCAGCCTTTCTTAGCACTGAATCTTGAGTTTTAGAATACATTATACAAAGCCTTTATTGAAATATATGCTTCTTTCATACAAACTGTCTTGATTCCAGTTATAAAGTCATTAGCTAACATACCACTGTGCTGAATTCAGGGGCTTGCCAGAGTAACCAGTCTTCATTTAGTGTGTATAGGGCCTTGCAAGTTATTACATCCACAGGACCCTTGATAATCCTTTGATTTAAAGTTGTTACAAGTAAAAAGAATGGTTCCCCAACTGTTTCCTATGAAACAAAATGAAATACAGTTATTGTCTTTTGTTGCATTTCTTTGCAACTGTTTAATGAATGTGGTGTGAAAAAAATAGGGAAGGGGAAGTACTAATCTTGCCCCACTTGTTGTAGTTCAAATCTGTTTTTGAAAAATATGCATATTCAATTCACACCAAACTTTAAAACCAAGCTATTTCTTTGTATATATTTGTAACAAATATGATATGCAATGAATTAAATTAACATACAGTTGTTATGATCTACCAATCAGTTACAGATTTTTTTCCTCATGTCAAAGTGGCTTCTGCAGGAAATATTCAGGAATGTTTAAAGTAATAGATTACTTATGTCTCATGTATCAATCTGAATTTATTTAATACATACAGAATGCCAAGTTTATGAAATTTAATTTATTTAAAATAAGAGGCTATCTGCAAAGCTTGTGCCAGTAATCCACAGTGTCAAAATAAAGCAAGATTGGATGATCAACACTGCTAGGAGACCTAGTGTGCTGCAACACAGGAAAATGTGAGCAGGAAAATCTGCATGCAAATAAATCAGTCTCTTGGTCACTGATGTTATATAGCAAAAACATATAATATATAATACTTGCCCGAAGAAAACCAGAAAGGCAAACTGACATCCAGTTTGTAAGCAGCTTTTCTACTACCGATTCTGTACGCCTCAGCATCAGCTTAGGTTGTATATTGCTAGATTGCTCCATCAAATCTTTTGTCAAAACTTCTAGAATATTAGTTAAATAGACTAGATTGGTCTGTAGTGCAATTGTCAAAAAAGATGCAAACAAGCATCTGTTTAAAAAGAGGGGAAAAAACAGGATAACAATAACTCTGAGCGTTAGGAATTTGATTATTAGCTTACAATAATACCAGCAGCTTGATCCAAACTCACCCACATTTTGTCATGTGCCATACAAAAGCATGAGACGATTACTGGAACTATTAAATATAAAGGGTCTATTTAACAGAAAGGATTGATAACCAAAGGTAGCCTAGTACATCTAAGAGCAGACCATTGATTGGAAAAGTCACTAATCAAGACTACAAATATAAACAAAGTCTGCACTGTTCAGAGAGTTAAGAACTTGAATATTATGAATGTAAACTCTGTTAGCTATTTTACAGCTGAAGAAAAAGACAGGAACCTTATCAATAAACACCTGAGTACTGTTCAAACAATAAAACTGGTTATTCTTTAATCACCTAATGGCTTAAATTACACAAATTATGCAGCAGAAACTTAACTTACATAACTTCACATCTGAATTTAAATAAAAAAATGGTTTTACTATGAATAATATAAACCCCTTATTTCCCCATCCACTTCAGTTGAGAAGTATTCACACAATCTCCCAAATGCAAAGGCTAGATTAAAGTAAAATTATTGATTGATAAGATTTATAGGGCTTATCATAACCCAGGGTGACAAGATGAGAAGAATTGATTTTGACTATTCAAAAAATGAAGAAATCAACAAGAAGGAAAACATTTTCAAAAAACATTTGACTATTTTAACCCAAAAAACGTGAGAATTTGGTGCTTGTTAATTTTCCCAAAGATGCTTTTTCACGAGGCAACTGGACTTCCTTGTTTTTCTCTGAAGATGTTTGCTTCTCATCCAAGAAGTTTCTTCAGGTCTGACTGAATAGTGGGGAATGAAAGGATTTATATTCCTTGCAGACAGCTGTTCCTTTGCATTCTTTTAGCAAGTTGTTAAAGCTACCTGGAAGCTTATCTGTGTCTTCAGAGTCACCTGAGTAGCGCAAATGGGTGAGGAGCCTTCTTGGAATTGTTGAAAGAACTGTGTTAGAGACTGGAGATAGATGATGTTGGATCCCTCCCCCTCTGTTGAGAGAGGGCTGTTCAGTTTTGACATAGATGACCTCTTTGACCCCTCTTTTAAACCAGCGGTCCTCTCTGTCCAAAATGTGGACAAAATGGTGACCCTGAAGACACAGATAAGCCTCCAGGTAGCTTTAACAACTCGCTAAAAGAATGCAAAGAAACAGCTGTTTGCAAGGAATATAAATCCTTTCGTTCCCCACCATCCAGTCAGAGCTGAAGAAGCTTCTTGGATAAGAAGCGAAACGTCTTCACAGAAAAACAAGAAAGTCCAGTTGCCTCATGGAAAAGCATTTTTGGGATAACTATGACCTGGATGACTGAGAATCTCCATAGACATTTGCCTGTTAATTTGTCCCCAATTTTGTATAATTTACAGAATTTAAATTTTATAACATACCTATCTTTCACATCAAAGGTTTTCTGTTTTTCAAGAATGTGAATCAGAGTAACAAGAAAATGTTTGTTACAAATTAATGCATATAGACCCTGGTCTTTGCTCTGAAAGAAATGAAATATATAAATTACATTATTGTTCACCTATTTTTAATGTGGTGTATATTTAATTCTTAAAGCTGCAAAAATCATACTTTGATATTTAGAAATCCTGCTACAGATATTGATGTTATAAGAAATATCAAAGAGGTAGATAAAGGAACACATTATTCCTCTGAGTAAAACTTTTCAGACTTCTTGAAATATCTGTCCCCAGCTTGGATATGCAATATTTCTAGATTCTGTAAAAAATCTAATATCTTAGAAATATTTTTAAAAGCGCAAACAAACTTAAGAGAATGAAAATTATACTTACTAGTGGTTCATTAGAGTCTTCAATAAATATAGATGAAATATCTATAGTCTAAACAAAAAAAATGTGAATATAGTATTAAACATTTTCAAAACACTTGGAGCATAATGATGCTGATTTTGATGAGGTGTTGTGTTCTGAATGTTCCTTTTCTAAAATACAGTGACCTGAATTTTTTAGAATTTATAGGCTTATAAATTAGATGCATACTGAAAGCTACATGTTCAGTCTGTGGAAATCATTTCTTAAGAAAAGAAAAACAAAACCAATGCTGGTTCAAAACTGAAGTGTCTCTCATCTGATTGTGTAGGGGCACCAGGATATACTGGCCCTTTCTGTAGCTGGAAAGTTCTAAGTTATGGTTATTCAAAAATGAAGAAATCAACAAGAACTTGCTAATTTTAAGACTGGCTCAGGAATTCTGGAAGTTGAAGTTGATAAGTCTTAAAGTTGCCAAGTTTGGAGATCCCTGATCTAAAACACTGCAATATTTGTGCTTTTGCTTTAATACAAAAGATTTGCATAAGATGGGAGGGAACCCTGAAAATATTTTCTATTTTTATTACCTCCATATTCTATCACATTAAAGGAAGATGATGCTTTGCAAGTGGATTGATGAATTAGAAAAACTTTTTTAGTTACAAACTGAATGCCCTTTAGCATTTTAAAACAGTGTAAAATTTGAAGCAGATCCTTATCAACTATCTGATTTGTGAAATGTTGGTTGTTTTCTCCAGGTGTTCTTTTTTGTATTTTGTGTTGTGTGACCTATTTTTTTTTAAATAAACTATACATCATTTAGAGTTGTAATGGAGCTGGGCAGATTAAATTTAAAAAACTGAAATACATTATTTTAATTACTTGTTTACTATAGACAAATAATCATTTACCTCTGGTAAAAAAGTCCTAAGAACAAAATGCTTGTAGTCAAGAAATGGAATTGTTCCAAAACTATCAATTATATCCAATTTTTCAACTTGTAGTTCAACAAACCCTATAAAAGAAAAAAAAAAGTCCACTGTAGTGTTGATTTTTATAATGTAACATCCTAGTAACAGTTTTCAGTGTGATTCTGGAAAAGAATGATAAGGAAAGAAATGGTTATCAATATGTGCCTTTGTCCATATGTTTGTGAAGATTTGTTTATTTCTGTGGAATATGCAAAACTGACTGTATCTTTTTAATAGGCAGATTTTTAAATACATTTTTGTGTACAACACAGTAATGACTAAGAAACTAAATAACAGCTTCCATTAAATGTTGATCATCAAGAGGAGATTAGGTAACTAGAAAGCCTAAGTAGCACTCAGCAGAATGTGGTGCTTTTTTATTAGTTTTTAACTCAGGAATATCAAATGATTATTTATTGTAAGATCAGCAATAATACTCTGTGGAAAAGTTTAAATCCAAATCCCAATAAAGACAATCATGCATTACATGTCAGAACAGGCTCCTACAATCACATTGAAGATTTAAGATAAACACATAAAAATAGTTTCTCTGTTTATCTGCAAAAAACTTAGTATGAGATATTTAGGGAATACTTTTGTTACATTAAATTGGGGAAATCAGGTCTTTTAGGTGTAGTTGGACTTCCGGTGGTTTCAGCGACGATGATGGCGGCTTTTTATAAAGCCGCCCGTTCCTGGTCCGTGTAAAAGCCACAGGACTTTGACAATCAGCTGTCCCGCGGCTTGAATCTCTTCCCTGGGCAAAAGGGAGGAGGAGAGCTCTCAGGTAGAGGTAAGAGCTCCCCTGGATCCCTATAATTTTGGGGATCGGAGGGTAGAGCTCCCTCGGAGCCTGAGCAATCTCCGCATTCCAGGAAGCCTTCGTCCTGAAGTTCTGGGATGAAGCAAGCTGCCGCTTCCACATCTGCTTCTTTTAGCCGCTTGTGAGTACTTAAAAGCAGACGGAGCAGACCAGGAGAAATTGCGCTTAGGTTTGATGGTGTCTTTAACTCCAGCAAGTATCCTCTTCTTTCTTTTTACTGTTCACTTTCCCTCTTGAAGAAAGGGAAAGTGAAAGGCAAAATGGCGATTGTCTTTCTTGCTTGATTTGCATTATAAAGCTAAAATCTGGATACAGATTAATGCTTTAAATATAGAAGCAAGAATTTGGCTTTTTATTCTTTTTCCTTTCTTTTTTCTCTGTAATTTTTTTTTAAAAGAATATTCAAAAGAACTGTGATTTTTTTTTTCAAACAAGAATCTTTCTTCTTGGAACTTAAGAAAATGGCTTCAAAACGCTTGCCTCCTCCTCCTAAAGCCACTATCTCTTCCCCAATGACCCAGCCTGTTTCTCAGAAACCAAAATCACCTCCAACCTCTCCTCCTCCTGCAATTTCTCTTAAAGATTTACAAGAAGCTTTAAAAACGCATGCTTTGGACATTAAGGAGGAAGTAAAAGATCTTATAATTGCAGAGAGGGCTGTCACAGAAGAACTATTGGAGAAAAAAAATAAGCAAGTAAGGGAGCACATACTTTTTGCTTTCCAGGGCCTTGCTCTGCATATAGAGAGAATTGATGACAAAATCGAGGAGATTACTGAAAATGCAATCAGTATGGAATCTAGGATGGAGGAGGTAGAGAATAAGATAGAAATTACACAGGATGAACAAATTATTTGACAATATAGAGAGATGGAATATGCACTGCATATAAGGGGGTTGAGAGAAAATCTTCAGAAGGACTTAAAGATGCTTATTGTGAAAGATATTGCTCTTAATCTGGGCTGGAGGTCTGAAATAATTGGGAATGAGATAGAAAAAATTTTTAGAGTCAACTCACGGGTTGCTAGACAGAGAAACTTACCAAGAGACGTGGTCATCTATTTTTCTAAAAGATTTATTCGTAATGAAATTATACAGGCTTTTTATAAACAAAAGTTTCAAATTGCAGATCAAGATGTGATAATTTTAAAAGAAATACCTCCCAAAATTTTAAGAGGCAGAAAAGATTTTGCTTTTCTGTCTGATGAGTTAAAACATCGTCAAATTCAGTTTAGATGGGAGATTCCAAGAGGAATAATAGTGAATTATGAGGGGATACATCACAGATTAACTACAGTTTCGAAGGCAAGAGATTTTTATCACTTTATCTTAAAGGCAAGATCGTCCTCATCCCCACAAACAAGGATAATGGAAGAGCCTATTATGGCAGGAGCCTCATCAATGATGGTCATGGACCAAGCTGTACAGAATCTTGAGATAAAAGAGCAAAGGATGACACGAGCTGCCCATAAACATAAAGAAAAAGAGCAGCAGCAGAAGAGTGGTGATAAAGTTGAAGGTATGGTTACTACAGAGCCTGTGGGAGGGGCAAGACCTAAAAGATCTTCGACAGTTGATCTACAGGCTATGCTCCAGAGGCTCCAGGCCGGTGGAGATGGCCAGGTTCCTGACCTGGAATGTTAATGGCTTAAATGTGCTACAGAAATGAAGAAAGGTTTTTCATTATTTGAAACAACACAACAATGATTTGATATGTTTGCAAGAGACTCATATAACTTTAAAGGACTCTAAACTTTTGATGAATCCTCGTTTGGGTTCACATTTTATTGCTCCAGCTCCAGGCAAAAAAGGGGGAGTGGTAATTTATGTGAAGAAAATTTTTTCATCTAAATTAATTGAGACTGATTCTGAAGGAAGATATCTTTTTGTGGAATTATCATTACAAGGTAAAAAAGTTCTTATTGTTGGATTATATGCTCCTAATCAGCAACAGAAACAATTTTACAAGTTTTTGCATGGGAAGATATCTCAGTTGGATTATAAATCTGTAATTTTGATGGGCAATTGGAATGGGGTTTTAGATTCAACTATAGACAAAAGGAGCTCCTCTAAAACTTTTACCCAAACTAGATTACCTAAAACTTTTTTTGATTTGAAAGAAGAATTGGAGCTCATTGACATTTGGCGAGAAAGGAATATAAGTGATAGAGATTTCACTTTCTATTCGGATAGACATCAGTCATTTTCAAGAATTGACTTTTTTTTTATTACTAGTGACTTTCTCTCTAGAGTGAGGAAGGTGAAAATTTTCCCCAGAACTTTGTCAGATCACAGTCCGGTGTGGATGGAATTACATTTAGAAGATGGGAATAGAAGACCCTGGAGATTGAATGAGAATTTGTTTACTCGGGAAGAGTTTGTACAAAAATGTAAAGAGCATTTAAAGGACTTTTTTGCTATAAATATGAATAAGGGAACATCGATGTCCATGGTTTGGGACGCCAGTAAGGCTTATATGAGGGGAATTTTGATTCAATTGAATAAAGTTTTTAGGGAAAAAGGGTTACAAAGACGTAGAGAAATAGAAGAAGAGATTAAATTAAAAGAACAAGAGTTTGTTCTTAATCCAACTGATAATAATTTAAAGGTATCTATAAAGATGCTTAAGGAACAATTTAATATGCTGATGGCAGATCAGGTGGCTACCAATCTGTCGTATATGAGACATAATACTTTTTGTAACGCGAATAAGCCTGGGAGGTGGTTGGCTTACCAGTTACGAAAGAAACAGAAAGCTAGAATTATAGAGAAAGTAAAATATAAAGGTATTGAGGTTTTTCAGCAAAATTTGATTAAAAAGAGTTTTTTAAATTTTTATACAAAATTATATTCAAGTGATAACATAAAGGATGTGGATATAGATAAATATTTACAATCAGTGCATTTTCCTAAACTTTCAGAGGAACAACAAAATGGGATGAATAGATTAATTACTGTGGAGGAAATTGGTTTAGTCATTAAGCAGTTAAAGGTTGGAAAGTCTCCGGGAACAGATGGACTGACCTCGAGGTATTATAAGACTTTATCTGAAGAAATGATGGAGCCATTAAAGGAACTTTTTAATAGTATTTTGTTGGGTTCACAAGTTCCTCCTTCTTGGAAAAGAGCTTTTATATCACTGATGCTAAACTTAACATTATTGCAAATGCATAAACCATTTGTCTATTCTAACAAATTTCTTTATGTCTTATTTGTGATCCTGGCAAGGTCTGCATACATTTATCTATTACTGACCTCTTTCTATTAGAGTAGACCTTGTAGTCTATGTTTGTTTATTTGTACATATAGTTCTTGTTTCCTACGAATAAGGGGAGATTGGCTAAAATGAGCACAGAAACATTGCAACAGTAAAGGCAGCTTATGAAAGGATTAAAGAATATTAAAGGTTTTTTGAGGAAAAAGATGTTCCTCCACAACTCTATAATGTGGTGGGGTAATTTAATACAAAACCAAAATTCTGTATTTGATATAATAATAAAATAATTTAATAAAAATAATGCAACAATTCTGGGAATTCTTACACCCAAGTGTCAATTCATTCACATGCATTCTGCAGATATAAATTTACCTTCCCGTATTTCTTTACGAAGTTCACATTCTAATAGCTCCAGATGTTCACTCAATTTTCGATTTAATTGTTTGGACTTTCGCTGGGTGACAAAAAATGCAACTAAAAAAAAATAACATTAAGCTAACACAGAGGTGTTAACATGTCATCTGTCCTAATAAATATATATTTATAATTTGTTTTAAAAGGACAAAAATAGCATTTTAAAATATCTGAAAACTGGTGCAGTTCAGAATGGCCAAGTTTAAACTGACATGCAATGTATTTAATGTATTTAAATCAATACATTAAAAGTATCTGCACACTACAAAAACAAAGAATAGTAGTAGGACTGTAGTTAGTAATAGAAGCCCTAAGCATCCTTCAAAATTTTGGGAATAGTATTTTCCTACAAATGCTTTCCTTTTTGTCATTCCACATCATCACAAATCCTGACAAGGTTTGGAGGCCTCTGCCTAGGAGGAATAATCCACGGGGTATTGGTGGTGGTTTGTTCTCCAGGTTTGTGGTTTAGTTTTTGAAAGTTCTGTCACCACACTAGGTAACATCATCAGCGAACTTTGGTTGAAGTGTCTTGCTTCAGTTCTCTTCTGATTTTATAAATCTTATGTGGTCAGTTAGTCACGTGACCGACTAGTCACACCGTGTGAGGGTCATCTGGTGCTGAGGTCACTCTGACTGGACATCATGTGAGTTGGCCGGTGGTCGACGCCATGGTCTCTCGATTGATCCAACTTCTTACAGAATCATAGGCTGGTTGCAGATGGATGTGTTTGTTGATTGACCAGGCTTTGACAAATTGTGGCATATAGTGGCATGACCAATAATTTTTCTTCTATCCAAGTTGAACTGGTATTATTCAGTGTTGATGTGAGTCGAGATCAGGGATTTGTGGTTATGTCGACAGATTGCTAGTTGGTGTTCATGGATTCTTGTGCACAGTTGTCATCCTGTTTGTCCAACAAAGAATTGGTTGCAGTTGTTGCATTTGATCTTGTAGATTATGTTGCTGTTCTCTTCTTTCTGTACTTTGTCCTTGGCTCTAGAAAGCTCTTGTTGGAGTTTTGATGTTGGTTTGTGGACCACCATTATTCCCAGAGGATGAGGAATTCTGGTCCCCATTTCTGACACTCCTTTGATGTATGGTAGAGTTTGTTTCCATGCTGTAGCTGACTGTGTGGTGTGATGGGGCCTGGGTAATGTGTGTTGGAGTATGAAGGTTTTGAGTAGCTATTGAAGAAACATTCAGAAACTAAACAACAAGCCCAGAGAACAAACCACCACCAACATCTCCCAGACAAACTACAAATATTTTCCACCAGTCAACAGGGTTCATTATGCTGATGGAACTAAAGAATTTATATAACTCAGTCTGAGGCTTTGGGAAGGTTTTGCATATAGCAAGGGAGAGAAAATAATAGGCTGGATCATTAGTCAGATACGGTATAAGCAGAACTTCTTGAGTTGTGAGATGATTATAGGCAAAGTGCTCTCTGATGACTCTGAGTGAATTTAGCTGATGGTTTTGGTGATCGGCAGTGCTTTGAGCTATATCAAATGGCTTGGTTTATTTTCATTTAGTTTATTTTCATTGATTATCTTATACAAAACTGTTTAGTAACAAATTAATGGATAGAGATAAGTATGCAATTACTTACCCACAATTACTATTGGGATTAACAAAAGAATGTAGAAGAATGAATAGTTCTTGTTTTCATTAGGAACTTCATACACAAAATTCCCCACCTTGACCTATGGATAAATATGACATTGATTTAAATAATGTATATTGTTTATATATTATATATTTATAGAAGACTGCAGTCAATATATATTGAATCTGTTACAGAGATAAAAGAAATTGATATACTCTTTAAATTTCTAAAATAGTTGATAGTAATGTTTTAAATGTATTTGATTATCTTGTCTTTTTACTTAGAGAGCATTCAAGAAAAGCATTATTGAAAGATAGAATTTACTTTCCAATTAAGCAATGAGAGATCTTTCCCAATTATGAAATAGTATGCAACATAAACAGAGGTCCAAGCAAGCATTTCTCCTCTCTCAAAATCAAGAGCAGCTATCCTAAATTCTAAGCATAAAGAATACAGATTACTTGTAATATTCAGTGTGTAGATATTCTATTAATTTAACAAATTAGTTTCCTGATTATATGGAAAACTGCAGAGAAATTATGTGGGCAAATAAGACTGAGAGTCTATATAGAGAGAGAAGCATACAGAAAAAGAGAAAAAACACCGGGCTAAGTGTAATATTAAATTGTATAGTTCAAGATATAATACACTTTTCGACTCTTCCGGTGGTTAGCGCCACGCCGATGGCGGCTTTCTTCTGAGCCGCCCGTCTTGGTATGTGTAAGAGCCTGCAGAACAGTGACAATCAGCTGTTTTGCGGCTCGGAACTTTCCTCCCGGGCGAAGGGAGGAAAGCGAGCTTTCTCCAGATAGAAGTCGAGCTCCTCTGGTCTCTTAGAAATTTTTTTGGGAGAGATGAAGAGTGAGAGCTCCTTCGGAGTCTGGGACAACTCCACATCCTGGGATGCCTTTGTTCTCCGCTCGGGTATTTCCCCTGAACTGTATCCGAAGAGGGATGAGAGGGGAGGAAGAAGGGATGGAAGGAAGTAGGATGGGAGGAAGGGAGGAGGGGAAGAGAGGAGAGAAGGAGGAGGGAAGTAAGGAAGGAAGGTAGAGAGGGCGGATGCAGTCGGGGGGGAGGTGGACGAGCGATACCTAAGGTTATATGTATGAATTTATTTCAAAGGTATTTTTTATAATGTATTGAAAGTATTAAATGTATTGAAAATTTTAAAAAAGATATAATACACTTTTATATAACCTGCAAAACAGAAGAAAAGAAATGTAATGCTACTTTATTCTATCAGATATTATTTTCTGCAAGTAAATATTGTCCTCTTCTCCTTCTCTTTCCCCTAGGGCTATTTCAGTAAATAAAAATGAAATCTAAGTCAATTTTGTTTACTATTGATTATTTTTAGTCACAAAGATGCAAAAGAGAAGTCATGTCTACACTATCACCATTTTCACTTTCCAAACCTTCAGAAGTCATCCAAAAATGATTCATGATCATCTTAGCGTCTGCCCTCAAAATGCTGAACAAGGAATTAAAATGACTGTTACACATGTCCTGCAGTTATGAAAATTCCTCCAAACCATCCCATACAAAGGGAAAGAAAAAAAGGAGGGGGGGAACCCTTTCAATTACTTGGCACATGTAACTTTGCAGAAGATAAAGAGAAAATAAACTTTTGTCAATTTCAGCACTAGCAGCTTTTGCTAAGGAAGTACCCCAAAGCCATCATGTTAGCATTCCAGTTCCAGAACAGGAATCAGGAAAGTTTATTTTCAATAAGGAAATAATGTTCCAGAAGAACAATCCTAGCTTTCTGTAGTATCTTACACTCCATAATTGAGACAGAAATAAATCAATACTTTCCAACGCTGAAGTTACAAAGAGTCTGGAATTTATTTCGATTGGTATGGAATGTGTAGAAATGTTTTAAGTAAAAAAAAAAAAAGCTTCCAAATGCTTGCTTACAGAATCCTGCTCTCATAAGAATAACTTTTGCTATGTGCCTTCATGCAGCATCTGAAAGGTATTTCTCAATTGACAAAAATCTTGAATTAAAAAAATACTAGAGACACATCACAGTTTGAGAAATTGCATTGACACTGCAACTCTGAGAGAAAAGCAGAAGATATAATTTCATTTTAGAGATATGCAGCATTTTATCCAAAACAGGGAAAATGCCTTGGGATCAGTAACTGTTCAAGATCTATTGAACTTAAAACAGGTTACACTTTTTTCCTGATCTTGCACAGTGCTGCATACTCCTGAACATCCCAAATCCTAAATGTGTATTTTCCATGGACCACACTAGCCAATATGTATATTTCATATGAGCCAGGAAGAGTTCAGATTCTCTAAGGTGTGGCTGACAAATACAGCATATACATCCATATCAGATCCAAAGTGTTTTTCTGTTTTGGATTTGACTATGCACAGCTTATAGATTAGATGAATGCTTAGATTCTAAAATGCTTAGATTCAAGCATTACTCACATTGAAAGCAATGTAATTCTATCTGTATGTACATAATGCCAAGGACTGTTTCCAGGAAGGAGACATAAATATTTAGCATATGGAAAAATCTAATTTTGAAGTATCAATATATGATTTACAAATTCAGAGAGATATTTTAAGAATAAAATTTAATAACACAAAGTTAACAAACAAAAGATATACAATCAATGCAATATTTACTCACATAAACTTTCATGCTTGACTTGTTAATCTTGCTGATAAGGTTTTTTTCCTGTCTAGCTCTACAGTGTATTATGTTACGAGTAGCTGTTTTTGAAATATTTTGGACATTGAATGTTATGTTGATCAGATTCTTATCAGATAAGAAAACTTCAAGTTCATGTCTAGAAAGATTTAAGTTGTCTTTTTTTTTCTAGAGAAAGAAATAAAAAAAAATAGAGTGAACCATACAATAAAATCCAAACAATGAAAATTGTTTAAAAGAGAAGTTTTAAGACAAAGAACTTAAAAGCCCATAACTTACATGTATTTTCAATTCCAGGTCAGGTTCCAAATCAGTTATGAGTTCATAATGAAGAAATTTAGGATCAGGATAATATTGAAAGTCACCACAAGATATATTAATATTTTTAACTTTAAGAATAATATTAATAATCTTAGGTCCTTTCTCCATTTTAACAGCTGGAGTTGTAAAACTGCATTCAAAATTATTTTTGTGGCAAGTAAAATGCTAAAAAAACAGTATTGAGAAAATTATAAATTATATTAATACACACACACAATATTGTTAAATGTTGATTTATGCACAGTTCAAATGTTTAAACTTCACTTAATTCAGTGAGATTTGATATTGCTCATATACAGTATATATTCATACGTTTATTCACATACATTTTAAAACACCACTGAGCCATCAGCAGCCTAATTAACTTGTAGACTGAGTCATAACAGTTTTAAATTATATGCACACAAATACAAAATACATTCACATCCAGATTTAATATTTAACACAAAACCATTAATCAGATGATGTTTTATTTAGAGATGGTGATAAGCTATTAAAATTGTTTTTACTTGCTGGGACGAAGGGGGAAGTTACTTAGCATCATTCCGGACTGGCTCAGGGCGTTAGAGTTCCTTTTTCCAGAATTGGTTCCAGTTGGTGCTGATAAGCTCTGTTGTGCAGGTCCCCATAAGAGCCTTGCTTCTCTCCACTCCTATTTAACACTTTTACGGAGCCACTGAATGTAGCCATCCAAATGGCACAAGATCAGGTATCATCATTATGCTTGGTCAGTCAGGGGTTGAGAGGTACAGCTGAGTGTTTTTATCAGCTGCACCTCTCAATATCAACCAACCAAGGATGTTCTCAAATTTCTTTCTCATTATCTGAAATCTGTAGAAGTTTGGATGGAGAATAGGTTTAGGTTAAATTCTAGTAGGAGTGACTGACTAACTGTAGGCTTTAGGATTCGCAAATCCAAGCTGGGGATTTTCCACATTGGTTTTAAATGGGGTTGTACTCACAAATGAAAGCAAATATAATACAGGGTAATGTTGCAGGATCCAATCTGGGTTGGTCACTGAGATCAGAGGTTTAATCTTCCGAGCTTTCAGACTTATGCTGGAGCCCACCCTCAGGGAACTTCTCTTTCACCAGAATGTTGCAATGCCCAAGTTAGAACTAGCGTACAACTTGGAGATAACCTAGATTTTGGATCCTGTTCAAAAAGTATGTGGTAGGCATGGCTTGGAGGGCCCTTGCAAAATATTGTGTGGCAGTTGCATCAGTCTCTGGATTGGGAAGTCCAACTCAAACATTTGTGCCCCTATGAATGCCCTTTTGGATTACTGCTATATGCTGTGCAACCTGACACTTCCTTAAGAACTACACAGTCACATCTGTGTTCACCCACTACTGTCCAAGCTGTATTGATTCCCAGTAGGTTTCCCGGTGCAATTCAAAGTTCATGTTATCATCTATAAAACCTCTCATGACAGTCTGGGTTACATGGGAGAACCATCTGTGCCCAATTATTTCTGCCTATCCCACAGAGTGTGCATACGACAGATGTTATCTGATGAGACCTACAAAGCACTTTCTCTGTCTGCCTTGTAGAAAAGCATAAGCCCCTGAAATTTGGATGGCCCTGATCTACTGGCTTTCTATAAAGTCTGACTTTTTCTCAGGCATTGGACAGTATAGTTAGAGAACCTGTTTTTAGGGGATTGTGGATATTAATATCCATGTTGCCTCTGGTGTGATTTGTTTTGTCCTGTTTTCTGTTGATATTTTTATTATTAATTTTAATTGTAATCAACATCCAGATGCATATGTTGAATGAGTGGCCTTATAAATCTAAATTCTTTACAAGCACTATCAATACATTTGGCCACAATATTCATTTTGATTCATTTAAAGGCAGAGACACCTGGAGGAAAAAGAAAATATACAATACCTACCATTAGGTTTTGTGGAAAGTCACTTAAAATAATTTCATCTGCAATACTCAGATATTTCCCATGTATAGTCACATTGCGACCTCCTCTTGGGGGGGACGACAATAAAAATAATATTAAAATTGGAATTTATTTATAAACAAAAATTAAAAAATCATACAATCTAATTTTCAGAGTTGAATGCAAAGTACATTAGGTCAGAAAATCAAATTTTAATCTCAAATAATCAGGCAATCTACACATTTCTGATTTCAACTATCCTCTCCTACAGCTCTACACAAAGTAGACTGTTTCGGGCAGCTCACTAGCTGTGGCCTTAGATATTGACAACACTTGAAGTGTATATGCATCTACACAATAAAACTGCAATTCCTGCAATATATAATTATATTTCTAAAATGTGAATTTAAACATTCAGGTGTTCAGTGCATTACAGAAAGAATCACCAAAGAAAAATTGTATTTTTAAAAAAAATATGCATAATATACCACAAAATATTTCAGAGCATATAAGAGAAAAGGCTCAAAATGTATTTCTTAGGTTACTTTCTAGTAACTTGTAGTTTAATAATAGTAAAAATTTTATTTTGATCTCATTTTTCTAGTAATGTGAATTTGCTTCACTACTAAAGTGTTCTAGTAAATTGTAGTTTAATAATAGTAAAAATAATTTTATTTTGATCTCATTTTTCTAGTAATACATTGAAAAAATTTGCTAGACATAAAATGTTTCCTGTTTATAAGAAAAAAAAGTGAGAAGACGGATTTCTGTAGCCATGTCATGGTACAGAAAAGTTCATTGTAGTATTTGCAGCCACTTGCTATTTGGGTATGGCAGAGGAATAATAAGCTGTTTTACATAAAAGGGAAAGTTGTAAAGGGCGAGAGAGAGAGAGAAAGAGAGAGGTCTATAAACTTAAAGGATCTACTTCTATCAAAAACAATGCTGTGTTTAGGTTAGAGTAGACTATTAACTTTCAGGTGGTTTAATCTTTTATGATAGTGTAAATTAAATATTACCTCATCCAAGTAATATTTGGAAGGATCTCAGAACATGATGGAAAAGAGACGTAATGTAGTGGAAGAGAAGGTGAACATTCAAACCCGTTTTCCTTTATGCATGCACTCTTGACTTCTTTACGACTTGGTGGTAAACAGAATTTCATGTGTGTGTCATTTAACACTTTAGTAACATATCCCCTAAGGAAAAAGAAAAAAGTGGCCTTTTTTAATGCATTATTACCCTCACTGAAAGTTTCTGCTACCTGAACTCCTTTTAAAACTCATTTTGGTTCCTTGTCGTTCGGGACAAAGCAAGACGCTGCTCCCACCTCCGCGATTATAGAGAACTGGTGAGTTAATTTTAAAAAAAGCGGACAGAGCTGATCAGGGAAATTTTTATTTTGGGGATTTATTTGGACTTTAATTTTAAAGAGTTATTTTCACTTTCTTTTTTTTTGGTTGAGAGGGAAAGTAAAATGGCGATCTGAGGCTTTTTTTTCTGAGTGCTTGAAAGGAAACGGAACGGATTTTGTTACCTTGTTACTTTTTCCTTTTTTTAAATCTTTTTTCCGCTTTTTATTATTATGGTTTTTTGAAAGAGATTTGTGTTTAGTTATTCTCCCTCTCTTTTGTTTACTTTTTTATTCTTGCCTGGGATTTTTTTTGTATTTTTTTTTTTTAAGGAGGAAAGGAAAAAACTTTTTTTCCCCTTTGTTTAAAATGGCTTCAAAGTGTCAAGCTTCTACAGTACCTAAGGTGGCCTCTTCTCAGGTGATATTACCAGCCCAACAACCATCTTCTCCTCCTGTACAACCACTTACGGTAAAAGACTTGCAAGATGTTATGGGAAATGTTATATCTCAAATTAGAGGAGAAGTGAAAGAGATTTTAGTGGAGAATAATAATATTTTGAGGCAAGATATAGTTCTGGCCCTAAAGGGACTTGCTTCTGTTGTTGAAAAGTTGGATTCCTGTGTTGAAGAAGTAGTAGATAAAGTGGATATATTGGAGGAAAAGTTTGAAGGAATGGAAAAAAAGATGGAAATTTCACAAGATGAAATTGTTGTCTCAATACAGAGAGATGGAATATGCTTTAAGAATCAGGGGCCTGAGGGAAAATATGCAAGAAAACTTGAGAGAGATGGTGGCAAATGATTTTGCTGTGATTTTGGACAGAGAAAAGAAGGAAATACTTGGAGAAATTGAAAAAATATTTAGAGTTAACTCTTGGGTGGCAAAACAGAAAAATCTGCCAAGAGATGTGGTAATTTATTTTGGGAAAAGATCTTTGCGCAATGAAATTATACAAACTTTTTATAACAAGAGATTCCAGATTGCTGCACAAGATGTAATAATTTTAAAGGAGATCCCATCCAAAATTCTAAGAAGAAGAAAAGAGTTTGCTTTTTTAGCAGATGAATTTAAAAAGAGGCAGATGCCACTTAGATGGAATATTCCGACTGGAATTGTGATGAGTCACGCAGGGACACGTTATAGACTTAATACTGTTTTTAAAGCAAGAGAGTTTTATACTTTGGTCCTGGGAGCACGCTCAACACCACCTATTGGAAGAAAAGGTAGAACAGCAGTCTGAAGAAGCTGTATTGATGAAAGTTGGG
Source organism: Crotalus tigris (assembly GCF_016545835.1). Taxonomy (NCBI): domain Eukaryota; kingdom Metazoa; phylum Chordata; class Lepidosauria; order Squamata; family Viperidae; genus Crotalus; species Crotalus tigris. The sequence continues at coordinate 706,403 of NW_024097319.1, read as the reverse complement.
AAAATACAGGCTGAGTGGCACCAACAAGCTGAGATGAAGGAGCAGAGAATGACTCGAGCAGCACATAAGCGTAAGAAAAAGGAACAACAGAAGAAGGAGGTTAAACAAGTTTTACAAGAATTTGTTTCTGAGCCTGTGGGAGGAGCAAGACCTAAGAGATCATCGGTGCAATCCTCGATGGCAGATCTCCAAGCAGTCTTCTCTAGGCTAATGGATGGAGGAGATGGCAAAGCTCCTGATCTGGAATGTTAACGGCCTTAATTCTCCACAGAAAAGGAAGAAAATATTTCATTATTTGAAGCAATATAATAATGATATTATTTGTTTGCAGGAAACCCATATTATTTCTAAAGATCAAAAATATTTAGTTAATGCCCGATTGGGATCTCATTTTGTATCCTTTGCTCCTGGGAAAAAAGGGGGTGTAGTTATTTATATTAAGCAAAATTTATCAGCTTCTTTAATAGACTCCAATCCTCAGGGGAGATATGTAATGATTGAAGTGAGAATGTATGGTAAAAAAATACTTATAGTGGGTTTGTATGCTCCAAATCAACAACAAGAACAATTTTATAGACTTTTACATCAAAAATTGATTTTATTGGATTATAGATCTGTTATATTGATGGGAGATTGGAATGGAGTTTTGGATACATATAGAGATAAAAAAGGATCTTCTACTTCTTTTAAACAGGCTAAATTACCTAAGGCCTTTTTTGATTTGAAAGAGGACTGGGAGTTGCGAGACTATTGGTGAGAACATAATACAGAAGAGAGAGATTTTACTTTTTTTTCTGATAGACATCAATCTTTTTCAAGAATTGATTTTTTTTATTACAATGGATTTATATTTTAGGGTAAAGAATGTAAAGATTTTTCCAAGGACATTGATAGATCATAGTCCTGTGTGGATGGAGTTAACCATGGAAAAAGAGAAGAGAAGATCCTGGAGGCTGAATGAGAATTTATTTAGACAAGAAACAAAGGTTCAGAAACTTAAAGACTATTTAAAGAATATTTTATTTTAAATATGCATAAGGGAACTTCAATGTCAATGGTATGGGATGCAAGTAAAGCTTATATGCGTGGATTTTTGATACAAATCAATAAGGCTTATAGGCAAAAACAGATGCAAAAACGTAAGGAGTTGGAAGATGAGATTAAATTAAAAGAAAAAGCTTTAATTTTGAATCCTTTAGATGAGAAGGCAAAGGTAGCTATAAATTTACTCAAATCACAGTTTAATATGTTAATGGCTGACCAGACTGCAACCAATTTGCTTTATATGAAACATAACACATTTTGCAATGCTAATAAGCCAGGGAGATGGCTGGCTTACCAATTGCGGAAGAAACAGAGGTTGAGAATTATAGATAAAATAAATTATAATGGTAAGTTGGTTTTTCAGAAGGAATTGATTAAAAATCTTTTTTAGATTATTATACAAAATTATATATGGGCAAGAAAGTACAGGGTTCAGATATAGATAAATATTTACAAGATGCTCATTTTCCTAAGTTAACGAAGAACAAAAACAAGAGATTAATGGATTTATTACTACAGATGAAATTATTATGGCAATTAAACAATTAAAACTAGGTAAAGCACCGGGCACTGATGGTTTGACATCAATTTATTATAAAACTTTGATAGATGAGTTGATAGAACCTTTAAAGGAACTTTTTAATAAGATATTACAGGGAACAGAGACCCCCCCGTCTTGGGGTAGGGCTTTTATATCTTTGATTCCAAAAGAAGATCAAGATCTTACTTTACCAAAAAATTATAGACCTATATCTCTTTTGAATGCAGATTATAAAAATTTTTCAAAAAATTTAGCTAATAGACTTATGATTGTATTGAATCAAGTAATACACATGGATCAAACAGGTTTTATAACTGGAAGATATATGAAGAATAATGTTAGACAAATTATCAATCTAATAGAATATTTGGATAAAAATAATCAGATCTCTGCAGGATTGATTTTTCTAGATGCTGAGAAAGCCTTTGATCAGGTAAATTGGCAATTTATGTTAAGATTGGTTGAGGAAATGAATTTTGGAGATAAAATTTTACAGGCTCTTCGAGCAATTTATCAAAGACAAACAGCACAACTTATAGTTAATGGAGGTTTATCTGAGGTATTCCAAATTGAAAAGGGGACTAGACAGGGTTGTCCATTGTCGCCCTTGTTGTTTGTTTTAACTCTGGAAATTTTGCTGATTAAAATTTGGGAATCATCTAAAATAAAAGGAATAGAGATTAATAAGAATAATTATAAATTAAGGGCCTTTGCAGATGATCTGGTTGTTACTTTGTCTCAACCAACTTACTCAGCAATGGAGCTGTTACAATTGATAAATCAATTTGGACAAGTTTCTGGTTTTAAAGTTAATAATAATAAGACTAAAATATTGCCCAAAAATATGACTAATTTGGACAAAGAGACCTTAGTCAGATTGACAGGTTTTGAAATTGTTAATAAGGTAAAATATTTGGGGGTATTTTTATCTGCTTCTAATGCAAAACTGTATAAAAATAATTATGAAAAGTTGTGGCTTAAAGTACAAAAGGATTTAAATGATTGGAAAAAGTTGCAATTATTCTTGTTGGGGAGAATAGCAGCGGTTAAAATGAATGTTTTGCCAAAGTTTCTTTTTTTATTTCAAATGATACCTATTTTGAAGAATGAGGTAAGCTTAGATGAATGGCAGAAAGGTATTAATAAATTTATCTGGGCAGGGAAAAAACCAAGAGTTAAATTTAAAATCATACAAGATGCACGAGAGAGAGGTGGACTCAAGGTACCAAATTTCAAATTGTATTATGATTCTGTGGTTTTAACACTGGTTAGTGATTGGATTAATTTAACAAATGTAGATATACTCCTTTTGGAGGAGTGGGATTTATTATATGGATGCCATGCCTATTTAATTTATAACAAGAAGGTGGATAGGGCTTTTAAGTCTCATATTTTAAGAATTTCTTTACTTCGAGTATGGAAGAAATATTGTAGAATAGATTCAAGAATTCCATTATGGGCTATTCCGGGGCATGCAATAGAAGGAATAAGGAAAGGAGTGAAGATGGATAGTATTTCTTATAAACAATTACTTAATTGGGATGGGAAGAATTGGCAATTAAAACATATAGATGAACTAGCACAAGAAAATATCATTTACTCGTGGTTTCAGTATAGACAATTATTGGAAAGGTGGAAGATAGATTATAAAGTGGGTTTGATTAGAGAGGATGAAAATTTGTGGAAACAAATTAGAGATCAAAGTCGATCTCATATAAAAAGAATTTATGATGTATTAGTGGAGTTGGATTCAGAAACAGAATTAGTTAAAGATTGTATGGTTAAATGGGCTCAAAATTTTGACGAGCCGGTTTTATTAGAAACATGGGAGATAATTTGGGTGAGGAATGTTAAATTTACGCAAGCTCAAAATTTACGGGAAAATTTTTATAAAATGTTTTATAGATGGCACCTTGATCCACAAAAGATGTCTCGTATGTATTCAAATTTGCAACCTAAATGTTGGAGATGTGGTTGTTTGGACGCAACGTATTATCATATTTGGTGGTCATGTAAAAGTATAAAAGCTTTTTGGATAAAGATATGGTGGAATATTCAAAAAAATTTTAAGAGAAGGATAAGATTTACTCCACAATTGTTTTTGTTAGGTATTATTGTTGATTGTAATGATAAAGAAATTATTTTAATGTTAAATCTAATTACAGCGGCAAGGTTGTTGATAGGACAATATTGGAAACAGGAATTTTTGCCTACTTTGGAGGAATGGTTTTTTAAAGTTTCTTATTTATCTGAAATGGCAAAAATTTCTGCTTATCTGAAAGATCAATCGCAAGAGAAATACCTTTTGGTGTGGAAAAGATGGATAAACTTTATACAGTATAAGTATGATATTAAAAGATATTATTTAGCTTTTGAATAATTTATATTTAAAGTTTAAACTTTAATTCAATAAGTATTTTTATTATATATATATATATATATTGGACTTTTTTATTACTTAAGTTTAAATGCTTTGTATTTTTTAGTTCGTGTTAACCCTGTGTTCAGCTCTGGGAAGAGGGGGGGAGGGTTTTTTTGGGAGGGTTGGGAGGTAGTGGGAGAGGGATATTATTGTAAAATTGTAAAACTTTTTTAAAAAAAAACTCATTTTGTCCCCTTTCACCTATTCTGCACTGTCTTCTGTTTTTTCCTTAAAGGCTTAGAACAGTGGTTCTCAACCTGTGGGTCAGGACCCCATTTGGGGTCGAACGACCATTTCATGGGGGTCGCCAAATGCAGTCCGCCATTTTTTCCCCCTTTTCCTTAGCTCTGCTACTCCCTTTTATTCTATTGGCTTTTGAAAGCCAATAGAATAGACTCTCTTGAATAGAGTCTAATTCTATTGGCTTTCAAAAGCCAATAGGAATTGTCCAGGCTGTCTCTGCCAGGCTGAGCCCGCCAAAAGTCCCATTCTGCAAATGGTGCTGCAAGTTGTCTGCAGCAAAGGCGAGCTGTTTGGAAGTTTCCACCCCTCCCTGCTGAGCAACTACTAAAAATGTAAGTAAAAGAGGGCCAGGGGTGGGAGGCCGGCGGGCGCAGGGAGGGTTGCTGGTGCACGTGGGGCCCAGTGGGTGCCTTACCTCCCTTGGGCTGGGCCAGCTGGTGGCCCAGCTGGTGGTCGGCCTGTCTCTGCCCCTTGCCAGCTACGCCTCGGCTGGCGCAGGGGGTGGCACCACACATGCACGGTGCTCCCGGGCAGGGAAAGTCCTTGACTTACGACCGGTTGGGTAGTCCTTGACTTACGACCAGTTGGGTAGTCCTCGATGTACGACCGGTTGGGGTTGCGGCATTAAAAAGGTTGAGAACCACTGGCTTAGAACCTCCCTTCACCTCCATGGGCCTCAACAGTGTTTCTTAATATAAAATATTGTCTACAGTGCTTGATTCTTGTTGACACTCCCATTCACCTCTTTCTTTGATTATCTTTCTTATGGAAAGTTGCTTCCTCTTTCAGCTAGCTCTTTTCTTTGATTGATCTGATAAAACTTTATTCTCTTATCTAAGCACTGTTCACAAAGAATGAAGATATTATAGATTTGTAAACTTCTTCAGCAAACTGATCTTTGCTCTCTCTGTTCCTTCACTCAGACTACTTCTTAGAATCTAACTGCCTCCAGTTATTGCTTGCTCAGCAAGAACAGACTATCTAATCAACTGTAGCTGAAGACTACCAGCTCTCAGTATGCATTGCTTGCAATTGTAACTATTTGGGATATTATCTTGTTACTTTTCACAGCTGAACAAACAATCCCTCGGAGAATTAGCTTCTCCAGAGACTTTTCTCTTTTCTTTGCTTCTTTTTTACTGGCAAATTCCCATTAACTATTCTTGTTTACTTTCTCAGTGTATTGCTCCTTGGAAAGGACTGCTATTTCTTGTAGAGTCTCTGCTTATTCAGGAGGTCAATAAATCACCTATAGTGAGCAATCAGCAACCTTCAGAAGACACTCCTTGCAATCAACATTTTTCTCTTTACTGTTGAACAAATAATCTCTCAGAATATACAGTTTCTCAAGTCACTCAGATTCTCTCTTGCCTCCTTTTCATATTGAAAATGTGGAAGAGCATGGTCAAGGTATACAGTACAGTAAGTTCTAAGAATGATTGTGGAAAATATGAATAACTATCAGGAGTCTGATGCCATACATATTTAACTCTCCTTTATATTTCATTTATCCTATATTTACTATTAATTTTGTTCATAGCTTTATGTCTTCATTTGTACATTTCAGATAAACAAATTCAGTCCAACATTCGACAGAGAACAAGAAAAAGATACACTAATGAATTTTACTTCCTAATTACTAGCAAAGTTCCACTTTGTGGGTTAACAAAACAACAGAACATTTCCAATTTCCATGTATAGGAATTGTAAATCTACATTTCTTAGGTAGACACTATGTGACTATATAGTACAATCACCTGTGCAAACGGTTTCAATATAAAATCAATATATTATTTTGACTCACACATCTCGTTGGCAGCTGCTTGTTCCAGTTATCTCCATCAAAAAATTTGATTTTGTAAAGTTTTCTCCTATGACTAGCACTTCAGGTTTACCTAATGTTGATATGTAGTTCGGTTCAATGGAAATAATTTTAATAGGCTATTGGAAACAAAATAAATGTATATTAACATATCCAGGCAATCGTTTTAAATTAAGTAATAGAATCATGCATTTATAAATACCTTTAACATTCCTTTGCTATTAATGGTTTGGGAGCTAATTTGGTGCAGTAGTTAAGGAACCAAGCTAGAAAGCAAGAGGCCAAGTCCATCCTTAGCTAAGAAAGCTAGCTGGATGACCTTGGGCTGGTCACTCTCTCTCAGCGCAACCCATAGTTATTGTTGTGGGGAAAATAGTAGGATAACGTTGTGTTGTATATGTTTGCCACCTTGACTTATTTGTATAAATAAATAAATAAATAAATGCAACAGTTTTTACATGATACTTGTAGTGTCGCAGTATATAAATAATATTACATAATTTCAATTGTTTTTTATAATAAAGTAACAAGAAAAATAACTAAATTCATAAGAGCTTATAATCTGATGCAGATATAGAGATGGCTCTCAAATGATGATTTGCAGGGACTTGAAGTTATTGACCCATAAGTTGATGCCACCAAAATTACCTTAACCAATGCTTAGCATTACACATTGGGCAACATCAACTACTGTATGAGAAGGGCTAAGCAATGTTTCTGTCTTGATCAAGCTTTTAAAACAATATTTGAAAAGAAGAGGAATATTAACTGTTGTGTCCTGGGCCTGTGCAAGAAGGCTCAGGGCATTGCAAACGGTCCCGGGCAGGTGCAGACTGCCCGGGACCAGACAGGCTGTCGCCAGTATGTGTGCGCATGCGCGGGTGCTGGCGCGCCAAAAGTAGCAGATTGACCCGGGAAAGGCCTATAAAAGGAGGCCGAGAGTTTTGGGCGTTGCCGCCATATTCCACTGTAAGCTGAACTGAAGAATAAAGGTTTCCTGAGAACTACAACTGCTTCTCGTGTCTTACCATTTCGCAACAGACTCAACACTGGCGATGAGGATGGGATTGCCTTACATCGAAGAAGAAAAGGTGTAAGCTTACCCGAGTGAGTCTGGAGCGGCAGGAACGACGTTGACTCGGCAGCTACCCGCCAATCCAGCGTGCATTCGGGGGTAGGCTGGCTGATAGACCCTTCCTGATACGAAATGGCAAAGATTGGAAGGCTTTCGGAATTCGACATCTCACATCCAGAGAGGTGGGAGTCCTACGTAGCCAGGGTGGAAAACTACCTCAAAGTGAACCAGGTGAGGGAAGATAGCTTGAAGGCTGCCACCCTGATATGCGTCTGCGGTCAAGACGCGTTTGAAATCGCTGAGAACCTCACAGCACCTGTCCCTTTAGAGTCTGTCAGCTACGCAGATCTAAAGAAGTTACTGAAGGAGCACTTCCAGCCTAAGATGTCCGTCATCGCGTGGCGCCACACCTTCGAGCAGAGGGATCAACGACCCGGAGAATCAGCCAAGGAGTACATCGCCACATTGAGGAAAGCCGCCAAACATTGCGCGTTCAAGGACCTCGAAGAACGACTGAGGGACCGGCTTGTATGCGGGCTAAGGGATCGAGAACTACAACAGAGACTTTTCGCCAAGGAGGACTTGTCCTTCCAAGATGCCTTGAGAGAGGTCACTGCAGAAGAAGCAGCGGGCGGCGCCATCAAGAACATGCGGCCGATCAGGAACAGCCCAGATGCTACATCCATGCACCAAGAAGAAGTCCAGAGGAACTCCGAGGAGAATCCGGACGAGGAAGTGGATCGTCTCCACCCCACAAAGGAAGGAAAACCAAGAGGAAGCTCTTCAGCTCTCCCCAAGTGCATCGGTTGTGGAGGTCGCCACAAGAGAACTGACTGCAAGTTCCACTCCGCTATCTGCCGGGCGTGCGGAAAACAAGGACACATTGCAGCTGTGTGCCTGGGCCGTCAGAAGGTACAACCTCAGGAAGAATTGCACCTGAAAGGTACCAGGGTCCCCAGCCAGAATAGGGTGGGGTTTTGCGCTTCGCGAAGAAGCATCTATAGGACAGGCACACACAAGCCCATTAAGAAAAAGCTGTCACTTAAGGTGAAGCTACAAGAGGTTCCATTAACTATGGAACTGGACACGGGGTCTGCACTTTCGATCATTTCTATGCACACATTTAAGAAGATTTGTTCCGGCAGCGGAACCCAGGCCAAGTTGAGGCCTTCCGACATTGTGCTAACGGATTTTCAAAACTCCAGAGTGTGTGTTAAGGGGGAGGCCACCCTTAACGTACAGTATAAGGATTTTGAGGGTCCATTAGACCTATTGGTAGTAGGGGGTGAACGAACGAGTCTCATAGGACTCGAGTGGTTTGAGGCCTTGGGAATACATGTCACAGGGCTCAACAGCCTACAAACACTCGACCTACAGGAAGTCTGCAAAGAATTTGCAGATGTCTTCAGCCCCCAGCTGGGCACATTCAAAGGACCCCCTGTGTCGTTAAAGCTAGACCCCACTGTCACTCCCATTAGAATTAAAGCAAGAAGGGTCCCTTTTGCTTTAAAGAGTAAAATTGACACTGAGTTGGATAAACTGATCCAACAAGGAATTCTAGAACCTGTGGATTCCAGTCCATGGGAGACCCCCATTGTCACGCCTCTTAAGGCAAATGGGGACGTTCGCATCTGTGCAGATTACAAATGCACTCTAAATAAGGCATTGCAGCAACATGCCTATCCTGTTCCTGTGGTCAGTCATATCCTGGCCTCCCTCAAAGGGGGGCGCGTTTTTGCAAAGCTTGACCTAGCTCAAGCATATCAACAGCTGCCTGTTGATGATGATGCTGCTATAGCTCAGACTATTGTGACCCACAGAGGGGCTTTCAAGGTAAAGAGACTTCAATTTGGAGTAAATGTCGCTCCTGGGATTTTCCAAAGCGTAATGGGAAACACACTACGGGGTATACCAGGGGTTTGCCCCTATTTTGATGATGTCTTAATTGCAGGAGACTCTACAAACATTCTAGCTGAAAGGCTAAGGGCTGCCCTGTTAAGATTCAGGAAAACGGGACTCAAACTCAAGAAGGACAAATGTAAAATTGGGGTGCCTTCTACTGAGTTTCTGGGGTTCAAAATTGATGCTGCTGGGATTCATCCTGCTGAATCCAAACTAAAAGCCATTATGCAAGCCCCTAGGCCAAAGTCTAAGGCCGAACTACAGGCTTTTCTGGACCTTCTGAATTTCTACAATTCCTTTCTTCCACATAAGGCTAGTGTAGCTGAGCCTCTTCACAGGCTATTAGATAAACAGGCAGTGTGGCAGTGGTTACAAACACATGAGGCAAGTTTCAATGAGGTCAAGGCTTTGCTCACTTCTAACAGTGTACTTGCTCACTTTAATGAGTCCCTTCCTGTGTGCATCGCTTGTGATGCTTCCCCTTATGGGGTAGGTGCTGTACTGAGCCACCTCAGGTCTGATGGAACTCAGGTTCCTGTTGCATATTACTCCAGAACATTGTCTTCAGCCGAGCGCAACTATGCTCAAATAGACAGGGAGGCCTTAGCTGTTGTTGCTGGAATTAAAAAATTCCATGATTTTTTGTATGGTAGGCATTTCACGGTCTTCACTGACCATAAGCCTTTGCTGGGACTGTTTACCACAGGTAAACAAACTCCCCAAATCATCTCCCCCAGGATGCTAAGGTGGTCTATCTTTTTGTCTGCATATGATTTTTCCCTACTTCACAAGCCTGGGAAAGAAATGGGCCATGCTGATGGCCTCAGTAGATTACCCCTGCCGGTAATAGAGGCTGACCCTGCACCAGCTATCAATATTCTCTCTATTCAAACCTTGCCCGAGTCCCCCCTGAATGCCAGGGATGTAGCCACTGAATCAGGCACAGATCACACACTTTCACGTGTCCTTTCTTGGGTTTTGTCTGGATGGCCTGAGCACTGTCCTAGTCCTGAGTTTCAGAGTTTCTGGTCTAAAAGGAACGAGTTGTCCACCTCTCAGGGTTGTCTGCTTTGGGGAAGCAGAGTTGTCATTCCCACCTCAATGAGGACTAAGTCTTAGGTTCCCTCCACGAGGGTCATCCTGGCATTGTACGAATGAAGGCCCTTGCGCGCAGCCACTTGTGGTGGCCGGGGGTAGACAAAGACATAGAAGCCAAGGTGCATGCTTGCCACCTTTGTCAACGCTCACGCCTGAAATGCCCCAAGCTCCTGTGCATAGATGGGAGGAAACACAGTCTCCATGGTCTAGGGTGCACATTGACTACGCTGGACCCTTTCAGGGTCAATTCTTCTTGGTCCTCGTTGACAGCCATTCAAAATGGCTTGAGGTTGTACCTGTCTCTTCCACCACCACTGCAAAGACTATTCAGGTACTGAGGGGGATTTTTGCTGCACACGGGCTCCCAGACGTCATTGTGTCTGACAATGTCCCTCAATTCACTTCCTCCGAATTCCAAGCTTTCTTGCAGGCTAACATGATTCGTCATGCCACTTCTGCACCTTTCCACCCGTCCACCAACAGTATGGCTGAACACATGGTTCGCATCACCAAGGACACCTTGAAGAAGCTCACCTACGGAGACTGGCATCACAGGTTGGCTGACTTCCTCCTTTCTTATCACACCACATCATCCACTTCTACAGGGAGAAGCCCAGCTGAACTTCGTTGGGGGCGCAAACTGACTACCAAGCTTGACCGGTTGCATCCGGACAGACTGCCTCCTTCTGTCTCACACCCCAGGGCACCTAGACAACTACTTGTAGGTGCCCCGGTTTGGACTCGTAGTTACGGGCCGGGTCATACATGGGTCCCCGCTTCTATATCCAGGGTCACAGGTCCTCTTTCCTACGAGGTGTCCCTGGACAATGGTCGTGTCCTGCATCGGCACATCGACCAACTTCGCCCTAGACGGGACCTTCCTGCTGAGACTCCTGGGTCTTTTCCGGGGGGGGAGGGGGAACACTTTGGGCAAAGGGAAGGGCAAGGGCTGATGCCCATTAGCAATGGGGAAGCCACAAACGGCCCATTTCAAGATTCCGCAAGTGCTCCGAACAGGAATTCATGGAGCCCAACTAGAAGCCAGACATCAATGCCTACTCCAGCCAGGGAGTCACCCCGGGGGCACAATCATTACTCACCCGCATCACACAGTACTCCAGTCAGAGAGAATACCCGGGAGCATCCCAATAAACCATTCCCCGCAAGAGAGCTGGCACACACTCCTTCTAGTTGGCCCGACACTACCCCTGTCCCTAGAAGGGGGCAAACACACAGGGAGGTGGTCGAGGAACCAAATCCCGACTACAACACCTCTGACTTCACTCAGGGGACAACTGAGTTTTGGGACAGCACTGAAACCCACACAAGCCCGAACACAGAATGGGATTTAGGGGACAGACAGCCTTCTGACAGGTCTTGGACGGACCTAGGAGGCTCTACAGAAACGCCTAACAATGGCAATCACATAGAGGGGCCAGAGAGCCTACAGCTAGGCGGGTCAACCAGGTCATACACTGGAAGAAGCCCTGGCCTGACGAGCCCGGTGGGCAAGCAAGCAGGCCAGGCATTGGAGCACAGTCCTTGGGGGTCACCAAGGCATAATGGAGGGAACAGGCACACGTCACCCCTCAGTCAGGGAGTACCTGGCAAGCACCCAGAGCTTAGGAGGTCACAGAGAGCAAGGAAATCTCCTAAGTACTTGGAAGATTACATAACACTATTGGCAAAACAGAGCCAGTAACAATAGAGGCACAGAGACCGATGGTAACGGGAGCAGAGCACTGCACAGAAAATGGGTTGTGTGTTATTATGGCATTGGTCGTAGCTTTAGCCCGGGGGGAAGGGGTGTTGTGTCCTGGGCCTGTGCAAGCAGGCTCAGGGCATTGCAAAAGGTCCCGGGCAGGTGCAGGCTGCCCGGGACCAGACAGGCTGTCGCCAGTATGTGTGCGCATGCGCGGGTGCTGGCGCGCCAAAAGTAGCAGATTGACCCGGGAAAGGCCTATAAAAGGAGGCTGAGAGTTTTGGGCGTTGCCGCCATATTCCACTGTAAGCTGAACTGAAGATTAAAGGTTTCCTGAGAACTACAACTGTTTCTCGTGTCTTACCATTTCGCGACGGACTCAACATTAACTATAGCAGATGTACTCAAAAGATGGGGTAACAAAACTAAAAGTTTAGTTTCATAAAGATAGATCTCCATCTGCAATCATACATCTTTTTTAAAAAAATAAAGTCACAAATTGAATTAGGAATATGATTCAAAAGAAATCTTTCCCTCACATCAAGTTACATACATATTATTTTAATTTTCTAGTGAATATAAGTTTTTAAAAGTTACTCTTTTAAATTCTTTCATTGAAACCAAGGTCCACACAGAGGTGAAAGAATTAAGTTACTTTATATGCAATGATCCCAATTCAGATTGCATCTTTATTCTGTTATATCTGGAAAATTTACAAAGCCAGCTTAAAAATATATATGTAAATATGTATCAATATTTTACTTCTCATAAAACAGCCATATCAATCTGTCAGTAAGTAGAGAGTCTGCCTTTCTCTAAAAAGACAGATTCATGCCAAGGAGTTAAGGGATAGAGAACTTGTAGCCTTCCAGATGTTGATAATTCCCAGGATTATTTTCCATTGACAATGCTTAACTGGGTTTCTGAGTTATCTTAACAATAAGTCCATCTCTGATGTAAGACATATAGCAGATAATCTTTTCATTAAACTTCTAATATAATACATCGGTTTCATTTTTTTTGCTGACCTTTGATGTTGCTGAATTATCTTTTTTGTTTAATGCATTGATAGCACTACTACAATCAACCTGAAAAATAAATCAATAAAAACAAATCAATTTACAAAGACTACTTCAGAGAACAAATTTCATTAAATGATTTTTGTAATTCTGTAAAATCAAAGCAACTTACTTTTTTGGCACAAGTCATGGTAGAGATAACACATTTTTTTTCTCTAGCATTCCAGGTACAGTGCATATGATTACATTCTGAGCATCTAGTAGTACATGTTAAAAAACAGAATATGTAGCAATTAGCAAAGGTCATCAGCAAAAGTGTGAACAGTGGCCAGTAGCTAGGTCCTATTTATGATATTTACATATCATAAATATTAAATATTTGATACTGGATCTATCAGTAACAACCTCAACTTATTTTTACATTTATGATATGTTTAGATTTCTCGTTCTTAATAAATGGAATATTATAAATCCATACAAAATTAATTTAATAAATGTATCTTACGTTTTTGATAAGGAACAGATGTCAAATTCAAATATTTCTGATAACTTCCAAGTTCCTGAGATGAATGACACTTGAACTGAAAAAAAAATGAGAAGAAAATCCTTATATTATTAAGGGCATGGATACTTGAAAGCCTTACAACAAGTGAAATGCATTACCAAAGAAATATGAAATGTCTTAAAACAACAAACCTCTGAATAGATTGCACCTCTTACTATTTCATATGTCACACAGAATTGACCATCTCAATAAAAAGATGTTCTCTGTTTCTTGAATATTATAGTATAGTCAGAGTACCTTGCACAGAACCTCAAATGATGATACAATTGTACAGGGTGCACAGATCTCATCCACTTCTGCATGCATTATCTTTGCGATACTGTTAATGTAATTTCTGGGACTATCAACCTGCTTCTATGGGCAAAGTTTTTTAAGAGTGCTTTCTTCAGGTGAGTGGGGAGAAATCCTATCCCAAAGGTTCAGATAATGAAAGAGTTAAAGGAAAACTGAAATTTAATCCATCAATCAAATATAACTTGTCCATGTAGATAATGACCAAAGACTATCAGGGCCTGGAAAATCAAATTCCGAACTAATGAGGGGCAGAAAATTTCCCTATCCAGAACCGAGTAGCGGAACTCCATTTTGTCTTTTGTTCAGGTGGGAACTCTTTCCCAGGGCTGACTGAATGCCACTTAGAAGCCAAACTCCGATCCATTTAGCTCTGAATTGGCATTCAAGGAATTACATAGTACAGCTATCTAGTTACCACTGAGGCTGTATGTGGTATAAATTTACTTTTGTTTCAGAGACTAAACTGTGCTATTGGGATTTTGTTTTATCTGTTCTCTCTCTGTGTCTATAAAGGGGGGAAGGGCAGTGCAAGAAAGATCTGTTTTCAGTTATTCTGTTTCTTTTAAACTTCTCATTCTTAAGCTCAATATACATAATAAAGCATCTGCATTTCTTATGAAATCAGAGCTTTTTTTGACAAGTAATTTCTAGCATATTCTAACTATTCAGAGAAGGTTAAGAGTTTTACCATTTTCTACATAAGAATTGAAATTAGCAGAAAGTATGTTTTCTCTGGAATAAGACAGTTTCTTCCAAAGAATTGTGGGAAGGTGCAGGTGGATTATGGGTGGAAGATCTAAAATGGTTTTCTCAACCTTAGCTGCTTGAAGATGTGTGGGCTTCAGCCCCAGAATACTGAATGGGAAATTCTGGGATTTGAAGTCCACACAACTTCAAACTGCCAAAGTTGAGAAACACTGATCTAAAACTATGTCTCTATGCAATGCCCGTACCATTATAATACCTACAAATGTATTCATGCTTTATTTATTAGATTTTTTATCCCATCTATATACTTTACAAATATTATGTATGTTCACTCAAGGCAGTGTACATACATAGTACTCCTTCCTTCTCCTGTTTTCCCCACAACAACAATGTGCCTTTTTTCCTGTGTCATCCAATATTGTGGGAAATAGTCTTGCTTTAAGAAAGAATAGTAAGATACATATTAAAACTATACCATTTAAACAGCTTAATAGTACTTAAAACTATGATATGTTTTAATCACTATGAACTTTTTTATTGGTTTTCATGAAAATGGTGTTACAGGTAGTTTACAGGAAGTATTAGCATTATATACAAAGTCTAAAATAGCTAAGAACTAGGCTCCAATGGAAGAGAATATTTGAAGCTCAGGACTGAACTGTGTGGCCCTTGGTGCTCTCTGAGTCTGATTATTGTTACTTAGTTGGATAATGAAACTCTGCGAGAAAACAACCAAGCACCAAGAATTCCAAAGAACTAGGTTTCTTGAAACGATCTCTATGATTATCTTTGTCTCCTCCACTAACCTATGAAATAATTTCTCATGAGCATGCCAGACCTCCAAATTGATAATTTTTATGTAATTTTTTAAAACAAATGTATTTATGTTGGCTTTTCCCCAGTCATTGGAATTTTCCTAAACATTGTTTTTTTTCTTTTAAATTAGGTTTCTAATAATTAGCAGACCCATACCAATGTCAATATTCTAGATAAAGAATACATAGAAGAAATAAAAATAGAATAAATAAGTTGAAATGGATTAACTGCGCAAATAATTATATATTTATCTTTAGGTTGATCTGTGCATTCTTTTACATCTGTTATACACACTGATGCTAATGGATGTGTTTTCAGTCTTCTACAATGTCTTTTACTAATAAGATTAGATTGATATTTATTAAAATTGCTGTAATTGTGTCACCACAAGATTAGGCTGTATTCAACAGGTCAGATTTTATTTTTCTAGAATGCTGAATCGTTAAAGCAACTTCCTTAAACTTGCATTCATAGGGTGTGGTTATGTGAAAGCAAAATGGATCTTTAATTTCTTTCACCTTAATTAACCACATCTTCTATTCCCATGCAATATCTACCCAATAACATCACTCTGTAATAATGGTTCAAAATTTGTTTGCCAAAGAGTTCCCCTTTTCTTTTAAGCAAAGTTGCTAAAACTCAATATATATAAATATTTCTATAGGAATGTATTAAAAAATGACATAATAATTACTATAATTCTCCAGATACCCAAGACCATAACCAGTCATCCTCCAAATATATTGGTATAATAAGTATCTTCTAGGAAATTCTAGAAAATATCGTCTCATTTCTAATATACTTGAATTGCAAGAAAACCCTTTCAGGAGAAGCAAAGTTCCATTTTTAGGATGTCACTTCTTTTTATGCTGTTTATTTCAAGCAGAGTGATACTGTGTTTCCCTGAAAATAAGACCAGGTCTTTTTTTTTGCCTCCAAAAGAGACACCATTCTTATTTTCAGGGGATGTCTTTTCCAGAGTCTCACCTCGTGGCAGCATCACCAAGACTCACCCAGCCAGCCCACTTTTCTGTGGCCTCTTGCTGCTGCTCACAGGCATCATCACCAGCCTCCATTTCACTGTCAGAGGTCTTCCGGAAAGTCCTCTGCAGCTGAGAACCCAGCTCCGGAGTGACGTGCATAGCACACCTGACCTCCAGGGGGCGCAGTGTGTCAATCCGGAGCTAGGGTTTCAGCTGCAGAGGCATTTCCTGAAGGCCTCTGATAGCAAAATGGAGACTGGGGGCCACAGATTGGACATGCCTGCACTAGACCAAATTGGCTTTCTTTTGCAGGTTGCAGATTGCTATCAATTTATAAAATACTTGGAATTAGAAGACTTTCAACATTATTGGGTATATTAATCCAATATGCAACCAGGCAAACCCAATGAAAATACATTGTAATGGATAATTTATGTATGATAGATACCAAGTTATTTTCAAAGGCATAGAAATGAAATAGATAGAAGATGTGACTACATATGCCATATGTCATATTTCATACAAATGAAAGATATGGTCAATAGCGCTGGAACTCTTAAATATGATTCTTGTTTAGGTACTCCTCTCCCTTTTCCTTTCTGGTATTGCTATGAAGAAATTAATTTTTTTTCTCAGTTTCATTTAACAGAGATTTATTTTTATTTCCAGATCTTAGGATGCAAATACTTATAATAATACTTCAGGAAAATAGACTAAGATTCTTTAAAGTTTGTATCTCTTAATCACAATTTAGATGTGGCACAATATTAAACTGTATTTAACCTTAAAAAATGAGAATTGCCAATCCACTCTTACTGAAGGAAGGGAAAAGAAATGGATCGGAAATTTATTTGTATCGTTTTCAATCATTATTTGGCATTACGTTTGATCAAGACCTTAGAGTCTATTGTTAATGCAAATTTTAGTTAATTATTACATAGATATTACTACCTTTCTCTTTAGAATTTATTATTATGATTCATTCGCTGTCAGCCATATGTTTAGATTGGATTTGGCATTTTTTTATCCATCTATCAAGTCCTTCTCCAAGGACCTGGGATAGGCAGATGTTGTTGTTTGATGATATTAAAGATATCATCACAGAATGTAAATTGTTCCAACTAGCTTCTGCAACTGTGTGATGATGATTTTGTCAATGGTGATGGTGTTCAACTGCTGCTCCAGATACTTTGTGATTGCAGCCAAGGCACCCAGTACTATTGATGCTATTTCTATTTTCTCTTGCCATAATCATTTTGCTTCTATTTGCAGATCTTTGTATTTTGCACTTTTTTCCAGTTCTTTCCCTTCTACTCTGCTGTTTCTAGCTACTGCCATGTCCACTATCCAGTTTTTTTGTCTTTCTTATTGACAATTGTTATGTGGCAGGTGAAACAAATGAGTGTTTTCAGTCTTAAAAAATAGTTGTATAGCTGATTCAACTTTACATTCAAATTGGATACTTTCTTCCTTTCTCATAATCTCTTTGAAAAAGGAAGTGAAAATGATGAAATCAGTTACTACGTATTTCCCAATATGTTTGCAAATCAACATGAGTACAGTGTTGGTATCTGCTGAGGTTGTAGAAGAGCAGTGAGCAACAGAATTATGCAAATCGTTTTTGCCCATACATTTTAAAAGCTAATAGATTTAGGCACCCGAATTTTGAAACTTTGAAATTTTTAGCACTTTGTAATTCTTGAAGTCACCTACAAACATTTATTTCTGCCCTAAAAGATGTAATAACAAAACAATGGAGAATTTTCAGTGTTTTATTACTTGCTTAAAGATCTTATAGATCAAAATAATGTATATTTTTTTTTAAAAATCTAACAATAAAGCTATTGCACTGCAATGCCCAAAAGTATTATAGCTGACATTATTTATTAATGGATATGAATGTACTTATAATTGCATTGAACTTAGAAGGCAGTTACAAAATATACATGTCCATTTTGCTTCAATAAAAATGCCGACAGGAAAGCAAGTGATTGAAATATACTATTATACCGTGGCTAAACATTGGATAGGTTTCATAAAGAAATGTGTATTATTTTCTTCTCTTAAAAAGGTCTTATAAATAATGCATAAGTAAAACTATAATTATAGCAATGAATAATACAAAACAGCCCAACAATAAAATGGCCATTCAAATGGACTGCAGATTTTCCAAAGCATATGAGAAAGTTGAATCCCTTGTATATTGCCAACTTTGGTTTTTGGAAATGGTAGTCAACAGCTAAGGAGAAATTAGAAGTACAGTTGACCTTTCTTAGGTCAGTGTAAAAAAAATTATGGCTTTGTTGAAATTGCTGCAAATCTGATGCTGGAAAATGTGTTATTACTATGTCGCATAGTAAAGAAAGGGATTGGTGGATTTCCCCAGATTTTCATCCCTTCTTTCCCACAAACTGTCAACACCTGACTGAAAAGCGTTCCTTGCTTAACACTGGATAAGGATAGAATGATGAGTTTTAACAGCCAAACTCCTGCAGCACTTGCCATTTCTTTGAGCTGCCTCACTCCCTCCACTTTTCTCAGACTGTGAATTTCCTTCCTGCTGCACAACTAGCCTCTTCCCCCTCCCCAGCTGTAAGTCATTTCTTTTAAAACACAAATAGAGATCTGCACTAAGCCCATGTTTAAAAGTAGCCTTGATAATACTGATCTGGGGAAGGACATATACAATGCAATGGAAAATTCAAATTCAAATTGAATCTCACTAAATTATAGCACTATGCTATGCTGTCAGTCCACTTGAAGCATGGGTTTAGTAGTCTTTGGAAAGAATGCTAATCCTATGTTTAAAAGTAGCCTTTTAAAGATGAGACAGGCTCTATAGGGAGACTTCATAGTATAGAGGACTCTCCCTCCCTCTATAGTGTGTAGACCCCCGGTTTCTTTCAATTAGCTAACTTAAAATGTGAATCAGCTCAGAGATCTGCAAGTAGAAGGACAGAAATTGAATTGAAAGATCTGCCCAAATCAGTAGGTATTGGCCCTGGAGGACAATACCCAGAAACTAGAGGAGAGTGGCAGAGCCCACATCAGCCTAAAATATCTTCACATTCCTAAAGTGGTCAAGAGAAGTTAAGTCAAACCTATCTCTTGGGATCAGTTTAATACATCCCTGACAGAATGATTGGCACAGCTTGTCAGTTTATATCCATTGCAACAAATACGTTGTGGTAAGAAGAAAAACTTACTTTTAAACCAGAAGAGTTAAAGATATTTGAAAGCTGCCTCAGATGATATCAAGGGACTAGGTCAGTATCAGACAGTGGTAAGCTTGTCAGGGAATGTTTATAGTGTGGTTAGATGCAGGTGAGGAAAGGCCCAATGAGTGGTTCAAATATTGATTTTCTATCTTTTAGGAAACACTTAAAGAAAAGAACCTCTGCCAGAAAAACATGCTCGTAATCTGAATCATGTTTGTATTAGTGGACATATAATTTAAATTCTAATGGACTGTATTTTTTAAAGAAGCATATATGGTTGATACAGGCTGCAAGAAGTAAACTAGTGGACAACCCATGAAAGTTTAACCATTATTCCTAATTAAAAAAGATTAGGATGGGTGTAAAGATCCATATATTGTAGCATAATGGCAAAGGTCTGAATAATGGCTAGATCTGGAATAGATTCAAAAAGATTACAGTTGCCAATCAGGATTATGGTTCAATTTATTTTAATCATCTATGTAGTACGATCTAGGATAGATTTGAATAACCAGCTTGCCCCCATGTAAATATGGGCCACTGGCCACTCTTAAGAGCAGGAAAACTTGTTGACATCAGGTCTAGGACAACTAGCCACAGCCAACTCATCACAACCAACTTGCACGGCCAACTCACCATAGTCAACTTGTCGTGGCCAACACACCACGGGACAATTCACCACAGCCAACTCATCATGGGACAGCTTACCGTGGACAAAAGTTACATAATATCAAAGAAATGGTGAAATAGAATCATTAAAGAATGTAAAAGGAAAGACAAAATGAAATGTGAATGAAAAATATTAAAATATTTTTTTAATTATTTTAAATAATTAAGTAAAATTGTTGAAATGTCCCTTGGTATGTTGTCCCACATGAATTGGCTGCAGAGAGGTATCCCATGGTGAATTGGCCATAGCAAATTGGCAGCAGTGAGTTGGCCACGACAAGTTACCTGTGGCTAGTTGTCTTATTTTGTGTTGACATCTACTTACCTCTAGCCATCCAGAAAGACAACCTCCATCTGTTTTTTCTTGTTCTATATATGGACTTTAAAAAAAAATTCTTACTAGCCTTGCTGTCTATGTTGTCTTTTGCACTTCACTTCATTGCAGGCAGCCCCCTTTACTCCAACTGGCTGTGATGCCATATTGCAAGAATTTCCCTATAGCTGATTACAACCCTTCTTGGCCATCTGTTTATTTTACATATTTATCCGTAAATAAATGAAAGTCTAGCTTTTTTTAAAAAAAGTTACATGATAGAACATTGGAACAGTGAAATGGTGGATCTTTTTTTCTTTCTTTTTCAAATTAGGTAAAATTGACAAGATGTTACATTTTTGCCTTCCTTTTGCCCCTTCCTTCATTTCTTCCTGTCTTCCCTCCCTCACTCCCTTGTCAACTATTAGGGGGCTCAAACAAAAGAACTGTTACTGGAAATCTTGTGTCCTTGAAGCCCCTGCTGGGTCATTGGTGCTTGCTTTCCTGACAGGCATAGGACGGGTAAAGCAGTAGTGAAATCAATCAAATATAGTAAACATAGTATAATCATATATCAGGCCATCACCATGGCCAATGTGAAGAAATTGAAATCTGGAAAAGGCTTTCTTAAACTGGCTTTGCTTCCATGATTTTAAGGCTGGAGTGTGGAGCGTATTTTTTTCACACAGGTTTTTCACACATCAACCAAAGGAGCATTTTTAATAACATAACTGAATTCATTATTACATTAAGTAATATTTTATTATATAGTTGAGTCTAAAGGGGGTTATGTTATGATGAACATGCAACGCAAATATTAGCTAATAACAAATTAGTTATTAACTAATAACTAATCCCTTTGCACTGAGTTTAATTGTTAAGGGTAAATTTTGAATTTTTATGTATAACTAGAGAAATGATATTGCCAGATATGGAAATATCAGCTTACAAATCTGAAATATAAAAAAGCTCACCTTCTGATCGATCTTCAAAATTTATATCACAGGAACAATTCAGATGGCGTTGATTCACATCACAAAGAATTTCATTGGTCCTTGCATTTAACATCTTGCAACGGGAATGTGCTTCAGAAAGACCAAAAGAATTTACATCTACTCTCACATGAATCTAAAAGAATAAGAACATTGAAAACAATAAATTTATTCAGTGCTAGTTATAAAATTGCCAATTTTATCCTGACAGTGAGCTATGGAGTAGAAATCTGCTGAAATCTGTGCAACTCCACTGATTAAATCCAAATAATCAACTATGAAACAGGATCTATCCAGGTTTCCTTCCTTCTGTTCCCAGTCTAATAATGATTTAATATATGTAGTGATGCATGGCTTCTTTTGTTTAAAATGTAGTAAAAATAACTTGAAAATTAAAGTACATCCTTATGATGATCATGAATCTGGAGGGCCCCATGTTAGCCAGACTGGTTAATCTATTTTGTATAGCTTTTTAATACAGATGAATATTTAGAAATTTGAAAGTCATAAAATATAAATAGCATTGCTATGATAAGTACAACTGATAGAAAACCTCTGTGGCATGGGTTACTTTCTACAGAGAAGGATCTACTGTGTGCTCCAACAGCAGCAAAAATATTAGCTGAATATACAGTTCTGTATTACCACTTTTTCAACTTTTATTTACTTGTGTTTAATTTACTGGATTGGATCCAATGATAAAGTATTACAATCATGACTATATCTAGATCTGACCCATTATTCTACTTTTATTGACACAATGAGAGATACTATTCTTGGAAAGGAGGTTACTAAGGACTACTGATCTTACAATTGCACAACCCTGCAACAGTTTTCATTGGTAAAAACTAAAAAAAAGGGTAATATTTTTACTCAAGTGGCTGGAGCACTACACTAACGCAATATTATCATAGCCTCAAAATCACCATTGCTAACCATTTAATTACTATTACTGACTTTATTCTATGTATAGTGAATTATGAAGTACATACCTTACTATTTTTGAGTTGAGAAGTATAGATTTTCAGGCACTTATTGATGCTGTATGAAATATTTACCCAGTTAGGTGAGTTACTAGAAAATGAACATTCTCCTTTTAAAGTGCAGCTGAAGAAAATACAAATATATTTGTTACAGAAATACTAAAACATGTTTCGACTCTATATAGCAATTCACACTAACTGTTTTTCACTAGCCATTTCTGAATGCTTTCCTCAGCTCATAATAGGCTGAAAGGATGTGTTTTACATCAAATATGGTTTAGGGGTTCTACCCCATTTCTATTCAACTATTTTTTTTTAAAGTTGCTGTATTGTTTATGTAAGCAATGCAAGCATTCCTGAGAAACACATTGGCCTAACCAGATTATCATGCTCTGCTGCATTTGCTTATATGGTATAGTTTAGATTTCTATGATTCTATAAATTATTTTACAAAACAGCCAAAGCCAGGACTCAGTGTAATGACTTGACATTCAGATTTGGAGAGGCCTAATTTTAAAGTTTTGGAAGCCTGGAATTAAGAACATGAAGAAGTTCAACTAGATTGGATTAAAATTCATTGATCTTTATATAATTTTTGGGAATAGCTCGTAGAACTCACAATTGCTAGCAGGGAATTCGTGGACTTGTAATTCCTATATTCTAGAAAAACAGCACCATTTTCTTTTTAAAGCTGGCATGCAAGCTGTTTCTGGCAGGTTTATATAAAGAGCATTATTTATTTTGCTTTGGGAAAAAAAACTAAATAAACCTTAAACGAAACTTCTGATTTCTCTCATTCAGGCACTTAAAAGATCTTAAGCAAAGATATTGCTTCGTTTGAACACTGTTATGGAATCCAATGCTCTTTGGAGCAAAGAGGTTCCAAAGAATGTTGTCCTTAGATTCGTCCATCTGAAACATAGCATAAATACTGAAATGTATTTCCGCAGAAATTAATTTATAATTTTAGGAGTCACATAATTGCAAAATCTGAGAATCCCTGCCTTAGTGAAAATCCCTATAACTACAGAAATAAAAAAAATCTGACTCTCTCTTTCTTTCTTTTCCTTCCTTCCTTCCTTTTTTTCTTTCTTTCAAAACACACATAATTTTGAACATTTAGACTGTCCATGAAATATTAATTATGTTGCATTACAATATTAATTAAAAGATAAATACCTTTTCTTTGTATGGCACCATCCACAGTGTGGGTCCATTGCAGATAAACAATCTCTACAGGAAATATATTTGCTGCAATTTGCAACCTGTATTCTCCTGATCTGAAAAAATTAAAAAGTACCTTTTGCAAATTCCTTATCAGCCATTCCAAGCAAATCAAATAATATTTTAATGAGTTCAAGATACACAAAAAAGAATAGCTATTTTAAATAAAGTTATAACTCTTAAAAATATAGGGAGGTATTCAAACAAATATGCTTTATTAGAATACTAGAATAAAGTTGGTATTTTGGATATGTTGATACCAATTTCTCACTTTTCAATCTTTTACAATTAATCATTTGTGAACTTGATTTTAGCTTATCCTAGCTGGCAAAAGCTGACTGATAAATAACAAGTCTTTGGCTGCTAGTTTATATTGTATTGATTATAGATAAAATACAGGTGTTTTCTGATGATATGTTGATCATTTTAGAAAAGCCTTTGGAAGGAATAGAAATATTAATAAAAAATCTAAGCATTTGGGGGGTAATAATTTTAAAAATTAGCAAGCAAAAGATGAAGATGCTAACAAAGAATTTGAAAATGGAAAAACAAAGGGAACAGATGGAAATAATTGATTTAACTTTTTTTCTTGAAATGTATCTGTATTACTATGACTAGCATGAATTGTATTTTATAATTGCAGAACAATTATGTTAAAGCCTAGAATTAAGAAGATGTTGAAAGAGGAGAAATTACTATTGTCCAGCATGCCCAGCCTGGTTCTTTGCAAGGCAACTGCTGGCCATGTGAAGCAACTTCCCCAGGTTTCATGAGAATGGGAGGCTATTTGGAGAGCAGGAGGCCCCTGTTCGAGTGATAATTTGAAAGAACTTAAAAGCCTTCCAAAGGCTTTCTGAAGCACTGCGAGAACAGGAACCCCTATTTGGACAACACTGCAGGTGATTTGGAGAACGGTCCAAATGGCCTCGAAAAGAAGGCCTGGCATAACCAACAGCTACCAGGTGTGCAGTAGCAGCAGGAAAAAGATGGCAATGGCAGCTACATACATCAGGGCCTGGTGGAGGAAGAGCAATGGAAGCTGTTATGTCCCGAGCCTTTGCAAACGGCTCGGGCGTTTGCAGGCAGTCCCGGGCAGGTGCAAAGCTGCCCGGGACCAGACAGGCTGTCGCCAGCGCCGTGCGCATGCGCGGGTGCTGGCGCGGGAAAAGTACCCCATTTACCCGGGAGTTGCCTATATAAGAGGCTGCGAGGCGTTTGGGCGAGGCTGAAGCCATCTTCCTGTAAGCTGAACGCTGATAAAATGAAACTGAGAACTCCAGCTGCTTCTCGTGTCTGTTTTCCCGCCAAGGACTCAACACTGGCGACGAAGGGTGGGATGCCTTGCACTACCTGGAAAGGAAAAAGTGTAAGCTTACCCAGGAGAGTCCTGAGCGGCGAGAGGAGGAACGGTCGTCGACGGCAGCAGCTGCCCGCCAATCCGGCGCGCATTCGGGGTAGTAGGCTGGCTGATAGACGTCGTCTCCTGAAGATCCGAAGATGGCGAAAATCGGAAGGCTTTCGGAATTCGACGTCTCACATCCAGAGCGGTGGGAGTCCTACGTATCCAGAATGGAGAACTACTTCAAGGCAAACCAAGTGAGGGAAGATAGCTTGAAGGCCGCCACCCTGCTTTGCGTTTGCGGCCAAGACGCCTTCGAAATCGCAGAAAATCTTGTAGCACCTGTTCCAGTAGAGTCTGTAAGCTACGCAGACCTGAAGAAGCTGCTGAAAGAGCACTTCCACCCCAAGGTGTCCGTTATCTCATGGCGCCACACCTTCGAGCAGAGGGATCAACGGTCCGGTGAAACAGCCAAGGAATACATCGCCGCGCTACGGAAGGCCGCCAAGCCCTGCGAGTTCAAGGACCTCGAGGAACGACTGAGGGACCGATTCGTGTGCGGGCTAAGGCATCGAGAGCTACAACAGAGACTTTTTGCCAAGGAAGAATTATCCTTCCAAGACGCCTTAAGGGAAGTCACCGCAGAAGAAGCAGCAGGCGGCGCCATCAAAAACATGCGGCCGATCAGAAACAGTGCAGAGGGTGCGTCCGTGCACCAGGAAGACGTCCGACGAAACTCCGAGGAGGATCCGGACGAGGAAGTCGACCGTCTACACCCCGCGAAGGAAGAGAACCAGAAGGGAAGCTCTTCGGCTCTGCTCAAGTGCATCGGCTGTGGAGGTCGCCACAGGAGAACCGACTGCAAGTTCCGCTCCGCTACCTGCCGGGCATGCGGCAAACAAGGGCATATTGCAGCTGTGTGTCTGAGCCGACGAAAGGCACAACCCCAAGAAGAACGCCTGAAAGGTACCAGATTCCCCAGCCAGAATAGGGTAGGGTTTTGCGCTTCGCGAAGAAGCATCTGTAGAACAGGCACAACAACAAGCCCATGAAGAAAAAAGCTGTCACTCAACGTGAAGCTACAAGGGGTTCCATTATCTATGGAACTAGACACAGGGTCTGCCCTGTCCCATCATTTCATTGCATACATTTAGGAAGATTTTTTTCCAGAAGTGGGTCCTAAGGCCAAGTTAAGGCCTTCTGATATTGTATTAACAGATTTTCAGAACTCAAGAGTGTGTGTTAAGGGGGAGGCCACCCTTAACGTGCAATACAAGAGTTTTGAAGGTCCACTAGACTTATTAGTAGTAGGGGGTGAACGAACGAGTCTCATAGGACTCGATTGGTTTGAGGCCCTGGGGATACACGTCACAGGACTCAACAGCTTACAAACACTCGACCTACAGGAAGTCTGCAAAGAATTTGCAGATGTTTTCAGCCCCCAGCTGGGCACATTCAAAGGACCACCTGTGTCCTTAAAGCTAGACCCCACTGTCACTCCCATTAGAATTAAAGCAAGAAGGGTCCCTTTTCTTTAAAGAGTAAAATTGACACTGAGTTAGACAAACTGATCCAACAGGGAATCCTAGAACCTGTTGATTCCAGTCCTTGGGAGACCCCCATTGTCACGCCTCTAAAGGCAAATGGGGACATTCGCATTTGTGCTGATTACAAATGCACACTCAATAAGGCATTGCAGCAACATGCCTATCCTGTTCCTGTGGTCAGTAACATCCTGGCCTCTCTCAAGGGGGGGCGTGTTTTTGCAAAGCTTGACCTAGCTCAAGCATATCAACAGCTGCCTGTTGATGATGATGCTGCCATAGCTCAGACCATTGGGACCCACAGGGGAGCCTTTAAAGTAAAAAGGCTACAGTTTGGAGTAAATGTCGCTCCTGGGATTTTCCAAAGCGTAATGGAAAACACACTACGAGGTATACCAGGGGTCTGCCCCTACTTTGACGATGTCTTGATTGCAGGAGACTCCACACACATTCTAGCTGAAAGACTTAGGGCTGTCCTGTTAAGATTCAGGGGATCAGGCCTCAAGCTCAGAAAAGACAAATGCAAGATCGGGGTGCCTTCTACTGAATTTCTGGGATTCAAAATTGATGCTGCTGGGATTCATCCTGCTGAATCCAAACTAACTGCTATTTTACAAGCACCCAGGCCAAAGTCTAAGGCCGAACTTCAGGCCTTCCTAGGCCTCCTGAATTTCTACAATTCTTTTCTTACACATAAAGCTAGTGTAGCTGAGCCTCTTCACAGGCTACTAGACAAACAAGCTGTGTGGCTGTGGTCACAATCACATGAGGCTTGCTTTAAAGAAGTCAAGGCCTTGCTCACTTCTAACAGTGTTCTTGCACATTTCAACGAGTCTCTTCCTGTGTGCATCGCTTGTGATGCATCCCCCTACGGGGTTGGAGCTGTCCTGAGTCACCGCAGGTCTGATGGAACTCAGGTTCCTATTGCATACTACTCCAGAACACGTCTTCTGCCCTGAGCGCAACTACGCCGATAGGACAGGGAGGCTCTGGCTGTTGTTCGCTGGAATTCAAAAAATCCACTATTTCTATTATGGCAGGCCATTCACGGTCTTCACTGACATAAAAGCCTATGCTGGGACTGTTTACCCCCGAAGCAGACTCCCACATCATTTCCCCTAGAATGCTTAGGTGGTCTATTTTCTTGTCTGCATATGATTTTTCATTACTCCAACAAGCGGAAAAGAAATGGGCCATGCTGATGGCCTCAGTAGGTTGCCTCTGCCAGTAGTAGAAGCTGACCCCGCGCCAGCTGTCAACATTATATCAATCCAAGCCTTGCCCGAGCTCCCTCTTAGTGCCAGGGATGTTACCGCTGAAACGGGTACAGATCACACACTTTCACGTGTCCGCTCCTGGGTCCTGTCCGGGTGGCCTGAGCACTGCCCTAGTCCTGAGTTTCAGAGTTTCTGGTCCAAAAGAAACGAACTGTCCCTTTCTCAGGGTTGTCTGCTTTGGGGAAACAGAGTTGTCATTCCCACCTCGATGAGGACTAGGGTCTTAGAATCCCTCCACGAGGGTCATCCTGGCATTGTTCGTATGAAGGCTCTTGCGCGCAGCCACTTGTGGTGGCCTGGTTTAGATAAAGATATTGAGGCTAAGGTGCATGCATGCCACCTGTGCCAACGATCTCGCCCAGAGATGCCCCAAGCTCCTGTGCATAGATGGGAGGAAACACAGTCCCCATGGTCTAGGGTGCACATTGACTACGCTGGGCCCTTTCAGGGCCAGTTCTTCTTGGTCCTTGTTGACAGCCATTCAAAATGGCTTGAGGTTGTGCCTGTCTCATCCACCACCACTGCAAAGACTATTCAGGTACTGAGGGGGATTTTTGCTGCACACGGGCTGCCAGATGTCATTGTGTCCGACAACGGCCCTCAATTCACCTCCTCCGAATTCCAAGCTTTCTTACAGGCAAACCTGATTCGTCATGCCACGTCTGCGCCTTTTCACCCGTCCACCAACGGTATGGCTGAACGCATGGTGCGCCTCGCAAAGGACGCCTTGAAGAGACTCACCTACGGGGACTGGCATCACAGGGTGGCTGACTTTCTCCTTTCTTATCGCACCACACCGTCCACTTCTACAGGGAGAAGTCCAGCTGAACTTCGTTGGGGGCGCCAACTTACTACTAGACTTGACCGGTTGCATCCGGACAGACTGCCTTCATCTACCTCACATCCTAGGGCACCTAGACAACTACTTGTGGGTGCCCCGGTTTGGGCTCGCAATTACGGGCCTGGTCATACATGGGTCCCCGCTTCTGTGTCCAGGATCACAGGTCCTCTCTCCTACGAGGTTGCCCTGGACAACGGTCGTGTCCTGCGTCGGCACATCGACCAACTTCGCTCTAGGCGAGACTTTTCTGCTGAGACTCCTGGGTCTTTTCCAGGGGGGGGAGGGGGACCCTTTGGAGCAAAGGGAAGGGCAAGAGCTACTGCCCACCTCCACTGAGGGAGCCACAAACGGCCCATCCCAAGGTTCTGCAATTGCTCCGAAAAGAAAGTCATGGAGCTTACCCACACAACAGGCACTCACGCCTACTCCAGCCAGGGAGTCACCCCGGGGGCATACTCACTTTCCACACACATCACACAGCACTCCAGCAACGGAGGATACCCGGGGGCATCCCAACAAATCATTCCCCGCAAGAGAACTGGCACACAATTCCCAAGGTTGGCCTGACCTTACCCCAAATCCTACAGGGGGTCAAACATACACAGAGTTAGTCGAGGAACCAAGTCCCGACTACAACAACCCTAGCACAAATCAGGGAACACCTGAGTTTTGGGAAAGTACTGAAACCCACACGAGCCCGAACACAGAATGGGGTTCAGGGAATGGACAGCCTCCTGACAGGTCTTGGACTGACCTAGGAGGTTCTACAGAGACGCCCAGCAGCGGCTATCACTTCAAGGGGCCTGAGGGTCTACAGCTAGGTAGGTCAACCAGGTCACAAAGTAACAGAAGCCCTGGCCTGACGAGCCCGGTGGGCAAGCAAGCAGGCCAGGCATCGGGGCACAGTCCTTGGAAGACACCAGGACACAATAGAGAGAACAGGCTCACGCCTCCCTCCAGTCAGGGGACTTATGCCAGTAATCCACAGCTAAGAAGGTCACAGAGAGCAAAGAAATCTCCCAAGTACCTAGAAGACTACATAACATTGCTGGCAAGGCAAAGGCCAGTAAACAGTGGGAGCACTGGGGGAGCAAAATGTCATATAAAATAAATGTTGTATGTTGGTAGTAGTTTTAGCCCGGGGGAAAGGGGTGTTATGTCCCGAGCCTTTGCAAACGGCTCGGGCGTTTGCAGGCAGTCCCGGGCAGGTGCAAAGCTGCCCGGGACCAGACAGGCTGTCGCCAGCGCCGTGCGCATGCGCGGGTGCTGGCGCGGGAAAAGTAACCCATTTTACCCGGGAGTTGCCTATATAAGAGGCTGCGAGGCGTTTGGGCGAGGCTGAAGCCATCTTCCTGTAAGCTGAACGCTGAATAAAAGAAACTGAGAACTCCAGCTGCTTCTCGTGTCTGTTTTCCCGCCAAGGACGCAACAGAAGCAATGACAGAGGCCCGAGGCAATAGCAGCTGGCTGAAACTATCAAAGTTTTCAGGCGTCTACTTCAGCCCCAGGCCTTCCGCTGCTAAAGAGGTGTGCTGCCATGCAAAAGGCATGGATGGGGGAAGATTGGAAGATTGGGGACTAGTTAAAACTCACTTCTTTCGATGCCATTTTAACTTTGAATGTGGCTGAACAAATGGTCATAAATCAAGGACTGCCTATAGCAAAATTTAGGTTGAAAACGTGGACAAGAAAGGTCATGTTATTTTAAATTCAAATACACATAATAATTAAGAAGATGTTGAAAGAATTTTAAAGATTAACATTCAACTAAAACAAACATTTTTCCTACTGGGATTAATGGACAGACTATCAAAAAAGAATTATGGGGTATTATTTTTAAAGATGTTCCTTTTGTGAGACTACTATATGCACAAAACTGGAAAGAGTTTAAAACAAGTACAATGGAGGAATGCTTGTTGAAGAAGACAGAAGTAGCAGAAATGGTAAAATAGACTTATCTGATCAGAGAAAGATTAACATCTACATTTTTAGTAGTTGGAAACTCTTTAAGGACTTTTTTGCTGAAGAAAGAAAAAATTGATCTACGGCTTTGACGATTAGAAAGAATAAACTATGGAAACAAGAAAATTTTCATGTAACGTTAGAAAGGGAAGATAAAATATAAATACATTTATAACAGTTGTTAAGAAGATTGAAAATTGTGTCTTTATAATTTTTCTTTTTTTCTATTTTCTTTTCTTACTATTTACTACTTTTATTTTCTTTAATATTTTCTATAAATATTTTCAATATTTATATTGTTTTTACCTTAAAACACACAATTATATGTACAGTATATTCTCAGACATAAACACACACACACTTAAGTTCCAGATTAGTACAACTTTTAATTATTGTTTTAAATCTTATGAGCCATTTTGATTGCTGAGGCTCTATACTTTATTTGTGAACTGAAGTTGAAATGTGAGCTGCTGCATTAATGTTTTAATGTTCTATTTAATTATTTTGTATATATCTAACTATAGGCAAATTCACAGGAAACTACTGCTAAAAATCATTTTGAAATACACTTCTGGCCAACCTTTGAGTCGATCTTTCTATTTCTAGGAAGGTTGGATTAATTACTGTTGCTAAGTGTTTTATATACTGAGGAAAACATAAATTTTTGAGATATCAGCTATTTTAATTTTAATGTAGAAGTATTATAACTGTGGTTGTTCATAACAATTTCTGTTAAACTCAGATGGACTCTATTAATTCTATTAAATCATTGTTGAGTCTTTGACCTTCTAGTGTACAGTATTTTCTCCATACCAATGAAGAGTTGGAATAATGCTAAGTGAACTTACAAAAAGAAAGACTGATAATGTTGACGTCTTGGACCAATCACAATGTGGAATAAGATAAATAGAAAGCAGTGAAATGGGATTGTAAAGTGGAAGAATGTGAATACTGCAGAATGTGAAAAGGGGCAATACTTGTAATATTAAATTACTAGGATGGGGTGATTCTTAAGACCTGATGTTGTACGAATTTTCCAAAGTCCTCCCCTTCCCCCCCCAAAAAAATCCAGTGTGTGGTAATTTTTCATAATCCTCTAAACTTTTTCCATGGGCATTCCAGAGTCTTTTTACCATAAAACTTTATTAGAAAACAATTGGAATATTTGCAATAGCTTTGCTGGCCTTTGATACTTGGCTATATGAAGTTTTATAACCAACTTTGGAAATAGCATATAAATGGAATTCTAGAGTGTAATTTAGAATTTAACTAACCATATTATTAGATGGTAGATAGATGTAATTCTGATCCGTAGGGTCAAGTTCAAGCCTATGGAAAATGGGTGTTTCTTCCTTAATTTCATATAAAATTTCTGGACAATTTGGCTTCATTTTGTCATCAAGAACAATCTATAAAAACAGGATATATTTAATGAACATAAACTTGCAAACAGTTTGGAATAGAGTTATCCTGTACTCTTCTGCCAGCTATTCATCATCACAACTTCTTTTCCGATGTGGTCTTAAACAATTGTGAGAAAAGATTAAGGCTGATTTTTACCTTGCTAAAATTATTTAACAAAACAAAGAAAGAAAAGGAAAGGAAAGGAAAGGAAAGAAGGAAGGAAGGAAAGAAAGGCCGAAAAGAGTGTAAATAGTTATAGATGCTGTTGTTATAGTAAAAACATATGCTATGTTCTAGCATTGTGCAAAATCATTATGTAACTTCTGTTATAGTGGCTTAATGTATGAGCCTAGCCTAGCCAGTTTGTAAATTATGGTTTATATAACTGTAGTATTATATGTTGTTCAAAATACCACAGTTAAATGAATATATTATTAAATCAAAAGTAGCAAAGAATGTATTTTTTAAAAAAGTAGCTTTTTTTCAAATGCAAAGTTCTAGTGAATAATATAAAACCTGTCTTCCTTCAAAATATTTTCTATTTGATTTATAGAAAGTGGAAGCTCTAAATGTGCAAATAGTGCAAATGCATGCACCAGCGTGTTTTATTCCACTCCAAAAAAAAAGATAAATTCCGTGTGCAGATTATTTGTGAGTTCTTAAAAACTAAGTATATTGATTATTTATATTAATGGTATTATTTTTATTAAAAACACATTAAAGAAAAATAGATTCAAATATGAACACTGTTTCTGCAATTTTACATAAATGTGATGTATGAACTAGTAAATCATAATGATTCATGGCATAACCTACCTTCAACAGCTGCCCATTTCCTGTCCCTAAAAATAAAACAATCTTGTTTAGAAGCACAGTGGCATAAACTGAAACCAAATTAAAGTGACTCAGAGAAGTTGAGTTGTTGATTGGCCATATAACTTTTATCTGAAACAGAATGAACAAAGAAACAAAACTTTAGAATACATCATTACATCATAATTGAAAGAAGAAATATTCAGTAGCTGTCTGTGGGAAGATTAATTGCCACATTATATATTTTGGGTGGTGTTTTATCTCAAGTAGGCTTCAGTACAGTATTATTAAATTGTTCATTAGAATTAATATAATATATATTTAATATATTATACTTTTTTTAAAATCATCATAATTAGATCAGAAAAAAATCAGAAACACATAACCATTTATTGTACAAAATACTGCACATATTTATGAAGAAATAGCCATAGCTCTTGGCACTTTTCTTTCTTGATCATAAATTCAGTTGTATTTGCCCATCCTAACATAGCAGCAAGCATGTCCTTAGAAGCATCTTTTCTTAATTAATGCTAAGTGAATCCAAATAATTACAGGAAAACATTGCAAAAAGAAGTAGACCACATAAAGAGCCACTTTGGTCTAGTGCAGTGGTGGCGAAACTTTTAGAGACCGAGTGCCCAAACTGCAACCCAAAACCCACTTATTTATCACCGGGTGCCAGGTGGGCGTGGCCCACTAGGTGGACGTGGCTGTGGTGGTCATGGCAGATTGGGTGGGTGTGGCCAAGGTGGGCGTGATCACGTCAATGTTGCTCATAGGGAGTGACGCCTGTGGGGGCCGGGCAGGGTTGGGGGAGATCCAGGGGGTCTCTGGCAGGTGGGGCAGTGGGCAGGAGGCTTGTGCTGCGGGGTAAGGCGAGGCAGGGTGGGGGTGCCATTGTCACAGGGCAAGGTGAGGCAGGGGCCGGGGCAGCTGCTACCTGACACCATCGGCCCCTGCACACAGAGGCCAGTGAGCGCATGGGTGCTGGGATACATCTGGCCATGTGGGACCTCTGCAAGTTAGTGGGCAGCTGGTTAAAGAGGGATGGTTGCCATCTCCAGGGCATGGTGTGAGTGCCGCCTCTGGCATGTGTGCCATAGGTTCGCTACCACTGGTCTAGTGATAAGGCACCAGGCAAGAAAGCAGGAGACTGTGAGTTCAAGTCCTTCCTGAACCATAAAAGTCAACTGTGTGTCTTTGGGCCAGTCACTCTCCCTCAGCCCAACTCATCTCACAGGTTCATTGTTGTGGGGAAAATATGAGGAGGAAGGAGTATTAGATATGTTTGCCACCTTGAGTTATTTATAAAGCTAATAACATGGAGACCTAAAACATAAAATACAGAAAATGTGAAGGTCCAGACCACAAAAATACAAATATGTGTGAATTCCTTGCTCTCAATAATTTATTCTGTTTTGAAAGAAGATATTGTGTGATGGATAATGGCCAAGTGGAGCATTCTGGACACTAGAATCCCAAACCATCCAGTAGTATACATTTATTTGTTTCCAATGTATGGGTCACTTTTTTAAAATTTCTTTTTTCTTATGATGCAGTTAAATTTAATATTCATATTATGCCCTCAGTGTTTGTATGTTGCTTTTTCTTTAATATTTCACAGTGCTATCATTTACAAGAAAGTAAGAAAAACAGGAAATCCTGTACAAAATCTTTCATCTCCTTTTTTTGAAATGCCTTTTATAATTTCATTTTATGTGGCTCTTTGTTTCCAGGGCTCATGGAATCATAATAGAAAACCTATTTTTAAAAGACAGAAATCCTCTATTCTCTTTGGTTGGTATCAGTTCTGTATGTATTCCTTAAATTTCTATTTATGGTTCTGAATAATTATTTATGACAAATTTACTGTATTATTATATTTGTAATAAAGTTAATAAAAATCCTTCATATTTAACAGCACTATTAAAATTTGTCAGATGATTTTTTTATATTGCTGTAAGCCAAAGCGATGATCAATTACTCCAATCTCCTTCAACCTGTTTTACTATATTTCAGTTTCCATAATTCTCAGTTGACACAGAATATTAATTGGAAAAAGCCGAACTAGATTATCTCTATATTGCCTATTATCTATTACCATTTGGCAAAGTGGTTTTCTGTCTATAACCAACCGACACAACTAGGTTTAATAGTTGTTCTTAAGCTGTCCTTCCAACATTGTTTGTGATGTATCTATCAAGTGACATAGAAATATGCCACAGAAAAAGAAATACACTTTAATATGATCCTTTATGTTTTTGGAGCATCTGGCATATCGTGCAATGCATCTCTGTTTAAGCCATGACAACTGCCATAACTTCTTACCCACTTAAAGGGGAAAATAACTTTAATACCAGAGCACCTAGGGTCAACCTTAATCTGCCTCAGATATGGATTGGGGATGAGATGAAGGTAATATCATGAAAAAGAAAGAGAAAAGGGGGGGACATGCTGGTGCTTGCTGATGTCATGCTTAGGTCCAGTCTAAATATAAAAGACCACTCAGAGATAATTCTCTTTATGTATGGTATTTTCCAGTTAAGCCATATTTTCACAGTTCATTACGAAGTCTATGATTTAAAGAGAATCATCTTGTCAGTACCGGCACGTCCCAGTACAATTATGATGTTGAATAAATGACTGGGAACAGAAGACAGCTGCTCATTTTTGAAGCACTACGTTCTCGATAAAAATACTTTCCCATTAGGCATCAAAAAAGTGTATTATTATCATGTCACAGAATCTAGATACACAGCCTTCCCCCAAGACAAGTAGACTTAAAACTGGAGAGACTGGATGTTTAAGTCTAATTTAAATAGATTTAAATCTGGGAAGATTCATTATCCTAATCCTCGAGCCAAATATTTTTGTACAACACCACCTGCTCTGTCACAACGTCACCAGCTATGTTTGCTGCTGCCCTCAGAGGCCATTGAAATAATTGTGGTCCTTGTTCAGAATAAAACTGTAAATCCTTATCCTACAGAAAGTCCCCAGTCTATATTCCTCACCTTCTAGCTATCTGGGTATGACAGTATATTAAAAGTATCAGATTATAAAAGGGTGATTTAAAGTTAAACTCCCAAGAGTCTAACTTCCAGAGGAGAGAAGAAAAATAAGACCAGGTCAAAGCCTTCTCAAGGAGGCCTTCCGTTGGTCAGATAATGTCAGTACCTCTTTTCTCTCCTATGTTCTGGTGACAATGGAAGAATAGAACCACACAAGGGGTTGCAGGCTAGATTAAACCCTAAACCAAAGAGGTCCTATTACAACTGTGTTGTCTTAAAATAAGTTAGTTAATACTGTTCCTCCGGATATATCAACATAATATCCGAGAATATTCAGCAGTGATGAAGTTTGATCAAAATTCTAAAAATTGAAGTCCACACATCTGGTTATTCTTATTTTTATTATGATTCAAATTGGCTTTAAGATAATCCTGGATGCAATAGTGGCAAATATCTGTAGCTTGGGTACAACCAAGCTTGTGGGTTGGTTTCCAAATGTTTTGTTACCAGGGTAGGTAACATCTTCAGCAGAGTTTAGGGGTTGTCAGTGTCAGTGTTCCTCTGTTTATAAGGGCTTTGTGTGGTCAACAGGTGTGATGAGTGAGGTGTGAGTCATCAGTGGGAGTCTTGTGATGGGTCTTGTGATGGTGAGGTTACATCAGGTGAAGGTCATTGGGAGGTGAAATGCTATGGTGGGGACTTGCTTGGGTTGGTTGAGGATTGGTGCTTTCTCTGGTTGGCTGGGCAGTTGATTTGGATTCAGAGGGATTTGTAGGTTGATTGTAGGTCAATGTGTTTATGAAATTGATTGTGGAGTGCCAGGCTTTGATGAACTCAGGAGCATGGCGGGTGGTAGTGTGGCTGATGATTTTTGTGTTGCTCCAATCGAACTTGTGCTGTTTGGTATCAGTGTGGGTAGAGATTAAGGATTTGGGATTGTGGCATTTGATTGCCAGCCGGTGTTTGGGGATCCTGGTTTTTAATTGATGTGATGTTTGTCCTACATAGAATTGGTTGCAATTGTTACAGTTGATTTTGTAAATTACATTGTTTCTTTCATCCTTCTGTATCTTGTCTTTGGTTCTGGATAATTCCTGGCAGAGTGTGGCTGTGAGTTTGTGGGCTGTTGCTATTCCTAGACATTGGAGAATTCTGGCTGTCATTTCCAAGACCCCTTTTGTGTGTGGTAGGGTTAGTTTTTGGTGGTAATTGGTTGTGTGATGTATTGTGGTTTGGGTACTGTATGTCGGAGTATGAAGTTTTTGAATAGCCGTTATGGAGAAAGACATCAAACAGCCATTTCTCTTCCATTTTTTTCAGTGTTGTGGTGCTGCAGAGTGTCCTGGCCCTTCTGAACAGGGTCTGGACATAGCTTATTTTGTCTGTGGTGGGGTGGTTGCTTGTGAAACTGAGGATCTGG
The DNA here is from genome assembly GCF_016545835.1 of Crotalus tigris. NCBI lineage: Eukaryota > Metazoa > Chordata > Lepidosauria > Squamata > Viperidae > Crotalus > Crotalus tigris. Next base: position 669,156 of record NW_024097319.1, on the reverse strand, counting down.
TCTATGTGCGTGGGTTTGTGGTAGATGCGGGTTTCCGGTTATCCATGGTCTAGTCTCCTTATGTCGATGTTGAGGAATGGGACTCTGGTGTCTGTTTCCTCTTAGAGTATGAATTTGATCTCAGGGAATAGGTTACTGAGTAGGTGGTGTGTTTCTTCAATTTGGGAGCTTTTGATGATGACAAAGGAGTCACTGATGTAGTGTATCCAAAATTTTGGTTGGATGGTGGGTAGAGCTATGGATTCGAATCATTGCATGGCTGCTTCTGCTATTAGGCCTGATATGGGTAATCCCATTGGGGTACCTTGTACTTGCTTATAGATTTTACTGTTGAACTTGAAGTGTGTGTTGTGTGGGAAGTCAGCCCTCCCAGAGAAGGAAATATTAAAAGGGCAGAATATATTTCCCTAAAGGATTTTAAAAGCAGAAACCAACCCTGCCCCCAAGTCTCTCAGTCCCAAGCAGAAACCAAGTCTGCAAAAATGCAGATGTGATAATCTTGTCAGAAAGACTGGAATCAGGAAACTGGGATTAGGAAGAAAGATCCCTAGAATCAACATCAAAAATCTAAGAGTCATCAGCCACAGCCACAGGGAAGCAGGATATGACCCTTGGGATATAATAGGATTAACCCACCATCATCAGAATACCAGAAAGGCACACTCAGACTCAGGTCAAAATTCATGCCACAGGAACAACTCCAAACAAAAGGCTCCAGAGGGTATAAAAACCCACTCCCTACATGTGCTCTCTCTTTTCTTCCAGAGACATCTTAAAGGTTATCTTATCTTATCTTTCTTATCTTAAAGCAGTCGCCATGTTATTTATTCCCGGCTTGGACTGAACCATGATGAAGACTTTTCCTTCAACAATTTGGCACTCAGGATGGGACTCCAAGCACACCTCTCCAATGGACCGAGACTGGTAAGCCCCATCTTGCCGGCAGCAGACCCCTTGTGTCTGTGGATGGGTTTCCCAGGCCCTGCCCATGTGGAGCCAGGGTAGTAAAGGGAGTTTTGGGTTTGAGCTCAAGGGCTGCTTTGGAAAGAAGGTGAAGGTGAATACCTCTAATTTTTAACTTTAAAGCCCAGGGGAGCAAAGGAAATGTGTGTTATGTCTATGTGTGTGAGTGAGAAGACCCTTTTCCCAATCACAGTTGGATTTTGCTCCCTCTGTCCTTTCCTAGCCACAGAAAGGATCTGTTCAAGTGGCAGACACTGGAAAGCATGGGGTGAGTGAATGAGAGAATTGCATTTTGGGCAACCAGCTGGTAAGGCCCTGTAAGCAAAGCTGTGGGAGGGGCTCATACTAGTGCACGAAGCACAGGTCCTCCCAGACTCCTCCTGAGTCTGAAAACTGAAGAAAGTGAGGAAGAAGGAGGCCGCATACCTGTCTGAGCCGAGGGCGGCAGGTCCTCCCCAGACCCCCTTTTGGTCTACAAAATGATGGCGGGACGGCAAGGATAGTGTCACTAAGAGTGGCTGGGCAGTGCTGCTAGGACCTGACTAAGCTGATTGAACCCCACATGGTAAGGGGAACATGGGTAGCTGTAGTTCGAGGGTCGGAATGAGGACAGAAACTATAAAAAAATGGACTTTACTCTGAGTTTTGCTGGGAAACCAATTTGGCTAAATAAAGGTATTTAAAGGAAAAATAAGAAATAGTGATTCTCTCTCTCTCTCTCTGTCTGTCTGTCTCTCTCTCTCTCTCTCTCTCTCTCTGCAACCACATGGTATATTTAAGATTTGTGTCTTTCCTAATTTGAGTTAACTGAGATTTGTGGTGGGAATGACTAGGATGTGTAGAACTAAAAGTTCTGTTTCCTTTTCTGTTCTCTTGTCTCTGTGTGTATATGTATGGTCAAAGTCTTTGTGTGTGAGGTAAATGTGACTGTTAATTGTTTCTAATCCAAAGAGAAAAGAATTTTAAAATTTTGCTAGAAATTCTGCTTAATATAAGCCATCAAAAGAAAAATACCCTCACTCTTTTTGTCTGGCCAACAAACAGAGTGAAGAAAAATGTTTTTTTCTTCCTTCCTTTCTCTCTCTGTACTCTTAAGTTAGCAGGAGGGAATGTTTTACGTTCATCTGTTGGAAAAGTTTCATTTTTGCATTTACTTATGTGTTGTAAATGGGTTTTATCTGTCTATTTCTTTCCTGAAACATGACCAGCATTTTTCAAGTTGCAACTCCTTAAGTCCTAACATGTTGCAAATGTTCAGTTTAGAAGTGAGACCTTTCATTTATGTTCTCTTACCAGAATCCAGATTTCTTTTGTTCTCATCTATGTTGTCCCCATCTTATCTGTTTCTTTAACCACTGCAGTATGAATGCCTTTTCAAACTCTGTCTGCAACCTACCCTCCCCCCAATTCTACTTCTCCTTTTCTTATCCTCTGTTCTCCATGCCTTTCTCTGCATCTCCTGGGAGAGTCCACCCAGAAAGGGGGGAGGAGATCTTGTTCTCATGTCTTTCAGCCCAACACAGATAACCCCCCCAATCTTTGGAAGCAGAGCACACTGACCCAGATGCTGCCTCCATCCATTTGAGTTATGGAATTGGGTTTTGAACCCAGCCATCCACCAAAAAGCCACCATGTAACCAGAGCGGAATAGATTTTCCCAAGTCCTAGCATTCCCCCAGATGCCTGTGAAAACTGCAGAGGAAGGAAGGAATCCTGGAGCCATTGGTCCCCATGTGAAGCCTCAGAAGAAAACTAGGAAGACTATGGGGGGAGGGTGGAAACTCATTGTAAGGTTTCCATTTGTGTTGTAATTAAGGAATTGAATGTATTTATGGAGTGATGGCATTTGGGAATAGTTGGCACAGCAAGTACTGAACACCTTGGACTTCTGTCTGGTGGGAGGGAAAATTTGTCCAGATGTTTGTATTGCCTGTTTTGTAGAAGCAGCTGCACACACACACACACACACACACACACACACACACACACCATTCATAATCACACTGAGTCTTTCCCCTCCACCTACCTTCATTAAAGTCCCCCAGGCTGATTTTTGCTCTATTGCACCAAAGCTTTGCATGCACAACTTCCTGAAAATTCTAAGGGGGAGGGAACCAGGCCCCCGCAAGTGATTTGCAATTCATATGCTCTGACTAGAGAAGTAGCACGAAAGAGATCTCCAAACTTCAGCCCTGAATATCTTGCATTGGTGGACTCAGATTGGGAGTCCTAGGGCTCACTATGTGCAATTTAAGAAAATTTAATAGCCTGGCTTGCATACTGGCTAATCTCAATTGGACATTACAAACCTGGATGCACTGAACTAAGAGTTAAGGCAGGAAACAACCCCTAAAAATGGGCAGCCAGTGATTATGTCCTGAGGCAAGCCATGGCTATGAAGAATTTTGGAAGGAATGTGCAAACATGACTGGAAGTTCAAAGTGAAATCCAACATTTGAAAATGATTGGCACAGAATATTGGACACTATAAATTTCTTTTCCACCTAACAAAATTTTTGCCCTGACTTTTAGAACTTTATGAGTTGGAAGCTCCCCTTTTGGCAGTCACTGCAGGGATCTTTTTCTGCTTGCCTCCATTAGTGTCTTCCCCCTTTTTTTGCATTTACAGTTTAAAGCTTGTTTACCAAGTCTTCCTGATCAGATCAATTTTAATCTTATGCCAGTAAAAGTGTGTCATCCACACTATTATGGCACAAAGGAGGAATTTGTGGGAAGTCAGCCCCCCCAGAGAAGGAAATATTAAAAGGGCAGAATATATTTCCCTAAAGGATTTTAAAAGCAGAAACCAACCCTGTCCCCAAGTCTCTCGGTCCCAAGCAGAAACCAAGTCTGCAAAAATGCAGATGTGATAATCTTGTCAGAAAGACTGGAATCAGGAAATTGGGATTAGGAAGAAAGATCCCTAGAATCAACACCAAAAATCTAAGAGTCATCAGCCACAGTCCCAGGGAAGCAGGATATGACCCTTGGGACATAATAGGATTAACCCACCATCATCAGAATACCAGAAAGGCACACTCAGACTCAGGTCAAAATTCATGCCACAGGAACAACTCCAAACAAAAGGCTCCAGAGGGTATAAAAACCCACTCTCTACATGTGCTCATTCTTTTCTTCCAGAGCCATCTTTCTGTCTGGCTCTCCTCTTCAATAAACTGCAACCTTCTTTCTAAAGCAGCCGCCATGTTATTTATTCCCGGCTTGGACTGAACCATGATGACTTTTCCTTCACCAGTTGAATCATAGATCCAGAAGTTTCATGATGGTTTCTATGGACATGGAGTTCTGTGGTGGCATCATCTTGTGGGTATGATGTTTAATGAGTAGGTGGTGTATGGTTTGTTTAGCCATGGATAGAGATTAAAGATTTGGGATTGTGGCGTTTGACTACCAGCCGGTAATCATGGATCCTAGTTTTTAACTGACATAATGTTTGTCCCATGTAGAATTGGTTGCAATTGTTACAGTCGATTTTGTAGAGTACATTGTTTCCTTTATCCTTCTGTATCTTGTCTTTGATTCTGGATAATTCCTGGCAGAGTGTGGCTGTGGGGTTGTGGGCTATTGCTATTGTGGGCTATTGCTACTCCTAGAGGTTGGCTATTTCCAACACCTCTTTTGTGTCTGGCAGGGTTAGTTTTTGCGTGGTGGTTGATTGTGTGAAGTGTTGTGGTTTGGGTGCTGTGTGTCAGAATACAAAGTTTTTTGGATATAATCCTGGATATTTTAATTTTTGCTTTATATATGTTCAAGGAATCATTGATTGCAGAAAGATAGATTTAGAGATGGATGGATGGATGGATGAATACCAAAAAAATTAGTTACAGTCTCAAGATATGTTTGCTGTCATTATTTAGTGAGACAATACAAAGAACTGAAAACATCGAGTTTTCATGTGGGAACCTTGCAGGGAATGTCAGCAATTGTGATCACATGACTGCAAGTCAGGCACCAAGCTCCCAGTTTGTTATTACATGACCACAAGAACACTGGGATGGCTGGAACTCTATCATAGGACCCACTCATGCAGGGCCATCATAATCGTGAATGGTTACTGGATGAATGGTCATAACCTGAGGACCACTAGTGTTCTCTGATTTAGGAACACTATACCAAGACACACCTGGTGCTATCTTTATTGTCTTTTCTGTGCTGGAGAAATGCATTTTATTTTCCTCAGCCTTTTAATGATCTGCTAATTTCACTATGGTATTTTACTACTGCTTTTACTGTTATTGTTTTAATTACTTATTGTTTATTTTATCTTCCATATTACATTACAGTGTGATACTGTGATATACTTTGCTTTTACTAATGATGTTAACTTTCATTTGAATTTTTTTAATTTAGATATTTAATAAAATGTAATAATAATAAAAAGAGAGAATAAATATCACTAAATCAAATAAGAAACATGGCTAACAGTCTTACAATTCTATCTGTTCAATCCCTCCCCTTTTTTAATTTTCTATTTTAGGTAACAAATGACAATAGTAGAGGAGCAAATAATTTTGACCCATGTGATAAACATTTGCACTTTTACTTGAAAAGTGAATCAAACTATATATTTTCTATATTCTGTCATAAGGTGGTAATGTAACTAAGCATATACACAACATCTTAAGGTTTGATTAAACCTTTAAAATAAAAAATTCTCTAAATTGTATGTTACCATTATAATTCCAAGTTCCTTCTTTCTTAAGTAATAATCATATGATCTTTTGCAATATATGTTCAGTTAGTTAGACATTATTTTTTGCTGTTCACCAATCATACATATTTTTAAAGCCCACTGCCTATAATAGAAATTTAAACATGTTCAAATCATTTCAACGGAAATCACAGAGGCTTGGTAATATTTAATATTGGGTGGGTCATCCTCAGGATTATATCTTCCTATTCTTTATGCATAAAAAAACTCAAAGATCTGAACTAATTTTAACATTTCCTATATATGGAAGACTGTTAAAAATAACATTATTTAATATGCACCAGGTTAATCTACTCTGTAATTGTCTAAATTGCACTTTCAGCTCCTTTAGGTGATGGAAAATTGAAACAGAATAATATTAAAATACAATAAATTATATATATATGGGAATAATTGCTGAAGGGAATAACAATTCTTCAAATGAAATTTGCAAAAACATATCTACTAAAATTATAAGTCAATTTTAAGAATTGTGAAGATTTAAAAAAACAGAAATTGTATTATCACATTATGGAATACATCCCTTGAAGTTATTACTAAAACAATCAGATAGAATATTAAATTGTACAGTATTACTACACGCACACATTTGCTGAAAATTAAAAACCATATCTTACAAAATGGTCTGAATTTTATGTTGCAGAACACGGAAAGTACCCCAAAAAATTAAAATTTGTTTAAAAATTGTACAATTTTTAATAGCTAATATCTGATAGCTAATTTTAAACAGATTTTTACTAAATGTTTTTAAGGTAGTTCCAAACAATGCATACACAATAATGAAAGAATGCAATAATATATAATCTGCAACAAATTATCACTTGGATCTAAGATCTATTGACATATTTAAACATTTTAAAAATCTCATATAATTAATATTTCTAGATTTTGAACAGATTAAAACTGCAAAATACAAATACAATTAAAATTCAAAACTGATAAAACATCTAACAGATATATGCCATGCACTACAGATTCCAAAAATTAAAATAGTCAACACAAAGTTGAGTTAAAAGGAGACTAGGAAACTGTATCTACTTCTGGGATTGAATCCAAATTGTTAAATGTTATTTACTCTCAGCAAAACTTTTTCATACCTGATTTTAAGAGAACGAGGAATGAATTTCAACAAAGCAAATAATTCCAACTAAGGATCTCAGAAATTTGGACTGAACCACTTCTAGAACAAGGTTATCTTTATATCCACAGCACTGTACACATATAGTATAGCAAAAGACTTAGTTCTTTAGTTTTGAAAAAAAATTGCTATAAGCAGTTAGCTGTTTCAAGTATCATTTAGTGCTGTGTCTGATTATTATGTATGGAGTGTAAGGTTTGAAGATTGAAGTTCCCAGGATATAGAGAATTGAAAATAGGTATTCAAAGGCCTTTACCTGCTCAGTTTGGTTATTGTTGTTTGTATGAGTATAATGGAGGCTAGCATGCTGCTTGGCAGATACAGCCACATTTCTCCCAAGGCTTATCTGAAGCTCTCCCAGTTAAAGTATTGGCTCAAATAAATCTGTGAGAATGAGTTTTTAGTCCAATTAGTATTGATGGGCTGAGAGCATTGATAGACATAATTTCCCATGGAAGAAGCAAATCACTTCCAAACTGATCCAGTGTTGTTTCTTATCCTAGCCATATTGGGCTCAGACAAAGCCTGGAGCAAAGTCAGGCAAAAAAATTTTTGATCTTGATGTACAGAGGAATAAACACCTCTGATCTCTGCTACAATGAGGTTGTGGATCCTCCTTTCATCAACCCCAAATACTTTCCCTGTATACTTTCACTCTTACTTAGGAGGGCAGTCAAACTGACATGCCTGAACAATTTGCCCACAAAGGTATTGACTAGGAAATTCAATAATATCCCCTGTCTGGAGCTCTTACACATACGATATGCTTAGACAGACATTGAGATGATGCTTTTGAAATGCCCTGCTATCTTCCAATTACAAATTACTTAATCCCAATAGGCAATAGTATGCTTCCTGTTAAACAGCTAGGATTACATAATTTCTAGGAAATTCTGGCCATAGCAATCACAGCAGAAACTGTTGGGTCTGAACATATTGCTGTATGGGACATAGCTTCTGCTTTGAACAGGCTTTTATCGAATTTATTTTTTATTTTGATATTATTTTCTTCTCTCTCTTGGTTTGACTTTTTTGAATGATTATAACTTTTTAAAAATAAGAGAATGAAAAATAAGATGAATCCATGATGTAATTTTCTTGTTTATTAGATAAATTTATTAGATAAGTAATCCAGCCAACTACTATTTTAATTCAAATATGTTAAAACAATGATTAAAATAAATTATGACTCAGTATTATATGTGGTTATTCAAGTTTATCCAAACTATGATTAAAACAAAGTATGATTACAGATATGTGAATTATTTGCATACAAACCACAGTGCACTACAATATCTCCACCCCGTGTCCTTTCAGTGAAGCAGTCGACGTGATGTGCCGGTGCCTGGAAGATGTGAGGGTCTGGATGGGGGTGAACAGGCTTAGACTCAACCCTGACAAGACCGAGTGGCTCTGGGTCTTGCCTCCCAAAGGTCAACTGGATGGTCCATCATTAGTCCTGGGGGGGATAAATTTACCTCCCTCAGTGCAGGCACGCAACTTGGGTGTCCTGCTGGACTCACAGCTAAATTTGGAACAACATCTATCGGCTGTGGCCAGGGGGATCTTTGCCCAGGTTCGCCTGGTGCACCAGTTGCGGCCTTATTTGGACCGGGAGGCTTTACTCACGGTCACTCATGCCCTTGTCACCTCAAGACTGGATTACTGTAACACGCTCTACATGGGGCTACCCTTGAAGAGCGTTCGGAGGCTGCAGTTGGTTCAAAATGCAGCTGCGAGAGCGATTGTGGGCACGCCAAGGTACGCCCACGTGTCACCTATCCTCCGCGAGCTGCACTGGCTTCCTGTGGGTCTCCGGACGCAATTCAAGGTGTTGGTTATCACCTTTAAAGCCCTTCATGGCATAGGGCCAGGTTACTTACAGGACAGCATACTGCCGCACAGTTCCCAGAGACCGGTGAGGTCCCACAGATTGCGCCTCCTTCAGGTCCCGTCGGCCAGACAATGTCGGCTGGCAGGCCCTCAGGGAAGGGCCTTTTCTGTGGTGGCTCCGACCTGGTGGATTCAACTTCCCCCCGAGGTTCGAACTACTCCCACCCTGCCGGCCTTTAAGAAAGCCATTAAAACTCTCCTGTTCCGGCAGGCCTGGGGCTGATGTCCCCGGGGGGGGGCGGGATATGATCGGACACACTGTATGAATGTATTTATTTTATTGTTTTATTGTCATATTATTGTTTTAATTTTGTACGCCGCCCTGAGTCCCTTGGGATTGGGCGGCATATAAATTTTAGAAATAAATAAATAAATAAATTGGTCTCAACTAGCAGTTTAAGGTCAATGTTAAGTAGCAATAAGATAACAGCCAGCTAAACTGTGTTGCATTTTCAGTATGACTGAATATTCCAGTACAGCTTTCTAGTAATTGGTGAATAGATAAAGATTCCACATTACAGTTCAAAATGGATACAATCTTTGATGACATCAAAAAGCAGCAAGAGACCCAGAAAAATAATGGGATTGCATTTCTTTTCCCCATTTGATTTTTATTTGATTTTTGGCAGGAAAAATGTTTTAGCACCCAAACTGAAATATATTCAGGAAGAAAAAGTCAGCCCAAAGACCCTAGCCTTTGCCGTTAGTCCACAACAAATGCTCAGCCTAAAAAGAGTCTTTATCATTAGCCTACAGTACACTATTATATTCTTCAGAGCCCTATGGAGGTTCATGTCTACAGGAATGATTGCATTACTTTTAAGGATGGAATGAATGGGAGGATTTCTTCTTTTGTGGGATGTGGCAACCTCTTGGATCCAGTTTTCTATCAAAAGTGGATAAGGACATGTAATATTTCTCTCTTTCCAACACTTCCCTTTTTAAAGGGTCTTTGGTGCTGAGTTTGGTTGTTTTCTTGCAGACATTTCATTACCCAAACTAGATGACATCATCACTGCTAGCACTGATTATGTTACTTAATTTGGGTAAAGAAACATCTGCAAGAAAACATCCAAACTCAGAGAGCACCAAAAACCCCTTATTTCAAGCCTGAATTACAAATGTTCTCCTTTATTGCTTCCCCCCTTCTGTCTCCCATTCTTTTTCACATCTTTGTTTCTCTCTCCCAAGCAAAAGGCTGCAGGAAATTAACAAGACACTAAATATCTGGATTTACAGCACCTTTTGCAGGGAGTATTTAAAACTAGGCCAATTGTCACAGGCTGCTCAGAAAAGATCACCCATCCTTTGAAAAACATGTGAACTTAAGATTCATAATTATCATCACACAGATTAAACTAGGCAATGAACTCTTACTAAATATTTTCTACCACTGCCATTCTAAATGATGTTATTACTTTGAGTTCACAAGCATACCAAAGAATAGGAGCAATATAAAAAGTCACTTGAAAGTTTCCAGTCTATTATTTCATTCTGCAACTGAAGATTATTACAGCAATGTCAGCTATATCAGTCAAGACCGCAGCAATCCTAGTGCCCAGTGAAATTGATCAATACTCCTAGCTTTCCACTATCAGAGAAAACTAGCTTTCCACCACTGTTTTCAGTTGAATTGAATCTGGATGTGGATGAGCGCTATTCGTTGGTGGAAAGATTAGATATAAAATAATTGTTCCCCCTTCACACAGCCATAAAAGAAGTAATGATACCTTTAAATGAGGGGACTTTGGTACTAGTGCTAGTCCTGATGATGGTACCTAGTTTGGGTAATGAAATATCTGCAAGAAAACAACCAAATTCAGAGAGCACCAAGGACCCCTCATTCAACCTAAGCTACAGTCAATTCTCCTTTAAAGCATCTCCAAATCCCAGAGTCTCATACCATCAGCTTTCTTCTCCTTGCAAAAGCATTCTTTATCTACTTCTTTTCACTGAAGCCAATGGAAAGGAAACAATAACAATGTGGAGAAACAATTAAAAATCTGAAATAACTTTTGACTGCTGTGTCTCATCAAATACAGTAGTGAATCACTCCTTCAGAAACCACGCTAAACTGTCCTTTTAGTTTTGGCTTCCACTGTGATCTGCTTGCTAAGGCTGGAAGGCTATGCCTTTTTGGGGTGCGGAGCAGTTTGCCAAAATATTCTATATCTTTCGGGGGTCCTGCCTCTCATAATTACATAGCTTGCAACAACTAAACAAGTCGACCCTAAATATAGCTGATTTAGCGAGGGATCTAGCCAACAAATAACCCAAGGTACTCACACATGTGTCTGGAGGTTCGGATTCCGAATGGAACTCGGAAGTGGAGGGCTCGCTGAAGCTGCAGCTTTTCGCATTTTTCAGCAGCTCTTCAAGAGCAAAGATGCAAAGGCTCGTGGAAGTCGGCGTGGCGGGACCTGAGGCTGAGCTGAAAATCCCGACCCAGAGCTCGCGTTGCTCCAGGTACGCCGAGGAAAGAACTTTGGTCTCGCTGCCGGCGCCACATCGCAGAAGCTGGCTATTGTACTCGAAGGCGTTTTCCTTATAGCGAGCGATGAGCATCTTGGCCTCCGTGTTTCCATTGTTATACCAATAAGGGAAAAAGAAGTGCTTCTGCCAGCGAAAGGCATCCTCGAAGTGCAGGTTGTACACCTCCTTCATGGGCACCTGGCTGTCTTCGTCCACTCTTTTCTCGCGTACTTTTATGAGGAAGACCGCCTTGTTGGCGATGCTAGCCGGGGGATCATCGAAGCACTTGTTTAGCTTGTGGGTCGTGGCCACGACCAAGGACCAGTCTGAGCAATTGTCGCAAAACAACAGTCCGGCCGCCGCGCCTTTAGGCGCGTAGGTCACCAATTCGTCGCCCAACTTCTCCGGGGAGCTCCCATCGGTAAGGTTCTGGACATAGCAGACGCCTCGCGGCTGAGTCCAACAGATGAGCAAGCGGTCGCGATCGAAGGGCAGCAGCAGCTTGTTGACTGAGGCCACCGGCGTCCCACAGGAACTGCCCTGCGGCTCGCAGTAGCGCTCCTCCTTCCATGCCAGCGAAGGCGCCACTTCGTACCAGCAGTTGCCGCTGGCTACTAGGAAGCGCTCCCCGCTCACGGCCAGGTTAGCAACGGCACGCGGGAACTCGAGGGGCCCCTGCTCTCGGGCCCCCGCAGCAGCCCAGGCCAGCAGCAGCAGCAGCAACAGCGACGGTAGTGGCGGCGGCGGCGGCGCGGGCAACGCCGAGCTCCCAGTGTAACGGCGAGACAGCTGCCTTCTCGTGCACCCCGGTCCTCGGGCCATGGTCCCCGCTCTTCTCCAGCTACCTAGGGCTCCTCGGCTGGCGGGAGAGGCTCTGGTACCTCCGACATGCCAGCGGCTGCAGCCCTGCCCCACCCTTCGTACGAGGAGGGAACCGCTCCCGCGGCCGCCCTTCCCCCGCTCTGTGGTTTCCTCTGTGCCTCAGCTGCCTCGCGCCTCACCAGTTCCCCTTTTCTCCTTGGGAGCTGGGAAGCCCGCCTCGCCTCCGTCCCTTGCGCAGGCGACCCCGGTCCTCCCGCGCCAAAGGTGCTCCCTCCCTCCCTCCTACTGAGGGCGTGCCCGCTGGGGCGCTCCACGTGCTTGTCGCTTTTTTCCCTAACCCGCCAGATGTCACCCAGGCGGGAATCAGGCTGCTGCAGATGTGTGCCATTCTCCTGGTGGAGTTGAGGCCAGCTGGTTATTTAAATTGCGTGTGCGTGTGCGAATGGATGGGTGGGTCTCCTCGCTGGTGCCAGAAGGTTCAACCCTTGTCCTCGGTCTCCGCTCCGCCCAGGCCATGGCGCGAGGTCTCCTTCTAAAGGCGTTCTGCAGCTGACTTTCTCCCTGTAGCCGTTTTTTCTCTAGCAATTTACAGCACCAAACAACCACTCCTGGTGCGTTGTAACAAGCAGGCTTGATCGACTCTCAATAGACCTATGACTTCAAATAACCAGAGACAAAATGGCCCATGTGGATGAAAGCTGTTTCCAGACTTATATGGTAGAGCAGTGCTGGCGAACCTTTTAGAGACAGAGTGCCCAAAAACTGGCCCACCCCCCCATCCCCTGTCCTGCCCCCTCCCCACCTGCCTGCAGGGCCACTCATCGCCTCCAGGGCCTGCTGCAGATTGCCCAGGCAGACCAGCAGTGTCATGGCAGCCACGCTCTTCGCGCGCCCTGCAGCATCAACTGTGCGGGATGGGGCGTGAGGGCAGTCTTGTCTACGCCGCCTGGCTGCCATGTCCTTGGCTGTGCTGCTCCATGTGGGCCACGCTCGGGTGATTCTCCTCCAGGGGGGCTGCTGGTGATGAGAGGGTCATGGGGGAGGTGAGGCTGGGGCAATGGCACATGTGCCCATAGAGAGGGCTCTGAGTGCTGTCTCTGGAGAATCTTAGAAATAAGGCTTCTAGGGAAGCTTGGAGATCATTTAGTTTAGTTCAATTCTCTGCTCAGAGCAGGACTATACTATTACAGCAGATGGCTGTTCCAGCCTTGGTCAGGTACCTCCAGTGAGACAAAGTACACCTACCCAAGCACTCTCCCCCACTGTTGAGCAGCTTTTTTCATTACATTTTTTCCCCATGCCCAGTTGAAATCTACCCTCTTTTCCCCCCGACTTCTGGAAAAACTCTGAACAATTCCAGTCTATCTTCCACAAGACAGGCCATCAGATATGTGGCAACAGCTATTACATCTCACTGCAGTCTTCTCTTCTATAATACTGCACAGGCTAAAAATACCAAATGGCTCCAACTGTTCTTGTAAGTTTCCTTCCAAATTTCTTGTCATCTTGGTTTCTGTTCTGTGGACATCCTTCATTCTGTCAGTGTCTTTCCAAAATGTGCCCTGCACTAAATGCAATATTCTAGGGGAATTCAAGTGACCAATGCAGAATACTGTATAGAAGAATGACTTTTTCTTTAGATCTTGACATTAGACATCTGTTGATACAGGTCAGAATTACATTTGCTTTTCTTGTAACTATTTCACATGTTGGGCTCATGTTCAGATTTTGATGCTTCAAGAATCCTCAACCATTTCTGCATGATGTCTGCTCAGTATGTTACCCCATTCTATTCCAATGGCTTTGATTTTCATACCCAAATATAGAACTTTGCATATTCAAGGGCAAATTGAAACTTATCTTGCCACTTTTCTACCCATTTTTCCAGTGTATCAAGTTCTTCCTGATTCTTCATATTGTCCTTCAAGATATCCCCTTGCCTCCATATTAATTCATGAAAAATTGTTAAATATGATTTCCAGTTCCAAATCCAAGTAACTTACAAGTATGTTGAACAATGCAGGCCTTATAACAGAAACTTACTGTACACTACTTATTCCTTGTTTCAGCTTTACACAGTTCCATTAATGTGCACTTATGGGGTATGTTCATTCAATCAGTTCTGAATCCATTTACTGATAGCATAGTCTAGCCCAAAATTTTCCATCTGGTCTATTAGAATCCTATAGAAGACTGTTGAATGTTTTGCTAAAGTCAAGATACATTATGTTCACTACATTCCTATGATTAACTAAACTGATGATTCTATCAAACAGGGAGATAAAGCTAATTTGACATGACTTGTTCTTGATATGTCTATGCTTGTTCCTGCCAAACAATCCATTTGTTTTCTAAATGCTCACAAACTGATTATTTAATAATCTGTTCCACAGTGTTGTCCAGCATCAGTATCAAACCAACCACTCTGCTGTTACCCAGGTCTTTTCCTCCCACCTTGGAATATAGAAATACATTGTTTGTCTTTTGTCCTTTGACAATGAACTCCATGATGTCTTAAAGAGCATAAAGTGGCTGCCGAAATGACATTAATAAGCTCCTTCAAGACTCTCAGAAATAATTGTTCTGGACATAGAAATTTGAAATGATTAAGGGAAACCAAATGCTCCCTAGTAATCTTTACTTCCTTATAGTTGTCATTCTCTCCTTGAGTCAATTGTTCTGTTTAGGTCCTTTTGAACATAGTTTAGCTATTTGGAACGTAATCTTGCAATCATTAAGATAAAATCAGTATTCAATTATTACAGTGATACAGGCTTATATGATACACCCATAAGTTGAAAGACATTTGGGTTCAACTCCCTTGGATTCTGACATTTATATTAGCTATTAATGAGACATAGCAAAATCTTTATGGTCTTGTGTAATTAACATTGGGGGGGGGGGTTAAACTGAAAATAGCAGGATAATCTTTCTGTTGGTTAGCTTTGGCAAAGTTTGCGGTGTGTACTACAGTAGGTAGTAATAGAACTTAGACTTATATAACTCTTCACAGTGCTTTACAGCCCTCTCCAAGTAGTTTTGCAGAATCAGCATATTGCCCCCAACAATCTGGTTCCTCATTTTATCCACACCGGAGGGATGTAAGGCTGAATCAAACTTGAGTTGGTGAGAATTGAACTGCCGAACTGCAAGCAGCCGGCCTAAGAAGATATATTACTAGTAGAGGTAATCTTTGATTTACAACAGTTCGTTTAGTGACCATTCAAAGTTACAATAGCAAAAATGTTACTTATGACCATTTTTCATAGTTATGATCTTTGCAGCATCTCTATGGTCACATTATCAAAATTCAACGCTTCGTATTTTTGATGGTTGCAGTATCCCAGAGTCACGATTCCCTTTTGTGATCTCTGATAAGCAAAGTCAGTGGGGAAACAAGATTCACTTAACAACTGTGTTACTAACTTAACAACTGTGTTACTAACTTAAGAACTGTTAAGTGTGATTCACTTAACAGTTGTGGCAAGGAAAGTCTTTAAATGACTTAACAAATGCCTTGCTTAGCAACAGAAACTTTGGGCTCAGTTGTAATCATAAGTCGAGGACTATCTGTACTATTACTTGAGGAATTGTAACGTAAATTTCATTTGTCAAATTTAACTTCAACTGCTATTTTAACTATCTAAAGTTAAAATAGCTTTTTTGATGTCCAATGAGAGTCTAGCAGTTCTAAGTGCTTCACCAGTACTAGAGGATTTAACATTCCTTTATAAAAATATATATCTATAAAGCTGCACGCAAATAACAAAGCACAGCTTTTAACACTTTAATTTTTATTGCTAAAAGAGAACTCAAGGCTGCCTCAAATATGGAGGATCAGATAAAGATAACAAACACCCTACAAAAGCAATGAAATAACAGTTTACTGAGGCAGATATATCCCACAGTTGGCTACAATGGGGAAACAATGATTGATTCATTCATATTGATTCTCTTTTTGTGGGGAGTTACTGACATATTAATTTCTTTATATATAAAAAAATTGGGAGTGAAAGGTTCTTTCTCCTACAATGTGGGGCTTTGCACAGTTCAGTCCTCTCCATTTTTATTTAACATCTACATGAAACCGCTGGGTGAAATCAACTGTTACCATGGAGTAAGATATCATCAGTATACTGATGATACTTAATTATATCCCTCTGCCCCTGGCAAACTAAGTGATTCTATGGATGTCTTGTCCCGGTGCCTGGAGCTGTGGGGGTCTGGATAGGAAACAACAGGCTTTATCTGAATCCTGAGAAGACTGAATGGCTTTGGGTTTTGGAGCCTTTTGGATCTGGGACTTTATCATTTTTGGTGCTTGATGGGATTAATCTACCTAGTGCATTATCTGGGAGTCCGTTTGTAGAGCCAATAAGAAAACATTTTCTGGATCATTCTCTTGTTTGTCATTTGTAGTTCCCTTTTTATTTTTAAAACTTCAGCCAGGTTTGTTTATACAAGTCCAATAAAGTGTCCTTTTGTAAATCATTATATTGGCCTGTCATTTCTGGTTCCACTTTCTGTCCTTTCTCTCTTATCAGACAAAATTTTCCTCACAACTGTCATTCTCTCATTAGCATATTTTGAACATAATCTATCCATCTAGTCCAACATCATTAACTGAAACCATTTTTATTGTACCTACTAATTTCTAGCTCTACTCTTCAAATATCTCTAATATTTCCAGTATTATGGTTATTTTTGTCATTTTGAACAGGCTTGGATTTTTTTCTGTTTGGAATCTTTAGTCCTCACTAGTGTCCAGTTTCTAAAATTATAAAGCCTATGTTATTAGCTTAGACCAGGGGTAGGCAACCTCGGCTCTTTTATGACCCATGGACTTCAACTCCCAGAATTCCTGAGCCAGCTATGGGAGTTGAAGTCCATGAGTCATAAAAGAGCCGAGGTTGCCTACCTCTGGCTTAGACTATGTTATTAGCCTAAGATCAGGTTCCACAAGAAGCTATGGTTTAGGGTTAATTCCAAAATCTTATAGTGAAAGTCAATATTCCAAATTTAACTGAACTCTTAGTCTGTTTATAACTTCTTAGATCAAAATTTTATTTAGCTTTCTGCTGTTTATTTCAAACTCTTTAAGTTCGTAAGCTTATAATTATTTTTTCTTTGTTCAGAGCTGAAACTCAGCTCACCTAGCAACTTTTTAAACTTGTTATTCTAATGGTTTCTAATAGCTTTACGATGATTAGATAAAGAATTTCTGAAAATGATTAGAAATCGAGGCTTGCAAACTTAGTGTCCTTTGCTCTGATTGTGAGCAAGATGGCTAATCCCTTCATCTCCCAGGTATTCAAACCTGTGGAAGACTGCTATCCTGCATCTCCTTACAAGGAGCAGCCAAGTGGAGTCCATATAGGTGACCTTCCATCCTCTCCTCTAGAGAGGTTCTGAAAAGTCTACTCACTGTTCTTTGTCTTTGCTACAATTTTTGGTTATGCTTTCACAGAGTCATTTTCAGTTCACCATGCCTCTCGGAGAACTCCCACACAGTGTCTGAATATCTTTTCCAAAGCACAGCAAAATGGGGGCAGGGAGGAGGTCCTGCTTCAGGTTTGTCAAATCAGTCCCCCCATTACATTTGATTTAGTCTGCATTTTTTAAAAATCTGTACAGATGCCATTTTATTAAAAGGAAGTGCTATTATCAGCACATATAGCCTTGTATAAAGCAGGGGTGTAAAACCACCCGAGTTCAATGTATTGTCAGTGCAATAGGGCCTCAGCAGCTGTTATATTCCTTCTCCTTTCTCTGTTAACAGATGCTAAAAATACAAAAATTAAAATATTATGAGACTAATAAATTCCAAGCATATATTTTGTTGTCATAAGTCTATTAACAGTTGTTTTGCTTTTTCATACTTCTTATGAATCTTAAGAGTATACTGTCAAAATGTGCAAACCACAACCCAACAGTTACCACCATCTGCTCTGTCGACACCAAAGCCTGTGGGAGTGTGATTAAAACTATCAAGAGAAGTAGATTTCAATCATCTATTCAGTAGAAGAAATACAAATCAGAATCTAGGCAAGCTTTCTGTGAATTGATGCCCTCTAACATATTCAACCACAATTTGAATTCCTAACTGGTCAATAACTTATTCAACAATTCTGCCAGCTGAAAATTATGACTGCAATAGTCTGCCATATGTAGAACCAGTGGAGCGGGACAGTGAGATCAAAAATTTAGACCACAAGTGTTACAATTTATGCCATGTCTCTTTTATAATGAAAATCAAATTCTGATTGTAACAAAGAAGGTACTGATTGAATTCCTAAAGTATTGCTAGGATAATTTCCCTTTATTTGGAAAAGCAAAAACAATGTAATAGGATTCAGATTGTCTCAAATTCAACCTCATTCTTAGCAATCATATTTATTCTGAAATACATAATAAATCCCACTGAAGCTGATGGGATTTATTGTCACGCATGGTTAATATAGTGATATATTTCTTTTGATGCATGTGTGGATATGTGTGCGTGTGTATGTGTAAGAGAGAGAGAGAGAGAGAGAGAGAGAGAGAGAGAGAGAGAGAGAGAGAGAGAGAGAGAGAGAGAGAGATTTTGATTTATCTTTCATCAGAAGGTATCAAGTTCTATAGAACTTCAAAACTTTTTTCATTTTGCATATTCAAACTGGGAAAAATATTTATTAACCTCCTACTGTTTCCTCCTTTCTCTTCCAGGTTCTAACTGAACAGCCTTTTCCTTTTCCTGGAGCTTCTGTAGATACAATTTATAGAACTACCAGTTTGGATTTCAACAATTAATTTTCACTCAAATCATTTTTATATCATAGTAACACAACTCATTTACAAAGCAGGGAAAATAATGTGTGGCAGGAATTAACAATTTTCAAAATATAAATAGCATAATATGTTCATACCAGAAGCAAAGTGTGCAACGAACTCCTATAAATCATAAATTTAGGTTCATACATTTTTAAATTAAATGTTCCTTTTTTATTGTATGTTACTAGACTTGACATTTGCCCCATGTTGTAATTCATGTATTTTATAAGCTACTTCTGAGGTACTGTATATATGGATTAAAATCTTGATAAAAACAAATATTTAAAATATGAATAACATCTTGGCAAAAGAACTCTTTTTACCAAAGTCCCAAATATTGTGTCCTACTGCATCACCCCACAACCACGCAAGAAAATGTAATTCCTTGTGTATTGGATAGAAGAGCCTCCAATAACAGGAGCATTTTAAGCCGCCTTTCCCTATTGATTTGAACAGTTAGGCAGGTTTATATCAGGAGAAACTGAACTGCAGATAGGCTGTTTAGTGCTTTAGGAATCAAACCTTAAATTGTGATTAGAAGGTGATTGGTAGCCAGTACTGATCTTTCAGTGATGAATTATATGAACCCTGAACAGTATTTTACATTTTACATGCCTGAAATTTCTGAACATTTTTCAAATGCAGCCACAGGTACAATGCAATAATTAAGACAGGTGAGAACCAAAGCATGGATAACTGTCACAAAGTCTATGGGTAACCCTTGACTTATGACTACAATTGGGACTAGAACTTCCATCATTAAATGATATGATCATTAAGTGAGTCACACCCGATAGAATCCCCTAGGAAGGTCATAAATGGTGAGACTTATGGTAAATTCTTAAATTAAATATAGAAAGAAAACCAGAGACTTTTTTCTTGGGGCTAAAGGACAAAGACCTGGAAAAAAAATAGGGAACTTTGATGTTATATATGTTGACAGCAGCAAGATTACGCTCAGAAATGGAAGATTACATCAATTCCTACAGTGGAGGAATGGTTACAAAAACTGATGGAGATAGCAGAGATGGTTAACTGACTGTACTGATTAAAGAAAAGAATACCAATACTTTTATTGCCGCATGGAAACTGCTTCTAGATTTTGTGATTGAGATGAAAAAAATGAAATTTTGATTGTGGCCTAGATAGATAGATTTGATGTTATTGAAATTGCTAGTTTATATTATTTTGTAAAAGTAAAAAGTTGAGGTTTGAAATTGATACTCTATTGCACCAAAGGAAGTCAGAATGCCCTTTCTCCCCTTTTTTCTCCCTTACCTCACTTTTCTACTCCCTTTTCCCTTCCCCATTTTTTCCACTATTTACATTATATTTCTATTATATCGTATATTATAAACTAATAAAACTTTGTACAGGATAAATGGTGAGATGACCCTGGACACTGCAATTGTCATAAATATAAGCCAGTTGCCAAGTGCCTGAGTTGCTTCACGTGATTGTGTGGGGTTTTAAGTGTGAGGACTGGTTATAAGTCACCTTTTTCAGTGCTGTTGTAACTTTGAACAGTGGTTAAATGAATGGTTGTAGGTTGAGGACCATCTGTAGTTAGCTTCAGAAGGACTGCAGCGGGTGTACTAGTTGTAGTTGTGTAGATATGCTCCTCATAACAACTGCCACCAGGAACTGTTAAGGATTAAAAAACCAGGCAGCACCTTTTCAGATCAACAGGAAGGATAACCCCTTTGAAAACTACCTGAAAGCTGCAGTCCACAAAACCTTATGCATTTGGTCTGAAAAGGAGCTACTAGAGCTTTCCCAATATTTGGATACCATAGTCATCCTGACACAAAATCTACAAATGAATCAAAGAATGCTTCCAAACCTACTTCTTTTGAAGAAATATAACAACATTCAGAGCAAACTTCACCAAAATGTCAAATATTAGTTTTACTTTTTACCAATAGTACCACCATCCTGTCTGGATTTAATTTCAGCTTGTTCAGCTTGAGAGTAAAGTGGGGCAATCTGGAGGCTTTCTCCTTGTATTCCTCTACCCATGCAGAGAGATTTGGAAGAGATCATCCCCCATGTTCAGCCAGGGCTTTGTAACATAGGCTAGGTAGTGCAGAATCAAATCCCAAATAACAGAAGTTTTGTCAACAAATGACATTAAAAAGACCTTTATTTTCCCCCAAATTAATTATTTTGTTATGCAGTGCAAATAAGACCTTTAGACTGAAGACTCTTCTTGGACTTTCTTAGGGTTTGTGCCTCAGTCTCCTGTTTTCTAGCCCACTACTTTTAACCACTATACTTTAAAACTATACTTTACTAAACTTCATCTCATGCCACTAAGCTACAAATTAATAAAAATAATGAGCAGTTGCCCTTATGCAAAATCTGAACTTTCCATCCATGTTCATTTATAAGGACAAAGAAAATGGGCCAATTCAAGGACCATGCTAGTACATAATTTTAAGTGTGTTTAAGTTAAGTCAAACTAATCTGATGCAATCCACATAATATTAACAATAAGTTCTAGCACTATGTGTATGTGAGAGTGGTTTCTTGAAATGATTTTGCCCTACAGTACTTATATAAAGTAAATTGTATTTTTTTCACATTTTTCTTTAGGCAAAGAAAAATAAAAGAAACATAAATATACTATTTACGGTATAGCCAATGCCAACATGAAGATATGTGAACTTGTGAGCATTTTTTAATCTTTTGAGTATATACCATTTTAAGTGCTGTCTCCTACCAGAGGTTAATAATCATCAATGTAATTTGTTTTTTGATGTCACTGAACAAGGATATTAATGTATATCAAACAGTGTATGTAGATTTTTCAGCCAGAATATACTGCATACCACTGCCAGTACTTTAGTTCTCATAACATTTTCTTGTATATATGGTTGATATTTCTCATTGCATGTTATGTCTTTCAAATATTCCTATTTCCTATATTTTGTCACAATATCCATATCGTTATCCATCCTTTGGGGGAACTGTCTCATTTCATTCAACCCATAATATTAATCTTCTCTATATCCACATTTCAAAGGGTTCTATTATCTTGTTGCTTGACTCATTACCCATACTTCTAATTTACATGATAGAAATGGGAAGACATAGCTGCCTACATCTCACAACATTCCAATTTTAAATCTCAATAGCAAACAAGTTTCCTTTTTTAAAAAAACTACTTTATCCAGCTCCTTATTTCCCTACTGTCTATTTAAGTTTAAAATATAGTCAGGGCACTTACACTGTACTCATACTACTAGTTTTCCTATTAGAATAATACTTGGTTCAAGGATTTTGTTTTTAATGATAACTATTATTTTTTCTTCTGCATTTATATTTAGCCAAAATATTTATTCAGTGGATATATATGATTAAATTTTCAGTTTTGTAAATCTTGCTTACTATTTGCCAATGTATCATTTATTTAGGCATATAAGATCCTGTGTTAGTATTTGTTTAATAATGATGCTGTGCTCTATCCTTTTATCACAAAAGAGGTATTCCACAAATGATATTCTTATTTGTACTTTTTCCTGCAACACAACCTCCATCTATGCTGTAGAACAAAGGCTATTTCACCAATGTCATTGAAAGTGAGAAATATGTCAAGCAAGGCTGCATATTGGCCCTACTTTTATGCCATTTGTATGTCAACTCCATAGTGGCCCATCTTCCCCACACAGACTTTTACTTCCCAAAACTTGCTGAAAGACATATCTCTGTTCTAATGTGTGCAGATAATGCATTAATACTTTCAAGACCTATTGGCCTTAAAAGACCACTGAGAGTAGTAACACAATACTGCAAAGAAGATCAGCTGGAACTGTTATTAGAAAACTAAAATCATGGCATTTGCCAAAGGATTCAGGGGCCATTCCTGAGCTTAGACAGCCACAAAACAGAGCAGGTCTACCATTTCATATATTTGGGAGTAAAATTTCATCTCCAACCCCAAGGGATTACATTGCTGAAAATGCATAGGAGAGTTCATCTGCCATCCTTAAATTCCTTAGGACAAGAGTTGGCCAATGCATACCTGCAGTTCTCAAATTATTTGAAGCCAAGCCAACGGCACAGCTTCTTTTTGGTGCCCAGTTGAACTTCTCCTCCAGTCTGCACTATTAGAACTCATAGAATCATATAAATATGAGAGAAAGAGAAATCAATTTTTTAAAATCAGATCTTCAAGTCCCTAATTGTGTCTCTAATGCCACACTGTGATTAAAGACAGACTTCTTGAAAGTGGAAGCTAGAGAGTGGGCGACCATACTCAGTTATTGGCTCAGACTCTTCTCAGCTGTGAATTCTGAATTTTGTGATATGGTTTTTTTATATAGTTTTATATGGTTTTTATTTTAAATTGTTTTGCAGTTTCACATTGGTTTTAACTGTAAGCTGTCAGAATCATGTACTGAGATGGGAATAGAAATGTGCTAAATAAATAAATGTCAAAGGTGATAAACTGCATAGATGTTCTTGTTTATTAAGTTCAAGTTAATTTAATTAAAGTTTTCTAGTTCAATAATTAGAAAAGGTGCAAATCAAGGCAGCCAATTACTTAGAGGCTAGAGTAGCTGTCTTCTGAAGAAATATTACCACAATGGGAACTTCTTAGCCTAAACGGAAATAAGGGACATTATGAAATAGATGTAAAAGGTCATGCGTGCCATAGATAATGCAGGGAGAGAGTTTTTCTTCCTCTTTCACACTGTTAGAACTTGATGCCATCCAGTGAATATGGAAAAATTCAGGGCTAAGAGGTATAAATATTTATTCAAAGCACACAGATAAATGGTGGAATTTCCTGCCAGCTTGTAGTAATGGCAGTAAATTTTGATAGTTTTGAAAAGATACTGGACACTTTTATGGACAATCAGGTTATCAATAGCTGTTAATACAGATAGAGTTTTATTTCCTTTCCAAATTTTAATACATTGTATGGTATAAATACCTGTTGTTGAGAAGTCCAAGCATCTGTGTGACACAAGAGAATGGATTCTAGTATGGCTCAAAAGTTCAAGATGACAGCTACAGCCATGTGATCAAAGCCCTATACCAGACATGTCAAACACAAGGCCTGCAGACCACATCCAGCCCGCGATTGGCTGATATTTTGCCCCTGGGGATGCCCTGGAGATGACAAGGGATTGGCCTCTGCCGCCATGGCCCCGGCCCCACCCAGCCAGACATCCGCCAAGCCACATGCACAGGAGACGGTGAGCACGCAGGGGCCAATGGTGTCCAGCAGTAGGGGCTGTGTAGCTCGCTGTGAATACCGGGCCAGCCCTCCAGCAGCAGCGCTGTGGTGGCAACAGCAGCACATGGAGTTGGGGAGGCACATGATGCAGATTGCTGGACATGCCTACTCCATCCTGTCTCAATGGGACCAGGTCACCACTGGTCATCTTCTCAGCCCCTGCGTGAGTCTTGCCCTTAGCCTGTGAATGGAGGGCATTCCCCTCATGCACCGTGGTACCTGCTGCAGTGGTGGCTGCCAGTTACTCGCACACGTCCATTAGGCCACCGTTGGGAGCTGCAGGCCTATCTAGCACGAAGGAGGCAAAGCAGTCAGCTAAGAAGCCCTGAGTAGAGGTGGTAGAGCATGTCCAGGACCAGCAGGCAAAAGTCTACCCCATGTTGCTCAGGCCCAGCAGAGATGAGGGGGAGACATGCAATCATGGCTGAGACTGGGCTGCCAGGGCACCGATGGGGATCTGGCTTTCCCCGCTCGGAGTGGCTTTTTGCTTTCTGGGCGTGGGCATGCTCTAACACCTCTACTCGAGCTTGCTAGCCTGCCACCTCCTTCGTGCTGGACGGGGCTGCCACTCTGGGTGGCGGCCTAATGGAGCTGTACGAGCTGCTGGTGCCAGTGGCCTGAGGCAGAACAAGGTGCATTGGGTGCGCAAAGGGAGCAGGCTCCATGTACGGGCCAACGGCAAGATCTGTGAGGGGGCCAAGGAGATGACCAGCAGCAACCTGCTCTCCAAGTGCAAGCAGAAACAGATGGGATGAAGTAGGCGCATCCAGGAGTCTGCATATGTTCCTCCCCTCCCCTACTCTGTCTGCTGCTGGAGGGCTGGCCCGATATTCGCAGTGGGCTGTGGAGTCCCAGAGTGTGCTGGTCGGAGGGCCGGCAGGCTGTGGCTGCTGACAGACATCATCAGTCCTCTTTCGTCTCTGGCCTCTGTGGGTGGGGGCCAATGGTGTCAGGCAGCAGCCTGACCCCTGTCTTGCCTAACCCCAGAGATCTGCTCACCACCCCTCCCACCAGAGATCCCCTGGATCTCCCCAAACCCTGCCTGGCCCCCACAGGCATCCTCCCACGAGCAACATTGAGGTGGCCACACCCCCTGGCTATGCCCACCCAGTCAGCCATGACCACCACAGTCATGCCCACCGAATGGTCCACGCCCACCCGGCCGCCCTGAGGGCACCACAGTGCTGATGTGGCCCTCAATGAAATTGAGTTTGACACCCCTGTCCTATACCTTTATTCTTGCATCATAAAATTGATTGTGCCCACCACCCTATCTTTTTAAAAATCTCCCTGAGGACACCTCTATTTTAAGAATTGCATTTCTACTACAGTAACTCAAAAGACTGGGAAATTCATATTTTTAGAATGGTATTTTTTTTTAAATACGCACACTTGAGCAATCTATAACACTCCCTATTTTGAAGATTGTAGCAATTTTTCTCATGTGTAGTGGAAAAGCTTTAAAAATAATTCCAGTTTATGGTGAATATCAATTTAAGGAAAAAGTAATGGAAAGTCTATTTTGATTTTTGTCTCTGTCTTAAATCTAAAATTAAAGCGTGTAAAAGTTTGTGTAATATGCATGTATAAAGTTAAAGTTTGTGTAATATGCATGTATATCTAGATTTTAATCAAATTAGAATGGATAATTAACTTCTCTAAGAGGGGATGAAAACTAGAGATTGTGCTTAGTCTACCACATTTGACCTTCTGAGCTTCTTTCCTGAGCTTTTATTGGACTAATGCAATTCTACAGAAACATAATAGTGTGCACTTTGTATAATGGACAGTGTCTCTTCACTAAACAAAAATATTCTGGGTCTCCTCATTTTGGATTATCTTTTGAAAGACCTTCATATGACTTAATATCCTCGTTAAATTTATCATTTAGGCTAACAACAACAAATTAGGACTGAAAGAAGCATCATAATTTAATTTTTCTATATTTTTCTCTGATCATCAATATGTCAGCTGTTAACAGATTTTCTATATATGTGCAATAGCAATCTGAACTTTACTTTTCTGTAAAAAAAATGTGGGTACTTTCCAGCCAACAACATACTTTTATAAACCACAGTAATGATGTCATATTGATTCTAATTTATTTTCCTTGACATGACTATATAGTCAGATGAAGTACTGTACATATCTTTTTACAAATCAATTCACAACACATTAATAATATTATGCCTAAAAGCCTTCCATAATACTAGTAATTATGCTCTTTATGTAGGCAATTCACTTTCAGATTTAAGCATACTTTGAATAAATGGTGACCCAAGATTATGAAGCTTAGACTTGGATACAATAAAGCAAGCAAGCTTACTTTTTGCTTAAAGAAAAGAATATAGAATATAAAAATGGCTTATTAGTGCAAATTAAATACAGAGATTTTACAGGTAGTCCTCAACTTTGACTGGTCACTTAGCGATTGTTCAAAGTTACAATGGAATCCCTAAAAGGTACTTACGACCTGGTTCTGAAGTTCCAATAGCACCCCATACACAGAGAGAGTCACATGTTTGCATTTTGGGCACATAACAACTGGCTCGCATTTATGTCTGTATGCATCATTCCATGGTCACATGATTGTAATTTAAATTTTTGTTGAAAACTGGTGTCAGTTCTGGTTTTGGGCAAAAATGCCCTACAGCAAACAATTAATAACACTTAATGACTTTGGTATTTGTTTAAAAACCATTGTGTTTACTTAACAACAGCCACAAAAAATGTATCATGAAATTGAGTTGGTCACATTTTACAACAGTCATGACTTAAGCCCATAATTAATTGGAAGGTTCCGTTGTGATACGTTGTGAGGAATTCTTGTATAATTAAAAATAATATGCGAAAGAACAGATATAGTAGGGAAGGGATTGGATTTCCAGATCAATCAGGTGAACATCTCACAAAGTTAACTTCATATTTCTATGGCTGTAGCAAAGAGAAAACAAATATAAACAAACATATAAACAAATTTACATGAAGCACAACACTCCATCTTCATGCATTAAAATTTTCAGCATGGCAAATTATTTTGGAATTTTGGAAGTTGCAACATCGATACAGTATATCTTGTAGTTGATACTTGGAAATGCTAGAGGACAAACAAAATCATGAAACTACTTAGGTATTGCCTCAGTGATATTCCACCATCAGATATCATAAACAGATTCAAAACTCATTACACAAATATAATATCAAGCACATATCCTCTCATTTTTCTGTTTCATGAATTTAAAGAAAACAATAGGTGTTAGGAACTCAAGATATTACAAAATGGCAGTGTTTTATAAATATTTCATTTTATAAATAAGAGAATGTACATGTTCCAATAATCTCTACCGTGTCAAAGTAAATGACAAAGTCATTTCAGATAATATGGATATTTTGCAAAAGCACCTCCATAAAATGTCCACTTTTGCACATACTTAAGGCATTCTGAGCAGTTTGATGCGGCCCTAGATAGTGCCACAACTCAAAGCAAGGCTGAGAAATACTTGCAGATTGATAGGAAATGCAGTTGTTATAACTTATCAGAGTCAAAATCTCATGTCTACAACAAGAGATACTATACTGGAGTCAAAATAGTACCGGAAGCTACAATGATGCTTTTGGTTCTATATTCAGAGGCCAGTTAACTGAATTTGAATGATCCAAATACTGTGATCTTAACAAATTAATTTAGATTAAATCATGGGTAAAAATTATGGCTGAGACATAATGCCTTCAAGTTTAGACATATTAAAAAGGAAAGTCTCCCTCAAGTTCGTATATCTTGCTGGTTCCTTTGAGAAAGCACCATGAGCTAAAATCCTTTTTCAAGCTTAACAGAAGTGGTTTAACCACAGGATGGCGCCAATAATACATATTAGGAAGAAAAATTAGTTCTTAAGCTTTTGAAGTAACAGAATAACAGAGTTGGGACTTTTGAAGTAACAGAATAACAGAGTTGGAAGTGACCTTGGATATCTTCCAGTCCAATCCCCTGCTCAAACAGGAAACTTTATATCATTTCAGACAAATGGCTGTCCAATCTCGTCTTAAAAACTTCTAGTGAGAAACTTCTGGAGGCAAACCATTCCACTGATTAATTGTTCTTACTGATAGGAAATTTCTCCTTTGTTCTAGGTTGAATCTCTCCTTGGTAAGTTTTCATCTGTTACTTTTTGACCTGACATCAGGAATAGGTTGACCCCCTCTTTGTGGTAGCCCATTAGATATTGAAAGACTGGTTCCTGCAGTTGCTGCTTTATGCTTTTAGAGTTGTTGACTGAAGTGGTTTATAAATTCATAAATCAATCAATAATAAACTCCCTTTTTATGACCCTGTAGCCATATCATAATTCTTTCTTCTTTCTTATCATTATCGATTCACATAAAGATTGTCCCTGGTTTAAACAGTGTGTGGGTGGAAATCAGGTTGTTTTGGCTGTTTTCAGATGTATTTGCACACCTACAAATAATGCACGTTTGCATGCTTGCCAGCCTATAACATTTGTGAAGAACAACCCAGACAGTTCTTGCCCATCTGAACACCAGCTGAGCATAAGGAACTGTAAACCAAGCAACATTGGCTTAAAAGGCCTGTAACTCTGTGCCTCTTCCTCCTTTGACAAAAATAAAGGTGAATATATTGCCAGTTATTCCCCTTGTTTTTTCATACCAGTGAGAGATCTTTGTAATTTGATACCTCTTGGCTCCAGGAAGAGAATGGAGAACAATTATGAGGAAGTGGTTGGATTAGCAGCACAGAGACCCAGCTTCTAATCTAGTCTATTCTCAGCCACAGAAGTTGTCTGGAGGAATCTCACAGGGTAGTTGTGGCGAAACTAAGAGCAGGAAAGATATTTTCTGTTTAGAGTTGCTTATAAAAATAATAAAGACAGGATATAACTAACTAACTAAACTAATTAGTATACTCTCTCTAAAGATTCTGTGCAAGAGGTGAGATATAAATGTGAAAAAGTTGTTATTTTATAGGTTACTTGATTATGTATTGTTGCACTGGTTCCCACAGTTGCTGCTTTATACTTTTAGAGTTGTTGACTGAAGTGGTTTATAAATTCATAAATAAATCAATAATAAACTCCCTTTTTATGACCCTGTAGTCCAGGGGTGTCAAACTCAATTTCATTTCATTGGCCACCTCGACGATGCTCGTGGGGGGATGCCTATGTGGGCCAGGCAAGCTTGGGGGAGATCCAGGGGTCTCTGGTGGGTGGGGCAGTGGGCAGGAGGCTTGTCCTGCAGGGTGAAGCGAGGTGAGGCAGGGGGCAGGTTGGGGGTTTCATTGACACAGGGCAAGGAAAGGTGAGGCAGGGCCCGGGCTGGCTGCTGCATGACACCATCGGCCCCCGCACACAGAGGCCAGTGAGCGCATGAAGGCCAGCAGTGTCTTTCAGCAGCCACAACCTGCTGGTCCTCGACTGGGGACTCTGCAGCCCATGTAAATACCTGACCAGTCCTCCAGCCGCAGTAGGAGGGAGTCACATGATGCAGACTGCCTGATGCGCCTACTCCATCCTATCTCTGTCCTCTGCCTGCTGCCAACAAACTCCAGACACAGAAGGAACAAGTGACCAGCAAACTTTAATGCAAAGAAAAAGTCAGCACTGGGGGTAAATTGCACCCAGGGCTTTACATAGACATGCCCCGCCCTCCAACCCCACCCCATTCAGCAAGCCAGCATCCAGTCCATATGGATAAAAGTCGTAGTTCAATGCCCGCTTTCCCACCTCCAGACACACCAGTGCAGCCTCTGCAGTTCCAGCTGTTCTATCTGGCAATCAGGCAACATTCTGCCTCTTCCCCCCTGTGCCCGGCGAGAGGGAGAGGTGGCTGAGGTGAGAGGCGGTCCCCCTGCCATCCGGCTGGCTTGCCCCAAACGTCCAGCCGCTGGTAGGGATGTTCCTAGCATCCGTAGACATGGAGGGAGGCGCCCACGGTGCATGGCGGCCTCGCCGACCCCCAGCTGATGTCCGGGGGCCGGGCCGACTTCCAGCTGCTTCTCAAAAGCCGGGCCAACATGCGGAAGCCGGGCCAACTCCCAGCTGACTTTCGGGAGTCAGGCGATGCATGGCGGTTCCGCCAACTCCTAGCTGACATCCAGATGCTGGGCTGACTCCCAGCTGGCTGTCAGGAGCCGGGCATTCCCGCCAACTCCCCACTGATGTCCGGATGCCGGGCCGACTCCCAGCTGACTTTCGGGAGTTGGGCAGTGCTCAGGGCCATCATATGGACGTCGGCTGGCTGCTGGCTGCTTCTTCCCTGTCCCCCACAGGCTCATGTCAAGCTCAGGGGCTTGACAGGTGGGCCCTTCTACCAGGGACCCACCTAGAAGGCAAACAGAAGTAGGTGAATGTACAACAATTCTATTGGACCCTTCCGCAGACCCACCTCCCAGCTTTCCAGGGTTCTGGCAATGGAAGGCCCGCACTAGCCGCGGGGCATGGACATCCCCCCTCCGCACCCACGATGCCTCTGAGAGAGGGTACCCCTTCCACTTGACCAGATATTGGACCTGTTTGTGATGGATCTGGGAGTCCAGGATCTCTTGTATCTTGTACTGGTTGCCAGAGACCGGGCTCAGTGGCTTCTTTACAGGCCCCTGGGGGGATCCTTTCACCAGTTTTAGCAGGTTCCCATGGAACACAGGGTGCACCTTCCCAAAGGCCTGAGGTAGTGGCAGCCTTATGGTTACTGGGTTAACAACCTGGACCACTTGGAAAGGACCTACATACTTGGTGCCCAGTTTTTTATAGGGCACCCCCAAATGTAGGCATTTGGTGGACAGGTACACCCAATCACCCACCTGAAAGGGTCTGTGCTCTGCCCTTTTTTTTATCAGCCTGTGCCTTTGTTTACGCCTCTGCTTTCACTAATGCTTCCTTTACCTTTCCCCACAGGTCTTCCAAACATGCCATCCACTCCTGGGGTGTACAGGGTAAGGGGGTCCCTTGGGGCCACTCAGGGATAGGGACGATATCCACCCCATGCACCACCCGAAAAGGAGCGAACCCTATGCTGCTATGCACAGTGTTGTTGTAGGCCACTTCGGTAAATGGGAGCAGATCGACCCAGTCCGTCTGCTGGTAGGAGATGTAACATCGTAGGTAGCGCTCCACCATGGCATTCGCCTGCTCAGCCGCTCCATTGGTACTGGGGTAGTATGCCGAGCTGAGACCTTGGGACGACCCTATGTACCAGATAAAGTCCCGCCAGAATTGTGCTGTAAACTACACTCCCTGATCCGATATAATACACCGGGGCACCCCATGGAGATGGTAGATATGTTCGACGAACAACCTGGCCAATTGCCGGGCTGATGTTAGCCCCTTGCACGGGATAAAATGGTCCTGATTGGAGAACAGGTCAATAACAGTCCAGATAACTGTGTACCCTTGGTTCTCTGGTAATTCTACGATAAAGTCCATGGCGATATCCTCCCATGGCCGGGTTGGGTCTGCTACTGTCTGCAATAAGCCCAGAGGCTTTCCTGTACAGGGCTTGGCGGTGGCACAGACGTGGCACCCTTTCACATAGGCCTCTATGTCCACCTTAAGCCGAGGTCACCAGAATTGATGCCGCACTAGGTGTAATGTTTTCAGGAAGCCGAAATGGCCCGCCTGTTTGGCGTCGTGACGCTGCTTGAGAATCACTCACCTCTGGGACGTACAATTTGTTGCCTTTCCAGGCCAACCCCTCCCTCCGTGGCAGGAGGCCTTCAACCAGGGATTGCTCTGGATGGCCGTTTGTAGCTCCTGGTTCAGATCACTTGCCAACCAGCGAGGAATCACTTGAGCCACGCCCTGTTGGTAGGGAGGCATAACCACTTGTACAACCTCCTCCCGCCTGCTATGGTACTGGGGCATATGGGACAACTTGTCGGCCAAGAAGTTCTTTCCTCCTGGCACATACTTCAGGGTGAACTGGAATCGGTAGAAGTATTGGGCCCACTGGACATGCTTGGCCGACAGGCGTCTTGGTGTCTGTAGAACTTCGAGGTTCTTATGGTCTGTCCACACCTCGAACGGCTTTGTTGCCCCTCCAGCAAATGCCTCCATGTTGAGAGAGCCCACCGCACCGCAAAGGCCTCTTTCTCCAAATTGCCCATGCCCGCTCAGTAGCTGAAAACTTCCGCGACGTGTACGCACATGGCTGCAACAACCCTTGGCTGTTCTGTTGTAGCAACACGGCCCCCACAGCTACATCACTGGCATCAGCTTGGACTACAAAGGGGTTTTCAGGATCCAGGTGGAGTAGGACCGGTTCCTTGGCAAACAGGGCTTTCAGGTCCTCGAACGCTTTCTGACAGGCCATAGTCCAATCCAGCAGCTGTCCAGGGCATGGCTTACTCGCTGTGTGCTTTGTGCGCAGCAAGTCAGTCAAGGGAAGGGCTATCGTGGCAAAGGAAGGGATGAATTGCCTATAAAAATTGGCGAAGCCCAGAAAACTCTGCAGCTGGCAACGAGTGTGAGGTGCCTACCAGTCCAACACTGCTCTCACCTTATGAAGGTCCATTTTCACATCGTCCCCTGATATTCTATACCCCAGGTAATCCAGCTGGGCCCAGTGAAACTCACATTTGGAGAGTTTCAAAAAGAGGTGGGCATCCAACAGTTTCCTCAGTACCTGCCTGACCAGGTGGACGTGTTCCTCCAAGGTGGTCGTATATATGAGAATATTGTCCAAATAAACGAGAACCCCGCGGTATAGGTGTTCGTACAACACCTGGTTAATAAGTTGCATAAACACCACAGGGGCCCCCTGCAGGCTGAAAGGCATTATCCGGAATTGATAGCTGCCGAGCAGGCAGTTAAAGGCCGTCTTCCACTCATCACTGCTCTTTATATGGACTCTGTAATAGGCCTCCCGCAGGTCCAACTTCGTGAACACGTACCCAAGTGGGCCAGGAGGTCTTTCATCAACGGGAACGGGTATAGGTGCTCTACACAAACCACATTAAACCCTCAGAAGTCCACACAGAGCCGAAGGGAACTGTCCTTTTTCTCCTTAAACAGGACTGGGGCAGCTATGCGTGACCAAGCTGGTTGGATGAACCCCCAGGCCAGGTTCTGGTTGATATAACGACGTGACTCCTCCAGCTCCCTGGGCGTCATAGTGTACATCCGGGTTTGGGCAATTTGGCTCCCAGTATGATATCAATCACGCAATCAGTGGTGCGGTGAGGTGGCAGGAAGTTGCAATCCTGGTCACTGAAGACTTCAGTAAGATCGCTGTACACTTCTGGGAGGGGGGCATCCTCCCTAGGTTCCATCAACTCTGCCTCCCTTTCCTTGCACTCTGCCCCCCCTTTCCCCAGAGTCCTGACCAGGGGCTTGGGGACCCACCCCGATACATAGCCTCCGGTATCCCCCTTCCCACCATATCGTAGGGCCCAAAATCACTGCCTCAGTCATAGACGGAATGACTATGAATCAGAGGATCTCCCAATAAGTACCCATTTCCAGCCGGACGGGTTCTGTTATGAGAGTAGTAACAGAGACCCATCCACTTGCTTGAACCGGATAGGGTGAGCCAGCCAGCCAGCACTTGGATCCCACTCTCCGCTGCCATCCCCTTGCTCATCAAGCACAGGGTGCACCCGGAATCAATGAGGGCTTGGTAACCCCTTCGTTGCCCTGTCTGTGGATTAGTCAGTGTAATGGGTAGGACGAAAGGCATTATGAGCTCACTTACTATAGGATCATTGACTACCTCGTCCTCGCTGTCATCAGCCGCCAGATGGTATCTCGTCGCGGTTGTTGCCTCCTCCTCCTCCACCAGGAGCAACCATTGAGATGTGACCCCCTCTGGCTGCTGCGCTGCTCTTAGCTTGTCCCGTGTCCTTTTAGCGTTAGGAGTAGGCTTTCCAGGGGTCAAGGAAGGAACCTGTGGGCTCGGGGCCAGACAGTCCGCTGCTCTGTGGCCCGGCTGGTTACATCGAAAACAGTGGAAGGGCACTCTGGTGGAAGGGCCAGAGGAGTCCAAACCGGCCAGTTGGACCCTTCGCTCCTCCTCCCGTAGCTTCTCCACCAACCTTCGTGGTATGGCCGGCTCCTCTCCCTTCCCCTGGAATTCCTGTAGACAGGTGTCCATGTCTATGACCACCCGGAACCACTCCTGAAGATGACTGGGAACTCTCCAAAACACACAAGCCTGGCGCAACTCCTGGTCCAGACCTGCCTGGAAATGGTGGACAAGGAGGCGTTCTGGCCAGGAATGCAGCTGCCCTGCCATTGAAAGTCACGGATGTAATCACTTGCAAGCCGACCACGCTGCAGCAGCACCAGCATCTCCGCCTCAGCCCGCTGGACCCAGAGGCGTCTTCAAAAGGGGAATGCAATGCGTCCAGAAAAAGCCCAGCATCGGCCAGCTCCCGGGCATGGTTATTATATAGATCCGATGCCCATGCTGCTGCCTCACCCTGCAGTCCTGCTGTAACCACCACCACCATGGCCCGCTGGGAGACAAGCATTCTGATCCAGGTGGCTTATTACATGGCTGAAGAACATCGCCAGGCAATCCAGCTGTCCATCGAACGTGATAGGTATGGGTGGTGACCCCCACATCATCCCCTGACTCCAAGGTCCCATAGGTTGGCCCGGTCCTTGTACTGCGTCGGCCATAGGCGGTGAGCCCTGGGTGCCAGAACCCACATCCTGCTGGTCGAAGCCCCTCTCAGCAGGCAATCCCCATGGATTGGGTGCCGACTGGCCTGTCCATGCAGGCTGGGACTGCGCCTGCAGTGCACCCAGAGTAGACCATCCTACCGTGGAGGCATCTGGAGCAGGAGGACTTCACAGTCACAGGCTAGCCAGACGGAACTGGCCCGAGACGGGATGTCTGGCTGGTGCCTCCATCCGACGCCATGAAGCATCCTCTCCTGTAGCCATATGTCTTGGCCATGAGGAGGTGTCTTGGTACCCTACCTCCTTGAACCAGTCCCTCAAAACATCCATTGTATATTGTCCAGGAATAGCTCCACTCATCTTCATCCTCTCCCATCAGCTGTCTCTCCCACCAGTCCATCAAAGGGGCCCTGAGCCCCAGTGTAGCTACCCCTTCAGGCTCCAGATTGGCCAATGCAGGGCTGTGCCACCATTCCTCCAACGCTGCAGGAGCCCCAGACCCCTGGGTCTCACCTGCAGGGGCTGCAGGCCATGGTTCCACTACCTTAGGCCTGACTGCTGGCTGCACCTTCTGGGCATCAGGTTCAGGCCCTGTTGCTCCAGCCGGGTCAGCCTCATCTGCCACCGGAGGAGTCTCCTATTTACCCTCTGCCATCTCAGTAGAAGTCAAACATGATAGGCAGTAAGAAGGGAACAGGAAAATAATGAGTGCTGACTTATTGTCAGCTGTCCTGTGCCTGCTGCCGACAAACTCCAGACACAGAGGGAACAAGTGACCAGCAAACTTTCATGCAAAGAAAAAGTCAGCACTGGGAGTGAATTGCTCCCAGCGCTTTACATAGACATGTCCCACCCTCCAACCCCACCCCAATCAGCAAGCCAGCATCTGGTCCGTATGGATAAAAGGCATAGTTCAATGTCCACTTTCCCCCCCTCCAGATGCACCAGAGCAGCCTCTGCAGTTCCAGCTGTTCTATCTGGCAATCAGGCAACATTCTGCCTCTTCCCCCCTGCGCCTGGTGAGAGGAAGATGTGGCTGAGGTGAGAGGCAGTCCCCCTGCCGTCCGGCTGGCTTGCCCCAAATGTCCAGCCGATGGTAGGGACGTTCCTGGCATCCGTAGACACGGAGGGAGGCGCCTGCAGTGCATGGCAGCCTCGCTGACCCCCAGCTGATGTCCGGGAGCCGGGCTGACTCCCAGCTGCTTCTCAGAAGCTGGGCCGATGCCCGGAAGCCGGGCTGACTCCCAGCTGACTTTTGGGAGTTGGGCGGTGCATGGCGGTTCTGCCGACTCCTAGCTGACATCCAGACGCTGGGCCAACTCCCAGCTGGTTGTCAGGAGCTGGGCAGTGCATGGCGGTCCCACTGACTCCTTGCTGATGTCTGGATGCCGGGCCTACTCCCAGTTGACTTTCGGGAGTTGGGCAGTGCTCAGGGCCATCATACGGAAGTCAGCCGGCTGCTGGCTGCTTCTTCCCTGTCCCCCACCAGCTCATGTCAAGCCCAGGGGCTTGACATTTTTGTTTGCAGTTGGAGAGCAGGTTGCTAGTGGTCATTTTCTTGGCCCCTTTGCAGATCTTGCCGGTGGCCTTCGTGCACCCGATGCACTTGGGCCCGCCTTGGGCCACTGGCACCAGCAGCTCACACAGGTCCATTAGGCCACAGCAACCTCCTGGAGCAGCAGCCCCACCAGCATAAAGGAGGCGAAGAGGCTAGCTAGTAAGCTCGAGTAGAGGTGGTAAAGCACACTCATGCCCAGCAAGCAAAAGGCCACCCCGAGTGGGGAAAGGCGGATCCTCATCGGTGCCATGGCCACCCAGTCCCAGTCAGGATTGCGTGCCTCCCCCCATCTCTGCTGGGCTTAGGCAGCCATGGCTCCGATGGGGATCCGGCTTTCCCCGCTCAGGGTGGCCTTTTGCTTGCTGGCCCTGGGCATGCTCTACCACCTCTACTTGGGGCTTCCTAGCCGAACGCTTCACCTCCGTCGTGCTGGGCAGGCCTGCAGCTCCGGATGGCAGCCTAATGGACCTGTACGAGTGGCTGGCAGCTGTGGCTGTAGCGGGTACCATGATGTATGAGGGGAATGCGCTCCACCCTCAGGCCAAGAGCAAGACCCACGTGGGAGCTGAGGTAACCAGTGGTGACCTACTCTCCAACCAAAAAGAGATGGGATGGAGTAAGTGTGTCTGGCAGTCTGCATCATGTGCCCCCTGACTCTGCATGCTGCCATTGCTGCTGCAACGCTGCTGCTGGAGGGCCGGGCCGGTATTCACAGCAGGCTATGCAGCCCCTGCTGCTGGACGCCATCGGCCCCTGCGCGCTCACCACCTCCTCTGCATGTGCCTTGGGGGCTGCTGGGCTGGGTGGGGCTGGGGACAGGGCAGCAGGGGCCAGTCCCTCCCCATCTCTAGGGCATCCCCGGGGGCCAAATATTGGCCAATCGCAGATGCGGCCTTTGGACCTTGTGTTTGACCTGTCTGCTGTAGTCCCCAAGTAAATCAATAATATGTACTATAATTGCTTTCAGCTGCAAGCCCCTGATAATGGTGCCATATGATCAGGAGGGGGAACTTGTCTTGCCAACAGTAGAAGACTGTGGCTTTCCTGAAAGACCCCCTTATGTATACCTTCTGATACAACTGAAAAAGATCCTCTCTGAACTTCTTACATCTTACAAAACTATTTAGGTATTAACTTCAAGCCAATCTCTATACTTGCTTTGTTTTGTTGTTTTACATTTTCCCAGCTTGTGGTAAACAAATAAAGTGACTCATTCACCAAAACCAGAAAGTGCCAGTTCTGTACGCCACACCCAAACCATATGGAAGTGCTGCATATGCAAAAACAACCACTTTGTGGTGACTCACATGACTTGATCCTTATGACACAGACATACTTATTAGATTTAGGACAAAGAATATAAGAGTTCCTAATGAAACCTATTTGACAATTGGATTTTCTCTTTTCCCATGTCATATTATACAGTTTAGGAAGAATGCAAGCAGCCAAGAGCTGAAATCTTGGCTCAAGTTATCATTTCATAAATAAGTGAATACTAAAGGAAATCTAAATTTATGGGACTAAAAATCTTGCAAAGCCAAGACAATTTAAGTACATCACTATATCAAGAGAGTAAATAACTGCAGGATTTAATTCCTTTATAAGTTATTGACCATGTTTGCAGACAATATGTCATGGCTCTATCAGATTCTGGTTCAGAAGAGGAGGAGTTGGAGCCAGAAACATCTGATGGGGATGGCACGTCTCCCCTGGAACATCTGGAGAATCTGGGGACTGAGGACGATGCTGTCTCAGGCACCTCCAGCATTGGGGAAAGTGGTTGACTGGATGAAGAGCCATCTGCCTTCACGGATATACAGGAGGATCAGTTACAGAGAAGCAGCAGCGATGACATGCAACAGATCTTCTCTGATGAGGAACAGCTGCCTCCCCCACCTGATCCACAGGCACAGAGAGTGGAGTGGAGGGAAGCTCAGAGGAGGTCAATGAGGCTGTTTGCAAAGAGGGTGCCCCTCTCCTCCTTACAAGGAACACCTGGCTCAGTGATTTAACCAGAGGCCGGGAGAGGGTGCATTTGTCAGGAACAACCATTTGTCTCAACACACACTCCCCTGACTTTTGGAAACCATGATTTGTGGACTTTGACTCATGTTTCAGCCTTTTGATTTGCATACCTTGCTTTGCAGACTCTGATTCTGAATTCTGGTTTATAGACCTTGTTTTGCAAACTCTGCAAATGGTTTGTGAACTTGGACTTTCTTCCTGTTTGAAAGCTTGGGGCTGGTGACTAGTGGACTCAGTTGGTGGGACTGCGTTACATTGATTGTAGGTAGCTGTTTTGTGGAGAAAAATGGAGTGAAGGTTTACCAACATCCCTGGAGACCCATCTGTCATGGTTTAGTAATTCAATAAAATACTTTATTGGTGCCTGCATTTGCCTACTTGACTTGGGTCAGAACACAATACTTCACTATGAATAGAACAGCTATGAAGGCTCAGTTTAGAAATTCACATAGGATTCGTTCCAATTATTACTTTGATTGGATCTTAAAATCAGATTTCAGAACTGATGCACTAAATTCAATCAGCTACCATAAAATTCATTCAGTGATTTAATGATCTTTTGTACAATCTCAGAAAGTTTTATCAAATCAAATTGTCTGTCTAAATCAACCACTCAAACTACAAATCTAAATCAAATTGAAACATTAATTTCAACTGAATTACAAATTCAGCTCAAATCAATTAATAATTGAAATTGAATGCAAATCTGAATTGAGGGAGGGAGTATGCCCACAGCATCCTCACATAGACAACAGGAGCATCACAAAGACAATTTTAGAGATCTTGGAGTTGGTTCATATGCAAAATGTGTGCAGGAGAAGAAGGAAAACACTCATCCTAAATTGAAATGCACTGTAAACTAAGGATGGGATGAAGGTGACATCATGAGGACACAACCTATATAGTAGAAACAGGTAGACATCTTCTTTTTATAATTAGAAAAATATGGGGATGAGCCCACAAATTACATCCATGTTGCCATCATGTTTCAGATCTTCAGAATTAATGTGAAGATTTTTTTTATTTCTGCCAACATATAATATTAAATAAGGAGTTTCTGCATATGCAAAATGGAATGAAAGAGAAACTAGTAGCCTGAAGGCATTATTGATCAACCTATTTTTTGATTAGTTTGGACTACTGAAAGACAGATGCAAAGTACCGTAAATGCCGGCGTATAAGGCGACTTCCATGAGCGCTGAAATCGGCGCCAAAGACGGGGGTCGTCTTATACGCCGAGTCGTCTTATATGCCAGAAATACTGGTAGTTTCCGGCGTATAAGACGACATTTTAGGAATGCGGCCCGGCGATAAAGACGGGGGTCGTCTTATACACCAGGTCGCCTTGTATGCCGGCATATATGGTAAATAAAATAGCATTCCACAAAAACTAGAATTACTGGATGCAGGACTAGATTAGAATTCCTTCCAGTGAGAACTTGTTACAAATAATAAAATATGCCATTGTTAAAATTAATGGATCTGTTCCAATAATGACTTGTATTGGATACAAGAAAATGTATATGTAGGACTTCCGGTTTGCTAACATAGCTGCTGCGGATGCTGGAAGGCGAGCTCCATCTTCCATGTCCAATTTCGCACCACTGGGGACCCTGGAAAGGGTCGAAAGTCAACCTGTAGGGGGACAAGCACAGAGGGGACCCCCACTTGATCACGGGAGGGCGGTAACTAAATAAGTATTAATTTTTATTTATCTTCTTAAAAATATTTAATTATGCATTATTTAAAAATGACTCGTGTTTGTTTTTCTTTTGCTTAACAGTCATTCAAACAGTGAGAAACATTATTATGATAAAACAACTGAAATTATTTGCAAATGATGAAGAACATGAAGTTTGTCCCTAGGTATCACTTGCACAATTATGTGATGATGTTGTGGTGTTACTGTGTCTTCTAACACCTAGAAAATATAGTTTTGGGATACAAGACGTTATGTTTATGGCATTGATAGACAATTGTACAATGAAGTTTCACAGCATGAACATACATGTGACATTACAAGTCCCCTCTGTAAGCACCCAAGGTCTCTTTCCAAGATAGTGGAACTCCTGGAATCACTAACATGTTTCATCACCCAGAACTGTGATGCACATGAGTAACATTTCATACTCTGTACCACCCCAGAGCATCTGAAATCCTATACCATTTCAGACAAGTGACTGTGTAGTGCCCACTTAAAAACCTCCAGTGAAGGAGCACCCACGATTTCTGAAGACAAGCTGTTCCACTGGTAGGAAGTTTCTCCTTAATTCCAGGTTGCTTCTCTCTTTGATTAGTTTCCAATCATTGTTTCTTGTCCTGCCTCTGTACTTTGGAGAATAATTTGATGTCCTCTTCTTTGTGGTAGACCCTCAAATACTGGAATACTGCTATCATGTCACTTCTATTTCTTCTTTTCTTTAGACTAGACAAACCCAAATCCTGCAACTGTTCTTCATATGCTTTAGTCTCCAGGGCTTTGACCATCTTAGTTACTCTTCTCTGAACTTTTACCAAAGTCTCAACATCTTTTTTGTAGTATAGTGACCAAAATGGGTTGCAACATTCCAGGTGTGGTCTTACTAGGGTTTTATAAAGCAGTACTACTACTACTACTACTACTACTACTACTACTACTACTACTACTAATAATAATAATAATAATAATAATAATAAAGTTGGAAGATACCTTGGAGATCATCTAGTCCAACCCCCTGCTCAGGCAGGAAACCCTATACCATTTCAGACAAATGGCTGTCTGATCTCTTCTTAAAAACTTCCAGTGTTGGAGCATTCACTACTTCTAGAGGCAGGTTGTTCCACTGTTAATTGTTCTAACTGTCAGGAAGTTTCTCCTTAGTTCTAGGTTGCTTCTCTCCTTAATTAGTTTCCATCCGTTGCTTCTTGTCCTGCCTTCAGGCGCCTTGGAAAATAGCTTGACTCCCTCTTCTTTGTGGCAGCCCCTGAGATATTGGAACTTTGCTATCATGTCACCCCTCGTCCTTCTCTTCATTAAACTAGACGTACCCAATTCCAGCAGCCTTTCCTTATATGCTTTAGCCTCCAGTCCCCTAATCATCTTTGTTGCTCTTCTCTGTACTCTTTCTAGAGTCTCAACATCTTTTTTACATCGTGGTGACTAAAACTGGATGCAGTATTCCAAGTGTGGCCTTACCAAGGCATTGTAAAGTGGTATTAACACTTCACGTGATCTTGATTCTATCCCTCTGTTAATGCAGCCTAACACTGTGTTGGTCTTTTTGGCAGCTGCAGCACACTACTGGCTCATATTTAAGTGATTGTCCACTAGGACTCTGAGGTCCCTCTCACAGTTACTACTATTGAGCAAAGTACCCCCTATACTATACCTGTACATTTGGTTTTTTTATTCTGTGCCTATACAATCCAAGATTGTATTAGCTTTTTTGGCTGCTGCTGCACACTGCTAGCTCGTATTCAAATGATCATTCACTAGGATTCCAAGGTCCCTCTCACAGTTACTGATTTTGAGCCAGGTCTCAACTAATCTGTACTTAAACCTTTGATTTTTCCTGCCTAACTTTAAAACTTTACTTTTCTCCACATTTATATTCATTTTATTGGATAGGGCCCATTGTTCAAGTTTGTCAAGAACTTTTTGGATCCTGAGCTTGTCTTCTGGGTGTTAGCTATTCTTACCAGTTTAATGTCATCTGCAAATTTGATGAGTTCCCCTTCTATTCCCTCATCTAAGTCATTCTTGAAGATATTGAAGAGTACTGGGCCTTGTGGTACCCCACTGTTTACTTCTCTCCATGTGGATGTAGTACCAATAAGGACTACTCATTGAGTATGGTTTGTCAGCCAGCTACAAATCCATCTGGTGGTAATGTTGTCTATTCCACATTTTTCTAGTTTACGAAAAAGTAGGTTATGGTCTACTTTGTCAAATGCCTTACTTAAATCTAAGTATGCTATATCCACAGCATTTTGATGATCTACTAATTTAATCACTTTATCAAAGAATGAAATAAGATTGGTTTGGCATGATCTGTTTTCAACAAACCCGTGCTGGCCACTACTGTGTTTCCACGAAAGTAAGACCTACCCCGAAAATAAGCCCTAGCTTGATTTTGGGGGTGGGCCTAATATAACCCCTACTCCCCAAATAAGCCCTAGTTTTGGTGCAAGGTACACCCCTAAAAATCAAGCTGGGGTGGGGGATGGAGCTGCCCCATGTGCCCCGCATCCACTTACTAGGCCTCCCATGAATTGACACCTGCCTCTCCTCGCTGGCCCACTTCTACGGCATCTCCGGCCTGCATTTTGCAGTCAGAGGCCTTTCTGGAAGGCCTCTGCAGCCGAGAACTGAACTATGGAAGCTCAGTTCTCAGCTGCAAAGGCCTTTGGAAAGGCCTCTGACTGAAATGCAGGCCAGAGCTCCATTCTCAGCTGCAAAATGAAGCTGCTCCTTTGGCCGCAGAAAAAGTGAGCCAGCTGGGCACGGCTGTTGGTGTCACTGCCGCAAGATGAGTGGAAAAGACACACACAACCCAAAAATAAGACCTGGTGCCTATTTTGGAGGCAAAGAAAAAATAAGACCGGATCTTATTTTCGGGAAAACATGGTAGTTATACAGTAACTTTGTTTGCTTCTAGTTGTTTGCAGATCTGTTTTTTATTATATTTTCCAGGTATTGATGTTAGACTGATTGGTCTATATAGTTTCCTGGGTCTGTTTTTTTTTTCCTTTCTTGAAGATGGGAACCACATCAGTCCTTTTCTAATCCTCAGGTACTTTCCCGGTGCTCCAGGAATTTTGAAAGATATGGTATATTATAACTACCTGGAACTGCTAAGAAACATATATCCTTCTTTTGATGGCCAAATCAGTACCCATTCAAGTACTGATCAGACACAAGCCATTGCCACTTGCTTAAAGGGGCATATGTGTAATTCTTGCACACCAATGTATATCATGATGCGGTATAAAACACTATCTTGCGTTGAGGATCACACGATCCATTGGGCCTAGGTTTAAAGGGGCTGATGATTTTTTTTTAATCATAGGGTTACTCCCATCATTAGTCAGAAGGAAACAGCTACTCCTGTAATGATTGCTGGAGTGGATCTGGAGAAGGTAGCAGCCAAGTGGAGCAATGGAGAAAGAATAATACAATGTATGATGTCTACCTAACCTAGACTAGATTTTCTCATTAAAGGATAAGATTCATTCAGGTAACTAATATATTCCCTGAATGACAGGAAGGACAAATTTCTTTGCCATAGAAGAT
This sequence comes from Crotalus tigris, assembly GCF_016545835.1. Taxonomy (NCBI): domain Eukaryota; kingdom Metazoa; phylum Chordata; class Lepidosauria; order Squamata; family Viperidae; genus Crotalus; species Crotalus tigris. The sequence goes on along the minus strand of NW_024097319.1, from coordinate 625,592 downwards.
GGTTTTTGCTGGTCCCATTGGAAACATGTGTTTAATATGTTTTTGATGGAAAGAGATGAAATCTGAAAAAATAATAGGTTTAAAATTAGTTTTCTCCTGAACAGAATCATTACAGGTTCTTCCAAAGCTCATCTTAGGATGTCCTAAAAGAATCGTATTCTGGAGGCTTTTTCCGGGCGTATCCAAACACTAACAAAGGCAGCAAGGCTGTCACTCGTACCATCAGCTGATTATTTTAAAGGCATGTTCACTCTGAAAGATCAATGTCACAGCTCCCTCCCAGACATCCTACTGAGGATATATTTAGAGCGATGCATTGCATGATGGTTTGTGGGAGAGCTTCATAGCTTTATCAGTGGAACAACCTGCCTCCAGAAGTTGTGAATGCTCCAACATCGGAAGCTTTTAAGAAGAGATTGGACAACCATTTGTCTGAAATGGTATAGGCTTTCCTGCCTGTGCCGGGGTTGGACTAGAAGACCTCCAAGGTCCCTTCCAACTGTTATTCATACACAGTCCAATCTGTTATTCATAAGGAGCAAGAACCTCTCTTCCTCCTCTTCCAGATTCAAAAAAGGATTACAGATGGAACAGGCTCCAGAGCAACTGAGATGGATGGATGGATGGATAGAAGGAAGGATGAATGGACAGACGGGCAGACAGGCAGACAGACAGACAGACAGATAGATATGAAAAGTTATAAACATTATCCTCTCATATAATTCTTATTGGTTCCAAATATTTTCAGTACTCTAGTACACATCAGACTGTAAGCACCAAATGCTCTAAAATTGAAGACTACAATTATTATTCTAGCTTGGGCACTATCTTATGCCTTATGATGTCAAACCACATAGTAGGGCTGTATTACTATTATCCTTCTCATTTTTCCTATTACCTACTCCTTTAGCATCTTATGACTGTCACTTTGTTGTTTGTATCTTATGATTTATGTTAATTGTTTTATTTAATATCCTATGACTATCACTGAGGGTTATATCTTATGATTTAAGATAATTGTATTTTATGATTATGATCATGATTTATCACTTATTGCTTGTATGAACCCGGAGAGCTAATGCACAGGAGACAAATTCCTTGTGTGTCCAATCACACTTGGCCAATAAGGAATTCTATTCTATTCTATTCTATTCTATTCTATTCTGTTCTATTCTATTCTATTCTATTCTATTCTATTCTATTCTATTCTATTCTATTCTATTCTATTCTATTCTATTTTCTTCTTCAGTCATCCATTGACTATTTATTTATTTATTTCAGAATGTTCCCAAATCAAACATTTTCTTATTATCACTATTTTTTTAAAGAAAAAGAATTAAAGTCACTAGACAAGTTCCAAGTTCCTAGCTCCTTAAATCAGAAAAGTATTTCCTCTTCACTTTAATCTAGATCAGTGGTTCTCAACCTGTGGGTCGGGACCCCATTTGGGGTCGAACGACCATTTCACGGGGTCGCCAAACAACGCAGTCTGCCATTTTTTCCCCCCTTTTCCTTAGCTGTGCTACTCCCTTTTATTCTATTGGCTTTTGAAAGCCAATAGAATAGACTCTCTTGAATAGAGTCTAATTCTATTGGCTTTCAAAAGCCAATAGGGATTGTCCAGTCTGTCTCTGCCCTGCTGAGCCCGCCAAAAGTCCCATTCTGCAATCGGTGCTGCAAGTTGTCTGCAGCGAAGGCGAGCTGTCTGGAAGTTTCCACCCCTCCCTGCTGAGCAACTACTAAAAATGTAAGTAAAAGAGGGCCAGGGGTGGGAGGTGGGAGGCCGGTGGGCGCAGGGAGGGTTGCTGGCACGCGTGGGGCCCAGCGGGTGCCTTACCTCCCTTGGGCTGGGCCAGCTGGTGGCCCAACCGGTGGTCACCCTGCACCGTCGCTGCCCCTTGCCAGCTACGCCTCAGCCGGCGCAGGGGGCAGCACCACGCATGCGCAGCGCTCCTGGGCAGGGAAAGTCCTTGACTTACGACCAGTTGGGTAGTCCTTGACTTACAACCGGTTTAGTCCTCGACTCACGACCGGTTGTTTAGTCCTCGACTTACGACCGGTTGGGGGTCGCGGCATTAAAAAGGTTGAGAACCACTGATCTAGATGAAGTCTGCTGGCAGATTAAGAATTCACTCTATATTAGAAATGGGCACAAAGTGAACTTCCAGGACCTGCACTTTTGAATGGCCTTGCAGGATAAGTTGGAGGGAAGCAAACCTCTGCTGTGTTTACAGACACAGCAAGGCTTCATGTTTCCAGCACCTTTGTACCCTATATTTCTTCAAATCCTAATCATACTTACACAGTTTCAGAAATGCTTATTTAGTGCCATAAGCTTATTTTAAAAAGAGCTGCAAGTGAGAGAAAAATGATATTCCAGTTCAAGGATTTTCAAACTTTTTCACCCATAAAACCTGTTATTGGTCCTTGGAAAGACAAGGTGGATAAAAATGCAAAATCCAGCCTAAGCATATGGTTAACTGTGAGACAAATCATAATAATAGTAATAATATTTGTCTGAAAGCAAGAACTGGAGAGACCACAAAATAGATAAAGTAATAGAAAATGAAGAAGGTAAAGTGCTCTGGAAATTCAAAACACTTGTCACATAACACCCTAAACTTAACAATTGTCAATAAGAAAGACAAAAAAATCTTGATAGAACCTGGAAGACAGCAAAAGGGAAGAGAAAGAACTGGGAAAAACACAGAATACAAAGACATGCAAATAAAGGTAGAACAAAGATAGTATCAATAGTTCTAGGTGCCTTGGGTACAGGCCCAAAACAGCTGGAGTACCACCTGAACACTATAAGCATTGATAAAATCCTCATTAGTCAATTGCAAAAGGCAGTTTTGCTTGGAATAACTTACATCCTGTGGATAATATCTTTAACACCATTAAACAACATCTGCCTATCCCAGGTCCTTTGGAAGGAGCTGATAGTTGGATAAAAATGCCAAATCTAGTTTAAACATTTGGCTGACTGTCCAACAAATGATAGTAATAATAATTCAGAATTCCTAATCAAGAGGCAAAGTTATAGAGATCAAAAACTGGCTTTGTATATTTCCTTAAGTTCCTTGCAGAAAATAGAAATATAACTAATGAAAGATGGAATAAAAATACAACTAATAGATAAAATTTTAATCTAACAATTTAATAACAATCATTTAACATTATTGATAATATTTATTATTACACTGGTCTTCCAAAGTCCAAGTACAACACTGTAATGATAACACAGATTCTTTCCCTTGTGTGAAATTTTAGTTTGTAAGCTCTCATAGCACTGCCCCTACTTTCTTGTACAAAATGTGTGTCTTGTGGCCTATTAAGAGAAAGCTGGATAAACATAACACAGCAAAAAATAGAAAATCATCACAAAGTAAAGTATAGCATAACTCTATGTTAGCCAAGCAGTTGTCAAATTCAGTTCCATGATACTTTGCAAATGTTGTAGGATCACAAGGCTCAGAAAACAAAGCTGAACCATTGTATTTGCATAAAAGAAAGACATTTTTTTTCCTGATTATTTACCTTCAGATAATAGGGTCAGCTTACACTTGTAAGCTTGTGCTTACAATATAGTAATTCTTGGAAAATGTTTTCTGGCTAATCTTCCCTAGAGTAGCAGCTTATCTTAAAAGAGATTTTCCTTTTTGGTAAACACAATATTGCATGGCATTCCTCTTTAGATGAATATTTATACTGCAGTATCTATACCTTTAAAAGCTAATCAAAGTTGAAGCAAACTAGTAACTTGAAATGAAAACTGTGAAGTAACAAATCTCTGGGCTGCAGACCAGACTTGGAAGATTTTTTTTTGAAAAACTGAAAAAAGGTAATGGCAGCCATTTCTATATCACCTGCCAAGAATTATTTTTTTACATATTTCTGGGAGCTCTTACCAAAAGCCCAGCTGGTTGAATCTGAGATATTTTCAGAAATAACCAGCTATTTGAAAGTAGATGTTTTTCAGGTTTAGTTTGTTTGTACGTTTACATATACATTTAGTCAAGGCCATGGTTTTCCCAGTTGCAATGTATGGCTGTGAAAGTTGGACCATAAGAAAGGCTAAGCACAAAAGAATTGAGGCCTTTGAACTATGGTGCTGGAGAAGACTCCCGCGAGTCCCCTGGACTGCAAGGTGATCAAACCAGTCAATCCTAGAAAAGATCAAGCGAGATCCTGAAGCTGAAACTCAAGTACTTTGGCCACCTAATGAGAAGGAAGGATTCACTGGAGAAGAGTCTAATGCTGGGAAAGATTGAGGACAATAGAAGAAAGGGACGAATGAGATGGCTGGATGGAGTCACTGAAGCAGTAGGTGTGAGCTTAAATGGACTCCAGAAGATGGTAGAGGGCAGGAAGGCCTGGAGGAACGTTGTCCATGGGGTCGTGATGGGTCAGACATGACTTCGCAACTAACAACAACATACATTGACGCATGATACTCTCAACATGGTTACAACCAAAGTGACATTCAGAATTCCAATGTAGACCAGATTACATTTCCAGAAATCCCAGGTGACCTGGACAGTAAATGAAAGATTGAAGAATGGCACCCTTGACTCTCTCCATCAGTCTGGAGACCAAGTTAATTGGCATTCCCCTTTCCTCCATTCTCTATCTCCATCTCTTTTTAGCAACATGAATGTGAAGATGGACTCAGAGTCTGTCTCACTTTTGTAATTGATGTGATTTGCTTTGGGAGATTAAAGTGTCTGAAAATAGAGAACAAAATCTACAATAAATTAATAATAAATAAAATAGTGGAAATTCTTTACATACACCAGGTAAGGAAACATTGGTTTAGAAACTATGATATATAAAAATGCCACTGCCACTTTCCAGATTTCATTAGGATACAAAATATGTCAATCATATGTTGCCTACCTTTTCCATAACCTGCAGGGTAAGAGAACTCTTAACTTGTCCTGCCTTCCAGCTCCTCAGTTATAACAGATTATGCTAATTTTTCAAAAGAATCAAATTATTCAGGCTCTTCACTGTTGGTAGTTTGAAATAATTTAATTGGTTTTAATGTATTAGAGGAGGAATTGCAAAGCTCTTTCAGCTAAACATTTGGTAAACTTTAATCCTGCCTTTAATTCTCCTTTCCCAAGAATAGCCAAACTTTTCATTTTTTCTGTCTCTGATCATGTCATCCTATTATAGAGTGATTACTATTAAGAAATATAATAAGGAAAATGACATACTGACACACTGGCTTCTCAATTATGGCTTTTCTGACTCTGTTCTCCACTGAATTTCACAGGGAAGGGGGAAGTTTGCAGTCCACTGCTTATGAGAGGAAGTCATCAGAAAAAAATCATTTTTCTTATTATGTGCTCATTTTTCCCTGAGTGAAGTTCTAACTTACCCTACTTAACCTTTTTTATATTGTTGTTCAGAAGCAAATGCATACAGAGGCCAACAAGAGTTATATGATTAAATTATAGTAGCCATTATTTAAAGCTTTTCTGAATATCTGTAGTGAGAATCTAGGAAGACCGCAATCAATCCAATAGGGAAAGTGTACTACTGTATTTCTTTTGGTGTATTCTGCCACAGCACTCTGTATTCACAGCTCTCCTGGATTCATCCTTCCAGAGCAGGACTGAAGAAAGAGCAACATTATTTTCTTTTGGGGGGGACTTGTGTTGTAGAAATTCTTCTAAAAGTTCATTTGCATGGTTGGATTCTCCAAAGGACATCACCTTATGCCTGTGTGGCGAACCTATGGCACGGGTGCTAGAGCTGGAACTCAGAGCTCTCTCTGTGGGCACACACGCCATTGCCCCAGTCCTAGGCCTTCAGCTGGGTTTTATAAAACCTTTTCGCTTTAGGCCTCTGCCATCATGTGCAAAAAAAAAAGGTTCAATCAATCAATTTCAACTTCTCGCCGGAAAAAAAAGATCTTGCAAAGTTGGAATTGATTGAACTTTTTAGTCCCACCCAGTCTGCCGTTACCATCGCAGCCACGCCCACCCAATGGGCCACGCCCACCCGGCACTCGACGATACATAAGTGGGTTTTGGGTTGCAGTTTGGGCACTCGGTCTCTAAAAGGTTCGCCATCACTGTCTTATGCTATTCATGTTGCAAAAGCAGATACTTTAGATAAAGCTCCAAATCTTGGGGGCTGCCCAGCTCACAGTGAAGTATACGGGAGAATTGAGGACAAATGTTAGTTCACAGCATAGGTACACAGTTGCACAGGGTGAAATAAAAAATATGGCATACACTTGACCATTGTATTACTTCAAAAATGAACAAAAGATGGCACACATATGCATACACCAAAGGCTACAGGATTAGTTTTTTAAAAATCAACATTATTATGTTTCAAAGAGAGATAAAGTACAAAATAACCAAAAGTAGGGAGAGGAACAAAATGGGAAAAGTTAGAAGCTAAAAAAGAGACGATTTTGTTATATAATTCTAATGCTATTTTGATTGTATATTTTTATATGGTATTTTTGTGGTTTTGTTTTAATTTCAAGTAGTAGGTTATTCTATTATATATTTTTATTTGTACTGAAGAAACCCAGAAGTTATTTTTTTCTCGTCACTTTTTAACTTTTTCCCCATTTTAGGAAGTGAAGGATTTATATAAATAATTTATATAAATATGAATTATTATTGGTAATTTTAGCAGTTATCCTGCTTTGGTGTATAATTCGATGTCTGATTGGGCAACTGTTCCCAGCAAAGTGCTTTCTAGATGTGTTAAGTGTTAACTTCACTAGCAGTGAATGATGTGACTTGTAGTCCAGTATATTTGAAGTTCTCCTGATTAAGGTGACTGTATTACTCTGTATTTTTATTTGGAAGTATGTAATAATTTGCCTGTTTTTGTTTTCCTCCATTCTCCTTTATTTTTGCTTCCATAAAAACTAATATGAACCTCTAATGCAAGGTAAAAGCAAAAGTATACAACAAAAGATAATTAGCATAAAACAATTGCTTATCACATTTGAATATATCCAAGATTTTTGAAAAGGATATAATATAAATTGGGTATGTGTTGCTTTTCTCTACACTACTAATTAATATATTTCATCATTGCACTTTGTGTCAACTATCAGAATATTTTTTGTATTTTTATTGTTTTCCTCTAACTCAGTGTTCCCCAACCTTTCTGGCTTTGCAGAATAGCAGGTGGGGAGAGGGGATGGTTCTGCACAAGCAGTGGGCCAGCATGCACATGCACCTAGCTCCATTTGCACAAGTGCGCTCGTCTGCCACTTCTGCAGCCCAGTTCCAAATGGCTGAAGGCCCGGTAGCGGGCCAGGGCCAGGGACCCCTGCTCTAATTGTCTCAATAATTGCTGCAAAGTAATTTATATTCACACAAACATACACATACACACATATTGTCTTTTCATCTGGGAGGTTAAGGCAACTGATACTAATAACAGAAATAATAAATTTAGCAATTAAAAATATTGCTTTCAGAATAATTAAGAATAAAGAAAAAAGTGTAAGGCTATTAGGCTGATTCAATAGGGAAAAAAATTAAAAATTTAAAAAATTGCAACCTGATTAAAGCAGCATAATAAATCTTAGTCATTGATGATGAAACCATGTCCAATATTTTCCATACTGAACTAAATAGTCAAAGATGCTGTTTTCCTAAATTTGTGATGGTAATAACAATACTGGGAATAAAATGTTTTTCTTTCCTCCTTCAACCGCTGTATATTATATTATATTTTATATTCCTTCATGGAATATAAAAAGCAATAGTGTGAGATAAGAGGTATGGCATTTCTTGTTATCATAGGTAGTAATTATGATCTTTCTATGAAAAGAATTTGAAAAACACATCCTATTCTTAAGAAAATTACTAATCCTCTCACCGCTCCAAACGTCAACATATCAGCTTTACTGTCACATTTCAATCCAGTCCAGGATTTCTTTCCATCGCTGTTGGCCTAAAGCCATTTTTCTTGAGTGTATTTCCAAGAAAGCAATTGACAAGCTTGGCACAGCTATTCCTGGAAATGTTCAATAGGTCATCTTCTGAAAAAGAGTGTTGACTGACAGATCAGAACAGATCTTGTTCCTCATTCCATCCAATACTTACAACCTCTGTCTAAATCTTCCTGATTTAGAGACATAATAATCTTAAACAACAGATAATCTGTAGCATATGGCCTGTGCAGAAGAGTATGCCTCAAATTCTCTGTTTTGGCAGCATAGCAGCAGCAACAACTTGCTTTGTTGTTGCCAACATACACTAAATTGCCTAAAGCTAAGATCATAAACACATCTAGTAAATAATTGATGTTTAAGTTCAGAATACAATAATGTAAATGGCTGTACTTAGCAAGGAAGGAAGGAAGGATGATCAAACTACAAGCACATACAGCCAATATCTTATGAGTACTTCCTCATAGCTATTATTTATTTATAATAGCTTTTTCCCACTATTGGCTCAAAGTCCTATCTACTGATCCTTGAGTTCATCACAAAATAGTCCTAGTGTAAAACTTGCTGCCCACATTGCAAATTGCTTTCTTATTTTGATCGCCTTTGTTGCTTCTATGTTGTGACTGAATGATGTTGTACTGATTTGGCAGTCTGCCACTCATTTGAGGCATGATATTGGTTTTCTCCATTGGCTTAGCTGCCATCTTCCATAAGTTCATCAATAGATCAATGGGAAAACCATCCATTTACTGCTGTGCATCACAGTAAGATCGGATGGGTTTGATTACAGGATTGTGCTTTTCTAGCCTGGTTTGTCAACCTTCCTCTCAAGGTGTCATGATTGACTCCCGCTTGCAATCAGACAACTATAATGGGAGGGGGGAGGAAAGGCATTGGAATGTAAGGAAAGTTTGGGAGGGAAATTTGGAGTGCAAGTGTGCTGACTGGAAGCCTGAGACTGACCCAACACCTCAAGGTCACCAGCTGGGGTATTCCGAGGCAGACAGATCGTTCCCAAAACAAAGAGTGTGCAAATGATTGGTGGACAATGGACAATGGGATGTCCAGGGAGAAAGGGAAAGTTTTCCTATGCTGTTTTCACATTAAATCGTTAGAACTTACTTTTCTTCTTCTGCAACCACATGGAATCTTCAGTAAAGTTATACTCTTGGTAAAAAAAAAAAAATGTCCCAGGAGTTTCTTTTGCTATCTCACCTAATGGGACAGTTGACACATGGCTATTTTGGGCATCTCCCATCTTTTAAAAAAAGGAAGTGAAATATATATGGGAAGATGCCAGAACTGGAATAGTCTAGAGATGTTGCAGATGGACACTATAAGATCTATAAAACTGGCTACTTTATGCAGAAATGGGTAACTGAAACTGAATAGCAGCTGAGTAATCAGGTATTTTTCTCTAGGGGAAGGGATTGAAACTGAGAAATGTAGGCACTGAGAAGTATAGAGAAACCAGCAAATAAGAACAAAAGTTCAACATACTTTTATGCACATTGTGGAAAAATGTGTTGTGAAAAACCTTTTGGCAGTACTATGAATGCTGCTGGAATAAGAGAAAAATGCCACTTTTATAGCTAATGATGCTGCCTAAAGCTTGCCAAGGAAGAAATAAGAACAAAGTGGTGGAGGTAAGGGGAAAAATTAGTGTTATTGTCGGAATAGGATTGTTCCACAGTAAACTGCAAGAGGAATCCATTTTTCAAGTAGCCCACAAATGTCCTCAATGCCATTGTCACATTGATAGTCAGAACTTCTCAGCCTTTTCTCCACTGACCAATCAGACGGTGTATAAAATAGCATCAAATCAATGCCATGGCCATCTCCTTGCTCTTAGGAATTCACTGTTGTTTTTTCAGAGAATAAAATTTAAAATCTGGCCACCTGCTGGGTGGGGCATTTTAAAAATAGTCTTTCTGTTCATGACCAAAAAAATGCTGAACCTCAGAGTAAAGATCAGAAACTATGAGGCAGGACAAGATGGGAACTCTCTGAATTCCCAGCTGCATTTTAATAATTTGTTCACAATGGAAGTTAATCATTTCAAAAACAATAGTATGAAAAGATAGGGGCAGGTCCTGAAACTAGAGTGGGGGGGTGGAGGGAAGACTTTTGCTAGAGTTCCCTGTCGCTTCACAGAAGAAATAAATTTCTTATGTAATTTCCACCTTAGCTTTTTCCATGTGGAATATATCTATCCCATCTTCTTTCAGTGACTCTCTGCTTCATTGAAACTGCAGCCTTACATATGTTTGTTTGGAAGTAAGTCCCTTTAAATGTGTAAATGTACATGGCATTGCTATAATGTGTGTGAACTGTACTGTCAAGCATTCAATTTATTTCATAAAAAAAATCTCCAGATAATAAATCTGTAATTAGTTATGTGATATCAAGTTGAGCTCTATTACTGCTGTCAAATGCTCATCATTTTAACATGTTTAGAAATAACTTCTAGTTCATCCAAGACATGTCTACATATTTCTATTTCCCTTAAAAAAAAATCTAGTGCATCATAAGCTTATCCTAGCTAAATATAGTCCACATGGATTAAATCAAGACCATCTTAGGCTAATTTTATACTTTTTAACACCCCTTCCCTCTCCTTTTCTTCATATCATGTTTGCTTTTTCAGCTGCTTGGCAATATTTTGATTCCTATGCAGATTTAGTCAGTCCTAGAAGAGATCAACCCCGACTGCTCTTTAGAAGGCCAGATCCTGAAGTTGAAACTCAAATTCTTTGGCCACCTAATGAGAAGGAAGCACTCACTGGAGAAGGGCCTAATGCTGGGAAAGATTGAGGGCAATAGAAGAAGGGCACGACAGAGAATGAGATGGCTGGATGGAGTCATTGAAGCAGTAGGTGTGAACTTAAACGGATTCCAGAAGATGGTAGAGGACAGGAAGACGTGGAGGAATGTTGTCCATGGGGTCGCAATGGGTCGGACACGACTTCGCAATTAACAACAATGCAGATTTAGGTTCTCTTCTTTCTTCAGATGCTTATTATATTGCTTTTGAATAGATGCAGTCTGGAGATTGTGATTTTTTTTTCATATTAGTGTGAGAGTGTTTTCAAATGTTTTTGCCTTGATCTAAATCTTAATGCACGTTATAGGAAGCAATTCAACTAAAGTATCCCTGTGTCTATATCATTACAGCTCCTCAGGCTGTTTCTACCCTACGTCTATGACTCTCTCCCTTGTATTACACAAAGACAATTCCTTGCAACTTTTGGAATATTTTCATTGTGAATAAACATCTGCTTCTTCCAATTTATCTATAAGCGGAAACTTTCTTGACTCCATTTCTCATAGTAGTTTATTTTCTTTCCTATTTTTTTTCTTTGGTTAGTTAGGTGTTCACTCTTCATGGAACCTCCTTGCATGTTTACTTCAATTGCTGGGATCAAAAGAGTAAACCCTTAATTTTCTTCTTTTCTTCTAATAGTCTAACACTGATGATGTTACCTAGTTTGGGTAATGAAACATCTATAAGAAAACAACCAAGCTCAGAGACTACTAAGACCCTCCCCTTAATGTTCTATCTACAAATAGTACTTCCTTGGGGTCCCTTGAGACACTGAAGAACTAAGTGATTGAACCTTTGGTGCACAGTGTCAAGGTAATTCTGATTTAGTAGCTGACTGGCAGAAGTGATATATAGAGAATGAGTCAGCAGAGTATTTCGGGTAGTATCCCTTTAAGAGACTGTATCTGAGGACAATAATAGTTGGAACATTCTTGCTCACTTCAACTGTTTGAATATAACTGACTATCTTGTATTCTGTATGCTCCTTGATTATTGTTGTTTCATATTGTATATTAAACCACAGTTCTTTTAACAAACCACTGTCAGATGTTTATGCTCCTGTGTTATCACAAGAATAAGAAAAAGGCTGCAATGATTTATATTTTAAACAACAGGTTATAGGCCCATAATGAATAAAAGCCCAGTGTGAAATAAAAACACAGAGTGAAGGAAAGCCAAGAGAAAACAAGTGAGAACTTGACCAGAGTCAAAGGAACTGGGCATTGTGGTTTTGAGTGTGGTTTGTAGTTATACAAGGTAGAAGTAAAAAAACGGCCTCTGTTGATGTTATGGGAGGAGGCTTTGTGGTATCCTGGCTGAATGAAATGAACTACCTCTCCTGGAGTTTAAAAATGGAAATGTATCTACGAAGAGAGGAGCTGTGGATAATAGTTACTAATCCTCCAACAGAACTGGATGAAGGGAACCAAAGAAAAAATGAGAAAGCATTAGCTAACATTATTCTGAGTTTGGAGGATAACCAACTGATAAATGTAAGAGGTCTCCAATCTGTAAAAGAGTGCTGGGAGGCTTTGTGCAGTGTGTATATAGGAGAGACTGCGGGCAGTAAAATAATGTTGACAAGGAGACTGTATAAAGCACAACTTATACAGGGAGAGAGCATGTCTAAGCATTTGCAGGACATGAGAAAAACATTCCTAGAATTAGAAGAAAGAGGAATGACCTTTTCTGAGGCACACAAAGTATACTTGATGCTCAGTTCATTGGACAATTCATGGGACATTCTAGTAACAAGTTTAGAATCCATGAATGAACAGGATTTAACCAAGAGATATTCAACTGGCGGTTACTTGAGGAAGAACAGAAACGGTTGGATAGGCACTGAGGAAAGGGAGGAGAAAATGCTCAAACCAGACCTATGATAGCAACATCAGAGAAAGAAAAAAGAAGAGCTGAGACCGTTTGCACTGTAAAACGTTGCTATGTGTATGGTTCTACAGAACATCTCCAAAGACGCTGTCCAGAGAGGAAAAATAGAGGTACAGCAAGACCAGGATATAAAACTACGCAACCAACTAAAGATGGATCGTTATTTACTCTGGCAGCAATGAAGAAAAACACGCGCAACAAGTGGCTACCAGACAGCGGGGCAAGCCAGCATGTTGCAGCAAACCCACATGCATTTATTGATTTAAGACCAACTAACCAGGATTTTGTTAGCCTCACTAATGGACAATGGTCAGCAGTAAAAGGGGAAGGAAATGTCTATGTACCTGAACTAGGGGTAACATTGAAAAAGGTGTTATGTGTTTAAAACAAGCTCCAGGATATGAAACAAAGCAACCTGGATATGTATACAAATTGAAGAAAGCCATCTATGGATTAAGCAGTCAGCTAGGAACTGGAATCAGTGCCTAGACACTGCTCTAAAGAAATTAGGATTTAAAAGCAGTAAAGCAGATCCCTGTTTATACACTGCGCTATATGAGGGTGCAGAACGCTTGCTGTTGGCCTATGTAGATGATATATATGTAATTACAAAACATCATTCATAGGCCCACTCTTTTACCAGACAACTGGAAAAGACGTTTAAATTAAAAAGCTTAGGAGAGATAAAGTACTACCTGAGTGTAGAGATACCAAAAACTAAAAAATGGAGGATTTATAATAAGCCAAACAAAAAAGATAAAACAGCTATTGGAGAAGCATGACATGCTTGAATGTAACAATGTATCTATTCCTATGATTTTAGGCTTCCAGAATAATGAGGAGATGAAAAATGACACAGAATATGATAAAGAGAAATATCAATCAGTGAACACGATAGTGAACACGGACTCATATAATCAGTGCAGTTAGCATTTTGAGTAGACACACGTCAGCACCAAAACAACACCAGGTAGGGATAAAAAGGGTATTACGATCTTTAAAAGGAACAATGGACCTAGGGTTATGGATAAGACCATCAAATAATCTATCGCTACAATGCTATGTAGACAGTGACTGGGCAAATGATATGAATGATAGAAAATCAAACACAGGTTTTGTAATATTACTTGCCGGCAATGTAATTGGATGGAAATCTGGAAAACAATCCTCAGTGGCACTTTCAACTGCAAGAAACTGAATTTATAGCATTGTCAGAGGCGTGTTCAGAATTAACTTGGTATGTACAACTAATAAAAGATGTAAAAATTGACAAAAAAGGGGCTATATCAGTATGGGAAGATAAAGTTGCATGTATTAGAATGGCAATAGGAGGACATGCTGGAAGCAGGAGTAAACCTATAGATATCAAATACTGCAGTGTAAGAGAGGCAGTAAAGAATAAACTAATAAAGTTAAAGCCTTAGCCCTCTGAAATTTTTTTGGCTGATATATTAACGAAGCCTTTGAGTTCAGACAAGCATCAAAATTGGGTAAAGGCTTTCGGACTAGCAGCCATTCAGCTCTAAATGGGAGGAGTGTCAAGGTAATCATGATTTAGTAGCTGATCAGTAGAAGTGATATATATGAGTCAGCAGAGTATTTGGGGGTAGTATCCCTTTAAGAGACTGTGTTTGAGAAGAATAGCAGTTGGAACCTGCTTGCTCACTTCAACTGTTTGAATATAACTATCTTGTATTCTGTATTGTTTTATATTATATATTAAACCACAGTTAACAAACCACTGTCAGGTGTTTATGCTCCTGTGTTATCACAAGAAGAAAATAAGAAAAAGTCTGCGATAATTTATATTTTAAACAACACATAGCCCTTCCGGTTTAATCTGAATATTATTATTATTATTATTATTATTATTTATGAGACTTATATACCGCTTTAAGTGCAAGCACTCTCACTAGTTTAGTTTATATTTTAACCCTATCCAATTGGATTAGTCTGGATAGCAGTTGCTTTTGGTCACAGATTTAGATGAAGTAGGAATTAGTCCCCATACTCACAGAAAAAAATAGACATATCATATTATTTTCCAATGGACTATGTCGTTGTTGATTTTACTGATATGCCTAAGAGTAAGAAATATGTAGCCCTGTTAGTTATAATCGATACCTATTCAGGGTGGATTGAGGCCTTTCCAACTGTAAATAAGAAAGCTATACAGGTTGCCAGAATATTTCTAAAAGAAATTATTCCTAGATTTGGTTACCCTTCTAGGATTTCATCAGATAATGGCCCTGAGTTTGTACAACAAATTAACAAGGCTTTAGCCCAGGCATTAGGAATTAAGTGGAGATTTCACTGTAGCTTTCACTCCCAATCGGCTGGAAGGGTGGAATGTGCTAATCGCACAATTAAAACCCTTATTACCAAATTTTGTTTGGAAACTCATCTCCATTGGCCAGATGTTTTGCCTATGATTTTGTATGCAATCAGACTGCCCCCCCCCGCACTAAATTACAACTTAGTCCTTATGAGCTCATGTTTGGCCGTCCCCCTTGTCTATTTAAACCTGACAGTCAGGGCTGGCCGGACTTGGTTCATAAGGGGGGAATAGACCAACAGAAATTGTTACATCAGTTACAGCTTCATAATTTAGCTGTTTCAAATTTGCGCCATTATATGATGGAACAACAACCCCCTCCAGTGGTCATGGCAACACATGGGGTCAAACCAGGAGATTTCCAGGGTGAAACACTGGAAATCAGACCCCTTGAGCCCAAGATGGAAAGGACCATGTACTGTTGTCATGTGTTCTCCTTTGGCAGTGAAAACCTTGGAGGGAAAGTCCTAGATCCACTGGAGTAGATTGAAAGCAGCTGCACTTGCTGATCCAGTAATTTACAAGGTGGAGAAAACTGACAAACCTTTGGTGTTGAAATTTACAAGAAATACACCCTGTCGAATCCTACCGGCAACGGGTTCTCAACACACGGTATGAACAATGAACCCTGCTGAGACACCCTGGAAGCTGTCTCTCTACGCACGGTGGAAGATATGAGGATTCTACAGCTCGTAATATCTGTTAGTTATTTAATATGGGGAACATACCCACGCAAAGAAAGAACAAAAACACAGGGGAACCAGGGTTGTCAAAACTGCATCAAGATTACAAAACAAGGAAGCCAGATAACTAAGATTTTGATTTATTATACAATGAAACCAGAAGGGTGCCAAGATAGTTCCCCTAGCTCCTGTACATACAATAGAACTACATATAAAGTTTGTAGAAAAGGGGTTTAAGATCAGTGTTATAACCCGAAGTCTGATCCTGACAGCTGGGCCTTGTAGATCCAAACACATAAAACAAGAAGTAGCTCTAGGGACCAGACACTATTAGGGATCTCCCAATGGAAATTCAACCCACACTCCAGTTTTAGCGTCACCTTTGATGTTTGTAAAGCAGCTAATTATTGGGCTGCAATATATGGTTGTGGAGGGATCGGTTATATCCACAGCTATATCCCAAACCATAAGTACTTGTGCCCACCAG
The DNA here is from genome assembly GCF_016545835.1 of Crotalus tigris. NCBI lineage: Eukaryota > Metazoa > Chordata > Lepidosauria > Squamata > Viperidae > Crotalus > Crotalus tigris. The sequence continues at coordinate 609,434 of NW_024097319.1, read as the reverse complement.
ATGGATGTGCAGTCTCCATGATCAAATGTAAGTGGTGGTCATCTATTAAGTGGCATACCCAAGGCCCGAAGGAGATGGAACACATCTTGTTTGAAAAGAATACAAAAGCAGACTCCTGTGGAAGGACAACTGTAATTTGGTGACTCTCACAGTCAAGAATGGCAGTTGGTTCCTAGAACAAAATAGATGGGAAAGAAAAAACTGGATGTTTGGGATAGGAATAGATGCCAACAGCTACAACCCAATATCAGAGGTAGAAATCAAAATTATAACTGCGACCAAAAGATCAGAACAAAAATCATTATTCTGGTCATATTATGAGGAAATGGAGAAAACAAATATACCTGAAATACCTAGACAGGTAGTCAATACCTTTATTAAGTTAGCTGAAGATATTGTCCATACTTTAGGCGTGTCTAACTGTTTTGTGTGTGGTGGAACAAATATGGGAGAAAAATGGCCATGGGAGGCACAAGAGTTAAATTATACCACGGTACTAGAAATGTCTGAGAATAATAGTTTAACTATACAAGCGGGAAAGATGGTGATTGGACTCTCACTTCTAACTTGGTAGGACATGTATGTTACTCAAGGAACAAAACAAAATCTTGTGTAGCAATAGGTGACCTCCTATGCACAGGGACTTGGGAAAACAGTAAACGGTGGTCTGGAACCAACAAAACCACTACTATGGATCGTTATTCCCTTATTAACGTATCTGGGATGCCATATCTAAAAGACCCCACAAATATCAGTCTCCTTTGGCTAACTCCAGATGAAATATACTGGATTTGCGGAAAAATGGCATATGGACAACTACCTAAGAACTGGTGTGGATCTTGTGTATTGGGAATAATTTGACCAGGATTTTTCCTGTTACCATTAAAAACTAAGCAAATTCTTGGAGTTCCCATCTTTGATGAAGTTGGCAATATAAGACAAAGAAGGGAACCAAGTACATACACCCAATGTGCAGGAGTCACTTGGCAAAAATATGAATGGCCACCTTGCCGCATTATCCTAGTTTATGGCCCGGCTACTTGGGCTGAGGATGGAATGTATGGATACCGTACCCCTATTTATATGCTCAACAGGCTCATTAGGTTACAAGTGGTGGTACAGTTAATCACTAATGAGACTGTGAAGGGACTAACTGAATTGGCCAAAGAAAATGTGAAATCAAGGACATATATTATGCAAAATAGGTTAGCCTTGGACTATCTGTTGGCCAAAGGAGGGGTATGTGGGAAATTCAACCTAACAAGCTGTTGTATCGAAGTAGATGAAAGTGGAAAAGTATTGAAGGACATAACAGACAGAATGGTCAAACTAGCTCATGTTCCGGTGCAAACCTGGAAAGGATTTAATCTGGAAGACATATTTGCAGGATGGTGGCCAAAGTTACCAGGCCTACAAACCATCATAATTATAGCAGTATTGCTAATTCTAGGATGTATTTTGATTCCCTGCTTACTCCCTTGTGTTATAATAATGATTCGAAGAATCTCAGAATGTACAGCCCAATTAACTGCAAAACATGAAACAATGTTAGCTTTATGGGAATACAAAATGGTGCCCACTAAAGATCCTGATCAGAGGTAGAATGATGGAAGTTTAAGCAAGAAAACTTTCAAAGGGGGGAATAAGGTAGAATAATATAGAATAATGTAAAATAATAATAATGATGATGAAAAATCATTAAAACAATGATGTGTCTGCATAATTACTGGAATAAAGCTGTGTTAGCAATCTGTGACTAACCAAATGCGCATTGCACTTGGAAACAATGTATGTAGCATAACCGACCATTGTCTGCCTGTGAGAAACTAACCTAAAGAACTACAATGTGTATCACTAATGTGTGTCCCTTTGTTCCTGAGAAAAGAAATGTATAAAACTGTAGTTTGAACCCTCCCTCAGTGTTCAGAATTGCTTGTCTTCACTGCTTCTGAACCTTGCGCAATAAATCTCTCTGCTAAACCCTTTGGAATTTGTAAAAGTCTCTTTTGTTTTCTACAAGAATTCTGTTGTCCCATTCGCTCTTTTTTCTTACTGATAAAATTATAGTTGTGCATTTCCTGGGAAAGGCATCATTACCACCTTTTACATCAAAATTTACTCTTGAAACTTATTTGGTGGACATGTAAGGAAGCACAGGTGTACTGGCATATGGTTTGGGAATGGGTGACAGAAATGATTAAGTTAAACATCCAGTACAAACCTGAGACATTGTTGTTAGGAATCCTTGAAAAAAATGTTAGTAAAGAGGATACGTATTTATTTATTCATGTGGTTACAGCGGCAAGGATATTATTTGCTCAAAACTGGAAAGCTATGGCTGTACCTAGTGGGGAAATTTTAATTCAGAAAATTATGTATTGCGCAGAATTAGACAGGTTAACTAAAAGATTAAAAAATCAGGATGAAACAGTTTTTTACCAAATACGGAATAAATTCTATAGATGGTGGGGAAAAAACAAAAACAGGGAAGTTATTGTAATGAGATAAGTTAAGACTGAAATTAGAAGGATGTTATTGCAAAGAATTTTATCTGTAATTAATGTCAATATGAACTGAGATGTTTGTCAAATGCTGATTTACCACGTTCAATGTTTTTAATTATTTTCTTTTTTTCTTTTTTGTTATTCAATAAACTCTTTAAAAAAAATTTACACTTGAAACTGACAGTCTAATAAAGAATAAAACACACATTTCCAGCATAAATGAATGCTGTTGACACTACCAGTCTCAGAAATAGACATTACAAAAACTGCTTTTGACCAATGGACAAAACAAAAATCAAGTTATTCAGAATGGTATCAATATGCCATTTAACAGTTAATGTTAAAAACAGCAGCGATGCTTTCATTATTCTAAGCAGTCACATAGAATACTAATTTAAAATTATTCGTTCATTTAACTGCCTCTTTATTAACATTGAATTTTAAACCATGCTGAGCTAAAAATAATTCTGTAAAGCAATCTTCTTCTCCAACCTGGTGCCTTCTAAATATACTGGAATTTCTTCTGTATTGCCATATCTTATATCTCAGCATCAGTTGATATTTAACTGCCAATATTAAAATAACAAATTAGTTCAGAAATTGCCCTATCAAGGGTTTATCAGCATCTTCCTTTGGTTTTTGCAGCTGCTGTCTCAGATTTCAATCTTCAGTACATGCAGCGCCCCAAGAAACACTGACGCACATAGTGCACCAAAATATTCACACCATGCCCTGCTGTTCTAAGAATATAAACAAGGGAGAACAGATGCTTGACTTTACCAGCTCAGTTCTTCCCCATTATGTGCAGTGACATTTCAACAAAACAGCAATGAGGAAATTAAAAACTAATGCTAATTTTAGAGAAGTCTTCTCTTATTTTTTTTCTGCTCCTGTATACTTGATCTACACTTTGCATGGCAGCAATAACATTTGCATGATCTTCCCATCTGCACAACACAGAAACCACAAGCTTTGGTAGCACCCAGAGGAAGTGGTCCACTGTCTAACCTGAACTTCTTTCATTTCCCCAATAATGTAAGGTCACATAGCATTATATTTTGAATCATTCTGGAACATTATATGGAAAAGTTACATTTAATTCTTATCATTCAGTGCAAGATTTTGAAAAGGCTTCATGTGGATCCTAGGAAAAAGTACACTGGCATGGATACTTTGTGTTTTCTTGCACACCATAAGGATCCCCATAGTGATAGAGTTGTATAGAATCCTAAATAAGATGTTGGTTTTGGTTGATTCTTTTGATTATGAATGATTGCTAAGAATTCTACATTAGGGAGAATGTAAAACGAACACTAGAAAAATCTATAGGCATTAGCTAAGCAATCAGTCCAAATAAAATGTGTTCTTATAAATAATCAGCAAGTTAACATTGAAATGGAACATACCATAGCATGCTTTATAAACTGCAAGTACTTTGGCAAATGTCATTATGATAAACATGCCATGTTTAATGGAATCTAGTCATCGCCATTATAGATACAGATGATGTAGTCAATATTTGCTCAGTAACTTGCCAACTGAAATTATTTCTTTAAATGAATTGCATTAAAATCCACTTCGAAGAAAAAACACCATAAATTGACACATTTATACAATGGTATCATTCCAGTCTATCAATTCAATGTATTTTGAGCCTGCATAGTACATTATAATGTTTATTACAATCCAATACTTTTATAAAAAGCTTAATGTCCCATAATTTAATCTGCAAGTATATATTATTTTACAGATAATTATCGTGCAGATTCTAAAATGTTTTTCCTTGTTTTGTATGCTGCCCAGTCCACAGTTCAAAAAAATTTGAATAGCCCTCTACCTCTGTTGTTGTACTTGAATGTTTTGAAGGAGCTCAGTCCTTTAAAGATCTTTTTGCTCGTAGTCACTCATGTCTTTGTGACCTCTTATCCAGACTACTACAAAGTGTTCTGCATGGGGTTTGTCCCTGAAAAGCATTCAGAAGTTTCAACTGGTGCACAGGTAGTAAAGGATATTGGGTATTCAACACATGTGATTCAAGGTGCTGGTTATCATCTTTAAAGCCCTTCATATCTTGAGGCTGGGTTACCTAAGGGACCATCTTCTCCCAGTTTTTTTACCTTTCAATTTAATCAGGCAGGTTGCAAGTCCTGTCAGCCAAGGAATATCAATTGGCAGAAGCCAGAAGATGTGCCTTCTCTGCCCTAGTCCTTGCCCTCTGAAATATTCACCTTCCAGGTATCAGGAGGACCCCAACTCTTTTGGCCTTTTGCAAGGCTGTGAAGACTCAGTTGTGTGCCCGAGTCCCATTTAATATCTATAGTAATAGTGTTATTTGGTGCCATATATATTTTCTACTGTTTTGCTTTAAATTATTTTTATATTTAAGATGCATGCCACCCAGAATCACTGGTTGAGATGGGCTGCCATAGAAATCAAATAAATAAATAAATTTGTATCCTGTACTCCAGATTTTCCAAAGCATTTTTTTGTAATGTGCTCGATGAGTACCTTCACCTTCCCTTCCTTCAGCTTTCCATCACTCCTTCCTGGGGAACAAAGGGGAGAACTAAAAATGGCAGCTGCCTTAACATCCTCTCCCAATTTTATCCAGTCTGCTTCCTGCAGTGAAAAAAATAAAATTAAGAATCAATGAAGCAACTAAAGAGGAATAGGCCCCTCTTTTGGGATTGAGGCAAAGTCACATGCCTGGCAGTTAAAAATCTATGATGGAGAGTAGAAGTAATATGCTGCAGTACTTTGCTTTAGAAGGGGGTGGGAACTTTGGACTCAGAATGAAGAGGTGTTCATAGAGTGAAGAGCTGCCTACTGTACAGCTACAGAGAGGGCAGAGAAAAGCTACCATTACAGGTAGTTCTCAACTTATGATCACGATTAAGCCTAAAATTTCTATTGTTAAGTGAGACATTTGTTAAGTGAATTTTGCCCCATTTTACGACCTTGTCACAGCTGATAAGTGAATCACTGCAGTTGATAAGTTGGTAACATGGTTGTTAAATGAATCTGGCTTCCCCATTGATTTTGTTGTCAAAAGATTGCAAAAGGTGATCACATGACCTTGAGAAACAGCAACAGTCATAAGCATGAACCAGTTGCCAACCATTTAAATTTTGATCACATGACCATAGGGATGCTACAAAGGTTTTAAGTGCAAAAAATGGTGATAAGTCACTTTCTTTTAGTGCTGTTATAATAACTTTGAACAGTCACTAAATGAACTGTTGTAATTTGAAGACTATCTATATACTATGTTTGTTCTGGAATAGTAGTTCAGTGTAAGAAGCAAATCACAAGTTTAAGAATGTATGGAGCACATATGGATTTGCTAACCTCAAAAAGGGCCTGAAAAGGCCTGTCATTTACAGGAATCCGCACCTGAATCACTTCTTCAGAGGGAGATGAGGAAGGCAGGAAGAACAAATAATGGTGTAATGAGGAGATCTGTTTTTGAATTAAATAATTTATCGTTGGAACTACTTTGTATTAACCTATTAGTGAGCCATATATGGGTGAAGAACTCATATTGTTTTGCAATAAAATGATGTAAAAAGAATGATGAAATATTGCATATTCACTCCAGAGAATGGGCAGAGAAGGAAAAGCTGCAATTGTTATTTCTATAACTCTCATCTGCAAGGCCTCCACAAGTCCTGCTCTGCTGCCTCATCATGGTGAGTAGGTGGGATTTTTTAGAAGGGATGAGCCACAAATGTTAGAGATGATGCCAAGGATATATAGTTCTAAAATGGTCACTCAAGGCATGAAGATTAACTCCGGTGCTTAATAAAGCAAGCTGCCACCTGCATCAGGTAGGTAGATGATGTGCACGACAGCAATATTCCAATACTTGAAGAGCTGCTGCAGGGAAGAGGACATCAATTTATTCTCCATGGCATCTGAAGGGAGGACAGGAAGCAATAGGAGAAAGTTCGTCTGGGGGAGATCCATAATGGAAAATGTACAAGCAAAATTTTAAACACAGATTAAAATAGTTTTGTACAAAGGAAAAAAGTACTTAAAATGACTGAATGATTCAAACTTATCCTTGAATGTGGCAGAACTGATTGTTAAGAGTTTCATTTACTAATTTAAAAGATTAAATAAGTGGGTTCCCCCCCCAGAAATCACTACAAGGCCAGGTTAGGTAATCAAAATCAGAAAATATCATACCACTGTTCAAATGAAGTTTGTCAAACCTCAAAATAACATTAAAGCAAATAAGATTAGCATAAAGATTACTCTAATTTGAAGGCAAACTTACTGAACTCTTAATTCTAATTTCCTTTTCTTACTATGCAAGAGGAGTATGGCACCAGAGCATTTTAAAGTTTCCTTTTGTCTTTTTTGGCCTGACTATTGCAACTCTTTCCTTGGTGATAATGCTAGCTTTCTGGAGAAACAGATTCAAAACAGAGTTTTGAGGCATTGGAAGGGAACTGGGTTTCACATCCCACTGTATTCTAAATAAATAAACATCTTTTCTAAATTATTAGGCCATACAATCAAAGGGAGAATGAAATGAGACATTTTACAATCTACCAAAATATGACAAATCTTAGAAACAGGTAAGAGTGGGATGGTGAGAGTCAGGGTAGTAGTGGACAATTAAAATGTATACAAATTCTGATAAGAATCTTTAAGAAGGCAGAGGACAAGGGATCAACTTCCTAGAGAAAAAAATCTACTTGATTAGAGAATCCTTGGGTGGTAAGTGATTTAAAGAGGAATGAAAGCTGACAGCAATCAAATAAGAACACTGGCTTTTAGGAATATCTGCAAAATTCAATCCAGTAAGTAGAAAACACTTGGCAATATTATTGAATCACAAATGAACATATCCAGAGGAAAATGACACAAATAGGTTGGAAAAAGTATGCTTTTCATCACTACTTGCTTTTAAATTAGAAATTTGGGGAGATTTTTTGACACATGCAAAGATAGGCAAACTTAGATCCATTAACTTCAGGAAATGCAGAGAACGCTTTGTCTAAGATGAAGCTGCAGGCAAAAGCATACATCAGTATTATTAATCTTTTTATACTAAAATATAGAATATGACCACTCCAGTGCACACCATCAAGAATTAAGATCAGATCCAATCCATGACTTAAGTTAACTTACACAATAAGTAATCAGAGTTCATATAACAAAATGCAGCTTTTTTGGACTGTTCTTTTTTATGGTTGTAATAATACACAATATGCAAGCTTTAAAAATAAACAGGACATTGTAACATTCCTAGATACTAACATTAAAAAAGCAGTACCTGCTCTGTTTCCTTGTATCTCTACTAGTGAGACTATTATCCTTGGTAGCTTTCAGTGATGACAGCCCTTTCCTTATGATTTGCTACTGGATCAACTTATTGCTATTAATAAAGGTAATTAATGTCAAGAGGAGAGTGCTTTGGTATTGTGGAAGGCTTGCACAGCTTTGGTACAGTTGTCAACACTAATTTCTCATCCACACGATAGGATCTCATGCAATACCAAAACCTCCTCCACAGTATCTGATCTTAAACGTGGCTTTGCCATATGAAGGCATGGCATTTGGAGACTCCATAGAGGAAAAGGTTACCAACACTGATCATGATGGCAATATACCTGCTGCAACAATCAACATTCGCATGTTAAAGCCAATTGGTAGGCAATGTGAGTGAGAATACTGGGTAGTTGCTAAAGTCATGCCAAGATGTAGACTTTCCATAATTTCTGAGTGAGCACTGTGGAGACAGAATATGGAATGGGCCTTTGGTTCGATTCAATCCAGTTTAGAAGCTCATTGAAGCAGTTGCTGGATTACTGAAGAATCTACTTCTCCAAATTTCAAACCAGTGCACAGACTCTCCGTAGTAGCTTTATTCCCTAAACGCTGCCTCCATAAAATGAAGGCACTTACAATCTGTGATTGGATATTGTATGGGTGGTTGACTTTACAACAGTAAATGTCTTTTTGGCTCAAGCCAAGAGATAATACAATGCACTCCCATTCAGGTCCAAGTCTCTGAGCAAGTTTACTAATCTGTTGATCGGATGGCAGTTTCTTCAAAATCTGTTGTGGAAATCTGAGTAGCTGGTCATCTAAAACAAAGAAAGGGAAAAGCTCAGATACATTCTTCTGAAAAATGCAGCATATTTTAATGCTTACCTAAAGCATTAGTTTAAGAAACAAAATGTAGATCAGACCTTTATACCAATATAGACGTGTGTCTAATCACACTTGGCCAAATAAAGTATTCAATATAATCATATTTATTATTTAGCATATGATAAGAACCTGGCAGAAGAGAAGTAAGCATATACATACAATCCACATAATTATATACAAAACTTCTATGGGAGTATGGCAGTGGCCTCATAACTGGAGGTCCAATTTAGTTATCCAGGTGACTGCCTCTGGCGTTACTTTGTGAAGATCTTCTAGAGAACCAGAAAACGCAAGTCGCAGGCAATCTTGCACAATATGTTTAATTGTTTGCATATCAGGACCAAAATCTCAACAAGGGGAATATTTCCACCCTCATGCATACAGGGCAGAGGCACTTCTTCTATATCATACCTAATTCTGTTCAATTTCATCCAGACAGAGCGAGGCAGGAAGTTTTTAAGAAGAGACTGGACAGCCATTTGTCCGAAATGGTATAGGGCAGTGGTGGCGAACCTATGGCACGAGTGCCAAAGGCGGCACTTGGAGGCTTCTCTGTGGGCACACGTGCCGTTACCCCAGCCTCGCCTCCCCCGTGACCCCCTCCTCTCCAGCAGCCCCCCTGAAGGAGAGTCGCCCCTGAGCGTGGCTCATGCGGAGCGCAACCAAGGACATGGCAGCCAAGCAGCGTAGACAAGACTCTGCCCTCACACTGCATCGTGCAAAGTTGATGCTGCAGGACGTGGGCAGAGGGCGTGACTGCCATAGTGCTGCTGGGCTGCCTGGGCAATCTGTGGCGGGCCCTGGAGGCGGTGAGTGGCCCTGCTGGCAGGCAGGGTGGTGGATGGGGGGGGGGCAGAATGGGAGCAGGGCAGGGCCAGTTTTTGGGCACTCGGTCTCTAAAAGGTTCGCCATCACTGGTATAGGGTTTTCTGCCTGAGCAGGGGGTTAGACTAGATGACCTCTAAGGTCCCTTCAAACTATAACAACAACAACAACAACAACTTCTGGGAAACCACCAACCTAAAAGGAAAAAGTCAAAACCACATGGTTTTGATTCAATATAATGAAATAGGATAGCAAAAGTTCTAAATAATTTCAATTAAGTAATAAAAAGGTTAAAAACTCTTTATATCTGTACTTTAAAAGCCAGAACTGGTTAGACGCCCAAATTGAATTTGACAAGTTATTTCCCATCACATGCATTCTAAAATAGCAATTGTGTCAATATACAGTGGGGGTCCCCAACCCCTGGGCCGTGACCTGTTAACGGCAGACAAGTGTGTGAAGCTTCATTTGTTAAGGTGCGAGATTTAGATTGCATGAACAAAACCATTCGCCCCCCCCGCCCACTGCAAAAAGCGCTGAAGCAGCTGTCACCAGTCCACAGAACCAAAAAGATTGGGGATCCCTACTGTATAGGATGGCTTATCAAATTTGACACTCATTTTCTGCTTTGTGGTTTGAGTGATATAGAATTGCTTCAAGGCAGGATAAGCAATGGGGTGCTACTGTAGATAAATTGGATTAACTTAATTAGCATAGTCACATATTATGGGAAGAGTTATTGAAAATAACTGGAAAGCCAAAAGCAGCCTGCCTCTAGTATTTTACAAAGTTATTAAGCATCCAGAAAACTTCCAAGGGAAGTACGTTGAACTGAAGATGGTTCTTTGAAAGCAGAGCCAACAAACACAGCAAAGACCAAGAAACCAGTAAGCAGAATAGTTCCTTGGAACCTCTCTGGATAAGGAGAGGATGGGAGATTATCCACATGCCCGCATATCCTGGACAGGTGTCCTTGCAGGACAGTGATTTTCCACATGTTTCGGTGCTGGGAGATATTCGCCATTTTGCTTGCAACCCTGGAGACTATTAAAAGCCAGTAAGTTTGCAAACCTTACTTTCTTATCACTTGATTAAGTACCTCTAACCCAGTGGTTCTCAACCTGTGGGTCGGGACCCCATTTGGGGTCGAACGACCATTTCAGGGGGGTCGCCAAACAACGCAGTCCGCCATTTTCCCCCCCTTTTCCTTAGCTGTGCTACTTCCTTTTATTCTATTGGCTTTTGAAAGCCAATAGAATAGACTCTCTTGAATAGAGTCTAATTCTATTGGCTTTCAAAAGCCAATAGGAATTGTCCAGGCTGTCTCTGCCCTGCTGAGCCCGCCAAAAGTCCCATTCTGCAAATGGTGCTGCACCAGTTGAGTAGTCCTCGACTTACGACCGGTTGAGTAGTCCTTGACTTACGACAAGTTGGGGGTCGCGGCATTAAAAAGGTTGAGAACCACTGCTCTAACCTTTTCTTTTAAAAATTTGAAAACACCAAGTAAACTTGGCTTTAATCCTAAAGGAAACAAACTTTTAATCATAAGCTTAAGAATTTAAAGAATCCAGAATAAACAGCAAAAAACTAAATAAGATTCTGATCTTAGAAAGTTATAAACAGACTAGAAGTCCAAGTAAAATTGGAATATTGAAACTTATTATAAAAAATTGTATAGTTCTCAACTTACAATCACAACTGAGTTCAAAATAGCTCTTGCTAAGCAAGATGCTTGTTAAATGAATTTTAAGCGAGATATTTGTTTAATGAGTTTTGCCCCATGTTAGGACCTTTCTTGCCACGTTAAGTAAATCACTGCAGTTATTGTTAGTAACATATTGTTAGTTGTTAAATGAATCTGGATTCCCCATTGACTTTGCTTGTCATAAAAGGTGACCACATGGCCCCAGGACACTGCAACCATAATACATAAGAATCAGTTGCCAAGCATACAAATTTTGATCACATGACCATGGGGATGCTACAATTGTTGTAAGTGTGAGAAATGGTCATAAGTCCCTTTTTTCAGTACCGTTGTAACTTTGAACAGTCACTAAATGAACTGTATTAAGTCAAGGACTAGCTGTGATTATAAAGAACACCTTTTGATGGAAAATAGATTCTGCTCTGGTTTTTACAAGATATAACAAAGATAAGCAATTTCATGACACGGACACTAGAGGGGACAAAGGCTTTTAGGAAGAGGAAAGAACTCAAGTCTGTAAAATATTGCAAAACAGTGTAACAATGAAAATATTGAAGGAGACTTTTGAAGAATGGAATAAGAAAATAGTAGCTGCAACATCAATAACATCAATAATGATGTCTGCTTCCATGAATAGACTACGTCCAAAAGATAGCGATAGCATGTAGACTTATATACCCATTCGCAGTGCTTTACAGTCCTCTCTAAGTGGTTTACAGAGTCAGCATGTTGCCCCCAACAATCTGGGTCCTCATTTTACCGACCTTGAAAGGATGGAAGGCTGAGTCAACCTTGAACCGGTGTGAATCAAATTGCCAAACTGCAGGCAGCCGGCAGCCAGCAGAAGTAGCCTGCTGTACTGCATTTTAACCACTGTGTCACCACGGCTCATAAAGATGTTATGAAAGAAATGACAGATGTAGAAGAATTTTTATTTGACAATACTGTATAGAGATATCAAAGTAGATTTACAATTCACAAGCCAAGAGAATGAATTAGAAAAAGGATGTTTCACTGGATTTACAAAAGAAACTAGCTGAGGTTTTAAAAATTAAAAGAGAAATGCAAATGACAAACCAAAACAGTGACCTCAATAATTTTGTCCTATTGGATCTATAAGAGACTTGTGAAAACCTTGAAGAACTCTGTGCAATGGGGCAAAGAAGAAATGAAGAGAAATCAAATCCCATAACATTTAAATGAGCTAAAGATTGAGTCTGTTGGAAGTGAGACAGAGGAATATAAAGATCGTTTATTTCAGAGTTTCCCAACTTTTCTGGCTTTGCAGACCAGCAGGAAGAGGGAGAGGATATGGTTTCCCTCTTGCCACCACTTCTGTGGCGGCCCGGTTCAAATGGCTGAAGGCTGGGTAGAGGGCCGCAGCCTGGGGGTTGGGGATCCCTGTTTTTTTTGGTTAATGTTAAAACAAGATATGTTATTATTTCTGCCAACCCTTTATAGACTTTCTGCTGACACCAGGACTGAAAAAAATGTTTCATGGTTTTGCTTATAGATAATAAATGGTATATGGGATGAAGTAATAAATGTTTGTAACCCTAGAGGGAGTGAAGAGTCACTAAATGTGTTTATACTTTTTGTGATGAAGGTCAGAGTTTATTCTTTAGTATATTCTTTATTTACTTATTTACTTACTTTACTGTATTCATACTTGTTTCTTCTTTTTTCTTCTTCCTATTCTCTTTTATTTTTTAAAGTTTAGTTTGTATTAAATTTTACCATTGTAATCAAAATTCTTAAAAAGAAAGTTATTAAGCATCCCCCAAGTATTCATTCATCTTTTTCTTTATGGAATTGAGTAACCATTGTTACTCTGTAAAGCAGTGTTTCTCAACCTTGGCAATTTTAAGGCATGTGGACTTCAACTCCCAGAATTCCACAGCCAACAATGCTGGCTGTGGAATTCTGGGAGTTGAAGTCCACATGCCTTAAAACTGTCAAAGTTGAGAAACACTGCTGTAAAGTATTTCAAACAGCATAATACATATCTTTCTCATAATGTTAGCAAAATGTTTCTACACAAAACCTACCCACAGCAGCAATGATCAAGTTATGACTCCTTAGACCAGTGGTTCTCAATCTTCCTAATGCCGCGACCCTTTAATACAGTTTCTCATGTTGGGGGGTATCAAAAACGTGAACCAAAAAAAGAGGAAAAAATGGGAAAGTATAGGTAGTCCTCGACTTACAACAATTTGCTTACTGACTGTTTGAAGTTAAAACAGCACTGAAAAAGCAAATTATGATCATTTTTCACACTTATGATTGTTGCAGCACCCCCAGGGTCATGTGATTTACATTCGGATGCTTGATAACTGATTCATACTTACGATGTTCAGTGTCCCAGGGTCACATGATTAATGGCCAGGGGGCGTGGCCAGCTGATCACTCAGGTTGCAGAGTGCCTGTGTGTGTGGGGGGGGGAATCTGTAGGTCTCTGGGATGGGACTGGGGTGGGTGCCTGCCTTCCTTCCCTCCCTTTTCTCCCCTTGTCCCTTCCTTCTTTCTTTTCTTCTTTTCCTTCACCTCCCTCTTAGTCTCTTCCTCCTTCCCTCCCTCTCCCATTGTCCTTTCCTTCTTTCCTTCCTTTCACCTCCTTCTTAGTCTCTTCCTCCTTCCCTCCCTGTCTCCCATTGTCCCTTCTTTCCTTCCTTTCCTTCACCTCAGTCCCTTCCTTCCCTCCCTCCCTCTTTGTCCCTTCCTTCCATTGTTCCTTCCTTCCTTCCCTCTCTCATTGTCCCTACTTTCCTCCCTCTTTGTCCCTTCCTTCCTCCCCCCCTCCGTGCCCAGGAAGGGACAAGGGGAGGGGGACAGGCTGCCAAAGGCAGAGGAGTGCTCCACCCAGCTCACTTGCTCAGCATCGCCAGAAAACATGCCGCTTGCTAAGTTAGCAGAAGCCCCAGGATCAGCGCTGGGCTACAGCTGATTCGCGCTTCTGCTAAATTAGCAAGCAACATGTTTTCTAGCAAAGCTCGAGCAAGTTTGTGGGACAGGAGCCAAGGAGAGCTGCTACAGCTGATCTGCTTTTTGGCTGCTCTGCAGAAGCGCGGATCAGCTGTAGAGGTTCGCCCCGATCCTGGACAAGAGGGAAGGAAGGAAGGACAGAAGGGACAAGGGGAAGGAGGAAGGGAAGGAGGGACAAAGAGGGAGGCGAAGGAAAGGAAGGAAGGAAGGAAGGGACAAGGAGAGAGAGGGAGGGAAGGAGGGACAAAGAGGGAGGCAAAGGAAAGGAAGGAAAGAAGGAAGGAAGGGACAATGGGAGAGGGAAGGAAGGAGGAAGAGACCAAGAGGGAGGGAAGAAAAGGAAGTTCCAGCCAGCAGAGGCTTGGCAACCCGGCTGCCGAGAAACAGAAGAGCACAAAGCCAAGGAGAAGAAGGTGGCGGTTTCCTCCCAAAGGGGGCTCCTTTTCTCCACCCCTTCCCTGGGTTTGTGGGGAATTTCTCGTCACCAACGCTACCAGGTGCTCTTTGAGCCTGCCGCGAGCTTTCTCGCCCCCTTTGCTTCTCCCCCCCTGCTTTCATGAGGATTATGGCGCCCTTGGGAAGCCGATTGTGCTTTGAAGCTTAGGAGAGGAGGAGAAGTCTCTTCCTCCTTCCCTCCCTGTCAAACCCCGGCGGGCTCGACATGAATGGGCGGAGGAGTCGAGGATGGGCAGGGTGGCAAAGGAGACCGGCAGCCGTCGCCAGACCTCCCAGCTGACAAGCACAAGTTTGTCAGTACAATCTCCTTCTCAGTACAAGAAACCAAATTAAATTTTTCTAGTACCCTCTTAAACACATCCAACAAAGCCTATCACTTCTCTGTACACCTCTGTTAAACTCTTCTTATTGTTAAGAACTTCTTAAACATTCAACCAGGCCTTGATTTTTTTTTCTGTATGGCTCTATTTCAGGTATCTGAAAAACTCTTCCTGGGTCTTCTTTTCTTAAGGCTAAGCATTCCTAATTTCTGCAACCTCTTTCCATAAGTTGTACACTTTCCAGGGCCCTGAATATTCTTACTGCTCTTTTCTGAATCTGGTTCAATTTACCTGAACCTTTCTAAGCTCAGAACTGGTTTTTCCATGGGCGCTGTGGGGGAGCTGAAAAAAAAATGCAGTTAAGGGGGTTATGCATTCTATGAAAGAAAATGATGGAAACCAAACTGATAAACAGAGAACTAAGCAATAATGCTGAAGGCGTTAAGATGGTTGGCTTGGCTCCATCTTCTATGCCTTTATCTGGGCACTGATTTCTAATTTTGGTTGCGAAAGCAGCACCACCATTAGCCAGACACATGAATAAAAAAGCAGACTGGTTGAAAAGAGGTTATGCTTGTAATAGTAGCCACTATCGGTGCTAACAGTGGGAATGTCTCCAGTGATTCTTAAAAGGCTGTATGTTCCTTGAAGCACTGCAGCTATAGCAACCACTTAACTTAATTTCCAGGAAAGCCCTGTTCTGTTCTGCTTCTGCTCCTGGCAATTTATGAAATGATAAACTTGTTTCGAGAGTAATTCCACAGTTAACACTGACATCACTGTCACGACTACTTTCTTAGGGTGAGTACCACTTAAATTTAATTGGAATTAGTCATACTAACTGGACATACTTGTTTTCTACCTCTTTTAAAGTGTGGTTTTCAGATTTTCCAGACAGATCCATGAAAATTTTAGCTTTCTTGGCTAACACAGAATGAATAGAAGACAAAAACTGGGTAAAAGATAAAATAAATGGTTGTATTTATCTAGAAGATCCCCTTTACTGCATAGGTTATTGGCCTAATTATGATAATAATGTATCATCAAGTTGATGACATATACTTTCTCTAGGAGGAATTGCTCTTAGCCAATGGTCTACCTCAGTGGCTCCCAACCTTTTCTATACCCCGGACCCCTAGAATGCTTCTGATATATTCATGCACCCCTTACAAAATTTTGAAATAATGAATTATGCATATACACTATAATTTTGAAACTTCTAAACCCAAGTTTTCACACCCCCTGGAATATTGTCTCCTATCCCCGGGTGGGAACCCCTGGTCTATCTAATGCAAAATTAGTAAAAGTAATTAAAAGTTTTCCAAGCCTTTAGGCAGGAGAGTTCCCATCCTTACCTCAAAATGTAGGCAACTGACCCAGGGACTGTTTGCATGTAATGCATTTATCATTAATGCCACCCATATGGATATGTTCTTATTAGAATTGTTTCATCCTGGATATTTTTTAAAAGGCTTGAATTTTAATCCTCATCCTACTCTTTTTTCTTTTATTTATAGTCTCTCAAATGTATGAATGGAACATTTGCAAAAGCACAGTAGAGCAAAAAGGATTTCTCATTAAGACTATTTCTAAACAAACAGGTACATGGATAACAGCTTTAAAACATCTGAGGTCATACTTTGATTTTCTGTCACAGCTGTTCATTCTAGTAAAAAAAATAATTGCCATTTATTGGAGCTGTTATATAATGCTGTTATCTCCCAAGATTATGCAGATAGCTTGTCCGGTATTTACACCTGGCAAAGCAGTGTCTCATATTGGTGTATTAAGACTGAGCAGAAAAAAAGTTTATATCATTGAGAACTTAAGTCCTCAGTCTAGCAGAGACACATTATGTCTTTGAATAAGCTCTTTGCTACTGCAGTATTATCTATTTTTTTGTTTATCATTCTTTAATTAATAGGAAAGAAAGAAGAAGCAAGAGCAGCAAACTGTCTTTACCTTGCTTTATCCTCTCTTAATAGTCATATTAAGAGCCCAAGCAGGGGGCAACTCGACCCATTCAGAGAGGGGCAATTAACTGGGCGTACAACATCAGCATTTCCAGCATCCTGTTAACAGATCATAGCAGCAGTATGTTGGGTATGCTCCAAGTTGTGAAATGCTGTCCAAGGGGTCTATTGCTGACAGTGCATAAGCTACCATTCAAAAGAATTTGGAGGAATACATTTATTAACTGGAAACAAGGAATGCCAAAATGAAAACTGGAAAAAGACACAGATTTAATAGGAGAAACAGCACCTAACTGCTACACCCACATCTTAATAATTGCATTTACTTTTTTAAATGATTCTCCCATTCTACATAAAATTAATGCTTAGTTAAAAGTGACACTGCTAGGCTATGTGGTATGTCTGCCAAAGATGATACCCAGCTGACAATAGCACAACACTCATAGCTGACCATCACTGTTTTGCAACAATTGTCAGGTGCTTTTCAGGCTAAACCATTCAGTTCCCGTCTGCTTCTTAAGTTTAATTTATGCTATTTCATTTACTGTCTTTTCTTCCTGCTCAGAATGACTGGGGAATAATGAACCTCGTGAAATTTCCTGGAAGTCATGCTCACTGCTTGCTAATGATGCGTGATTGAAATAAGTCGACGTGGTAAAAACAAACAGCAGTCATGGACTCATAAGTGAGGCAATGGATATAAATGTTGCAAAGATTCTACCAGTCACAGAAGAAGGGTTTGGTGAAAGTGTCACCATTGCAAGGTAAGTATTACTTCTTGATCAGGGATTAAAAATCAGCAGGCAAAGAAACCTAAACTAAATTCTAATTATAAGATGATAAGATAGTACGGTGATCTTTTTTGAGCCATATAGAGAGAAAAGAGTTAAATATTTGCTTTTTAATAAGGCCCTACAACATCTCACAGTATAATTTACATTTTTTGTGGACTTAAATAAAACATAGTAATCCAACATTGAAAGAAATGATATTTGATACATTCACGAAGAATCCTATGATCTGACCCATTGGTGAATCCACAACTTGATTGCTAATTCTACAGTTAATGAATGCAATCTGGTTGAAAATGCATAGTAAAACTGATTAGCAATAGTTGAAATGAATAACTGCATAAATAAATAGAAAACCAAGCTCCTATCAAATAAAATGTAAGGATGTCAATACTCTACAGCAGACATGTCAAACTCGTGATGTATAGGGACAGTTTTGCCATTGCCGGCAATGGGGTGGGCGCAGCTTCTGGATGACGCATCTGGCCTGCGGGCCGGCAGTTTGACATCCCTGCTCTATAGTGATAGTTAAGACTGAGAAGACAAGGATTCAAATTAACATTTAGAAGGAGTCAATCATACTCTCTAGCCTAATACAATTTACAGAGTTGTATCAATAGCAACTAAAGAGAGCCACATACGTTGTCTTGAACATTGTGAGAAATATATGAATATAAATAAATAGTAAATATGATTTGCGTCTTTTCAGGATCCAATCTGTTTGAACTCCAAATTCCCAATAAGACTTGGAGGTCAAATCTTAATTATGACTATAAACTTTTAAAAGTTTTTAAAATTCTTATAAAGAATGTCACATGACAATAACTTAAGACACTTTTCCTAAAATCTTTACCTTTGTTTCTACAGTCTTTCATTTTAATCTCCTAATTAAAGTATTATTATCTAATTACTGAGTAAAAACATTTTTTTAAAAAAAATAGCACTTCAATTGTTCAACTGCTTTTAAACATATTAAAATATCTTTTTAAAAGCTCAAAAGGGAGTATCAGAATATTTTTTTTTGAACACAAGTATTTCAGCATTCTGTAGCCCTCTGGATTTCTTAGAGATTGTATTCTAAGAAAAAAGAGGAGGGAACGAAGATATTTTTTTCTACAATACAATCATTAAATTAACACAGGGATTTTGTAAACTAAAACAGGGGAGATTTGAAATCCATGCTGTTTCCTGTTTTCCTGGAAAAGTCTTATTGTTAAAATAGTTTGAATTACATAAAAGGATTAAGTGACAGCTGTGAAAAAAATTACTTTGTAGTAAAAGCCACATTCTTTTTTGTTTTAAACATATTTTAATCATCTTGCACCTATTCTAATGTTCTGGGCATCGAAAAGATCTGTATTTACATTCCTTCCGATATTTAATAGAGTAAAGAAATGATGTATTACGATTGAATTCAAAAGCCTATGTTAGTAAAAGAAAAATAAAGCAAATCAAAGTTCTCCAAACAAACAACAAAATCAAAAACTATACTGTTAATCTGCCAGTCCAAAACTTCAACAATGCAAGATACAAATGGAGATGAATTAAGGAAGAGGAACCCAGAAACATGAGCAATTAATTCAGCTCAAAAATCCAGGTTTTAGTTTTGCTATTCATAAATACTTTTTCAAAACATTTGGTTTCCCTCGATCATATTTTTGTGCTGTCATCTGCTACTACACAATATTAGAATTATGCACCAATGGGGAAAAAATCAATATACTAGACAGATTCTGCAATTTTAGGCGAAATTATATTGGATATGCTTCTCCTTAATGGAAGTGTCCATATTTCCTCATGCTCCCATGGAGAGTGAGGAAGCTAATCTTGTCCTCTGCACTTACTGGGGTGTTGACTCAGATGGGATGTGGGGGGGGGGGGAGTACATTTGATTTTAATTTAAAATCCAGCTATAATGGGTACATGAACAAAGGCAAATAATAGGTACATTTTGTATTATCTTTACTCAGATGCTTAGAAATAGCTTATAAATAAACCATGCCATATCACTAATGCTGTTAATCTCAAATTTACCATTTGGAGTAGTTGAAGTTAGCATGAAGATCTCAAAACCATTATCTCATGTAATTCTGAAGTATATCTCACAGCCTTAAAAATCTCCACCTGGAAGAATACAGAATGATAGACAGATATTTGTTTGTCAGTCTTTTTTGTGTGTGCAAGTTTTATGAATTTAAAGCAGAAGGACAAAAAATCAATTGGGGACAACTTCCATGAATCTTGAATTGTACAATAATATTTCTAAGAAAAAAAGCCAGATCATTCTCAGCAGGGATATATGCAACACCTGTCCTGGAATTTAACCATTACTGAAACACTCAGAAGCTGTTTTTTATTAAAACAATTTTCTGTTCCTTAAAGGCTTTATAGTATCTTTTTATCACAAGACACAGGATGCACAATTGTAGTTTTATAGAGTATCTTCTGCAAGTTTCAGTTTGCGTTTAAAAAATAGTAGTAGTGATGGGTAGTATTTACAATGGGAACAGAAGAGCAGCCTAATTTAGTGAATATTTTCTTCATTGTGATTCTTCTAGTAAAGCTATAATTACATACCTAAGCACTGCTATTTGCTGATACTATAAATCAGATCTTGCTTAAAGTTAAGATTATTTCTGTATTTGCTTCTTTTTTAAAATCTCTCTATATATGTTTGTAGATTAATGGAGAAATATTTTAATGTTAAAAAAGTTATATTGAATTACATTACAAAAAATGTGGATTTTAATTGTTTTTGAGAAATTGTGTTTTATATCTGTCATGGGGAATTGCCAAAGTAATTATTTTAAGAAATTGCAAAAAAAAAGTCTAGATATTAAGAACTGGATTCAAGAGATAATGCAAACTTTTCTATCTGGTTAAAAATGTATTATATTTCTCTTTGCTACAGATTTCATTAATGTTTTACGTTTACATTGCCCTCCCCCTTTTTGTTTTCTGTTTTCTTTCTTATTGTTGATCAATTGGGGCTGCTTTTCTGAATTTTCTTTTTTTCCTTGCATTTTTGCATACTCTTTCTTGAAACTTGTAGTAACATATTTTTAACAGTTAGGGTTATTTCCTAATGATGGGTACTCAATTCAGTGAATTCTGTTGATAAAATATCTGCTTTTTTTCTCTAGCACTGTTTGTCTAGCGACAAGCAAAATATGACATGCAGTTGTTGGAAAGAAAAGGGGCGTTGTCTTACCTGAACGCCTTTTCTCAGCAGGATGATGTAGAGTCCAAATGGATGGGTTCTATGACGGCCTTCCTGCCTGGCAGACTGGGTAAAAACTTCGGCCACACCCCTTCCTTTGGGCGTGACCCCAGTTTTGACTTAGGCGAGAAACTTTGTTGGAATTAACATTGCAGCTCTTTATTATATCTTTATTATATCCCTGCCTAGACCTATCCTCTGGGTGGGCTTGGACTCTACATCATCCTGCTGAGAAAAGGCGTTCAGGTAAGACAACGCCCCTTCTCCAGCAGGATGACTGTAGAGTCCAAATGGATGGGACATACCAAAGCCCTCATGTCCCCCTGGGAGGGAAAGTCTAGGCTACCGAACTCTGAGCAGATACGACCTGTTGAAGAACTCTTCTGCCAAAGGCCGCGTCTGCTGCTGCTAGGGAGTCTAAACGGTAATGTCGAATGAAAACCGAAGGTGAGGACCAGGTTGCGGCCCTGCAAATCTCTTCCACCGGAGCTTGCGTTAGCCACGCCGCAGATGTGGCTGCGCTCCGAGGTTGAGTGGGCAGTCACCTGAGGTGGGTGCTGGCAAATCCTGTGAGACGTAGGCCTGCGCTATGCAGGCTCTGATCCACCTGCCTATGGTGGAAGAAGATACCTTCTTTCCCATAGTTGATGTTTGAAAGGACACAAATAATGCTTCAGTCTTTCGGAAAGCCGAGGTGCGTTTCACGTAGAAACACAGTGCTCTCCGTACGTCTAGCTTGTGCCATCTGTGTTCTAGCCTATGTTTGGGTCTTGGACAGAAATCAGGAAGCGTAAGTTCCTGAGATCTGTGAAAGATGCTATTTACCTTCGGGATGAAGGTCGGGTCTGGTCTAAGAACGACCCTGTCTTTGAAAAAGGTACACAGATCCTTCCTTACTGACAGTGCTGCTAGTTCTGAGATTCTCCTTGCTGAAGTAATTGCCACAAGGAAAGCTACCTTCAGTGATAGGTGATGGAGGTGAGCATGATTCAAGAGGTTCGAAGGGTGCTGATGTCAAGGCTAGAAGGACCTTAGGCAGGTTCCAGGACGGGTACCTGTGTATGACTGGGGGCTTTGTGTTAGATGCCCCTTTTAAAAAGGCATTAATCGCTGGATGTTGTGCTAGGGACGTTAAGTTGTCGCAGGAGAGTACAGTTGAGAGGGCCGATATCTGTCTGCGGATAGTATTGACTGACAGGCCCTTATTAAGACCCTCCAATAGGTAATCTAGTATATTGGGGATAGATACTGCGGTCGGGTCTAGGTGAAGCGAAGCGCACCACCTACAAAATCCCTTCCATGTAGCGTCGTAAATCCTATTAGTGGACGCTCTTCGTGATGCCTGTATGATCGATATCACCCCTGCAGAATAAGATTGTTTTGTTAAGCTTTGCCGCTCAAATGCCAAGCGGCTAGTTGTAGCCACTGGGGGTCTGGGTGTACGAGCTTGCCCTGACTGAGTTTTACCCTGTCCGGGGAATCCTCCACGGAGGTGATATCGAAAGGTCCACGAGGTCGGCAAACCACGGGCGCCGTGGCCAGTGAGGGGCAATGCAGACCATTTCTGCGCCCTCCACGATCATCTTGCGTATGGTTGCCGGTATTAGTGGCAGCGGTGGGAAGGCGTACAGGAGTTGCGCCGGCCACCGGCACCTGAGAGCATCCGTTCCCTCCGATCCCGGGGACGGGAATCTGGAGAAGAACCTGGGGAGTTGTGTGTTCTTGTGGTTGGCAAATAGATCTAGGTGCGGTTGTCCGAACCTCCGGGAGATCTCCTCGTAGAGAGCCGGGTCCAGACGCCATTCCGACTGGTCCACCTTGGCTCTGCTCAGGGAGTCCGCCTGGGTGTTTGTTTCCCCTGAGATGTGTTCCGCTCTGATTGAACTCACATTGGCTTCTGCCCACCGAGCCAGAACCAATGCTTCTTTCATTAGTTCCACTGATCTCGTTCCTCCCTCCTTGTTTACATGTGCCTTGGCTGCTACGTTGTCTGTGAGTACGAGGACGTGCCTCCTCGTTACTAGGTGTGAGAAATGGCGGAGGGCCAGGTGTATGGCCCGGAGCTCTAGCCAGTTGATGCTGTGTGACAGGTCCTTCTGTCCCCACTGGCCCTGTGCTATCTGTGTTCCCAGGTGGGCTCCCCATCCGACCAGGCTCGCGTCTGTCGTGAGTGTGACCCTGTTCGGTTCCCTGAATATGCTCCCCTTGAGTGTCGTGGGGGATAGCCACCATTTTAGTGATTTCCTCACCTGTGCTGGTACCAGCACACTCCTGTTGGAGGTGCTGAGGTTCCTCCTCTGGTAGGGTAGGAGGAACCACTGCAACTCCCTCGAGTGTAGCCTTGCCCATGGGATGATGCCCATGCAAGATATCATCTTCCCCAGGAGCTTCGAGAGTTGTAGCAAGGGCACTCTCCTGATCCTTTGAATTTGGTGGATTAGCTTGGATATGCTGATCAGTCGCTCCTGGGAAAGGAATACCCTGCACTGTGACGTGTCTATCACCGCGCCCAGGTGTTGCAGTCTCCTCGAGGGAATGAGGTGGCTCTTGTTTAGATTGACCGAGAATCCGTGCCCCTGTAGGGTTCGGATTGTGGTCTTGAGATCTGCCCTTGCTTGTTCCCGAGATCTGGACTGGATCAAGATGTCGTCCAGATAAAACTGGACGCGAACCGGGATCAACCTGAGATGGGCCGCTAGTACAGCTAAGATCTTTGTGAATACCCTTGGTGCTGACGACAGTCCGAAGGGTAATGCCCTGTACTGGTAATGTCGCCCCGCGTAGGTAAATCTGAGGAATTTCCGGTAGCTGGGGTGGATGGGGATGTGTAGGTACGCCTCTGTGAGATCTATTGAGGATAGTAGATCGTCTTCCCTGACGCTGGCTAGTATGGACTTTAAGGAGTGCATCTTGAACCTCCTGTACTTTAGGAAATAGTTCAGGCCCTTCAGGTCCAAGATTGCTCTCCACCCTCCTGATGTCTTTGGGATAACGAAGAGGATAGAATAAAATCCTCTTCCTTCCTCTTCCTTTGGTACCTTCTCTATTGCTTGAATTGACAGGAGGTGATCTATGGCCGAAGTTATCAGCCTGGTCTTGTGTGCTCTTCTGGAGATGGGACATCTGATGAACCGGTTTGGAGGGGGAGAACAGAAGTCTAAGGTCAGGCCATGCCTGATCGTTTCCAGGACCCCGGCGTCGGTAGTGGTCTGTTCCCAGACCTCGGTGAAATTTCCTAACCGACCCCCGATGGGTGTATCCTGTTTGGCGTCACTTGGTACGCTTAAAGGATCTGCCTCCCGCTCCTCTATATGGGCGTCTGGACTGGAACTGGCCCCTGGCTCCCGGGCTTTGGCGATCCTGGGTTCGATCCTGTCTCGGGTAGAAGGATCGTGAGCCTCTGGGCCAGTCCCAGGATTGCCCTGCTCGAAAGGGCTGCCTCCATTCCCAGGGGCTTCCTGGGCGGGAGCCCTGCCTCCGGAAGTCCTGACTGCCTCTCCTGTCTAACTTCTTTGATGGATGTACTAGTATTTTTTTCTTGTCTCTGCCTTCGCTGACATGTGGATCCAGAATGGAACCAAATAGGGCCTCTCCACTGTATTTGGACGTCGAGAGACGCCATTTGGACCTCAGGTCTGTCTTCCAGTTTTTGAGCCACAGTAGCCTACGCGAGGCCACTGTGGCCGCAATGGCTCTTGCCGCATACTTTGTTGCGTACAGTGAAGCGTCAGACATGAACTGAGAGGCCGCGAGGAGTTTGGCCAATGTCTGGTGTACTCTGACCTGGTCTGGAGGCACCGTGCCCTGCAGTTCCCTCCGCCACATGATGCAGGCCCTCGCGAAGAATGATGATGAGGTGGCTGCTCTGGCCGCCCAGGCTGCAGCCATGTGGGAACGCCGGAAGGAGTGTTCAAATTTCTTCTCCTCAGGTTTCAAGACCTCCGCCATGTCTCCTGGAATCGCGGAGGTAGAGAATAATGAGATCAAGGGGTTATCTACAGTGGGAACCTCTAACATGTTAGAGAAGGAGGGAGATAGGTTGAAAAGCTTCCTCTCCGCGCTGTTAGGTGCCGGTGGGCTTGCAAGTGAGGACCATTGTTCCTCCAGCGTGGTCATGAAGACCTCCGCACATGGAATGTACTTGTCCTGTGGGATCTTTTTGGCAAATAGAGGGTTGGCCTCCTTGCTTGTCGATGGCCTCTCATCCTGTACTGATGTTAGGCTGACTGTGGAAACTGCCTTTATCAGGAGTGATTTTAGGAGCGCTGGGTTAAAGAGGCCAGAGCTCGTCTCCTGCTCAGGTGCGGTTTCCTCGTCCTCCGATAGGGGCATGTCTGACATGTCAAGATCTACTGAGTCACCTCTCCTAATTGAGAGGAAGATTCAGAGATGTTGGTAGGGGGTGGCCTAGCTCGTCCCTTACGGGGTGTGTGAAAGGCCACTTGCCCTTTGGAAGCTATGAATTGGGAGAATGCATCCTGCATGAATGCCTGAAATTGTGCCGACCATATGTTCTCCTGCGCTTTGTCGCTGGGGTGAGGCGCTGGAGTGTGGTCGGGTGAGGAAGAAGAAGCTGGTGAGGAGGGATTGGAGGAATCTAACTGTTCAGTTTCCCCAGGAGGAGACCAAGTCTTGAGCACTTCCTCGGCAGTAGGTTCTGTGCTGGGTGCCGCCACTGGGACAGGGGAAACCAAATTTGTCCCATTGGCCTTGGTTCTCTGTGCCCTGCTAATTTGTCTTTCTAAAGCCAAATGTCTCCTCAAAGCCTCTCGCTCAGCCGTTTTAGACTGTCCCTTCTGAGTAAGGTGCGTTGTTTTAGCTTTCTTCTTCCCCCCCACCTCTGATTCAGAGGATCTGCGTTTTCGCTGCTGCTGTGGGGGGGACAATTGAGGGACCTGTGTGACTGAATACGAGACATTGTCTGCCATTGTGCCAGACACCCCGAGTAGGAAATGCCTGGGATGGGGGAATAAGGTACGCAGATCAGAGGCAGATCTTGGGACTGTGCCCTCCTCTGCCTATACAAACAATGGCCGGACAGACAGGATTCTTTGGACAGAAGATCCTGCCAGGCAGTGACTAAAGGCCACTATAGGAACAGTTAGTGAAGAATATTCCTCCTCACCTCCTCACCTAGTCCAGACAAGGTGCAGTTTATATCTCTCTCTCTCTCCCCCAGTCTTTGGCTGTGGCAACAGACCACGATAGGAAAACGATTCTTTTTGCTTTCCCTCTTCCTTCCTCTGTCTCAATTTCCTTGGGCAACCTCAGATCCTTGCAAGGGAAAAAACCCTTTGTTTGCCGGAAAATGGAGTCCGGGTGATGGCCCCGCCCCCAAGGGGAAACGGCGGGAAGCTCAATTTCCAAAATGGCGAATGGGGAAGAAGCCACGCCTCCCAATGGAAGCCCGGGAATCCACGAGGTTCAAAAACAATGGCGGATCCTGATTTTTGCAATCAGGAAGACTCCTCTAGTCATGAGGGGGCTGCGCCTTTCCTCTGGATAGAAGGAAATTCAGCGCCGGCTTTGCTCTTGCCGCGTTGTCTATCGCGCCGCTCAGCTGATCGCAGCCGAGCGGCAACCTGGTTTGCCGCTTCCCGCGCGGCTCAGCTGTTTCGCGCCGAGCGGCGCTCAGCTCCCTCGGCCAGGCTGCTCAGCTGTTGGGAGGGCCCGGGGGGCTGTGCGCAACCCGGTGAGATCCCCCGCGCCAAACAGCTGCTCGGCGGGCCGGAAGAAAGGGTGAGCGATCCGGCCCGTTCCGAGCCTCCCCAGCTAGCCCCACTCACGAGTCCGCCGATCCTGGCTGCCTCTCTCAGTTCTAATCGCTGCCAGGAAGTTTCTCTTGCAAATGGAAGAAGAGGGGATTCCTTTTTTCTGTTTTCTTTGAGTTTAAATTCGTTTGGTTCTGAGAGCTGCCTCTCGCACTTGTACCAGGCTTCGAGACTGAGTCAAAACTGGGGTCACGCCCAAAGGAAGGGGTGTGGCCGAAGTTTTTACCCAGTCTGCCAGGCAGGAAGGCCGTCATAGAACCCATCCATTTGGACTCTACAGTCATCCTGCTGGAGAATGAGAAAAATGCACACAGGACAAAAAAAAAGCACACCATAAATATGGGATTTGATTACACGTGCGTTTGGGAGTTATTTATAAAGATATTGCCATTTTCCCCTCCTTTTCTAAATATATTGAACTATGTCCAGGTCTCCATTTTTATATTTATAAAGACTGAGTACATTTGAAAAATAGCTTATAGCAAGTAATTTTGCATGATTGTAGAGGGCCCTTGTGAAAAATGTAGAAGTTGTGAAAACAGAAAAGCAATTATGATACATAAATTATTTGATTTCCCACTGATTTAGTATCAATGCTTTTTAATCAGGATATGATTAAAATTCAATAAATTTAAAGATAAAATTCTTATAATTTTTTTCTAATTGCCTTCTAGTATTTCTGAGAATAAAATCAGAAGTCAATGTTATTTTTTAGTTTTCTCCTTCTCTGAAGGGCAGCAGTGCATGTGATGTTTAATTTGCAATATCCAAAAACAGAGAATAAATTAAAACTATATGCTACAAAGTGATGACACAGAACATAATGATAAACACATTTCCTCATCAGTAACTTAATGGATTGTGCCCTTTTTTAAACAAAATTGATTATCTGGTGAGAGCTGTTGAAAACAGAAGAAATCTGAGGTTATTATTTATTTGATCCTGCCTTTATTACTTTTACAAATAACTCAAGGCACTGAACATATCCAACATGCCTTCCTCCACCTGTTTTCTCCACAACCACAAACCTGTGAGGTGGGTTGGGCTGAGAGACAGTGACTGGCCCAAAGTCACCCAGCTGGCTTTCATGTCCATGGCTGAACTTAAACTCTGAATTTCCAGCTTTCTAACCTGGTGCCATAACCACAAGTCCAAACTGGATCTTATGAGTATGTAAACAAAGAACTTATAAGGCTGAGAACACCAGATTTTTACCCTCTCCAAACCAAGTCAGAAAATATCTCAGGTTTAATTTTCAATAATCTTGGAGTATAAGGATCTTGAGATTACTTATTCAAAATTAATATTTAAAAATTGTTTATGTAAGTTATTCACCTAATAGAAAAATTTATAGAAAGCATATTTAGTGAGGGAAAAGGAGGCTAACTCATGAACAATGAAAGTAAAAGACATGAAGAAAAGTTTTCAAATTTTACAGAAATTAATTTCTGCCATTCAGTTTACTGTTTCAATCTAGAAACAGGGTCACAATTAAAATATAAGCTGCCTGAAGACTGCATATCTCCGTTCCTAGTAAAGAAAACTCTTATTATTCAGAATAAGCATTAAAAGCATAACAGAATTTGGAAGATAAAGCACTACAGTTGCATGAATTTGCCTAGAATGGTTTTGATTATATTTTCCTAGAAATATTTAGGGAATTTAACTGATGCTTTCATTATAAAGCACCTAGTTTGACTAATACAAGACAGAGTCATATTCTGTGTGTGTTTTAGATCTAAAAACTATAACCATTATAAATTAAGAGTATTTCTGTTTTGTGATCCTGTCTCTCCACCTACCTACTCTTTTTAACTAAAATTCAGACTTCCCAGGAATACACATACTGAATATCTTCAAAGTAATTAACACTGTATTATGCTGGATAGTTAAATAAGGCATGAAGATTAGAAACTAGGAGACTATCAATCTTGTCCTGCCTTAGGCAAGTGACCTTGGGCAATTCACTTTAACCTGAGGGAGAAGACCTACCCAAGGACCAAAATCATTGTAGAACGTGAAATCATGCTTGTTTTGCAGGATGCCAGGCTCCCATTCATATTTTTAAAACTAAAATAATATTTCAAAAATAAGTAGAACAGGGAGTTTGCTAGTCAACAGCGAATGAGTTGGTGAAAGCAATGGAAAACACACTAGGGACACAGGCAATAAATATGGCAAAAACTGGGGTAATAGAAATAGCCTATCAATTAAGCTCAGTTAAGAAAAAAGAAAATTGCAGACAAAGAAAACTGTCTACCTCAAGGTCAAACCAGCAATAATAAGGCAGAATTAATTAACATAAAAGCTAATTAAAAAGCTTTCCCACTCTAAAGCCACTAATAGATAACTGAAAAAAGAAAAAGAAAAAAACAAAAGAAATCATCCTTACTGCTCGATTGCTCCAAAGTTTTTTTTTCTTTGAAATAAAGTGTAGGGGAGGAAGAGGAAGGGAAAGATTTCTCCTTAGCATCTTCAAAGTTGGGTCTGACAACAGTGTTAGCAACCTAGAAAGCCTCAAAAAAGACCAATTCCTCTCTTGAGTTACCCTCCTCCTGTTTTTGAGCAAGAACATATCTCTGCAAAGATGCTGTAACATGAAATTTATCTTAATTCAAATAAATGATCTTCAGTTGAAGGCAAGTTTATCACTAATAAAATTCAGAAAGGTCAAAAGACTGACAACACAAGGGGGATTAAAATCCTCTATTATCTAAATGAAAATGAAAGCAATGGCAAAAATATTTTTTGTCTCACTATTTCAGAGTTTGACAAAGAAAAAAAAAATTCAGTTTTCACCTAAATACAGCAGGTATAGAAAAGAAAGGTTGTGGAGAACTGCTGCAGAACAAGTAGAAAACAATCACACTTTAAAAAAACCTAATATTGTAGTCAAGAGGCAATGAAGAAATACATAGTTTTTTTGCTCCATCATCATTGAGGAAAAGATTCCAAACCATAAAAGAAAGGTTACTTTAGTATTACAGGTGTTAACAAAAGATTAACACTTCTGGGCAGGAAAACCATTTATTCATTCTATTCAAAATTTTAACACCAAGGATATCCCTGAAATATACGTAATTGTAGTACTAAAACCATGCCCAAACTGCTCAATCTTACCTAAGTTTTATTTAGACCAATGATGGCAAGCCTATAGCACGTGTGCCAGAGGCGGCACTCAGAGCCCTTTCTGTGGGCACATGCACCGTCACCTCAGCAGAATTTGCCAGAGTAACGAGCATATGGCGTTTGGAAGCAGGAAGTGAGCAAGCAAGCAGTGTTGGTCCCCCAAGGATGCCCCAGAGATGGCTAGGAACTGGCCCCTGCCATCCTGGCTCTGGCCAGCCCAGCAGCCCCCAAGGCGCGCACACAGGGCCAACAGCATCTGGCAGCAGGGGCTCCATGAGCAGCGGTGGCGGCACCAGTAGCACATGGAATCGGGAGACCACATGATGTGGACTGCCAGACACACCTACTCCGTCCCATCTCTTTTTGGTTAGAGAACTGGTCGCCACTAGTCATCATCTCAGCACCCTCGAGGGTCTTGCCCTTGGCCCGTGGGTGGAGCGCATTCCCCTCGCACACCTCGGTACCTACAGTGACTACCAGCCACTTGCACAGGTCTATTAGGCCATCGTCCAGAGCTGCAGGCCTGCCCAGCACGAAGGAGACAAAGAAGTTGGCTAGGAAGACCCGCATAGAGGTGGTAGAGCATGCCCAGAGCCAGCAGGCAAAAGGCCATTCTGAGAGGGGAAAGCAGGATCCCCATTGGTGTCATGGCCGCCCAGGCCCAGAAGAGATGGGGGGAGATATGCAATCCTAGCTGGGACTGGGGGGCCATGGCGCCGATGAGGATCCAGTTTTCCCCGCTCGGGGTGGCCTTTGGCTTGCTGGGCGTGCTCTACACCTACTCAAACTTGCTAGCCGGCTGTTTCGCCTCCTTTGTGCTGTGCGGGCCAGGTGCTTTGGGTGGCGGCAGCAGCCTAATAGACCTGTGTGAGCTGCTGGCGGTGGCAGCCTAAGGCGGGGCCAAGGTGCATCAGGTGTGCGAAGGGAACAGGCACCACATGCGCGCCACGGGCAAGATCTGAGAAGGGGCCAAGGAGATGACCAGCAGCAACCTGCTCTTCACCTGCAAGCAAAAACAGATGAGACGAAGTAGGCATGTCCAGCAGTCTGCATCACGTGCCTCCCCGCTCCCCTACTCCACCTGCTGCTGGAGGGCTGGCCCAGTATTGGCAGTAGGCTGCGGAGTCCCAAAATGCGCCGGTCGAGGGGGCGGCAGGCAGTGGCTGTTAACAGACACCATCAATCCCCATGCGCTCACTGGTCTTTGTATGCGGGGGCCGATGGTGTCAGACAGTAGCCCCCCCGGTTCCTGCCTTGCCTTGCCCTGCGGCAATAGCACCTCCGTCCTGCCCTCTGCCTCGCCTCACCCCAAGGACAAGCCTCCTGCCCACTGCCTCACCCGCCACAGAACCCCCTATATCTCCCCCAACCCTACCCGGCCTCCACAGGCGTTCCCCCATGAGCAACATCAAGGTAGTCACACTCACCCCAGCCATGCCCACCCCATCTGCCGTGACCACCGCAGCAACACCCACCCAGTGGGCCACACCCCACCCACCCTGAGGGCACCAGAATGTTGATGCGGCCCTGGCACTTTGCAATAAATAAGTGGGGTTTGGGCTGCAGTTTGGGCACTCGGTCTCTAAAAGGATTTAGACTGTCAAAGAAAGTGGTTGGCATTATATTACAACTTTTATAATGCTGGGTATTCAACCATTTTCTGTAGTAATCCAGTAAAAGAGAACAAAAATGAAGAATTGGCAGCTAATAGGGATAAATCTCTTCCAATTTTCACCAAAAGGACAGCAGATGACCGTATGTCAAATTACATTTTAGCAAAAATATATTGTTGTGTCTCCAACTGCTTGTGTAAAAAAAGAACAAGTGAAAGACAGAAAAGCAATTGCAAAGAAAATGGATTTTATGGAAACATATAAACTGAATAGATACAGTATAGAGGAATTAGAAATGATTTTTACTGTTCTTGGCATGGGTAAAAAAAAAAACAACTCATATTTGATCAACATCACTTGAACTCCAGATTAGAACTCCAGGAATTAAGCGAATACACCCATCACATCCCATAGTTGTAGAAGCCTTTCTACGTCATCCCTGATCCATGGAGGCCGCTCAAATCAGAGTTCAAGGTTGGTGGCAGCATGACTGTGTGTGAAGGTTTGAACCTGTTATCAGGAAATACACCCTCTTCCTCAAACATACTCTACTATAAACACCACCACCCACTACTCCTCCCCTGCATTGGTAGGATATTATTAGTTCTTGCTTTTTATTTGGCTTAATAATAGGCAGTCTTATGTTGCTGGATGTTTAAAAAATGTAATATTTTATATATTTAAATTAAATGTTTAAAATATGAAAGCAAATATGACATAGTCTTTGTTTCCTTATAACAAATTCAGCTAATAATCTTCAGGTGATCAAACGTAAAAATATTAGTTATTATCTACTCTAGTCATGTAAGAATCTACAATAACAAAATAGGTGATTTTGATGTGATTTTTGTAGAAGCATTTCTCAGGCTGCAATGCAATGCATTCTTTAAATTCATCAAAAGATTATGCAAATTAAGAAAATGGCAGGAATGTAGGACTTTTCTTCAGAATCTGCTCTGCATTCTAGAAGACCTCCAAATCTTTCAACAGAAACTCTGCTTTAGCCTTCTCTCACTGTGCTGGATGGCAATTGGTAACCTACATTTTCAGCAATCCTGCCCAGGGAACTATCTCCTTATGTACCTCAAATAGAGATCATAGGCACTGAAAAACAACTTCTTTTTAGAATAGAAAATATAAAATTCCATCAATCCAAGATGATAAAAAGTGAGAACTGAGAGGACAGAGTCATACGTAAAAGGAGGCCTTTAGTATGTAGTCTTTATAACTTGCATTTATAGTAAAGCAAATAAAAATAATGCACCGTTCCTATTCAAAGAGATATAAGAGCTTCAATATATGAGCATGTGCACATAGCACATAGCCATAGAGACACACAGAGCCCAAAGAGACTAGCCTCTCACACAGCAACTGTGCAGTCCTTCTGACATTCAAAAGGTCAAAATACAAAATGTGAAGCCATTTCTATAATCAGAAACTGCAGGGAAAACAGTAATCCCATTCTTTTCCCAGCCTTAATACCAACCTTCCAGCTGAAAGGGTATGGACAGCCAGCCTGGTATGGGATTGGCACCAGGCCATATTCACAACAATTAGATACTAACTTTATTATTTAGTGCATTATGAATCATATGTTCATTCAAATATGGCACAAGTCATGCTTTTAAATGCTTTGTTTTAGGCCATGGATATGCAATAATGTCCTCTACCTAACTCTGAAGTGTAATCTCCCAAATCCCCTGACAGCTGTGGTTGACGATCAATACTGTAGTGACAAACATCTGGAAGATGCTAAGCTGCCTACTTCTGATTTAAGATTATCTGTCTAAAGATCATCTGTCAAATCTGACTGAATACCCCTTCAGATAAAAATAGCTCTATGAATAAGCTAATCCAAAATCAAAAACAGGAAAGAAGAACGGGGTAAAACTGCTTTCCTACTCCTATTCCTACTCTCCTATATGATTGATTGTATATCAACATATGTATATATAGGGGGGAACATTCATCATGAATAGATCTATCCACTTTTTTTCTCAGCATTAAATCTAAACTCACATCAGTATAGGTAGTATTTAGGAGCAGAACAAATGGAGAAAAAAGGAGAGAAATAGAAAGAAAACATCCCACAGGAAACTTAACTCCACCCCACAGCACACAGTTATCATTTTACAGAAACATCCAAGTTATTATAACTTGCTGTTCCTAGAAAGAATTAAATATTTCTGCCAACAGCCACAACTTTTCTTAAAAACTGTAAACATTATGCAGAGGCTTTCAGACTATTATGTCTTTGCCAGTATTCCTCCAAATAAATCTTCACTTAGGAAGTCATCTTACTGCCTGATTGTCTAACACTAGGCATGAAACTGCTTTTTATGATGACATGGTGAACATATCCACTAGATCAGTGGTTCTCAACCTATGGGTCGGGACCCCATTTGGGGTCGAACGACCATTTCATGGGGGTCGCCAAACAACGCAGTCCGCCATTTTTCCCCCCCTTTTCCTTACCTGTGCTACTCCCTTTTATTCTATTGGCTTTTGAAAGCCAATAGAATAGACTCTCTTGAATAGAGTCTAATTCTATTGGCTTTCAAAAGCCAATAGGAATTGTCCAGGCTGTCTCTGCCCTGCTGAGCCTGCCAAAAGTCCCATTCTGCAAACAGTGCTGCACCAGTTGAGTAGTCCTCGACTTACGACTGGTTGAGTAGTCCTCGACCTACGACCGGTTGGGGGGTCACGGCATTAAAAAGGTTGAGAACCACTGCACTAGATGGATCAAACAGAGGTGAAATTGCTTAGAAATCTTTTGTTGATAACTGGAGTCTTTCTGAATCTGAAGCCTACTTGTTAACCTGAAATCAAGATTTTTATGAGCATCACACATTTTTTTCTGTTGCTTTTATTGTTTAGCCAAGTATACAATGCAGGGAACTACGCAATCTCATAGCTGAAATACTGATGCTTTAATTAACCATCTAGTTTTGGACAATGTAACTTAAGTGAAAATTAAAATGATTTTGGGGCCATAGGTTATGGAAATACGTAACTACTCTTTATATGTCTTAACAGTTATAATCTAAATAAAATAGAACAAAAGAATGTCTGTAATATATAGCTTTAAGTTATCTCTTGTTGGATTGAAACGCTCTCATCTGTTGGGCATATTCCAATTATTTCCATACCTATTCAAGTAGTCTTCGACTTATGACCATTTGTTTAATGATGGTCTGGAATTATAACAGCATCAGAAAGGGTACTCTATGGACCATAGACCACTTTTGGCCTTTGGAAAACATTGCACCACCACCAGCACAGTCATAATAGTGGAGCTTGGCAATTTTTTTGCATTTACCAAGCTCCTCACAATCATGTGATCACCATTTGCAATTTCTGCTAACAGAAAGTAAATGGGAAAATCGGCATGGAAGGTTGCAAGCCGCTGTCACCTGCCAAGAGGACCCCATGCAAGCAGACCCAATCAAGCATGGAGCTAAATCCTTGGCAAAGAGTTTTTTTCAGCCAGACCCCTGGCTCAGAAGGAGCCAAAATCTAAGTAGGATTTTCAGTCTCTGAGTGAAGGGAAGTGCAGTAAAGTTAGGAGCATAGGATGCCTCAGGGCAGTGGTGGCGAACCTATGGCACGGGTGCCAGAAGCGGCACTCAGAGCCCTCTCTGTGGGCACACATGCCATTGCCTCAGTCCTAGGCCTTCAGCTGGGTGTTATAAAACCTTTTCGCTTTAGGTCTCCGCTGCTGTGTGCAAAAAAAAAAAAAAAGGTTCAATCAGTCAATTTCAACTTCTCGCGGGAAAAAAAAAGATCTTGCAAAGTTAGAATTGATTGATTGAACTTTTTAGTCCCACCCAGTCTGCTGTTACCACTGCAGCCACGGCCACCCAATTGTCCACGCCCACCTAATGGTCCACACCCACCCAGCACTCGACGATGCATAAGTGAGTTTTGGGTTCCATTTTGGGCACTCAGTCTCTAAAAGGTTTGCCATCACTGCCTCAGGAGAAGGGGGAAGAGGAGTCCCTGGAAAGCTCAGTGCAAGCTGCATGCAAGTAATTCCCCACAGCTGCTCCTAGAAGCCCCCGCCTGGCTCAGTTACCCAGGGAAGTTCCAACCACAGGATGCAAAGTTAAAACTGCCCCAGGAAGCCCCAAACATGACCCAGCAAAGAATCGCAAAGCCGCAGCCATTCTCCAGTCCAAGGCCCCTGCTACCCTGCACTCCTGCCTTTGCCTGAGTTTATCTTCGCTACCTTCTTGCTGCCACTGCTGATGAGGCATGCGCGACCTGGCCATTTGCAAGGCAACTGTTGGCCACGTGAAGCCTTCTTCCCCAGTCTCATAATGAAACTGCTGTGCACATCTTCAGGAAGAAACTGCTGTGCGCATCTTCAGCTGTTTTGTGAAGGGACAGGCTTGGCATGCCTCAGCAGCAACAGAAACAAGACGACAGGAAAGGTCAGCTGAGATCGGTGTAATGAGGGACAGCAGGAGCAGCAGAGTACAGGAGCCAAAAAGGGAAGAGTTGATGGGAGATAGAAGGTTGGGGGGAGCTGAAGTGCCCCTTTAGTCATAAGTATAAATAGGCTGCCAAGCATCTGAATCCTGATCCAGTAAGCATGGGGGGTGCAACATCTGTCACTTCAGGGACTGGGCATATGTACCATTCATTCAGTACCAACGTAACTTGTAATTCAAGGATTATCTATGCAGAGCAATGCCTGTAATCAAATATGTTTATAAGAAGTGCAGGAGCTGCCAAGATCTTCCTGAAGCAGAAGCTGCACAAGCATGGGCCTCCTATCTCATGAAAGACACTATTATGCAGCTAACAATTGTAAGATAATGGTTGAACAATGGATAAGTGTTCTTCAAAGATTATTCTAACAGTAGGTGGATGTTCATTTACCTAGATGCCAACTACTCACAACAGGAAACATGTTCTCTCCCAGTTTGCTTCACTACACTGTAGAGAAGAAGCAAGAGATGAAGGATAATTTTGTAACTTTCATGAAAAATGCATTTGCGATTGGGAATGTAGAATCTGTTTCACTAAAGAACGAAGTCAAAGAATGCTAGTATTTCCTAACCGTTTGCAGATACCAGGGTCAGTACAGATATATGTGACTCATCTGACTTTTGGGGTGAGGTATCATCAATATGTTAATGGTATCCAGTTTTATATCTCTACCAAAGGCTGCCTGAGTGATACCGTGGACACCCTACCTCCATGCCTGAAGACTGTAGAGGCATGGATGGGCGCAAGGGTCTTCAGCTCAACCCAAGCAAGACTGAGTGACTTTGAGTGTTTGGGCCTTCTGGTACCAAGGTTTTTCCACCTCTAATACTGCATAGGATGGCACTGCCCCAGACAGATTTGGTATACAATCTGAGAAACATTTTGGACTATGTCTCCTGGTGGTAGAGCAAGAGATAAGTGTGGTGAAGACGGCCTTTGTACACTTCTGGGTTGTGCACCAAATGCATCCATTTATGGATCAGAAGGCTATGCTCACTCTTACCCTTGCAACCTCCCATTTGGACTACTGCAATGCACTCTACATGTGGCTGCCCTTAATGGCATTCAGAAGCTTCAGCTGGTACACAATGCAATTGCACAGGTTGTAAATGGTATTGTCTATTTGATACATGTTAACACCACAGTTGAACACAGAATGAAAATATTATGCCTTTGATAAGTCAATCATCAATGCTCAGAAGAATAGAGGGAAATGGGAAATGTGGAAACTTTCATTATAAGTTTTTGAACAGCTCTAAGTCCCACATGCTCATGCTTTCATTTCCCTCATTATATTGCACACAAACAAATTTGGTCTCTTTTTCACATGCTTCAGCAGAGACTTATATGAAATTATTTATACATAAGGAATATACTATGTAAGCTTGATTCTCAGAAAAAAAAGGGCCCAGCTGTCTGAAAACACTATTCCAAATTGGATTTGCAATGCTCAAGATAGTATAGAGCTAATGTGGATTGACATGTACATTCAATATAACATAGTAAAGATTTACACTGATCACTAAGTTGTACTGGGATATATCTGCAACCAACCAGAGCACTGTAAGCAACATGGTTGAATGCATCAGGAGATGAATATAAATAACTACAATAGTGGCATTATGTTTCCGCTAAGCAGAATTCTACAAACCACATTTCAAGGTCAGAACATACAGAACAATGTGTATAGACACAGATGGCATGGCTTACAAAGCCAGAATTCCTCCTACACTGTAAAAATTCATTGCCAAGTATATAAAACTTGTTCATGGAATATCTATGCAAAAAAACCTGCCCTCAAATCTCTCTCATCTTTAACATCTCATCTAAACATTAGCTTGTTTCACATTGTTTTGTGTTTTTTAAAATGGTAAACTCTGTTACGATCTATGGAGCATCTCATGTATATTTCTTGATACTCTCTCCCAAATCCTGAAAGTATCCCTGCAGTTCTGTCATACCATACCTTGCACCTACAATAGCTTCTCTCAAGCATGAAGAATCATTCTCTACAATAGAGGTCCTTAATCTTTTTGTGCTTTGAGACTCTGCTGAAACCTACAGACCCACTCTCAGAGAAACTTATCTAAAACAAAATACATGGACTGTATAGCTATTGGAAATCAATTAGGGAAACCAACTATGCTCAAATAACCAAAATAACTAAAAATAAAAAATGTAATATGAGGTTTTTATTAAGCCATTAAACCAATAACAAGACTAGCTAAATTAGTCTGAGCTTAATGAATATAATTTTACCCCATCTAAGATTACAGTCCCCTTGAAATCTCCATGGTCCAAGTTAAAAACTTCTGCCTTACAGTAGGGGGCCCCAAACCCTGGACTGCGGGCCAGTACTGCTCCACAGCCTGTTGGGAACTGGGCCACAGAAGCGAGTGAAGCTTCATCTGCGCATGCATGGAATCTAGATAGTGCGTGAAAGCACACATCCCCACCGCCACCAGTCTGTGAAAAAAAAAAAATGTTTTCCTGGAAACTGGTCCCTGGTACAAAAAGGTTGGGGACCGCTGCTCTACTACAGCATCCATAGAACAAGAGAATCAATAAGAAGGAAGGAATTTCTAAATGTAATCCCTGTACAAGGTAGTTCATGGAAAATATATTTGAGAATGGATATGCAGAATTTGCATCACCAAAAAAGAAATCAAAGAATGCTGTTATCTCCTAACCATCGATGGCCAACAATAATGCAAAACCACACAAGAGTGAACAAAATGCAGTTAGTATATCTAGTCAGCCCTATATTAAAATTTTACAAGCTGTAAACGTTGATTGACAACATGAATATATGGCAGAAAATGTGGGAAACTGGTGTTAAATTAACATTATTTAAGAGAGAACTTCTATAAAATGATATACTAATAGCATATATGATACTGACTAAACTGTCAAAAATGTGTAAGGGAGTATCAAACCAATGTTGGAGATATGAAAAGGAAGAGGGGACCTCAAAGTGTCTGACTGGTGTTGCCCACTATATCCTGGTCTCTATGTTGTCAAACAGAGGTACGCTCAGCTCAGTTATGATATTTTGAGTACCATTTTGGCTAAAGTCACAGTTATTATTAATTCAAGGCCTCTGATTCCTGTCTCTACTGATCCAGAATCTCCTAACAACTCTTACTAACTTTTCATTCAGAAGATCTGATTGAATCTGGCACTACTTGAGGCGTTCACCATCAAGGACCTGTACAAATGTCAGCAAAGATAAAGTCTCACCAACTCATTTTAGACCGCCACAACTCTACAGACAATATCCACATAGCAGTCCACTTAATAGAATTCCAAGTGGGTGACCTGTTCTGCTGAAAGACATGTACGTAAACTATATTCATGGCTTATGGAATTCATCACTCAAAATATGTATACTCAAGATTAACATATTTGCAAAGCAGAAATTAAATAAAGGACCATAAAACTCCTTTCAGATTCATCCTTGAAAGATGCATAATTACTATGGACCAAACCAGTACATATTACAAATATTCAAACTGCATCCAAAGCAGGAAAGAGGCTTCATAAATGGTGTGGCTATGATTACTGTACCTATCACTAGATCCTTAAATAAATTATGCTTTTTGTTAATTATATGGTCCAAAGAAATGCATGTTTGAATTAAACCTTACCATTTCTTTATCATCTCTCTAACTCAACACACATATATTCCCTAGGACCATGCAACTACCACGAGTGTACAAATGATATGGTTCCTTTAAGTAGTTATTGATAGGCACAGCTAACATGGCAATGTTGTATCTCAAGAACATTTTATCAGGAACAATTTTTGTTGCAGACCTTGAACATGTTTTGGGGGGGGGGGAAGGTAAGACACCAGATATTAAATCAACACTGCTGCTACTTGTGCATTTTTTAAAAAAAAAATAACCTGATATTAATTCTAATGTAATTATTATTATTAATAATAATAAGAACTACATTCTCAAACTACTAATTACTTAAACAAATCTTACCTGCAGGAGTCAGTAGCATAATTTCATTGCGCTTTGATTCAAGTTTTTCTTTCACCCATGGAAATTCTTGTAAGGATTCTAGAAATGCTTCAAATGCCTTAGGCCCTCTTGTTGGAAGGATGTCAAGAAGCACCAAAGTTTTCCGTTGATTAGTAACTTGGGCCCTTATTTCTTGCACATGATTGTCTGTTAGAATTTCTTCTTGATAAAGATATTGAATGATAAGGCCCTCAACCAGCAGCTCTGCACACAGCTCCAGGCGCAAGGAGCGCAGAACCTGCTTGTCTCTGGCATCCATCCTAAGAAAGAAAAAAATATGTGAGTGGCCAACTCTGAAGTCGTCACTTTGGAATCTTATCAATAGGCATTTGTAAAATGTGTGTGTATGAGAGAGAGAGGGGGGAGGGGAGGAGAGGGGAGGGGAGGGGAGGGGAGGGGAGAGAGAGAGAGAGAGAGAGAGAGAGAGAAAGGCATATTGCAAAAGACCCAGAAGACCCGTATTTTAATATTTCATCACCACTGGTAGCTGTTGTAAAGATTAGGACATATCAAAAATACAAAGACATCATTGATTATGATTTATCACTTTAAGCTGATTATGATTTATCACTTTATGTTTTAAGATGATTTCTTCAGTTCAAATGTAAGTTTTAAAGACTCACATCTATGGCTTTGGTGTGTACAACACATGCTCTTTCCAACAAAGAGAAGTGACTAGATTTACAAATTACAAAAATCATGTGATCTGTTTGGTTCTATAACAGAACAATGTAAAGTCTAGTTGATTGTAGTTTATTCAGCAAATAAATTAAACATCCGAAAGCTTAACAGTTAGGTTGCCAGCATGGGGCTGTTTAGCTGCTCCACCTATTTTTATTTTACTTTAATATAAAGAAAATGTAAAGCTATTGTGCTACAAAACAAAGCTTCCACTTAAAACATGTATCCCAAGGGTGTTTTAGGGTCACACACAGATCCCCCCAAATTTGTAATGTTTGCATTTAAAAAAAATGATAAAGAGTCAACTGCAATCCAGTGTTTATCTACTTCCCCAGTGGACCTGCCTTTAAGAAAAAAGTAAAGCTAAATAGAGAACATTTTAAGAGCATGGCTACCTGAGGAATTCTGGAAGTTGAAATGTACACATCTTAAAGTTGCAGAAACATTGAACTAAAGGAATAATGGGAAGTAGCCACACCAGTTTGTTTCTTTAGATGGCTGATTGGTTTGACCACGCCCATCAGTTATTTGTGAGAGGATTCTTAATATACTCAGATTTCAAAATGTGCCCATTTGTTCTAAAAGCTTGAGTAGCTTAGTACAGTGTGTAAATCCAATTATTGTCTCATGCTCCTCCTTTCTCTTAAAGTATTGCAACAAGTTCAATATTTCTGAACATAATTTTCTTTGAAAAATGTCTAGAAATTCACCTGATTTAAAATATAGTATTATTTTGACGGGAACTAGCTGAACAAGCTTCATCTTCTAATTTGTTTCTAGCTTTATTTTTAAATCTATAAACTAGGTGTGTCCAACCTTTTGACTTGATGGGCTATAGTGAATGAAGAGAAAT
Source organism: Crotalus tigris (assembly GCF_016545835.1). Classification (NCBI taxonomy): domain Eukaryota; kingdom Metazoa; phylum Chordata; class Lepidosauria; order Squamata; family Viperidae; genus Crotalus; species Crotalus tigris. Next base: position 567,921 of record NW_024097319.1, on the reverse strand, counting down.
TGTCTTGGACAGCATATAAAATATATAATATAGCTAATGTATATAAATAGCAAACATCCTTTTTAAATATATTTTTTATAAAATCTTGTGGGACTGGATTATTAACTGTATATCCGCGCGCACGCGCATGTGTGTGTGTATGTATGTATGTGTATATATATATATATATATATATATGTTTTCTGAGGTTTTCGCGGGTGTTTGTATGTAGGTCTTTGGTTGTTCGGGTTTTCTCCCGCGTAAAATTGGAAGTGTCTTGCCGACGTTTCAACGAAGTCCCATTCGTCATCTTCAGGCTGGTGCTTTCAGCTTCATGCTTCGTGCTCCTCGAAGCACGAAGCTGAAAACACCAGCCTGAAGATGACGAATGGGACTTCGTCGAAACGTCGCCAAGACACTTCCAATTTTACGCGGGAGAAAACCCGAACAACCAAAGACCTATATATACCTCAGAATATATATATATATATATATATATATATATATATATATATATATATATATATATATATATCCTTTTGTGCTCCACAGTCCACCTAGACCAGGGGTGTCAAACTCACAATGTCACGTGACGTGTCACAACGTATCGTGACTTTTTTGCCACTGCCGGCAATGGGGTAAGTGCGGTTTCGCTATGATGCATCTGGCCCGCAGGCCAGCAGTTTGACACCCCTGACCTAGATCTTTAGCACAGATTCTGTTTAATATTCTTTACTGGCAGAAACCTAAGTCAACAATTATATTATTGTAGCAACAAGTTTGGAGCACCTTAGAAGAAGCACTTCAGTGTCTTCTAAGAAATATTGACATTTTTTGACAGTGACCCCTTAATTTAATCCTGATTTTCTCAAAACTTTCAGTTTTATGACACAATGTTAATACCATCCAACTGAGCATTGCTTTTCCATAGATTGATGTGAGCCACTTTAGGAAAACTATTCAAACAAAACCTGCAGGATTGTAAGACAAAATTAAATAGAAGCTCTAAGGGGACCTGTTCCAGAAAATAATTACAATTACCAACATATCAAACAGCAGAAAATATTACAAAAAAAAAAAAAAGCAATCTGAGAAAAAATAGCAGAAGCATTAAGCCAGATCTGACTATTTAAATGGTCTGGGTAATCATGCAAGAAGTTCAACATATTTACATCTCTTGTAGCATTTTTTTGTTTTTAAATATGTATGTATGTATATTGATTTTAATGTGTTTTTATTGGATTGTTTTTAACTTGTTGTAAGCCACACAGAGTCACTTAGATGAGATGGCAGGCCATGCAAATTGAATAAATCATGATTTATCTTTTTTCATGAACTCCAGGATAACATATTTTCCCCACAAACCCTTCTATTAACAAAGTGAGAAGAATTCCAGGTTTCCTTATTTTGTCTTAATTATTTTTAGACCCTATATCCAGAATCCAACTATGCTCAAATCATTTTATTTTGGACGATCATATAAGCAGCTTTCAGACAATGCTATTCTTTCTCTTAAAAATTATGCATGCAGCAATAATAGTCTACTCACAACTGAAAGCCATTACTTGCAAAATGTAATTCTTTAAAGTAACATTTTTAAAGTAAAAACTGCAGAACATTGCCCCAGAAAGAAAAACTGCAGAGAAATGAAGTCGCAGAAGGTTTATATAAAGCCTAAGAAAATAATCGAACTGCTCTGAAAACTCTCCGTTGGGAATTATATAATCAGCACAATAAAAAGAACAAAAAAACTGTTTCTTTAAAATACTTACAAAATGAGGCGGAAATGTTATTTATTAACTCCAGGCGTAATTCTGAACTGCTCCTCCTGCACCATTTTTCCTGGAGAGAAAATCGCTAAACAGGAAGTGCTCCTTTCCCACATTTCTTACAAGCGAGAGACCTCGAAGAAAGGCGGGCGCTTGAACCAAACTTGCGCGACGATTCGACTCGGAAGTTCTTGCATCCTTTTGCCGCCATTTTGCCCTTCGCCTTTAAGATAGGAATGCAAGCTTCTTAGAGGAAAGAGTGGAGCAATCTGAAATTAGAACGGTTGTTTCTGTGATTAGATGCGTAGGCTGCTGGTAAAAGTTGAAAAGGAACAGAAGCTTATTTCAAAATCATATTACGACCAAAAACGTGCTAAAAGCCTGGAATCTAAATATGTCGAAACTACAATTCCCAGAATTCCGTGGAATATGCTACGAATTGTAATTGCGTGATCCTCAGAGAAGCTGGAAATTGTTTTTATCTTTCTTCAGGTTGGAAAAAGGGTTTCTGCTGCTACCCTCCCGAAGTTCTCTACAATTACCATGCATTTGAAATGAGTTGAAATTTAATTTTTGATATTTACTGATGAAATATATTGCTAAATCAACATTAATATATGAATAAATCCAGAAGAATGTAGGGCTAAAATATTGTGGTGCAACAATCAGGATGACAACTAGATGGCAGTAAAGTAATTTTGCATGCTTTGTTGTGGTTATCGAGTTGTGCTGCAGCAATATAGCAATTCAAGAAGAATCAAGTCACTGGTCACTACTAAGGTGTGACCATACTATACACATTACACTGGTTATCACTAAATTATGTTTTCTTCTAACAGTTGATATAATGGGCTGCAGTCATCTGCGAGAAGTGTATTTGTGACTCCAAACTGAAGCTTTAGAAGTATTATTCAAGAGATCAAATTCAGTTTTTTTAGTTAGAAAGGTTACAAGAATAGAATGGATCATGATTTGGCCAGGTTCTTAAAACCAGAAATTAACTTCATTGTTAAGGAGAACTCTCTTAAGAAATAAATCATTAGCAAAGCATATGATGATTTTATGATTTATATATTAGCAGTATTTTTGCATTCTCCATACCACCAATATGCAAAAATGTAACAATAAAACTTCACAATTTCCATCCTCCCCCAACAGAATAAAATAACATACCTCCAACCTATAAAAGATATTCAAGAATAACTTGCAGAATTAAGCTTTAAAGATTTGGCAGCATCAAACAGTTTTCATATCATTGCAAAATACCATCTGGTCAGGATCAGCTCTCAGGATAAGATGTTCCAAAGGTCAGTGCTATAGAGAAAGTCTACTTATTCATGAGGGAGTAGGGTTTTGAATATGGTCTTTCAAGGTGTCCTGATAGGATGAGTGGAATCATTTTGAAGAAGCACAGGAGGAAGCATTTGCTAACTCGATGCAGCAAGAGAAGATTGTATGTTTCCAGGGATGACACTGCTCAATGATGCCCAATTTAAGTGGGACAGAAGTTTTGAGTCTGCTAGGGAAGATGAGACAAGCTGAAGATCTAACCAGACTGAGTACATTTTCATGATGAGACCAGAAGAAGATTGAATGAGAGATATGTGGGGCATCGGGAATCTAGCATACTATTATCTGGAAGGTCCCAGGAAAGGAAGGAGTATGAATTGGATTTGTCAATGGAGAGACTGTTACATAATTTGTGGCAATAATTGGCTTATTGAAATGTGTTGAGTAAGTAGTTGAATGACTCAGACCAGGCATGGTGCACAGATATGCCTTGCATATGGTGGCAAAGGCTGGTGAAGTATGTGATGGTTGGAACCACTGTTGGCCTCTGGAGAAAATACAATGAGGGCTCAATTTAGCACCAGGATGGGCAAGAGATAGTGGGCTTGCATTATTGATATAGACCAGGTGTGTCCAACCTGCAGCCCATGGACTCCATGCAGCCCCATAAGATCATTAAAAAAAGGAAGTTTATTATTTATATACATTAACTATATTATATACTTTATATGTGGCCCAAGATGGTCTTCACTCAATGTGGCCAAGACAAGCCAAAAGTTTGGATACCCATAGTACAAACCCTATTTGTAAGCTGTTTGACCCAAGCCTAGGTATAGGTGGCCAATTTGTTAGGCTTTCTGGCTTCTGCTAATAAAGCCATCTCTGTGAGCAATAAGATTGCATCTATCTCTGGTTTGGTAGTAGATGAGAATGCACATCTGAAACATGGCTGAGCAGTAACAGGAGTGTAGCCCAAGTGAATATATAACCAGTTCAAGTGTTGCAGCAGAGATGGCAAGGCCAATGAGAATGGATTGCCATGGTCATGCATGAGACTTTCGCAGTGATGAAAACTGCTCCAGAGATAACTGTGTATGAATGTCTGAAGAATTGTTCTACAGAGACAAGCTAAGGTTGCTGATGGTATAGCAATAGCCTTATAGAAGCTCCTGGATACTGTTAAGAGTATTCAGGACTTCAATCTCCATGCCCTGGAGAATGGAACTGCAATAATTTTTATGAATAAATGGCCTCCATGGCCACTGTAGGTTTATTGCAAGTAATTGTGACCCCATGCACCTAGATAGTGACTATTTGTCACTTCAGAGAAGATGAGACATTTTCTGAAGATGGAAGATGATGACATCTTTCTTTTGGCTTGGTAAAATCATTTCATTGGTGCACTTTAAGTCATGAATGTCCTGGACCTTTCCATAGAATTTTCCATTGGACCCAATGGATCTAGAACCCAATGGATCCAGAATTCCAGAGGGTATTTTTTCTAGTTTTTCAAAGTGTTTTAATATAGTATTTTATCTAACAGAACAAGCTAAAAGCATTTTCACAAGATACAACAACTGAAATAATTATTCATCAGTATTTATGCATAACTTGAAATATGTATAAGTTGATTTAACAATAAGATATATTGCTTCCTGCACTGAAATATAATAATTTTCAGGATTCTTTTAATGTAGTTACATAATAAATATTGGATATTTACTAAATATCTTAGAATTGAAATAAAATAGGTTGAATTCAATGTCACACTGAGTTACGAGGTAAGTTGTATGTTTTTAAATCATAATAACCATAGTTAAGCAAAAATGTATTTTAGTATAATACATGAAGGCATTTATAGATTGATTTTATATACATTGTATGGAAATATATTTTATGGCATTGAATTATATTTGCTTCATCAGTACATATTTAGAATTGTTGTTCCTTCAAATTGGAGGAAAAATTTTACCATAACTAATCTACTATCAAGAGATAGTTTAACTATTGGAATGCTAAATATTGAATGGTGATCATCTTTAATGTTTCAAAGCCTCATTAGAGGCTTAGAAACATTAGTTAGAAGATAATGCTTTTGATTAAATAAAAGAATTATAATATTAAGCATGTTTTCTGAATTCATTCTTTAGATCAGACATGTCAAACTCCTGATGTCACGTGATGTCGCACGATGTATCAGAGCTTTTTCCCCATTGCTGGCAATGGGGTAGGCGCGGTTTCCTTGTGACGCATCTGGCCCGCGGGCTGGCAGTTTGACACCTCTGCTTTAGATTATAACATAAACTAAATTATGTTGGTGCATAATTTGCAAAAAATATGCACTCTAGTATATTCTGTTAGAGCTAAGTTTAGATTGCAATTGATTTCCATTCACAATTTCAGCCCAAAGGTAACAAAAACGAAGCCTGTGTCTCTTTAGAAACACATCTAATTTTATCCAACACCTTACAATAGACTCTCTCAGTGGTAGTAAAATAAAGATAAGGATTAAGTTTTCAGCATAATGACACCAAGCTAGTACGGTAATAAACTTAGATAGTTCACACAAATACTAAGCCAGGATATTTTAAAACACTATTTAATCAGCCATAGCAGTTGAATCTACATATGAGCAGGGCTACACATTATGGTACACCAATGATTAACATGGCTTGACAGTCAGCCCCACGTGCTGGAGTTATCACAGTACCTTTAACTCACTACTACCAGAATAAGACTACAAAATATTTCATCCCAGCATTATAAAAATCAAGAATATGAAGAGATAGTCTTCCACTTTTGATTCAACATGCAATTCAAAAGATTAGGAACAGACTTTGCAATAATAAGGAGATAATAAATTGCTATATCAATGGGCAATCCAAAGGCCACTTGCACTATCCCAGCAACCCATTTGCTGTTCCCAGAATTCCACTGCAGCTCACTGAGCCAAATCAAAGTGTTTGATGAGTGGTCCAGAGATGACGTGTGCTATAGAGGCTTACTTCATATCTCAACTTCTCTCTCTCCCTCTCTTGGATTAATTTATTTTATTTGGATTCTTTGTCTTTGTGAGAGAAGAAACGGAGGAAATTGGTCCCACATTCATTGTACTGACATCTTAACTTTCCTACCACAGCCACCTACAAGCAAAATATAATGTGCAGCAACATGTGAAATAATTTTAGCATATTTATTCTGAATATATCAAAATCGAAATGAGAGAATAGATGTAAAAGAAACATTTCAATAACGTTACGTATCTCCATTTTTGTTGTTCCCACAGCAACAAATGTATCTACACAAGATAGTTTTGCAAATAATCATGTGAGCATGGCCTCAGTTTCTAGACATGAATATCATTGTAGCCCTGCCTAAATTTAGCTCCTAATGTGCGCCTGGCTCTTTGCATCCCCAGATGTTTTTTTTTCTTATTTGAATAAACAGAATAAAGACTAACTTTAAAATTAAGTTTCAAAAAGTTTCTATGACTGCATCCACCAACTGCTGAGAACTTGTGTAGTGGTATATAAGAATTAAAGAAAGAGGATATTTTTCTTCTTTACTCATTTTATTAAAATTCAAGTCCTTCAGCACAGAATAAATGAAATCCTTTTTTGCACAATGCATAATTATTATATGGGATTATGGCATAAGATGTAGTTGAGGCTATTAGCTTGGATAGTATTAAAAGAGTGTTGAAGCAATGTGTAGGAGAAGAATTTTAGTTTTTTAGAGCTACTTTATTACCTATCACTAAACTAATCAAACTTAACTGCTAAAATGTCAGTATGAATACACTTGGTGCCATAATTTTTGCTCTTGTACAATATTGTACAAATATTGCTTGTACAATTTTGAAAAGTCCATTTGAACACAGAAACACATTAAGAGTATAAGCGCACTACAATTTGATTTACTGAATACAGTCTGAAATTGGATAGTTATAGGCTTGAATAGTCTTTTTTTTAAAGGCAAAATTACTTGCATTTCAAGGAAATAAGAACACTAAAAAATTCTACATTGTAGAAGTTAGTCATATTTGCTATTGTTTTGGATTGAAATGACTGCAAGACTGCAGTCTAGATATTTATAAAGTCTCATTCAAGGGAAGCCTGTTATTGAAGTTAGGGATCTAGACTAAAAAGTCTGTGGTAACACAAATACCACAAAGTCTGTGGTACCTTACCCTAATTCAGTGGCTCCCAACCTTTTGGGCACCAGGGACCAGTTCCATGCAGAAAGGTTTTTCCGCGGACTGGGGGGGGGGGGTATGGTTTTGCATGCTGCCTGCTTCGCTTGTTTGCATGGACTGGTTGTTGGAATGCTGTGGACCGTGTCAGTCCACAGACTGGGGGTTGGGGACCCCTGCCCTAATGTATTCACTGAGTCCCTTTAACAGTGATAATGTGACCTTTGCTTTTTCACCCCTACTTTGAAGTAAGATTTACTTTTAATCATTTTTTAATTATTTTTAAATCAAGAATGATTTAGCAGCCTGGGCTGCTTCTGGCCTTTCAGAGATGTGTTAGCTCTGTAGGATCAGGACCAAACAAACTGTATTTAAACACATACATCTGACATGGTTACTCCCCATGTATACCATACTCCCATTTTTCTCAGATTAAAGTTATTATTTAGGGAGGCTTTGTGGAGACCATATTGAAGGCTTGGGGTGGGGCTTGTGTAGTCTTGGGATCTAAGTGTATAAGGGAGACTGTTGCAGCTCTCCAGCCCAGAGTGTTCAGAGCACATGTATGATTGACTGCCTTATACCTTACCTAGAAATCTCCCATTTTGACTGTTCAAATAGAACTTTGTTATAATACTAAGCTCATATTCTGAATAAAAATGGATAAATTTGCTCTGTAGCTTCCATAAGAGCACCAGTATGATGTAGTGGTTAAGGCATCAGGCTAGAAATCAGAAGACCGTAAGTTCCAGTTTCATCTTAGGCAAGAAGTCAACTGGTGACCATTGCTCAGTCTCTCTCTCTCTTTCTCAGCCCTAGGAAGCAGGCAGTGGCAAACCATTTCCCAAAAATCTTGCCAAGAAAACTGCAAGATTTGTCTAGGCAGTTGCAAAGAGTCAACGTGGACTTGAAGGCACAAAAAAAAAAAAAGTTTCATGTATTCATAAGCAGGTAGAACTGCTAGATAAGTTTTTAATAAGAAAACACTCGAGTGCTATAATATTAGGAAATAAAAGCTTGCTATTTATTAATATGTAAATTATAATTAATAATGTGCAAAAAACATAATCAGGAGCTTTAGACTGATCTAATCTCAGACAGTGAATCTCACTAGCCTCTTCTATGCCAATCTTTTATGCTAGCTGGAAATTTATTGCCCAAAATATATGTTCCCTTTGTAACTTCATAAAAAGTTTACAGTGACCTAAATGCAGAGTTGTTAGCCATTTGCTGCTGAAATCCAGATGCCTATCCTCCCCTTAGCCCTTCTGATATGAGGAGAGCAGTCAACTGTAAATGTTCACTAGGAATCAGCAAATCTTTCTTAATCTTTCAAAATACTGATGAATGCAATATCTCTCAGAATGAGCACCACAGATTACTTTAAGGTACCCATGGTATCACTGACTGGTCCACATTATTCAGAGGTTATTTTGAAGGGCAGCCACATCATTTGAATTGGGATTTAGTAATATTTCACAAGATGGCTCTCTGTAAGAGAACCATACAGAACTGCCTCATTTATATTAAGAACAAAGTGAGTGCATAGGTATCAAAGAGCAATGAACCATTCTCTTATAGGCACTTTTTCCCACTGAAACACATTTTTCCCCAGCTTGTAATTCTAATAGCATCAGGGAGCTTACTGAGCACCAAAGTTTTAATAGTGAACATTAAATCCAAGTCCTCTATAAAATCCACAAACATACACAATAACATACCATTTTCACAGTGACCTACATGATACGTTCATGCAGCTGAAGATTTTGATTTCTTACAAATTGTATTCAGGTCCTGTTTCCTTAAAATGAGGCTGAGTAGATGCTTATACCCGATATCGATATTCCTTTAAGAATTCCTTCAATCTTGTTGGTAACGGAAGTTCCTGGATTTTACTTGTATATCTGTTTATTGCTACTCTACACTGATGCTGTAGAGACAGTGTTGAATGATAGAGAGGTTTGTTCAAATAAAGATGGACTGTACCATTGGAAGGTATTTCAGAAACCATTCTTCTATCCTTGCACATAAGGACATAATATTCAATTAGGTGAACCACACTGTCAAATTGCTGGAGTCTTGATCGAATGCAGATAACAGAATCCAGACTGAATTTACCACCTTGAAATTCTATTCGTAAGTTTGTAGGACCTACTGAGGTTTTGACTGAAATAGTAAGTAAATACTCTGAGTGAGAGCTGTCTCTGACCAAGAAAGTCCCTTCAGATGTTTCTTGTAATCTTCCCTTTGCTTCTGCAACACTCATGCTTCCCCAATACCATCCTAATAGAAGAGAAAGCAAAAATAGTTAAGAATCTTCAGCATATTTTAGATAGAATACCACTAGAAGCTGAGGATAGTCCAGTGCCCGTAATTATCTGCACTGGAGAATTTTGATAAAAGTCAACATAATAAATGCATTCAAATGATTCAAATCACTTAACATTCTAATACTACTTCCTGGGTGTCCTTGAATAACTAATGCAGTTTCTCACTTTTACTTTCTGTTTTGAATACCAGCCCCAGAAGGCCAGAAAAGATACCTTGCAAATAGAATATGATATGTATCTATTTAAGAATAAATACCATTATACTACATAGGGTTGATTTCTGAACCAATATACTTAGTTGTATTGCAAAAATGCTGTACGTATATCAGCAGGATTTAAGACTGCCCATTTTTCAATAGCCTTGTTTTGTTAACAGCTGTGCTAAACAAACAAACAAAATCCTATAACACTTCAGCCATCAAATATAGTGCAGATATGTGAAACATGAGATTAGAACAAGGCAAAATTTAGATTCTAAAAATCCTAAAATCAACACTTTCTCTTAATCCCAAAGAATAAGAGAACATCCCTTTCATTTAATAACTGAAGTAGCCTGTCCAAGATGGTTGTCTCCACATGCATTAAAATACAACTCCTAGGATCACCTGGCAGAATTGGAATAATTTTTTGTTATAATACAGGAGTAATAGCTAAAAGTAATAGTTTTGCAGTGTACCAATTTAGTCTCAGAACTAAATACAGGACCAAATAGGAAAACTGTAGTGAAAAAGGGACATCTTTTTAAAAGTGTAATATAAAAAGTAAAAGTAAAATAAAAAGCCTAGGGTGAATAAAGCTAAAAGATTTTTCAAAGAATTCTTATTAGAATTTCTGATCACTATCCTAAACAAATTGACCTGTTTTTATTAATACAGAAATGCTTTCCTAGAAGTCTTATGTAGCTTGAGATTTACTCCTAATTCTGCCCTGCATTTTACTAGTCTCTAAATTCTGAGGTGTTACTACTAGTGGGAGAACAAGTTCAGGATTATACAATGTATCTGATAATGAACACCTAATTATGTTGGCTAATCTGAAATGTGGAAATTCAAGATGGATTGAAGTTGCAGCACAGTGCTCCAACATACAGGTCTGAGAAACAACAGGACTTGTTTCTTCCTTCTTATTTCCCAGAACCTTAAACTATTATTTATTCCATCAGACAGGATTTTTTGCCTGCTTCCTGAGAGTTACTTTAAGTCGGAATGATCATTAAAGAAAAGTTGAAAACCCAATGCAGTTTCCAAACGCAAGCAACGACTTAAAACTAGCATCAAAGAATAACGTAGAAAAATAGTTAACTCTGCAGGGGTTTCCAGGGAGGTAAACACATTAGTTTTAGGGAATAATTTTGGGCTCAGCCCCACCGCCTTTCCACCCTCGAAGCGCGATCATTTCGAGTCGTGACTGCAACCTTGTCGTCCAGTTTCAGATTCTGCGGAGCGCCGGCTTTTAGGGCTCCACCTCTCAAGGGCTTAATGGCGAGGGTCTTCTTTCTCATCCCACAACTCCATCAGCGCTGATGATGCTACACAATAATATCACTCCAGTTCCTACGAACACTGCATGCAGGGAGGAGACAAGCTATTTTTTTCTCCCACGGGTCAATCTAACCACGGGTGCCCACTCCCACGCTCTCATTCCCCGCGCTTGGCTTACCCGCGCATCTCAACTCCCGCATGGCAGAGTCCAGGCGCTCCCTTTCAGCAGGTTCCGCCGCGGCTCCTCCAGCTTCCCACTCGGCCCCAGCCCTGTCGGCGCCATCCGAGGATTCGGCCGAGCGCAGGGTCATTTGGGGGCAGAGACCACGACGTGAGGAGGAAAGTACGGAGTGCCGGACCCTTACCAGAGCTCCTGGCTGCTGCCCCAGCCCATCTGACCGCCGCCCGCAGGGACCTGCAGCTCTGCAAGAGAGGAGAACCAGGGCCCGGCGAGAGGCTCCGTCGAAATCCGCCACTCCGAACGTTCACTTACGGAGCATCCCTCGGAAAGGCGTCCCGTTTGTTGCTGGGGTGGGTGAAGGGCGTCCGTTTTTCTCTGCCTCCTTCTTATTGTCCTGACTTCCCCATTACACACGAGGGGAAACAGCACCCGCCGGGAAAGCGCCCTGCCGCCACCTGGCCAGGAATTTCGAGGATGGCTTACCGGCTGCCTCCAAGGTGCACGCCTTCTCCTCCCTTTCTATGCACACCGAGAGCGGCTGCTGTCTAGGAAATAATCGGTGGGCAGCTCTGAGGCGAAGAATCGTGTGTACCCGGCCAAACTCTTACCTTCGGCCTCGCCAGCAAACGCGGCAAAACCCAGAAGGGCGGGATGCTGGTCTCTTTAGCGCGGCGCTTTTTAAACGGAGAGGCCGTTGGGAGGCTCGCCACGGCGACCAGCCCTGCTTTTGTTTCAAAGGAGAGAGGGGGGGGAGACCACCGCGGCATCAGCTGCTTGAGAGCGAGAGAAAGGCCGGGCGAGTGGCCCCCGGCCCGGCCAGCTCAGGTTATGCTCTCCTACAAGAGCTTATCCTACCAACCCGCAGCAGGAAATATTCATGTGACGCGTGGACGCCTAGTAAACAGGAGCGAAGAGCCGCGGCCGGCAGGCGAGATTTGCTGCCTGGCGCGCGCCGATACCGAAACAACTCAGAAAGTGGGGTGACTCGGTTGAATGTCATGACTGGGATTAATAATGGCGAGGCGAGCGTTGTCCTGTCTTTGCTCCTTTTCCATTTCAGGGAGGCTAAGCGACCTACTACTTGGTGCGGGGGGAAGAGACAGGTTCCTCGTGCTTACACTATGTGGAGCCCCCCCTTAGTCCCCCCCTCCCCCGGGACACATTGCAAGCGATCTGGACGCAGCGTCGGGGTGCCTCGCTCGGTGCTCGGCCGTCTTCTCTCCCCGCGGTTATTTTGCTTTGCTTTTTTTCACTCGCGGAACGGTAAAAAATGCAAAGGCCGCTTTCCAAGAACTTTCCAGGAATCGCGTCACGTGACCGCCGGCTCCCGCGCCTCTGCTTGAAATGGAGCCGCCGTGTTGCAGCAGCCGCTCCTTCCTTCCTCGCTGGCTCTTCTCTCCCCCCCCCCCACCTCTTTCTTCCCCGGAGGGAGCCGGGGCAGGAGCAGAAACAAAAGGCGTCTTCGCCGCCGGAAAACAGGGAAAACCGCCTCCGCCGAGCTTCTTTACGGAGCGACGCTGCTGAATGCACGGCCGACTCCTGCTGTTTACGGGCTGCTAAGCAAGGCTCGCTCGGCATCTGTGACGCTTATTCCTCCGAGATAGAGAACGCGAGAAGGGCTTGTGCCGCTTCTGGGGTGGGCACAAGAGGGGCAAAGGGACCTGTCCGCGGAGGGTGGACGAAGTTCTTGACTTTCGATGCTGCCCTACCGTCAGTGCCTGGGAGCGGTTTACTGCCTACATCCTCAGCCGCTTCCGGACCACCTAAAATTAGTATGTGACCGCGCGTTGCTTCTAAGCAAAATATTAGGCCTGAAATAGCCTTGAAGGTTGGTCGAACCGAGATCCTGGCTATTCTTGACCAGAGAAGAAGGAATGGGGTTAATGCATACAGTTATAATAAGGGATTAAAATGGGCAACATTTTAAATGCCCCATATTTATTGGATTACTCCGTACAAGTAAATCCTCATAAACACAATGGATCAATTATATAACCCAAAATAACAGGCTTGGGTAGTGATCAAGATTAATATTATATTGCCTAATATTTCTGACCAAAACTATTTTGTTCTGAAAATGATTTAAGAGAGTTATAGGAAACAATAACGATCCTCTATTCTAAACATAGTAAAAGTAGTGGCCGTATTTACAGAATACTCTTAGCCATGGTTAACAGGATAATGGTTTATTCAGTTACAGGTTTGTATGACATGCTGAAAGATAAATTGACCGCATGAGTTTGTGTAATAGGCTAAGCTAAAATGGTTGGAAACAGAGCACCTGGAAGTTTTGGGTTTTTTTTTTGTTAGTAGTTGGATTTCATTTCACTGACCTATCAGTTTCTAAGAATGTTTCTGTTGTCGTTTAGAACCAGAGGCCTGATTAAAAATAAAGATGAAGCCAGAGCATGACAATTCTTCTTTTTAAAAAATGATTTTTTTTTCTAAATATAAAAGAAATCTGATGGTCAGAGAGCCTGGTGGATACAGTACATAAGTAGACTGATTTCATATTGGCAATACCAGGACTAGGGCATATCTATACATTTGCACATAAATTTATGTGGTGGCGCAGTGGTTAGAATGCAGTACTGCAGGCTACTTCTGCTGACTGCCGGCTGCCCGCAGTTCAGGATTGTCACCAGCTCAGGGTTGATTCAGTCTTTCATCATTCTGAGGTTAGTAAAATGAGGACCCAGATTGTTGGGGGCAATATGCTGACTCTGTAAACCACTTACCGAGGGCTGTAAAGCACTGTGAAGTGGTATATGTCTAAATGCTATTGCTATTTTAGCTCATTATTATACATTAATTTTTTTGTCTTAGATTAACAAACTGATGTCAATGGCTTTAATTAGCATTAGTATGATTTTTGGATTTAAACCTATAAAAAGCATGTACCACTAATTGTATGGAAACTGCACTATGTAACATTTTGTTTGCAGGAAAAATTCAAGTTTCTTATTTTTATACAGTAATTCTCTGCCTTGTTTAATAAAAAAATCACAATCTTCAGTAGGGCTGATTGTAGTGTGTAATTAGTATTGAACATTTAAGGATCTTTGTGAGTTGCACTGCAGATACTTAAAGGAATCTCTCTCACTTTGTGTATACACACTAGTTTTTATGGTCTGGCACACATCAACACTTGTGTGGTTTTCCTGAAGACATGGTTCTTGGAGGCAGTTGCCAGTTGAGGCTTACCAGATCCGGGTCTGGCTCTTTTAAATGAACATCAAATACATGTTAATTTAGATAAGCTTTTTGTTGTAAACATTTAGTTTTATTGGCTGCTATATTTATCTTTTTGTCTCCAATAATTTTACTAATGTTTTCAATTATATTTTTATTTTATTCTTGTCCTTTGATATAAAAAGAGGGCATGTTCATGTATTAAGAGGGCAAGCTGAACATTTTCTAAATAAATAAACTGTACTTTTAAAATATTTCCCAGTAATTCTTTGAACTATTCTGAGAATTTGTTCTGAATTTGAATTTCTGTATGCCTGTTAGAAGTGACTGTATTTAAATTCTCTAGTGTGAGATTATTTTGCTTTTAATTATCCTTCTGCTTTATCTTGAAAAAAAATTAGTAATGTTTGGTAAGATTAAATTGTCCTTATTGAGTATGAACTCAATGTGAGCTCAATACATGTGAACGTCTTAGTAAATATTTAGGATCAGATTTTGTTTTCATTAGGATCAGATTATGTTTTCATTTACATATTTATTTCTCAGAATACTTTCTTTGATTTCGTTTAAAAATATTTTCAGCTAGCTGTTGCAGATGTTTATTATTTATTACATTTATATTTAGTTGCAATCCAATTAAGGACTTAAAATGCTTGAAAGATTTTTTTTTTCTACCATTCAGTTGTATATGATTTTCAGAGACTGCCTGGACAACTATCAGTTTTCTTCACAAGGTTTTCAGAAGTGGTTTGCCATTGCTTTCTTCCTAGAGCAGTGGTGGCGAACCTTTTAGAGACCGAGTGCCCAAACTGCAACCCGAAACCCACTTACGCATTGCTGGTGCCAGGGTTGTGGCCACCAATTGGGCATGGCTATGGTAGTCATGGCAGCGTGGGTGGGCGTGGCCAGGGTGGACATGGCCACCTCGATGTTGCTCCTGGGGAGGGATGCCTGTGGGGGCCAGGCAGGATTGGGGGAGATCCAGGGGTTCTCTGGCGGGTGGGGCAGTGGGTAGGAAGCTCATCCTGCAGGGTGAGATGAGGCAAGGCAAGGGGCAAGGCAGGGGTGCCATTGCTGTGGGGCAATGCAATGTGAGGCTGGGGCAGGGGCTGGTTGCAGACGGGGGCTCCGGTGAGGAGATGGAAGAGAGTTTCAGCAAGCTTAGCAACCAGAGTGGGGATCCCTCCCCAAAACAAATGTGCTTCATGGATAACCTCAAAGCACGACAGAAGAGACCAAAACCTGCTGCAACCACCCAGCAGATGGGAGGAGAATAAAAACCAAACAGCCCCCCCCCCCGCCAATCCTCAATGAAAGCCTCGGGTGGGGAAGAGTGTGGGCAGGCGGGCGTCTTGCTCAGCTGATGGCTTGGAGGAGAAGGGCAGCTACACCCCCTCCCAAACGCTGCCCTCTCACGAAAGCAGGATGAAAACTCCAAAAAGGAACAAGGAAAAAAAGTTAAAACAGAAGAGTGTCCTTTGTCATCCCTTCCATTTTCTCTAGTGTTTCACACAGGTCACAGAATTTATTTTTCCAGATAGTATTTTCCTGAAATCCCAGTAGCTCCATTTCTAGATTTTCTAAATCTAACCATTCTAAGCAGGAAAGATCAAGTTCTTCAAATTTGGCTTTATCTGGAGAAGTAAGAAAACACAGGGTTGTCTCCATCTTATGGAACTGTGAAAATCTGTTACTAAAATTTACCTTTGCAGCTGCTACAATGCTAGAAAATTCCTTGCAGATTTCCTGATGGCTTGTAGGATTGTCTGCAAATGATGTAGAATTTTCTAAATGAACTTTTAGACTAGGAAAATATTTCAGCTGCCCACTTTCAAGATCTCTTTCAAAAACCTGCAGTTTTCTCTCAAATGTTTTGATATCACAAAACATTCTTTCTGCTGTTTTCCCTGCACCTTGTAATTGTTTGTTGAGCAGATTGAAGTGTGTAAAGTCTGTAAAAAACATGAGGTTGGTAAGCAGGCCATATCAGTGAGCTGTGGATATTCTTGCTCTTTTTCATGCATAAACATCTGAATTTCATCCAAACAGGCCACAAATCTCTCCAGGACTCGCCCTCTACTCAGCCAGCGGACATTATTATACATAAATAAACAATCATACTGTGCCTGAACCTCCTCAAGAAGCACTTGAAATTGTCGACAATTCAGAGCGTGAGCCATGATGTAATTCACTATTTTTGTGACGTTTTTGAGGACATCATCAAATTTTTTGTTGCTTTCCTTGGCACAAAGAACTTCCTGGTGTATAATGCAATGGAACTAAATTACTTTATGTTTTGTTTCTTGAAGAAATAACTGTATGAAACCAGATGTTGCCCCCACCATAGAAGGTGCTCCATCACTTGTAATTGAAACCACCTTTTCTGGTCTTATGTCTTATGATAAAAAAGCTTCCTTCACAGCATTGTAGGTATCTATACCTTGTGTTCTTTCAGGCAAAGACATCAGTTTCAATAGCTCTTCTCTCATGATGTCACCAACAGCATAACACAAAATTACTGCCAGCCTTGCATGGTTATTGGTATCTGTGCTTTCATCCAAGTACATGGAGTAACAGGCTGCCTTTTGTAAGTCAGTGTTGAGCTGCTGACTAACATCACTTGCCATGTGCTGGACTCTTTAACAGTATTTCTGCTCAGTGGTATCTCAGAGATGTGTTGAATAATTTTATCCTTGTTTGGGAAATCATGAAAAAGAGAATCACTTCCAGACAACATGGCCGTTTTGATAATATCCCCATCAATGCTATGCAAGTGAAATTTTAAAACTGGCAGCTATCAGATGATTCGTTCTGGAAAGATAGTTGGAAAAACTAAGATGCTGGAAATGATAGCTCCTCAATTTACCTTGAAGAAACTTTCATTATCACCAAGTTGGGCAACATTTTTGTGGTTGGTTTCACAGTGCTGTCTGACACTTGATGTGTGACACACAAAGGTTGGGCGGAAGATGGGAGATGCCGCATGCGCTCGCCATCCCACCTGCCCGTGTCAGGCCGCAGCCACCACCGCCTTACATGAGGACAAGGCAAGTACCCCTCTAGCCGCCGTGAATGATATCTGCTGCCTTACATGTGGCCGAGGGAAGGCAAGGAATACCCCCCCTGGCCGCCATTTTGGCTCGGCCGCCAGTTTACACGTGGATGAGGGAAGGCAAGGAACCCCCCTCCCAACCGCCATTATTGCTTGGCCGCCAGTGGCGGCTTACACAAGGCAAGGCAGCCCCCCCACCTCCCCCCACTACCGGTCTGCTGCCCCCCCCCGCCCCTCATCCTCCTTCTCTGCATGGCCGGCTGCTGAAACGTATTGCTGTTGGCTCATGCTCGCTCGCTCACTATCCACTCTGACTCATGCTCGCTCTCTCATCTGCAGCAAATGCTGCTTCTGCGGAAAGTTCCTGTTTTTATAGCCTCGCCTATTCCAGACTGCGCATGCGCAGAAAGCTGCGCATGTGTGGAGAGGAGGAGGGAACAGCTTGGCCCAGCAATGGCTCACGTGCCACTGGAGATGGCTCCATGTGCCGCCTGTGGCACGTGTGCCGTAGGTTCGCCACCACGGTCCTAGAGCATTTATATATTTGTGAATATTTGTTCTAGTTAGGGGTCGCTCCAACAGCACAAAACAAAGTTGGATCAATCCACATGCACAATTTGCAGTTGGGTTTTAGGAGATGTATGCATCAGTCCATCTGCAGCTATCTGCAACCTGCATTTACCACGAACCCCTTCACACCATAGGTATGTGGCAGCATGTACACACATGCTGCCACATGTGTACACACATGCAACTATATATCAAGCTTTAAGTGGGAGTAGAGTTCATGGTCTCATGATTTGTAGCTTGATGCCTTAACCACTACACCAAATGGGCTCTCGTTCACAGATTTTATAGATATATAAAAACAAAATGCCCTAATTAAAATAAAACACAGTGAAAAAAATATAAAGTAAACAGTGTCAGTAAGAAAGGCTCTACAAAACAGTTCTGTTTTAAACTGCAGAAGAAGCAATGGTGGGAACCAATCAGTTGGAAGACCTCAAAGGGCCAAAAATGCCATTGTGAAGTAGCACTCATTTCCTGGCCACCTTCATGTAAAAGTAGGGAACACACATAATTTCTACACCAGCACCACTCACATTCTATTTATTGGGCCAATTCTAGTTAGATAATATGATTCTGAAAGTAATCTGGTGCCAAGCCATAGAGGACTTTATAGATCAAAAGCAGCACTTTAAATTGTACCTGGACAATTACTGGAAGCCAGTGCATAGCTGTCATGTGCTCTCAATCCCAATGTGAGGAATTAGAGAGCACACAGGCTGGTGCATGCTGGTTTATTTGCAGTTTTTGAGTGATCCTTAAATACACTTGAAGTACAGCACATTATGGTAGTCAAAATGGGTAGTGTTAATAACAGGATGAGATATACCAAAAACTTCAAAGCCCTGATCATCTTCTTTCATGTCTAAGTCAAACTTATACTGAAGGCCAGTGAGAAGTCCAGATTCCGACAAAGGTAATCTAGAGTGTTTACTGCCTCTCAGATTCATGTCTGGGCCTGAAACATGACTGAAAAACTGCATAAAGGGTGCTTCCTCTTTGGTCCCCTACCTCAACCATTCCTAAAAAGGGAATATTGGAAACAGGTCAGTAGTTATTTAATAACTCTCTGTCTAAAAAGGGCCTCCTAAGGAAGAGGCATATCTCACCCTCTTTTTTTAGGTGCTGGCAGGACCCCTTTTGCAGTACTGTGAGGTATTGACTATTTGGATCTAGGTAATTGCCTCCCCTCTGGCCATGTACAGGAGTCCGGAAGGACAAAGATCCAATCTACAAGTGGCAGAAGACATCAGGAAATACCAGCCAAAGGAGTCCCAGGTAATATGTCAAGAATGCCCCAGTTACCAGCCTAAACCCTGGCCATATTAAGTCAATTACAGAGCAAATCTTAATGTAGTGTTACAAAAAGATTCCCAAAGGATTATTTTAAGATGGCAAGCCATACTTTACTCAAAGTTTTAAGAAAGCTGCTATTCCTCGTATTTAATTATAGAATTATAATGCAGTGTAATGATGGCTGGATCATTTTGCAACAAAATTACATTAGACCAATTATAGGGTTAAGCATAATGGCAATATAATTTGTGTCCTGTTTTCTTCTTCATAAGTGTTTAAAGGTAGAGAAAAACAGTTAATCCAACATAATAACTACTGGAAAATCCAGTTCTTGATACTTCGATATATTGAGATTGTGTCAGGTCTGTAAATGTGATTCAATTTTGTCCAGAGTTACAATGTTAATGTCTCTCAAACTTTCTGAATTTGATCTTCTGTCTTCCTGTATTGTTATAAACTTAGACTCTTCAACACAATAAAGACCTTGGTATAAGTGGATATCATTGGCAACAAATTCTTTGCCTTCAGTTCTGAAAGAATAGCAATTCTTCTATTTACCTGAATTTTCCTAAACTAAGTGGTGTCTACAAGCTTTAATGAGCATTTTACTAAACATGTAGTCAGCAATTTTATATACATGTCTCTTAATAGAAGCCTAGTTCAGTTAAGACCTTGCATTGTTAAGTAGCCAAACTTTGGATGCAGGATTGAGGCATTTAATAATACATGTATTGTAAATATTATCATAGAATCAGATTTAATTTATACTCTATATACTTTGATTGATTGAAAATATGCCATCAAGTCAGCGTCAACCCTTAGTGACCACACAGATCTTCTCCGGGATGATCTGTCCCTTCAGGGCTTCCAACAGTGAATCCATTCCCACTGTAACTGAATCAATCCACCTTGTTGTTGGTTGTCCTCTTCTCTTTCCTTCCACCTTTCCCAGCATTATAAACTGTTCCAGATAACTAGGTTTTTTTGTATTTGCACAAAACATATAAATGTGATGAATGAATGAATTTGTTTGCTTTCTTGAATATCCATGATATATTCAGGAATCTTCTCCAACATCAAAGTTCAAAAATGTCAATACCCTTTCTATCCTGCTTCATCAAAGTCCATAGAATGTTGTAGGAAAACTATTACCTGAACAATTTTGGTCTTTTGTATAAGTTTTACTGATTTTTTTAATGGGTTGATAAAGCAATTTGGGGGAGTTCTTTCTTTTTATTACTCCTTATGTTTGAATAAATGTGAAAGCTAAATATTTTTAAACGTGTACAAATAAAAAAGTCCAAAAATGTTCTGGGCGAAGAAGTAGAAGTTTTTTTAAAATAAGAATTGTCCTATAGCACTACAAAACCTATACTTAAGGCTTTTAAAGTCTCCTTAACTATTTTAGTGCTAAAGAAGGATTTTTCTCTTTAAGGAGGCAACCAGCCATGGCAGCTTTGTAATAGATGCATTGGTAAGGTTAGGCTGGTATGAGTAACTCCCCCTTCTCCAGTCCTTGGTTGCTGCCTTCTAGGGCTGCTTTGCTTTGGGCAGAAGGTAGAGCCAAGTTCTTTCTTTGTGCCAGTGCCCAGCTTGGAAATATGGATCACCCTTCGTAGCAGGTGACCAGTACTGACAGTCTAGTCTGCCCAACTTAGCCTCTCCCCCAGTTCTAGTTGCAATCTAGTTCCATCCCATCTCATATTAAAGAGAATGGTTGGTGGATGTTTTCCTGACAGCTGGTGGCATTGGTAGGAGTGAAGGAAACATAGTCAAGGGAATCCACTCTTCACTTTTTTAAACAAAACTCCAGATGAATAATTTTTACCAGGACTGAAGCAGGGGAGGGAAATATTAAACTCTTGTGCTCTTATTCAGTTGTTATTCTAACTTGCTGCTATTTATCTTTTTAAAAGTATGAATGTTGAAAGCAAATATGCATTTTATATTTCTTACTTTGGTCATAAGTCCATCTTATAATTTAATGAATACATTCCAATTATCTTATCTGAAATCCTGTTAAACTACAGTGCATGGAGTTTAAACTAGGACTATCTACAAACTGAACATCTGTGTTAGCATTAAATTCTTTAACTGTGCTGAGATGGAGGAAGCATGGTTGCTGGAACTATGTATGCAGCATTTGTTGACATTGGTTCAATGCCTTCTAAAATGGAAGTGTGGGATGACATTATTTTGCTAATCATACCCATCAATATGACTACTAATTGCCAGATTTAAGATTTTCTCAAAACAAGGGTTGAGATTCTTTTTAGTTTTTTCAAACAGGTGATTGGCACTTGCTGGTCCAATTAAAGTTACTTCAGGCAAGAAAAAGACTACCTATAAACTATGAACATTCCTGGAGTGATACTAGAAATTTAATTTACATATTTTGTTATGAAGATGAAACTTTGGCTAATGATTGTGCAAAATGTATGGATCTTAAATGACATATTAATTTATTTACATCTGGATATAATTCAAAATATGAACAACCTGTAAACATCAATTGACACCTCCCAATTTAAAGTCTAAATTGTGATATTTGGGGAAATTAATGAGTTCCTACTTACTTTTATATTTGGTTTAGTTTAGTATATATTTCCATAAGAGTTTTATACATATCTGACAACTAGATGGAAAGTTCTTTTTTATTTTTTAAAGTAGCAATTCTAAGAATTCAGGCAGAAATTGAGCAATTCTGAGAATTCAGGATGTGTATTGCGTGCCACTCCCTCCCCATTTGAGCCAACATAGTTCTTGAGATCCAAGTTTTACATAACGGCACCCATGCAGATTGGAATTAGTTTTTGTGCTAATTTAAAATATGGTGAAGTTGGGTAAGTTAGAAGGAAAAAAGACCCCTGCTCACCTTGTGAATTCACTGACTTTAGAAATAGATTACAGTAGTAGCAGCTAAAAAATTTTCATAGGTAGACCTAAGAAGGGTTGTTTTTGTGGGTTTTTTTTCAGGGACTTTCCCAATCAGAAGGGAATATAAATAAACTAAGCTGAAATATTTAGCAAATGAAAACTTCAAAAAAAAACTTTGAAAGTGTTGGGTTTTGCTGATCTTTTTTCTCCAATCTCCTTTATTTTGCATTAGGATTTTGCAGTTTTGAACTTATCAGAGTAATCAATGATACTGATTGTGAAAGACACGGGGGAAGAGCCCCATACTTTGCAATGAGAAAATAAAATAAATTCCCTCCAGCTGCACATATCTATGTAATCTTCTTAACTGTAATATGGAAAATGTTTGCTATGGTTTTTTTTCCAGGATGCTTTTTTGTTTTGCTTTTTTGTTTTTGCCTAACAGTCTCCAGTTCAAATACTGATTCTGCTTACATTTTTTTTGCAGGAGAATAGGACTCAGTCAAGATTAGCTATGTGCTGCTACCAATTCAGCCATAATGAAGAACTTGTGCAATTGTAAAATGCTTATATGGATCTTCAACTAATTTTTGTTCACAAATCATCTTGAAAAGCAGCTCTTCACTGGACACGTTTCAGTAATCTAATATGTAAATTGTGGATTATTGATGTTATTTGTTTCCTATCCAAATACAATAGCTTATGATACCCCAGCCTTCAGTAGCAACAGGCATTCCATGCGTAGGAACAACCGACACATCCCGTGTAAGCTTACTTTTTCAGGGAGAATTTAGCACATAGTATGTTCAGATGAATTTTTATTTAATCCATGGATAAATAATCCATACAGACACACAAATAATGCATGTTTGTATCAAGAACTGCATTACTACTGTATCTCCAATTCTTCCTAGCTAATTACAGCATAGAAGTGATTTCATTTTATTTACATCTCGTCTTCCTCTTAAACAGTCTTTTCTCTGGATTGAGAAACAGGAAAATCAGGTTTAAGCTTCTTGCAAATTATGGCAAACGATTGTAAATATGCTTCAGAAAATGAAACTGAGAAGATTTGCTAAGCCTTTTACATATTTGTATGCATTCTGGTATATAAAGAAAGGCTACTGTTTGTTTCATTTATCTTTATAATAATTTAATGTAAGAAAAACTAGTATTTTAGTGCACTCTTAAAAATTAAATACATTTAGAACAAATGACAGAATTTCCTTTGATGACTATATTATTTCCCCTTCTAAAAGACAGAATCCAATTTTATATTTGATTTCTTAAAGATGGGTAAATTGGTTCAATTGGCTCCCAGATAAATACATAGGAGATTAAAAGTTCTTTTGCCAAATCTGCTGCAGGGTTTATCACTTACTGTACATCAGTTCAGATAGGGACAAGAGGAGTGAAGCTGTTATAGTCTGCAGAATTGACTGCGGTAAGTTCACACATGCTGCAGTAACGATTGTATGTATACTTAAGCAATGACTATGTTCACATAATACATTATGGATTAACACAATGAAAAAAGTCAAACATTGAATAGCAGCAGTTCTTCTGCATTCCGGAGGGGATTCTCATCTCTCAGCAGGGACTGCTCTTGGAATCTGTTGCACTCAATTACATTCTCTGCCATTGAATTATGCTTTTAGTAACTCCAGCTGCATGGGTTTAGATTTCTCTTATTTTCCAGGAAAACTTGTACTAAAGAGCTAGGGTTTTTTTCCATGGGGTTTTTTTTTTAGTTTGCAAAATCAGATTATTCAAAAGAGTCTTTCTGTGTTAGTGTAAGAGTGCAAATAGCTTTTGACTGAAAGAGGTTGGCAAAGTATATTTCTTGTTGATGATGGATGTTCCACGTCCATGACTTCAGCATTTTGTTTTCCTGGCTTTGCTTTCTTTTCCTTGTTGGCACAGGTGTTATGCAAGGATCATCTTATAATGATTATGTAATAACTTTTGTGTTTTGACAGTTGCTTGGTATATAAGCTATTTTGAGACTTCATGCTACTAAGTTAGGAGTTAAGAGACAGTCAAGTAAGAAGTTACATAACCGTCTCCCTATATTTTTGTTTAATGAAAAACAGCTGCCAGATGCTGGACTGCTGGACTGAGAGGCACTTTTACTCTTTTCTCACACTTCTTATTGCTCAGTCCGCTTTTTAATCAGAGCCTCTTTTCACACAATTCTGATAATTCAGATCACATAGATAATTCAGCATGGGCTTAGCATGGTACAGTGGTGTTTAAAAGTTTGTAGCCTTTTTGAATATTAAAATGTGACATGTTCTTATAAATAAACTATTGTAATACTTTTGTTGCATTTAACTACTGTAACTGGAAGACAGATCATGTAAGATCAGATCAATATTAGGTAATATTTGATACAGAAATTTTGAAAATTCGAAAGGTTTACAACCTTTTAACCACATGGTTTGAACCATGGTTTACAAGTTAATTCTGGAATTTACAACATGACTCTTAAGGCCACAAGGCTCTGTATCAACTTATTATATTTTTAATTTTTCTAAAAAGCCAATCTGACATACTGCAAAGCTTAGCCCCAATCTCTATGATCACCTTTACTTTCAAGAATATATGAGCCCTAAATCAGCTTCATGAGCTTGATTAGAAAGTAAAAACTGATGACCTCAAGCCAATTTTTAGTTTAGAAATATTAAAACTGCTCAGGAAAAGTCAACTTTGAAATCATGCTATAGGTAAAATTACTGCTAATTGGGGCATTTTAATCAGAATGCTTCTTGTACCCTTTGGAGACTCCTGGTATAGTAAAATATCTATGGAGATTCTTAGTCATCCAGATCACAGTTGTCCCAAAGGTGCTTTTCAGAAGACAACTAGACTTTCTTGGGTTTTTTTTTTCCTTGAAGACATTTTACTTTTCATCTAAGAAGCTTCTTCAGTCCTGGTATAGTATCACATGTGCACTCAAAGCTGGAACAAAGTAGAGGTAGTTGAAAGTGGGTGTGGAATCCACAATTGTGCCCATCCTTCTTTCATATGACAGTCAAATAGATGTCTGCCCCAAAGCAAACTGCACCAAATTTAATGGAGCAGATGTCTGGGTAAGTATTCCACATGCTCCAAGATCCTGAAAAGTGTGTTTGAAAGTCAGACCATTTCTTTCTCAGAAATAGTTTTGTGTTTTCTCCTGCCACCAGATTTCTGGCACTTCCTCCCTCTGGGCATGAGAAATGCTTGCAAGGCCACTGGAGTTCAAGAGTTGTTTGAAGGACAAACATCTCTCTTGCAATTTCCTGTACAAGTAGTCCTTGATTTACAACAGTTCGTTTAGTGACCGTTCAAAGTTATAACTCTCTGAAAAAAGTGACATATGACCATTTTTCACACTTACGACTGTTGCAGCATCCCCATGGTCACGTGATCAAAATTTGGATGCTTGGCAACTGGTTCATATTTATGATGGTTGCAACATCCCAGGGTCATGTGATCACTTTCTGTGATCTTCTGACAAGCAAAGTCAATGGGGAAGCCAGAGTCACTTAACAACTGGGTTACTAACTTATCCACTGCAGTGATTCACTTAACAACTGTGCCCAAGACAAGGAAAGGATTTGAGATCACTCAAATCTGGGAGATGAAGGAATAGTTAATTTACTCAAACTGGGTTTGGCATCTTCGAAAAGATACTAAGTTTGCATACTTTTAAATTAGACTTTCATAAATTGTTTGTTAACTGTTTTTCAGCTATTTTAAGTCTTTGTATTAATGATTTTGATAGTATGCAGTGAGTTAATTACCTTCAGTCCTTAGCAAAAGAAAGTTTTAGCTACTAATTTGAGAACTTAAAAAAACTTTTTTGGGAAAAAGTAGGAAAAGAGTGATTACAGTTTGATATTAGAAAGTTACTAATGGACTAAGGGTCCAGATAAATTTGAAATAAGATTTTGGAATTAATTATAAAGAATTTCCTGTGGAAAAATGCCTGATTTTCTAAAAAAATAAATAAAATTTTAAAAATTGGGCACGAGGGAACACGATTATAATGAAAAGAAGGCATGAAATTGACTGTAGAATTACAGAATGGAAGAAAATATTCTAACGCTGGACATATTGAAAGTATTTTTTTTTTTTTTAAAAAAAAAAGGGTTCCGATGTTGATAGTGTCAACAGAAACATCTGCCTCTATGGAGTGGCTGTACCTAAATAAGGTTATGGAGGAGGAACAAGTTCTGCCTGACAGAGTTGAAAGTGGATTTACAAATGATGGGCTACAAGAACAACATGTAAAGAGATATTACATTAGATATATAAAAGTAACCAGCTGTTTTAATAATTAAAAGGGATATAGAAACAATAAATCAAAATAGAAACAATAAGCCAATATAGTTAATTTTCCTATATTGAATTTACAAAAGAGGCTTCTTAAAGTTTTGAAGAATCTCTTAAAAAGGGAGAATAAAGGGCTTTTACTTTCTATTCTTTTAATTTATATTAATTTTTACACTAATTTGGTGTAATTTACACTAATTTGGTGCCCCAAAGCAGGCTACACTGATACTGTACATTTTTTCTGTCATTTTGATTCTGACAATCTTTACTAAAATTTCTGAAATGGAAAATCTGGTCATTATTTTCATAGAGACACAACATTTTTTCTATTGGGTAACAAGAAATGAAGGTCCTCAAGATACTTTTCATAAAGTTTATTATTTAGTTTTTATTTCTAGTTTTGGCTGCATATTGTTAACATGCACTCTCATATGCCCACAGCCACATATTCCCCCCTTCCCCAAAGTGTAGTAAATCTGAATTCTTGTACAGTGGTGCCCTCTGGTGGTTCACATACCAATTCAACTAAACTAGCAATATTTGGGAATATAACTTTTCTTTTGCATATCCTTAGATTTTATAAATCAGAATCCCAAGATTCTATAAATTATCTAGAGAAATTGACAAGGTTTTAGTTAGAAATGAATCCTCCATCTATAGAAAGTGGTTTTCCATGATGATAAAGACAAATGTAATTTCATCGGTCTTTGGGAGTATTAGTTTTCTTGCGTCTAGTGTGATACCTAAATGAAAAAAAAAAAAAAAAAAAACACCAGAAGATATATTAAGCTTGTATCTCAGACACCAAATAATTTAAATACTTGTTTTTTAAGAGATTAAGAATGTTATTATGTTTGAAAACATTATCTTTATAAAGGAAGACAGTAAAGACATGTTCTATTTATCCACTAATTAAACATTTTTTTGTGCAGTTTCTTTCATCATGCAACAAATCTACTGTTTTGGCTCAAGGGCAAAAGTAACTCCCAGCTGTAGAAGAATTCAACATATTTTTAAAATCTGAACCCTGCTTGGAACATTCGTAAGGGCAGAGGTTCACCAAAGCATACCCAGCACTATTCCCACTTTCACTGAAATGTCTGGTGGGAAAAAAGAAACAAGATTTTCCTAGTTATTTCTAGACTTTCTAGACAATGGAATTCTGTTATCTGTCTTTCTGCTTATGTTGCTAAAGTTAGACTTCCATGTCAATATTATTTCTTTTTTAAAAAAAAATCTGTGGGACCATATTCTAAGGGAATAGTAGTAAATTGTACTGATCCAGATTCCTAGAAGGGAGGGTATACATTCCAGAGGAGTAAGAGAAAGCTCAATTCAGATAGTTTGTGTGAGAGAAAGAGAGTGAAGAGAGCCCTTCCCTAATAGTTCCCTGAGTATAGGATTGAATAGCACAGTGTTTAGTTTGGCAAGATTCTGTCTAGAGGTAATGAATAATAAAAAAATCTGCTGGATGAATCACCACGTATTTCTTAGTTCTGAGGGTCTGAAAGGAAGCTTGATCATTCTAAGCATAAAAGTACATTAATGAATACATCCTATTCAACACCTTGATCTTTCTTACACCTAATAGAAATCAATGACACCCCTGAAACTTCCTCAAATTGTGTCTTATCCAAAGCTGTATACTCCTTTATGAGCATTTGATTGACACCAAGACATTTAGAATGCATCTCATGTGCAATCAACTGGGCTACAGGCATACCAACTTCCCAAAGAAGTACAGGCCCCAGTCATGTGATACTTTTTCACTACTTCCACTGGGAAGCAATTTCATTGTCAGGAATTTATTGGCCTAGTGGCTATGGAACAAAATGCTCCATTAAGCAATCAATCATAAATACTTGTTCTTAGTTCCAAGCTTGAAAAATAGAGATGTAAAACTAAAAGTTCTCCAGAATATATTTCTCACAAAATTTGCTAGTGAAACTATTCCTAGGCAAAAGTAATTCTTAGGAAGAAAAGCACAACTGCATGCACATTTTCACTTATCACATTCCTAAGAGAGTTCCAAGACCTGAAAATAAAAAGCAAAATATTTGCATGACATAGTCCTCCTATATTTTAGAAAATGCTGAACAGTAGTTGGACTTTCTGAATCCAAAGAAAGGTACACTGCTTTAGTAATGGCAAATAATTTTGCACCTTTTAAAAAAAAATCTTTGAATGGCATGGTTTAATTTCTAAAAACAGTTTATTAACTCTTGAATCTAAATGTTAGAGGTATTGCTGATATCTGCTCGCAATAAGATGTTCCCAAATTCTTCCAGTATTTAGACATTTGGTAAGAACATTTCTTGATCCAATGTAACATACTTTTCATCCAAGATGCATGTGCAGTTATTTTCAATTTTGGTGCAGTGGTTAAGGTGCTGGACTAAGACCATAGAAATCTAAGTTCAGATTCACCATGGAAGCTCATTCAACCTCCTTAATGTACCCATAGGGTAACCAGAGGGTCAGAAATGTGAGGAACTGTAAGTGCACGAGTGCTGTGGGTTTTTCAGGTTCACACAGAAAAATGATAATGATTTTGTTTATAAACTTATGATGTTAAAGTTTGAAGAGAGTTAAGGGTTTTTATGATTTTGTTCATTGTATAATTAGTAAACTTAAATAGATTATGTTTAATATGTTTGCATAATCCTGTATTTTGCTCTGGGAAGTCGGGGGGGAGGGGGTGGGGAGAGGGGGGTGGATGGGTTGAAGTTTAAGTAGTTCAGATAAAGTAGAAATAGTCTTATTGTATATAATATTGTTTTAATTTTGAGAGAGGAACTGCTCGGGCATTTCCCCTAGACTGCATCAAGAGGGAGGAGAAGAAGGTGAGAAGTAAGTAGGAAGGTTGAGGTGAAGGAGGAGAGGGGGTGAATGAAGAAAAAGAGGGAAAGAAGTAAGTTGGTTTGAGGTGGGATGCGGTTTGGGGGGAAATGGGCGGGCAAGACCGAATGTGGTGTATATCAATTTGTTTTATTTTTTATCTGAAGTATTTGTAAGATTGTTATGTATTGTAAAGTTGAAAATAAAAATTTTTACAAAAAAAAAAAAAAAAAAAGAAAAACGAAAAAAAAATCTGCCTGTCTTAATGAATAGCAGAGAAATGCTCTGCTTATGCAAATTCCAAACACTTCTTCTCCATCATTTTCAAAGAAGGTATAAACCTAAGGGTTGAATCCTTGAATCCTAATCAGTCAATAAATGCACCAAGAAAGAACTTGAAGTATTGTAATTACATTCCATTTTGATTTGACAATTGATACCTTCATAAATACTTACTGTCCCACAGGATACCAGCGATGTTTGGTTGTGTAAAACATTTTACTAAGTGTCTCAATTGTGGGCTCATTCTTGTAGACTTCTGTTTCTTCTAATTTAGATTTCAGGACTTGTTCATGTGTTTCTTCTTTATAGGTCACTGGGTCTAGTTGTGGAATGGGCTGTCAAAGTACATATCATACAAATTATGAAATAGAACTAAAAGTCTATTTCTCCAAAAAGATTCCATTTACTAACACTGCACATCCAGATGAGCTGGCACTATTTCACTGTAGTACAGTTAACAGAGGCTAGGAATGCAAGACAGCAAAATTATTAGCACTAATATTCACCAA
Organism: Crotalus tigris; assembly: GCF_016545835.1. Classification (NCBI taxonomy): domain Eukaryota; kingdom Metazoa; phylum Chordata; class Lepidosauria; order Squamata; family Viperidae; genus Crotalus; species Crotalus tigris. The sequence goes on along the minus strand of NW_024097319.1, from coordinate 537,766 downwards.
GAAAAGTTTTGTAAAAAGCCTTTCTAGTAAGACCTTACTAGAAGGGCTTTTTATAAAACTTTTCTTAGTGTTTATAGCTAGCCTAGCATCCTGTTTCCAACAATGGGCAGCCATAATATGCTGCTTTTAAATCTGGAAGACTTGCTTATTCTCTTTGCCTACTCCCTTTAATCTATGGGAGTCAATAATTACATATTTTGTGGCACTGAATTCATAAGATAATTGTGTATGAAATAAAAATATTATTCTTTAAATGGTATTCCAATCAATATTAGCATAACTGACTCCAAACTTTAAAGAAGGAACAAACTACAACTTATCATTTACAACTGTACTCAAGGTAATCCATAATCAATGAAAGCATTTGCACCTTTTAAAATGATCTTAAACAATATTTAAGATTAACGCCAATACTATCCTTCTTTTAAATAGTACTTATATTACCAATTCCAGAGCATCATTTTCCCACTATGTGACCTGAATGTATTTATGTCCTTTATTTGAAGGTAGCTCAAAGTATCTGAGGTCATCCAGTAATGTAATTCTGCTACCTCCTGTATTTATTTACCTTTTATGATCTTATCTTGTAAATCACATTCTTATTAAGGGATAACACCCAGCAACATATATATGAGGAAGATTACCTAGGACTAGTAACAAATTTCAGGAAGATGCAATTTTCAGTAACTTACTTTTGTGTGCTCATACGGAATGTCCACTGAAGGGTGATAGCAAACAATTGTCTTTCCATCTGATGTCATAGCAAGTTCAACTTTGCTAAAAAATAAAGCAGATGTCAATATTCCTACCATTTTTAAAATGATGGCATTGGAGATAATACTTTAATTAAAATTTAAGGAAAATATATTAAACAGTAATTATTTTGAATGATGCTCATAAGCTATAAAATATTTAACTAACAGACACTAACAAGACTAGAAGTTGCCAAAATATATTCAATAACATATTTTAATAAAGGTAAAAAAAACAAGCAAGCATGCAATACATAAGCTGCATAGGAGCTAAATGTGTACATACATAAATGCTGTTTGTACTCTAAAGATAAAATAACAAATTTTTAAACAGCCATATTCAATATTTCTGTTGGATGGATGAAATGCCTGCGTGAAGACATGACAGCCATAGGCATATGCCTTGCTGATGCTGCAGACTGAAGTGGTGAGTGAAATGCAAAATTGTGTACCCTGCAATATAATGGAAATAACACAAAGAACAAGAAGAAAATTCAATATTTTTGTTGAAAAGTAATTAGTGAAAGTACTTCTACAGTAATAGAATTAAAAATGGAGATCAAACGTTGTATAAAACATTTGAAGGATTATTCAAGATTTTTTGGCACTTGTGTCAGTTTTCTAGCCAATTTTCCCCAACATTCTAAGTTGCCTCAGAATAAAATATATTTCAGTTCAGGGGATATGATAATAGTATGTTAGCTTGAAAAGTGGACCATACTGGCTCTATCAGATCTGCTTACATTCTACCCCTAATATATAAATTTGCAGAAAGGCTAGACAATTTCTTTGTAAACCAACTTCTAGAAACACTGCATATAGCACTTCTCTTTCATAATTAAAGAACAATGTACATATAGAAACAGCTGGAAGCAGTTTACAGAACCAAAAAAGACAGGTCCTTTGTATGCTCTTCCACATATTATGAATAACTCTTCTGCAGGATTTGCAGTCCTAGTGAATAGTTATTTCACAATTTAAATAACCTTTATGAAAAAGCTGCTATTCTTACCTGTTTAGAAATTAAAGTAATATATATTATTAATTAAACCTAATCAATATATCAGGCTGGTTAGTTTAAAACAAAGGCACACACCAGTTTTTGCATTTGTCTTCAACCCACACATAAGACAAGGGAGTTGCAGTGTACTGGGGATATTGTGATGGCACACTTACGATGCTCAATTACCAGCCCATTTATTACAAATGTTAGCATGGTAAATTAATAGTGATAACATATAGAATAGTTAATACTTAACCAGTTATAGTCATCAGGAAGTGGTGAATACGTAGATTTGGGGCAGGCATGAAATACGGCTGCATCTGCAAATACAGGAGCTAAATAGTATTACACACTAGATTGTCAGTCTCTTTTAACACTGGGAATGAAAATACCACAAAGATTATACATTGTAGTGCTAATCTAGGAATTGATGATAAATTTAGGGGTTTTAATTCTGGCATAAATCCAGTTGTTTCACTATACAAAAATTGTAAATCAAATTACAGCTTCAAAAGAAAAAGAAAAAGGACTTCTATAGGGCAATTTTATCAAACTTGGTGTTCTCCAATATTTTGGATTGGAATTCTCATAATCCTCAACTTTGGTACCTTGGGATAATGGGAACTGGAGACATCAAGTAGAGGAGGGCTGATTTAAACATACAGAAAAAGGGTGAGGTGGGAAAGGGATGTACGTGTTCATGGACATTTAAGGCAAGACTACACAAATGACACACATTGGGAATCTAAGTGTATGTCATTCAATAGCACTCATTAGTACTGAGCTCTATATTTTGAAAAAAAGAAAGACCAACAAGGCTCTTTTTCTGTTCATCTGCTATACCTAACAGCTGCCACTGAAGCTGCATTATTTGTTCTTCTTTACTGATGTAGTTCTGAGAATTTATATTTCTTATCACCCAAAATGCCATTATATTTCCTTATCCATGAATATAGGTAGTCCTCAGCTTACAATCACAATTAGGACTGGAAATTCTGTCACTAAGCAAAGTGTTTGATAAATGAATCATACCTAATTTTACCTTTTTACCTGTGATCATTTAGAGAATCACACAGTCATTAAGCAAATCTGGCTTTCTCCTATTGATTTTACTTGTGGAAATCCCATGGAAAAGTTGCAAATGGTAATCGTGTAACCATGGGACATTGAAAGCTTCATAAATATATGCCAGTTGCCAAATGCCCAAATGTTGATCATGTGACCACAGGGAGATTGTGATGGACTGGTTGTAAATCACTTCTTTTAGTACTGTCATAGTTTCAAACAGTTGTTAAATCAGTGGTCATAAGTCAAGGACTGCCTGTAAAGACACTGACAACTAAGCAAAGATCAGAAAAATAGTAGAACTGTTTCTTCTTGCATAAACTGAATACTACTACTATACAGAAAAGGACTTAATCAAATTTATGTTAAAGTAAATTCTTTCTGTTCCTACCCAAGTCAAGTAACGTAGTTTTATGGAGGTAACGTCTTGTCTCTTGAGCAAAGGAAGGCCACCACATGGAGGTTTATCAGATGGCCAATGTTCATTTTTCAGAAAGATTGGAATGGGCTGTTGATTTGTAAATGTAAGGTCACTACTCTCCTGCCCATAAAGAAGCAGTATTCTGGTATCCAATTAGCTAGTAACACAGAGAATGCATAATGCTTACCAGTTAGCAAAGGCTTCCTGATGAAAGTTGCCAAATGTAAAACAGATTTCCTTGAGGCTGTGGCCAGGGTAATAGGTTAGAGAGTGGAAATTGAAGAAATCAATTCAGGCTTCATTCCTGTTTGAAAGATAGCTCATTAGCTTAAATGTGTTAAGTCAATAACAAGTCAATTTCTCCAGTGTTTCAATAGCTGTTCCATGCATTACTATGGAGCAGTTAACAATACAAAGTGTAATCACTGCCTGATAATTTATTATTTTAATTCCATAGATGGGAACTTCTTCATACTCACAGTCATTAGCGATTATGACTTCATTAGTCATAGTCCTCTGAACCAGCCTTCAAAATTTCTAGGTATGTGGTTTCAGTTTCCATAATTACTATCAATGGCCATATTGATTGTGGAATTCTGAAGCTGAAGTCCACATACACTACCTGAAAATTGCTACGGCTAAAAAGCACTGCTTGAAAGCTGCACATTTCCAAGGTAGAATTAGGATATTGCAGAAATAAGGAGAAACCAAAAGTTATATAAACCATGCAAGACCTGTTCTTTCCCCTTTATTTTAAACAGTTCTATTTAATCTTTTTGTAATGAACAGCCAAAAGTTATTATCTCTCATTTAATATAGCAGTATTCATGTGCCTACCCTATAAATTTAACTTTTATTTAGTAATCAAATTTATATAGCTGCTCATCTCATGAAAAGTGACTTGTGCATACAAGAATCCAGTAAAACAGTAATATAAAACAGTCATTATCTGAAACCATTATATGATAATTATTAAAAAATATATTAGAACTATTAAAACTATTTTTATTTATTTTTATCCTACCTTTATTTTTATAAATACTTCAAAGTGGTGAACATACCTAATACAGTATTCCTTCCTCCTCCTATTTTCCACACAATAATGACCCTATGTGACTGCACTTGGGCTGAGAAAGAATGAATGGCCCAAAGTCACCAAATCGGCTTTCCTGACTAAGATGGGACACCCTCTCCCTTTTCAAGGCCAGTATCTTAATTACTACACCAAACTATAAAAGAAAAGTTAAAAAAGAAAATAATAGTCAGAAAATATTAATAATAGATCTGTTCTTTATCAAAATATTACTTGAATAGCTATTGCTGCCATGGTGTGGCTTTAAATAGTGCTCAAATCCCTAGTCTTTCACCAGCCCCCAAACTAAGCAGAATTTACACAACTTGATTACTTTTCAACTTATTTCTACCATCCACCCACCCCAATTCCTGCATTCATCTTTGTTCTTAATATTTGTCCCAGTTATCTGCAGGATGCACTTGTTTTACATTGAGCTTGCCTAGTTCTTGGTGTGACACATGCATGGTGTGACATATAGTTTTGTTTTTCAGCCAATTTGTCATTGTTACTTAGGCTGAGAGATGACTGGCCCAAAATCATTCAGCTGGTTGCTATGCCTAGGGGAGGACTAGAAGCTAGATCTATTAACAGTCCAGCATTTAGCCACTACATAACTGGCTCTCTCTGCATCTTTATTCCAATATGGCTTTTAAAGTGATTTAAACAAACTAATGTTATTAATGCATTATCAAATAATAAAAGTAAAAAATGCTACTTTAGTATTTTAAAACAGACAAAAATTTGTTCAAAAAAATATTTTAAGCCAACCGTGAAAAGAGAAAGAAGCATCATTAGACAAGTAGTTTAGGAAAGTAGTTCCATACAGTATCTGTGGGAAATGTGAAAATCCTGACTCTTATTGCCATCCATTTAGTATCATTTGAAATTCTCAGTGAAAGATCTCAAGGCAGAAGTGAGAAACCTGTGTCATTCCAAATCTTGCTAACAGCTGGTCACAGTGACTGGATCAATTAAATCTTATAAGTGAGCGCTGTCTGGAAAGCAGAAGGTGTATCACTGTTTTGGAACTTGGGTAAATTTATACTAGAAAAGCTAGTATAACTAGCTTTGTTAGAGCACAACTATGCTCTAACATAGTTGTGTCTTGAGCTGTGAAATGGAACACTATGAACAGGTCTAGAATTAAACTATTAAATTCACAAACAGGTATAATATGAATTATAGGCTTTTATAGTATTTTACTTAAAATGATATTTAAATTCTCCATTGATATTTAAATTCAATTAAGTCTACGATAATAAGTTATATCGTAAATTCTGATGCAATTAGTTTGAAGCTTTTGTAATAAGTTGGCTTAAACAGCAGGAAAAGCAGAAATAACTGTCTGCTAGGACTTACTGCTCTCCTTTTACTGATTTTACCTGATTCTGGTATTTATCAATCATTCGGGGTAAAAAAAATAAACTAGCCACCAAATGTGGTGCTAACTAATAATTTATTTAATGTACATGCCGCTCGACTCCCAGCCACTCTGAGTGGTAAACGGTGTTGGACTAGGAGTGCCATAGAACGGGAGATTCGGATGAGAAGCGTAGAAGTTGCAGTCAACACGTGGAGAATACCAGATAACCAGTACTACACTATTTAAGCGGCATAAACTAAAGTTTCTATATCAGGGCGCAAGAGGACGTGGCCACACAGCCAAGAGTCTAATCCGGGGAAAACAAATAACGCAGAAAAGCTTACCAAAAAGAGGACACCGGATCTTTCTGACATAGACGAATTCTCAGAACAACTTCCGGGAACCTCTCAAGATCCACCAAAGGACATTGGGAAATGTAGTTCGGAAGAGGAGGCTGTCCAATTGGTAATGATAGCTGTTAGTACAGGAATCTTTCCGATTAGTTTCTTTTTCATAGTTTATCAACGCAAACTTTCCTTTCTTTCTTCTTTCAGAATCATAGTCTATGTTTTGTATGGTATGTTGTGTGAAAACAGAAGAACAGTTCAATCTCGGGTGTCATCGGATAGGACTGGGAATGATTCCTACCTGAAACTCTGGACAACTTCAAAAAGTAAACTGCCAATAAATTTCTGGGTAGTTCTAGTATACTAGTGAAGTTTCTGATTTCCAGTTATTTGACAGGAATAATAGAAAACTATGGTTATAGTCACATAAGATACTAATTCATGATAAAGTTAACAGTAGTTTATTGATTCCAGTTTTTGGTATACATAACACACAGTCATATACATATAAATTCGATCATTAGAATATGCTAGACTAAAATTGTAATGGCTAATTTGAGGTAATTATATTGTGTGTAAACTAGATCAACTATAGTTTACTGAACCATTTAACAAGTGGTTAATTCTATATGTGAAATCAGCAAGGAATATTTTCAACACAAATTCTCCTTGGGGGGAAAACCACTTAATAACTTGGTCCTATAAACTAATTTTATGTGAAAAAAAGTGTGAGCTCAAGTCAATGATAGTGCAAAGCAATAACATAGGCTTGTGTTGAGACCTAACTGCCTGTTCTTTAATTCCAAATAGATAATGTTCTATAACTGGTTTTGGCTGGAGGGTCTAACAAAAAATATATATTTGATAGGCTTAAAGCCTTCCTACCCTGGAAGGTAGAGTGTAAGTCAATTTCTTGACTTTTACAATTGTGCAATTGTAAAATATAGAAATTCTAGGCATCTGAAGGGTCCATCCTTAGCATCTCCAAATTAGTTTGGGAAAACCTGGACAGAATCTGAAAATCAGTGACAGAGTTCATTTAATTTAAGTCTGTTTTTTGACCTGTTGGACCATAGACGAATATCCTAGGACCCACAATGCAAAAGTCCTCCAAATTCAGAGCCATTAAAAATACTCAATGGCTGAAATGGTTGGCTGTTTTCAGATTTATTTGCCAAAATACAGGCTTAATATTCCAGTGCTGTCAGATATCAGAATGGAAGGAGAACATCCAGAAACGGTTGTGTAAAGGAAAAGAGAAAAGCAGTACTAGGTGGGAGGAGAGGAGAAATAAATTGGAAAGTGGCACATCCAATATTGTGGACAAGTTTCCAAAAAGGATCTTGTCCAGTACAATTCCCTGCAGTGTCATTGGTTCCTAAGAGCAGGGCTTTTCAACCTTTTCACCCATTGTATCACTTTTAGGATATGGCAACATTTCACACCAGCAAGGTGTAAAAAACTTGATGACCAAAAAAAATAATAATGATAAAGTACAGGTAGTCCTCGACTTACAACAGTTTGCTTAGTGACTGTTTGAAGTTACAATGGCACTGAAAAAAGTGCCCCCCAAGCCATAGCCAAGCAAGACACCTGCCTGCCCACCAGGTGGCGCTCTTCTTCCTGTCTGAGGTTTTCATTGTTGTGAGCATTTCTGTTGAGGATTGGCAGCGGGGGTGGGGTGGGAGGGTGTTTGGTTTTTATTTCCCCCTCTGTTGGGTGGTTGCAGCAGGTTTTGGTCACTTCACATGACCCTGGGACACTGTGACTGTCATAAATATGAATCAGTTGCCAAGCATCTGAATGTAAATCACAAGACCCTGGAGATGCTGCAACATTCCAGCTGATCGGTGCTTCTTCTGGGCTCAGCAGAAGCACCAGGATCAGTGCTGCTTTCCAGCTGATTGGTGCTTCTTCAGGGTTCAGCAGAAGCACCAGGATCTGCACTGAGTTCCAGCTGGAGCCTGGTGCTGATCCTGGCGCTTCTGCTGAACCCTGATAGCCCTGCAGCTCCAGCCATCTCTCGCTTAGGCTTGTGCGGTGCTGCCACCAGCTCATTCCCCTCCCCCACTATCACTTTTCTAGGATGCTCGTTACTACCTGCCAGGTGCCAATGTATCACAGGTGGTACCCGTACCACTGGTTGAAAAGCCCTGCCTAAGAGAAGCCCAGAATAAAAGAGCAATGCTACTATAATATGTAAACATAGACCAAAAAAATCTTTAAAACAGTTAGGAAAGATATGGAGACAACCTATTTTAGAATTTAGAACAAATCAGAAATCATCCATGATAGGCTAAAACAATAAAAAGAGAATAATAGGATGTCCGTAGGGATGGAGAAATAGTACCAAAGCAAGAAATAGGCCCCTTTTAGCCCGACTTCACTGATTACCTCTGTGAGAGTGGCCCATGAATATTGATGCAGACTAATTGATATTGGTGACATGCAAGGACACTGAGTTTTATATTCATGCATTAGAAAATAAATAAACAGAACCTTTTCCTAGAAAAGAAATACACACCTACTGTGTTTAATTATTAACAGGACATCTGTTCTTTAACTGATTTGCAAAAATCATTAGGTCTATTCTACACATGGGGTAGTATTACTAGGCAAGTTATGCTTTCTGGGTATCTGAATTTGATAAATAATAAAATTAAATCAGTGGAAATGGTCTGTACTTCTTAAAAGCTTATACTTCACTAACATTTTATTACAAACCCATATTCATTAACCATGAAATTTGTTATGAATTAAGTAAAAATTACTTTCAAACGATCATGTATAGAATTCTATTCTAGGTTTATAAACCTTTTAAGACAGGGGTATCAAACTGCCGGCCCGCAGGCCAGTTTCACCCCATTGCCAGCAATGCAAAAAAAGTCGCGATATGTCACAATACGTCACGTGACGTGGCGAGTTTGACACCTGTGTTTTAAGATGTTTTAAATACTTTGCAGATGAGGATATCTTTTCTCTTGGTGAGAATACAAAAAGATAGAACAAGATCATGGCTTGCGCTTTTTACAGTATAGTAGTTTATGGATAATGTTAGTGAATGGAACAGCCTTCTGCATCCTAACACTGCAGATATATGGAACCACAATTCTAGTCTAGTTGTCTAGAGTTGTTGAGAATTGTCAATACATCTACAGCTGTGAAGGCTGCAGGAGGACAATAAATCATTGCTTTTTAAAATATTGTCTATTTTATCTTAAATTTATAATTATAAGTGCATTTTGTATCTGTCTAGCAATGTAAAGTTGCTTGTTGCCTTCAATTTTCTTCAAAATAAAAGTAGTCCTCAACTTACAACCACAATTGAGCCCAAAATTTCCATTGCTGAGTAAGGCAGTTATTGAGTGAGTTTTGCCCCATTTTATAACATTTTTGCCACAGTTGTCAAGTGAATCATGCAGTCATTAGGTGAATCTGGCTTCCCCCATTGACTTTGCTTGTCGGAGGCTAGATGGGAAGGTTACAAACGGTGATCACATGACCCTGATAGTACAACTGTCATAAATACATGCCAGAATTTTCATCACATGACCATGGAAATGCTGCAGCAGTAGTGTGAAAAATTGCCAGAAGTCACTTTTTTCAGTGTTGTAAATTTCAATGATCACTAAACAATTGGTTGTAAGTCAAAGACTACCTGTATTCTTCAAAACATTTTGCATTATTTCTATTTCCAACACCTTGTGACAAATTAAATCAAGCAATGGTCATGAAATAATCAATACTAACAAGCTAAGAGGTTAAGAACTGTTTGTAGTGATGTCCATAGAGGGATCAAAATCTGTAATATAAAGGTAGAATTATGATCAAACAGGCTTGTAAACAGGATGGGGCAAAGATCCCAGCCCCACATCCAACATCCTTCAGATTTTGACATCTTCTATTTATTGTTTCTGGCAGTCCTTTCTGTCTACTTAGCACAAGGCAGAGCTGAGTCATTCAGGCAGAGAGTTGCAACATTGTGATCAATGCAATGGAAATATGGTACTATAGAATGGAGGCTCTACTTTTCCTAGTATTGTTAGAGAGATTGGTGATTTTTCACCTTGGATAATACATAGGTGATGGTTTTATAATGTGGTTGCTGAATTGCACATTACTTTCTTTAAACATTGCTTTTGGGTAAAGCTGTACTCCTGGTGGCTTTATGGACATGGCTGTTTCAATTTCTTGGCAACAGTACAGAAATAATTTATTGCTTTCTTCTTCTGAAAGTTCTTTCTCCTTAGTCCAGTTTTTCCTGATGATCCAAATACTAAACAGGCCTGACCCAATTAGTTTCCAAGCCCACATAAAATCAGCCAGATGCTTCTTCCTGCTGAGGCAAGGCATTGTTTGCATGTCCTTCAGCATGTATATGACTATAGCTCAGCCTTCCCCATCCTAGACCTGAATTAGATGCCAGAATTCTCAGTCCATGTGACAAAAGTTTTTCTTCTCTACATAAAAAAGTTTGTGTAGAGAAAACATAACATCTGCTTCAATTTCAGCTGCTACTGATTTAATGGATATGTTAACATGGCCGTGTGGAAGTGTTTTGCTGCTGTTATCTTCTAGAATGTTTTTAAAACCTCACTGTAGTGTAAGAGACATTTTCAGGAGAACATCACACTGGAATAGGAAGGAGTGATTTGTAATTTTAAAAGATTATAGCAAAAGAGAAACACAGATATCCCACATTTTCTCAAATTTATTTGGATTCAACTATAATTTTTAATATAGAATTGTATTAAATATTAGTATCACAAAGCAACCTTCCTGGATAATCTTTCATAATAATACCAACATTTTACAGCTACTGGGGGAGTAGGAAACTAGGAAGTTATTTGTGAAGGACTCCATTTCTAAGGCAGCCTCATGATCAGATAATTATCATTCCAGTCTTGGATTCAGAAGAGACACCCAAAATAGAGTTGCCATTGAGATATGAAGGCATGAAAGAATTTGCTTTCAGTACAAGTGCAATATGAGAACAATATTAAATTACCAATAGGCATTATGAGACAGCTGCCTCAAGATGCAAGTTTAGGATGCAGTTGAATGGCAATAGTTATGTACTGACTTTTACAGCAAGAGAGATACAGCACTGATATTTAATATGATTTGTCTTTATGCACAGTTAAACTGATGGCCTTCAACTTATCTACATGATCACTGAAGTGTACATAAAGTTATCAGATATCTGAAGAAAGGATATGGAAAACTGGACAAATGGTAGGTGGAACACAATTTAACTTTCTTGGCATCCACAACAAAATTGAGGAAAACTGTGGAAAGTTATAGTGAAAATGAAATATTTATTTTAGACCTACACGTGTATGAAGTTACTTTTTCCAGCATCAGTTTTTTAATTGCAAGAATATGCTAGAGTCAATTAATAGGCAAAAGTCTTGCATGTAAATAGAGGGAAGCCTTACTCCCTTCTAGTACTGATGTTACCTAGTTGGGTAATGGAATGTCTGCAAGAAAACAACGAAAAAAGATACTCCACAGTTCAACCCTGAGCTACAAATATTCTCTTCTATTAGTATCAAAAGTGTTCAGCTTGTAACTAATTAAGGTCTTATTAATTTTAGGCAATAGGGCAAGCTGTCTCCAGAGCACTAATCTACAAATTAAAATCACCAACTTTGTTAACTTTCCATTAGCATTCATTAGGGAAGCATTGTATCATAGTGAAAAGATGCTGCGGAAGAGATACTTAAAAGGCCTGACAATATTTGATCTTAAGCCTGTGCTTGCTGAATGGAGGACATGAGGACAAAAAGATCATGCCTTCCTTTTGTCCAACTCTGATAATACTAGGTGCATAAGAATATTGATCTACCTGTGTACTGAGGGAGAACAATGCAATATTATCTTGTAGGTAGATCTAGTGGAAATAAATATGCTGTGTATTTGGTAGTGAACATAATAAAAGTTTAAAAAAGACATTTAATATTTTCTCCCATGAGTCATATTAAAATGTTTATGTATTTTTTTTAATTTTTTGATTATGTGGTGGTCCACCGGGTGTCAAACTCGCTGCGTCACGTGACGTGTCATGACGTATTGTAACTTTTTTTGCATTGCCGGAGCTGGGATGGGCGCAGCCTTCTGTATGATGCAACCGGCCCGCGGGCCGGCAGTTTGACACCCCTTTAGGTCCTAAAGAAAATCAGCAGTGCTAAGTTTTATGTGGTTGTTTAGTGTTTTATTCTTTTGTGTGAATCCAGCCAACTTTAATTGATTCAGCAAATAACGGTTAAACAACCATGGTTTAATCTTCAGGCAAAGAAACTCTCACTTGATGGGAATTTTGCTGCTTTGACTTAGGCAACAGAATGCAGAACGGCCTTCTCTCAAGCAAAGACGCATCAATGGTTCTCATCTTTAAGGGAGACTAACAGCCGCGCCTTCTTGAGTCCTCTCCCTCAGGGAACGACTGAGTTCATTCATCCTCTCTTGTTAGCAGTTGACACTACACTTCCCAGCTCGCCCCCGGAGGTGCTGCGGTGACGTTACGGGAAGTGAATCACGGGCTTCTTCCGGTAGCGCGTAAGACCCGAGCGGAGTCGAGGTCCAGCGGAGACTATATCCTGATAAGACAAGATGGCCGGGTTGCCCCGCAGGATCATTAAGGTACTCGCTTTAGTTCTCCTCTCGTCTGTTTCCTCTCCTCCCTTCCTTCCCTGCGGCAGCTGGAGGTAGGCCCCACGTCTAGCTCGTGACCGGGAGAGCTTGGAGCAAATGCTTCGGGGGCGCGGCGTTTCCGGTGAGGGAGACTGGCAGTGGTATCACTCTGCTTGCCCGCGCCGCTGCTGCAGGGGGCGAGGGCGGGGGATCGGCGGCAGGAGCAGCCACCGCCATTCGAGGTGCGCGCTCGCGTGAGCGTATGTGCAAAGGAGCGACGGCCGATGGGTGCGTGACGGATGCAAGGAGCGCCGCGGACGAGGCCTCGGCACTTCAGCCTGCCGGGAATGAATGGAAATTGCAGGCGGGGAGGCTGCACTCCCCTCCTTCTCCGTCGTCCCCTCTTACGGACCTTTACTGCGCGAGCCACCCGCCCTTCAGTCCCCGCCCTTCCCGCTCCTTCGTTTATTCTGCGGCCGAAGAGAGGAGGTGGTATCATGACCTGGGGCGGGCCGGACTGGCAGGCGGGTGGAAACGGCTCAGCTGAACTGCTTCCCCAGAACTCTGATATACACTATCTACATTCGCCGCCGAAATAATTCTGCTCTTTTCTTTCCGACAAACAGCTAATCCAGGGAGAAGCGAGCGTGCTCTCCCTTCCCACGAGGAGATGGTCAGTTTAGCGATGACTCATGAATACCTCCTTAAGAAATTGTGTTTCCACCGCTTGCCAAATTGCCCTGCAGCTCCTTTCCCCACCTTCTGTATTTTTGTTTGAGTAAATGCAGATTTGGATAGAAGGCTAAAATATTTTCATTTCAATGCAGGCATCTTGTGGCTGATTCTTGATGCCTCTATGTGTGGCATAATTCATTTTCTGCAGACTGTAATGTATAGTTTAATGTATGGTTTTAAAACCATGAAGGTGAATTAACTGTTAAGCACTTGATTTAAAATAAACCCACTTACAAATTGTCAGTTCTATATGTATTTTGTCATTTGTAGCATTTTGATTTGTGTAGTTGAATATGAAAATCTGTTCCAGTGTTAATAGAGCACTTATGACTTCTCTAGCTAAGTTGGGTATAAGTGATTCTGCTGAAGGAAATGCATTTCACTGGTGGATAGGGCCAGAATATTTCCTAAAGACTCAATTATGCTCAAGGAAGCAAGGCAGATGTATGAGAAGTTACTTCCACCCTTGTCTGGTGGAAGTTCTTCACCTTTCCCTCTGCTCTATGGCTGTTTGATAAATATAATTAGAAATTTAGTAATATGATTTTACTGGTGGTTATTGGGAGTTATAGGAACTATGCACACATATATACAAATGATAATGTACTTCGATAACATTAAAATCCTTAACACATTGTAGTCTTATGGTGTTCTCCAAGATGATACAATCAATCAGTTTCTATTTTAGAGTGAATTTTCTGGGAAGGATCAGCTTTAGTGATGAAATATCTCTTCATTGGAGTAAAACATCAATTAAAACTGAAACTGGAACTTTGTTTATCAACAATCAGTAAATTTGTTTTGATTTAACTGGTAACTTATAAAACTAGTTCATAATCATCAATATCACTAAAGGAGCAACATCAAGCAAAGTCTATTTGCTCTAATGTCCTTCCTGTAGCTTTCTTGTAGACCAGTGGTTCTCAACCTTTTTAATGCCGCGACCCTCAACCGGTCGTAAGTCGAGGACTACTCAACCGGTCGTAAGTCGAGGACTACTCAACTGGTGCAGCACCATTTGCAGAATGGGACTTTTGGTGGGCTCAGCAGGGCAGAGACAGCCTGGACAATTCCTATTGGCTTTTGAAAGCCAATAGAATTAGACTCTATTCAAGAGAGTCTATTCTATTGGCTTTCAAAAGCCAATAGAATAAAAAGGAATAGCACAGCTAAGGAAAAGAGGAAAAAATGGCGGACTGCGTTTGGCGACCCCTGTGAAATGGTTGTTTGATCTCAAATGGGGTCCTGACCCACAGGTTGAGAACCACTGTTGTAGACCATTTTGGAAAGGGAATGTTAAAATAAGCAGATGATCTAGCAGATAAATATCTCAATATCAAGCAGATAAATATCTCAAACATTAGTTCTAATCCAAACTGAGAAGAAAACATCAGGGTTGAAGAAAGGATTGGGATTTTTTTGGTAGATTTGTCTTGCTTGATCAAACTATTCATATATTTAGGTGTTATTTGGAAATACTACATTGGCATTTCAGAGTTATATTTAATTATTAGCCATTGTAGTTAATAATGCAAATCTGCAGCTAATTATAGAAAGGAAGGAAAATGTCATTTAATACATTAGACTTTGTATAATATTAAAGTGTAATATTTAAATTAAACTGTCCTTCAATATACTTGTTTTTTTAATGTCATTTATCTCAACACTTTAACCAAAAGTCTGCATTATAGCAGTATTATGATAATTTTTGCTCTCCGGTTTAATGGTTTAAACAATATGTACAAAGAAAGGGAAGATGCCATGATATGAGATCTGTTGTAGGGGAATGCTATACCTAATTGAATGAAAAGCAATAGGAAATGCCAAATATTAAATATTTTTCTTGATATGATTTTTCTTGAAAAACATTGGGGACCATACATATGCATCTATTGTTTTTTGTTGTTAGGTTCCCCCCATACTTTACTTTCCAAAATATTTAATAAATGTTTGAATTTGCATATATTTAAATTCAGTCAGGCAGTACTTGTTTACTTTGAATGAATCTCTAGTGGAAAGTGAATTATGTCCCAAGTACTAAAAGAGCTGCTGATGGTCTGGCCAAACTTTATGTATTATCGTAGATAAATCTTGGAAACAACTGGAGGAGAAAAATATCTCTTCCCAAAAGGAATGGATCTCTGAGTGACAGCCACCAATCTTAAGAATGAGTGATTTATTTCATGCTTCTTTTCTAGAGATTAGACTAACATATTTCCTTTAGCACTTATGACATAATCCTTGTTCCACTAAGCCTGAGGCTTGTAAGTCTGTTGTAAGATCTGAGAATGGTGCTGATATGAATAGCACTCTTTGGTCCACAAATCCCTGGTACTTGGACCTTATAAAATCTTTCACATTTTAGCAATGGGATCACCCAAGAGGATTCATCTACCCAAAACCTAGTTTTGTAGCTAAATGCATGGAGATTGAGTGGACATTTTGTTAACCTGCGGTACAATAGCAAAACTATCTAAGCCAGTGGTTCTCAACCTTTCTAATGCTGCGACCCCTTAATACAGTTCCTCGTGTTGTGACCCCCAACCATAAAATTATTTTCGTTGCTATTTCATAACTGTAATTTTGCTACTGTTATGAATCAGAATGTAAATATCTGATATGCAGGGTGTATTTTCATTGTTACGAATTGAACATAATTAAAGCATAGTGATTAATAACAATATAGCAATGCTCGATGGAGAAGCTTACTCTTCTTTGTGCAAAAATGTTGGGAGGGAGGGAAGGGGAAGGAAGGAAGGAAGATTGAAGGGGAAAGGAAGGAGATGGAGAAGGAAGGAGATTGAAGGGGGAAAGAAAGAAGGAAGGAAGGAAGGAAGATTGAAGGGGAAAGGAAGGAGATGGAGAAGGAAGATTGAAGGGGGAAGGAAGGAAGGAGAGAGATTGAAGGGGAAGGGATGGAGATGGAAGGAAGGAAGGAAGGAAGATTGAAGGGGAAAGGAAGGAGATGGAGAAGAAAGGAGATTGAAGGGGGAAGGAAAAAGGAAGGAAGGAGAGGGAGATTGAAGGGGAAGGGATGGAGTTGGAGATGGAAGGAGATTGAAGTGGGAAGGAAAGAAGGAAGGAAGGAGAGAGATTGAAGGGGAAGGGATGGAGATGGAAGGAAGGAAGGAAGTTTGAAGAGGAAAGGAAGGAGATTGAAGGGGAAAGGAAAGAAGGAAGGAAGGAGAGGGAGATTGAAGGGGAAGGGATGGAGTTAGAATGGAAGGAAGGAAGGAAGGAAGGAAGATTGAAGAGAAAAGGAAGGAGATGGAGAAGGAAAGAGATTGAAGGGGGAAGGGAAGGAAGGAAGGAGAGGGAGATTAAAGGGGAAGGGATGGAGATGGAAGGAAGGAAGATTGAAGGGGAAAGGAAGGAGATGGAGAAGGAAGGAGATTGAAGGGGGAGGCGCTGCCAAGGATGCACAAGCAGCTCCGCACAATTGCCCGGGGAGGGGGGAGGCTCTGGTGGAGAGCCAAGCGGCGGCATCTCTGGAGCCTCTGAAGTCATGCAGAGGATCCGCGTGCCTCGAAGCCACCAGCTGTCCTCTCACACCCGCCAACCTGGAGCCCCCCATCCTCATCCCAGCACCTCTTGCCCTCTCCCAACCGCCCCCCGGGATCTGCCCGCCCCTCCAGCCATCGCAGCAGCGGAGTCGCGGGAGCCCCTTTCCACGCAGCGCAGCCTATCGCACGTGAGAGAGGTGTGGCCGGAGTGCCAGCTCCCGCTCGGAAGGTGCCGCTTCTCCCCTAAGACCATCGGAAATATGTGTTTTCCGATGGTCTTAGGTGACCCCTGTGAAAGGGTCATTCGACCCCAAAAGGGGTCGCGACCCACAGGTTGAGAACCGCTGATCTAAGCCATGCTAGCATTCTAAAGAATTTCTATTTGTGTATACTAGTTGCTCATATAGTAAGCTAACTGCAGACAGGCCAAAAATATCAGCAGTATCAGTCTCCATTCCCCAGATCCTGACCTTTCTATAAATTGGGATCTTGCATAAGTATCAGCTTTTCCTGTAGTCCTATTACCAGGAAGCATTGGACCTTGCTTGGCATCATCCTTACATCAAGAGATTCCTAAGTGGGAGTGATCCCTGTTAAGATTAACAGCTATCCAGAAGTATCTGTTGTGGGGCTTTCAGCTAGTATTTCAAGTCATAACCTGAGCCCTGATTGAACTCTTATGCGAGTCAGCTTGGAACTCCCTGCATGAAGTAACATTCCTTAGTGCCATAACTTTAAACATTGCTCTCCACCAAGAAAAAGTTGTATGTTACCTAGCCAAACATTATCATTATCTCTGTGTCTAGACCAACCTTCAATGCAAAGATGAATTTAGTATTATATTGTAGTTGGGAAAGTATCCTTTTCATTCAAATTGTAGGTTTAGTTAAAGAGGCATCCGGACAAACCGGATATTGGATTAATAATCACAATTAACTATCAGAATAGAGACATTCAGAATTTTAGATAGCCATGTGTATTTCTTTAAATGTCCCATCTTGGCTATAATTCCCATCTTACCATCATGATCTGCAAGGATTGCATTTGACTAATCTTCAAAAATCAGAACAATCTTGCACAGGAGGAATTGTGTCAGTCCACCAAAAATGCATAATTTCAATTCCCCTTGGCAGTAATGCTCCCCAGGAGATGTAAGCTCTTAGGTTTAGTAGAAACAAGGCATCTAGCTCACCCTGGCAAAAGAAAGAAAAGGGAAGATACCGGTATCAATATACCATGGGTTCCCTCAATATTTATATGTTCTTTAAACTGGCTCACATTTGCTGCTACATTTCTCAAGTGTTTCTATCTCAATTCTCTTTCTGGCTTGCCATTCCAAAACTAAAAGTAGTGTCAAAATCTTTCATGCCCTACACTGAGAATGAGGAGAAAGGAGATGATGGAATACTGCATGTTTGCTGTAAAAAAATGGTCCAGCCAACAAATACATTAGTTTTATGTTTTGATCTGGACAATTCAAGAGCAAAGTATAAAGAAATTGGTTTGTAAACATCTTGAAAACTAAGCGATAATAATGACCAGAAGTTACATGATTTTTTCCAAGGGACTAGTCTTGCCAGATATTTCATTTTTTCCTTCAGTAGATTATTGGAATGCTTTCAACAAAGCATTTGACAATGTATCCCTATTTTTTTTTTATTAACTGGCTGAGCTGAGTATGAGCTGAGTGACATGCCAAACATGAATACTCATCAGTGCTTCTTCAGTGAGATGGTGTAGAATGCAGAGATAGTTTTGACAAGGAACCCATAGGTCATTAGAATGATTAGTAAAAGAAAATAAATGACATTTCAGTCATAGGAAAGGAAGGAGGGTGAGAAATAGAAATAATTCTGTCTTGATTCTGTCTGATATAAGAAGTGCTAGAGCAGGAGCATCAAACTCAATTTCATTGAGGGCCACATCAGCATTGCGGTTGTCCTCGAGGGGTCGGGTGGGTGTGGCCAGGGTGGGTGCAGTCTACTGGGTGGGCGTGGCTGGAGTAGGTGTGGCCTACTGGGTGGGCGTGGCCAGTTCTCTATCGTTTGCGTCAAGGGTGCCTGTGGGGGCCTGTGCAGGAGTGGGACAGATCTGAGGGTCTCTGGCAGAAGGGGGTGGGACCAGGGCAAGCGCCAAGGCATGAGCCACTGGAAGAGCCTCACTGTTCCTCTCAGGCCATGTGAGGCGGGGCTGGATGGTGCCGCGGGCTTCCCGGAGCCCTGGGTAGCAGAGGTCAAATGCCTAGCCCGGCCCTCAAGCACCTGCAGCACCAAACCCAGCCCCACTACCCCAAGGGGGTGCCCAGCTGCACTTACCTCCTCCTCAAGGCTTCTGCTGCTGTGCTTGCTCTCCTTAGCCAGATTGCTCATGATAGGTATGAGGACAAAGTCAGAGGGAGGTCTAGTCTCTCTCCATGGGAGGAGACCTGGCTTTGTTTCCAAAGCTTCTTTAGCAATAGGATGGGAGACCCCCAGGATAGACCAGGAGGAGGGGGCAAGGGAAGAGTGAAAGGGCAGTAGGGCAGGACCAAGGCAGGACTTCCCTCAGATCCTCCCTCTACTTACTTACTTACTTACTTACTTACTTACTTACTTACTTACTTAGAACAGAGTGGTGGGAAAATATTTGAGATGAGGGAGAGAGAAAAACAGGCAAGAAACACAGCTGGGGAGGTGTCACCCTTCATGAGGAATGAAGAAATGCATCATTACCTGGAAGTGGCCAGCACATGGTCCTCCCCTACTTCACAAATCGGGCTTGGTGGGCTTTGGGGGAGGGAATGCCATGAGCAATGTGAAAGTCGATGTTACCTGCACAATACCATCCAGCCCCCAGCCTGCCTGGTTTCGGCAGGCAGCGAGGCGCTCTCCTCACAGTCCCGAGAGGCTGAGCCAGGCAGCACGAATCCGAAAAGAAGCGCGATGCCACCCAACCTCTAGCCTGCCCGGTTTCGGCAGGCAGCAGGGTGCTCCCCTCACAGTGCCGAGAGGCTGAGCTGAGCAGTGTGAAGCTCACCGGCTTTGCACCTTGCTGCCTGCTGAAATCAGGCAGGCTGGGGGCTGAGCGGCGGCACGCTTATTTTTGAATTTGTGCCGCTAGCTCAGCCTCGGCGCTGTGAGGACAGCGCCCCACTGCCTGCTGAAACCCCTCCCCCGGAGCCCATCAAGCCGGATATGTGAAGTAGGTGAGGGCCATTTGCTGGCCACTTCCAGGCAATGGTACATTTCTTCATTCCTCACAAAGGGAGACACCTCCCCAGCGCGCGCCCAGGGGGCAAGGCCAATGTGACAGGGGCTGGTTCCTCACTGTTTCCAGATGGCCTTGTGGAGCTAAGATTGAATACATTTCAGCATAGATGGCCACTACAAAATTGTACATTGGCTCCAGGGCAGTCTAGGCCAGGGCCAAGGCAGCAAGGGCCATTCCCTCACTCTTTCCAGGATGGCTTCGCGGGCCACATGAAACCATGTCACGGGCCGCATCCGGCCCCCGGGCCTTGTGTTTGACATGTCTGCGCTAGAGGGAAGCTCTTGCAAGCTTTCAAGATTCTGTTATTCCCTGCAACAGTAAAATAGAATTCCTGTAATCTCTGAGGTGTTTTATTCCCTGAAGTGGCTTATCTCAAAGGGCTGACAAGTATTAAGAGTCCAGTATTTCTCAACATTTTTATTAATGACTTGGATGAGGAGATGAAGGAATATATTTTATTTGCAGGTTACTGAACAGTGAATGGGATAGCTAATAACTTTAATAAAAATCCAAGAAATAAAATTCAGAAGAGATAAATGCAGTACTCTTCACTTAGGAAACAATAATGAAATACACAGAATGGGAAATATCTAACCTGGTCACTTGGAATAATTATTAATTACAAACTGAATATTGGTGGGTGTTTTGACATGTCTACAAAAGAGGCAAATGCAGGTTTTGGGTTAATAGAATGATGGTCTTCAAATTACAGGATAACAGTTCTTTTTATTCTATATTGGTTGGATCTGCTTTGAGTATGGGTAGTCCTTGATTTACAACAGTTTGTTTAGTGATGGTTCGAAGTTACAACGACACTGAAAAAAGTGACTTGTGACCATTTTCCACACTTATAACAATTGTAGTATCTCCATGATCATGTGATTTACATTCAGATGCTTGACAACTGACTCACATTTATGACAGTTGCAGTGTCCCAGGGTCACGTGATCCTCTTTTGCATCCATCTGACAAGCAAAGTCAATGGGAAAACCAGATTCACTTAACAACTGTGTTACTAATTTAACAACTGCAGTGATTCAGTTAACAAAAGTCTTAAAATGGGGCAAAACTCAATAAATTTCTAACTTAACAAAAATTTTGGGCTCAATTGTGGCCATAAGTTGAGAACCCCCTGTACTATGTGCTATATTGTTTGCAGTGCTGTAAAATAGTTTCAGAAAAAGTAGACCAGATTCAGAGGACAACAGAAAAAATAATTGGAGGACTAGAACAATGTTCTGTGAAAAGAGGTTGAAAAAATATGATACTTTGTAGTAGAAGACTGGGATGGATCCGACAAAAAAATAATGAATTTAAACTACAGGATAGCAAATTCTCCATTAAATATTGTAGGAAAAAACAGAGTTGTTTGGAACTAATTATACAAAGAAGGGGTGCATTTGCCCTATATTCAGTATGTTCAAATATATGCTGTATAACTGAGTTCTTTAATTGGGATTTTAGGATGGGTCTGATGGCTACTTCATATTGTCTGATTGTCTGATAGTTTTGTTAAAATTTTCTAGAACTCTTGCATATTTATAATGACAAACTTTTTTCTGATTTTTACTGCTATATTCTCACTGTGCCTGTGCACTGCAGTACTATCATTCCTGGACCAGTAACAGTTTGTACATTTGTTTTCTACCACTGGCAGAAATTTAATGTCTGCATTAATAAAGTAACAAAATGCATTTGTAAAACTGGTTCTATAAATTTTTGGAAGTTTTAAAGAAATGGTCTTCAAGTGTCTTTATCCTTTTTGAAGTATTTTTATAAATAGATATCTAGAATTTTTGGATTCATTAACATAATTAACATAATAGTTTTACCTGATACTATATTTTAAATTGATAGGCTATATTATGCCTTCCACATATTATTTAATTCCAGTTCCTAACAAGCTCAATTAGGATGACCAATATTAAGAGAGAATGGGAACTGCATTTCATTAACATTTGGAGATAATAAACATCTGTAGGTAGTTTGTTAACTTTTATTTTCAATCTCTGATCAGATTATTTGTTAAATAATTAAGTATGAAATAATATAGATATGACAAAATATGTTTTAAGACACTTCAAACATCTCTGCTGCAATCAGAATAAGATGAGGATTGACATGTGTGCACATATATTTCAATAAATAGAAAATATTGTCTTCAGATACTTTCTGAATGAATTAGGAGAAACTCCAGTAACTGGAAATGCTTCAGTGACTCTAAAGGTATGCAGAACTAAGAATCTGACAGAAAAGGAGACATAAAAAGAGCTAATGATTGATCAGGAAGTAAGATCTGGAACTGTGACTACCATGTATGATAGTGTTTGATAATCAAGTTCTTGACTCCTGACTGAGATCTAATAATAGCTCTCTTTTAAAAATTACAAAGAGGCATGGAAAGAAGAGCTCAAGTAACAAATGGTGGTGAAAAGAGACTAAGGGATTATATTGGGCAACTAAAAGTTATTTTTGTTAATGTCCAAAGATTTGGTTAATAAGTAAATACAGTACTACATGGTAAAAACCTTTATTAGGGATTACCTTGTGATAAGACTGGCAAAAAAATATTTTTCCACTTTTACTGCATCTGCAGAGCTGGCGGTCTTCAAAGTGAACTGATCTGTGTAAGGGGCTAAGGCAGGGGTAGGCAACCTTGGCACTTTTATGAGTCAGCTATGCTGACTCAGGAATTCTGGGAATTGAAGTCCAAGGGTCATAAAAGACCGAGGTTGCCTACTCCTGGGCTAAGGGAACATCTGCAAGGCCACTATGAGGACTATTTGAGGCATCTATCAGATGAAGTCACTTCAATCTGCTCTGAGCTGAACTCTAGATATCAAGTTGTGTGGAATTCACTGAGACATGATCTGGCTTGGTTATCTGCAAAGATTTCAAGCTTGTTGGTCCTGAAAAAATGGACCAGGCCACTTGGTATATACATGTCCTTCCCAGTTGGTAAAGGTCTCTTGGGAGACAATATATAATTAGATTCAGGTAATGGTGAATCCATTTCTGAGGGAAGGAGGGAGGGGTCCTGCCAACTCTTCAAGAAGCAGTAGTCCTTTTCCTTAATGAACCATGGTTGGTCTAATGGTCCTGGACAATTTTCGTTCTCTCTGTAATCTTCCTTTTACAGGGAAAGTGCTAAGAAGATAGCTGAGTTGCAAGGAGAAGGTGGCTGGGGACCTTAGGGAAAGCAAGTTAATCTTGCTTTTCAGTAAAGATTCAGACCTGGATACCAAGTTGAGATTGATCACATTTGTTGGTGATTTTTGGAAAGACTGGAATGGAAAAATGCATCTGTCCAGGCTTTCCTGGATCTCTCAGTAGTTTTTGAAAACATCAATTATATCTTCTGGACTAGTTTTAGGATTGGCAGTGGGAAGCATGCTATTGTGGCAGTTCTCCATCTGGGCTAGTTTCAGTTGGTGGGGAAAGAAAAGTCTAGCTCTAGACCATATTTTACACTATATCAAGCCACTGTTTAATGTCATTTGTCAGCATGGGATTAGGAATGATCATTATGCTGATGATACTTAAGTATACATATCTGTACTGGGCCAATCAACTGATGTTGTCACAATATGTATGGGGATCTGGATGAGGAAAAACACGATCTGGGTTGTAAGATCCCACCCCCTTCCATCTTTAATTCAGAATGGACTAACATTCCCTAGACAAACCAGTGCACAACTTGTGGGTCCTTGTGGAGCTTTTTGTTCTACTTGCAGAACAGGTAGCTGTGGTAAGGAGCTCCTTTGTACAAATCCATTTTGTGCACCAATTGTACTGCCCAGAGTCACTTGACAGTGAGATGGCTGACATATAAATGAAATAAATATGTTTGGATTAATATCCACGGTCATTCGTGCCTTGGTGACCTTCCATTTAAATTCTTGCAACGTGCTGCTCATGAATATTATTTAGAAGTTACAACTGTTCCAGAATGCAGTAGTATAGGCAGAGACACATGGTGCACTCATGTAACTTCACTTTGCAAACTGCACTGGCTTCCAGTAGGCTCCTGGATGCAATTTAGGGTTCTGGTTATAAAACCCTTTTAGGCAAAGGACCAGCTTATCCCTTTATCTTTGATTGTATCTGCTGTCATATAAAATCTAGAGATGTTTTATGTGCTCCATGAAACAGTGCCATCTGATGGAATCCAGGAGATAGGCCTTTTCCTTTGCAGCTTTTTTTTTTGGGGGGGGGGGGGGAGATTTGGATTCCTTGACCATTTGGGTCTATTATAAGACTTTTTGAAAATTTCCTTCTTCTCCAGACATTGGACCAGGTATTGAATGAGTCCATTCTGTAGCATTTTGAAATTTGTTGGAGTAAGGATTTTTAAATTAGTTTTGTTTTGGTTATTTGCCCCAACTCTATCCCAAATTAAGGGATTACAGGGTCATAAAAAGAGTTTTTTTATTTATTAATTTTTATTAATTTTATTAACTTATTAAATTTATTAAATAAAAATAAAAAATAGCTTGTATTCTGAATCACGTAGGATTGGACTTGAGAAAGTACTGTGAGAATAATAAGGGGGTGACAAGACACTCAATAGAATGTTTAGTCTGTTTAGGTAAAAGCTAATAAAGAAGAGGATTACTTTTGTTTCTGATGGCACTCAGTAAAAGAAAAGGACACAAAGCCTTGATTCAGACACTGTATTAAGCCAAATAAGGTTTATTTACTCTTATACAGCATGTTGCAAGAACTAAGCCAGAAATGGCTTAGTAACAAACCATAGTTAAGGAAACCTATGAACCCATCCATATTGCGTAAACTTAAAAACTTGTGCACAAGTTAAGGAGAAAGAAGGGAAGAAAAGGAAAGACAAACCATCTCAGTGAGAACTTCTTGGGCCTGTGAAAAAGAGTAGAAAATTGGAGCATTTAAAGTAATTTGTTAAGGATGTGATGTGGCCTCAGAATGGTCATGGGTGTCCATGCCACATTTTATCAGTATCTCCTTATAAATGTATTTTTTCCTAGGGCATTATAACATTCATGCAACCCAGGAAAATGCACATTTTAGTTAGGGAGACATATCTGTCTCAGTGCACCTTGTCGTACCATGTGAGTAGCTCTATAATTCAAATATGTATTTCCATGGGATCACACAATTACTCTATAGGCACAGAAAGACATGCAGTTTCTTTAAGGAGGCATCGACAGATATATCTATTCTGAGATGACTTTCTAGCTCTGAATCTGAATTATGCCATATTCCTATTAATTTTAATGTACTTCTTTAAGAAGTTGAATTGTATTGTATATACTTAGTATATTTGTAATATGTAACTGTATAAATTATGTAGGAAGTATAAGTGCTGTATTCAACTAGTTGCCATGACCAAAGAGGCTGTAGATCTCTTTCTTTCAATATTAAAAAACAAAACTGGATTCAGGTATTTTAAGATAAAATATCCATTTGGTTTAAAATAAACACATCAAACCTAGGCAAATTTTGGGATCCTTCTTCATTGTAAGATAAAGATCTGTTTTTACTAATCAAATTGGGGCAAAGAAACTAAAACATCAACTTTTTGTAATAAAAGGTGGTTTTACTTTGCAAACTAAGAAATCATTTGTAAATCACAGAACAGATGGAGTTGGTTCAGAGACAAGCATGGAAAAATATAATACTGTAAGTGAGGTAGCATTATACTGGATAACACTACTGAATTTTTATTGTCACACGCAGTCTCTCTGTATAGAAACTATTACATAAATAAGCAGTTCAAATTTTATTTATTTTGTTTAGCAAAATCAATTTCTATGCTTTATCAAAGTATATCTGAAATTTTACAGATGCCAGCAAATGGAAATTTTATAAAACATGTTTTCAATTCTCGGTAGACTTGTTTTTCAAACAGATCTGAAAGGGCATAAGAAAGTAATTTGATGACACAATGGTGCCTGATTTGTCAAAACAAACTATAGTTCTTGTTTTAAAAACTTCATATTTAGCCATGGATGTTAAAAATACTTTTCTTAGTACCCTGTTAGAAGATGGTTCTGATTGTTTCTTCTGTTAATCAGGAGAGTAAGAACAGAGCAGCACCACTAGTGTTTTTCAATTTCATCTAGTGTGGTAGAAAATTCACTTCCAAAATAACAACAACTGGTTAGTGTGCAAACAATCATGTTATTAGTTCCAAAGCTTTCAAGTTTCAGTGAGTCACTGGTCTCATGCTCCCAGATGAATCCAAAGCAAGATCTGCAAGGTTACATAGATCTTATGTAGAATGTTGATTGAAGACAATTTGAGCAGGTGTTTACAGCAACAGAAGATCTCATATATAGAAAAAAAATGTTCAATTTATAAGAAAAAAAGTTGGGCCCAAAGGAAGACAAAAGCATTACAGACACTTTCCTTGAAAGCCTAAATAAAAGCTTTGATAGATGAGTTGAGTCAAGATTTTACCAGTAATTCCAACAGACTACCCTGCATTTCCAGTGGAAGAGGGAAGAGATAAGGAAATGGCAGCATTTATCCTTGAATCATGTGACATTTCGAGGCATGAACTCTTATCAATAACTGCTGTCTTGTTTTCTTCTTTTTCAGGAAACCCAGCGCTTGCTGGCAGAACCTGTTCCTGGCATAAAGGCAGAACCAGATGAAAGCAATGCACGTTATTTTCATGTGGTCATTGCAGGGCCACAGGATTCCCCCTTTGAGGGTGGGACATTTAAACTTGAACTATTCCTTCCAGAAGAATATCCAATGGCAGCTCCGAAAGTACGTTTCATGACCAAAATTTATCATCCTAATGTAGACAAATTGGGAAGAATATGTTTAGATATTTTGAAAGGTAAGCATTTTGGAATCATTATTACAATGATACCTTCTTTTAGCACATTGTGAAGATATTCAGAAATTATTTCAGTGATTTCCTAAGATGGCAGGGGTGGGAGAAAGAGAGTGTCTTTGTTAGAAATGCTGCTGTAGTACCCTCTCACTTGCTTCCTCAGATAAATGGTCTCCAGCTTTGCAGATCCGTACAGTTCTGCTATCAATCCAGGCTTTGTTAAGCGCACCCAACCCAGATGATCCACTAGCAAATGATGTAGCTGAGCAGTGGAAGACCAATGAAGTCCAAGCCATAGAAACAGGTCTTGTATCTTCATTCTAGGCTTCTCTGGGGGATGATGGGAGGTTCAGAAATGTAAAAAAAATAATTTCAGGTTTGATACACATTTTATCCTGTATTTTTCTCAATTTCAGTAGGCCCACCCTTAATTATACCTTTGAAAGGTATAATTAAGAAGAAAATTTCTATTGGGACCAGTGTATAAGGCTTTCAAATGTTAGGTCTTCAGAGTTAATTATGTTAAAATCATTAATGGCCATTGAAGGTTTTATTTGGAAACAGCAGACAATGAAGTATGCAAGGATTTAACTTTTAATCTCCCACACTTAAGAACAGTATTTCTTCAAGATATCTATCTATCTGTCTCTTTTCACCTCTCTCTCTCTCTCTCTCTCTCTCTCTCTCTCTCTTTCTCTCTCTCTCTCTCTCTCTCTCTCTCTCTCTCTCTCTCTCTCTCTCTCTCTCTCGTGATTTGGAGAGAGTAGGTCCTCTCTCTACACTTCATCTTCCCTTTCTTTTCCTTTCCTTCCCTTCCCTTCCCTTCCCTTTCCTTTCCTTTCCTTTCCTTTCCTTTCCTTTCCTTTCCTTTCCTTTCCTTTCCTTTCCTTTCCTTTCCTTTCCTTTCCTTTCCTTTCCATTCCATTCCATTCCATTATAGATATGCATACAAGCAGTTAACTTTTTTAAATAAACGACTAATATCTGGTTCAGCATAATTTCTGCCTATTTCCTAGCCTCCATTGCTGAAGCGTACTTCCCAGCTAGTTTGTTAAGGATACTTGAATAAACATGTATACCAGAAAAAAAAATAGATAAATTACTCTTTCAAATGGTACTGCATTAATGTAACAAATGAGGTACACTTACCACAACTAATTATGATAAATGCTGTATAACAGACAGTAGTAGTTATCACATGCCTAATGTGAATATGGAAAAGCCACTATCAATTCATAAAAGAAGAAACTCATGGCATAGATCTTTTATTACATATGATTATTCTTAGCACTGATAATATAGTGATAAAATACTGTAACAGATTTTCACAAAATCAAATAAACGGGTTGGAACAAAGGGAATATATTTAAATTTCACTATCTTACTTTTTTGACTAATATATCTTTTTTTTCCTTTGTTTTTACAGCCAGAGCATGGACTAGGCTATATGCCATGAATAATATTTAAAATGTGCTCTAAATTAGTGTGCATCACTTTTTCCTGTTCTGCCAAGACCTCTTCCTTTTTTTGTTTTCACGTAATGGACAGAGTCTTAGAAAACTTTACAGAATAAAAACCCAGACATCAGTTCTTTGGTGATTTAAATGCACATTAGCAAATCTGTGTCTTGTCCTAATTCACTCCTGTTCTGCATGAGCAGAGGCTAGAAATATCATCAGGATTGTTTGTGAAATTGTTTAAAAGCAGTAGCACACCTCTGCTTTTAATGATTTTTTCCCATCATGAATTAAGTGTAAGCACTGTGAATGAAAGTAGTCAGGGTTAGCTGCAGGGGTTTTTGTTCAAATTGTGTGGGCTCTTCCTCCCTTTTTTATGGTGATGCTAATTGCATTGGTTAAAGCAGCTAACCAGTTATATTCTAGCCAAGTCTAACTTAGCTGTAGCTTGGTTGTTTGAAAAAAATGGGAACATTAAACATCCATTCACTAATAATATTGTGATTCTGCTGTCAAGTGTAAAAAATCTTACTTTCAAGAAAAAGCTTGTGACCATTTTGTATGGCTTGTCTGGAAAATCTTCTGTAAATCTTATGTTTTAGTAAAATATTTTGTTATTCTACTTTGCCTTTGTACAGTTTGTTTTGATGTGTTCTTTTTACCCTTTTCAATTGTGACAATCGCTTTTTTTAAAAAAAACAAAGCTGGATTGAAACTGTTTGATTTCATCAACTTAAAAGCTGTAGTATAATCTTGGATTTTTTTTTCAACTTGTATTAATGCCTTACTAGTGTTCATAATATTTTTTGTTTTAGTGGTTTTAAAAAGCCTTTGATAATGTAATAGCTTATCAGAGACTTAAATAGGTTAGATGCATCATTGATGTTATGTACATGCAGTGTTAAGTATCACTAAAGCAGGAAGCTAGCAAAACAAACAGCAGTTTGGGGTGTGTATGTAACTTGTTTTCTTGTGTTAAGTATTACCAGGTATCAGACTATACATTTAAAGATAATTTGCATCTTTTAAAAATGATCCTGTGCATAGAATTAAACCCTACATTATGGTAAATTGGTTAAGATCTTTACGGCTAGCTTTGTTAAATCTGGTTTTATCTGCAATCCTTACACTACCATGTTTTTGTTCCATTTCTTAATTTCGAATATAGA
Source organism: Crotalus tigris (assembly GCF_016545835.1). Classification (NCBI taxonomy): domain Eukaryota; kingdom Metazoa; phylum Chordata; class Lepidosauria; order Squamata; family Viperidae; genus Crotalus; species Crotalus tigris. Next base: position 508,174 of record NW_024097319.1, on the reverse strand, counting down.
TATATATTTTTTAAAGCCATCATGTTAAGATGTAAAAAAAAAAAAACCCACGGGGCAATGACCACATTTCTCACTCCCACACTTCCTGGAAGCTTCCTTTTCTTACCCTATGTCTTTGCCTTGCCTATCTTCTAATCTTTGTGCTTTCAGTGTGGTAATGTAATGCCAGTTGCCATGGATAATATCTGTTTTCTGGTTCAGGGGACAGTATTGAGATCCATAATTTTCCCATCATACCTATGCTAGTATCATCTGAGATTTCTATATAGAATATGGTGTATGTATTGTGCTCTTATGTAAGATAAATACCTATTAAAATCACATTTTCAACAGACAAATGCTTTTAGTGATGGTATTGTCCCACAAGTTGATTGCATTATAGCATAATAAAAAGCTCATTTATTTTAGCAAGAGAGATTATCTTGAAATGTTTTTTCTAAAAACTGGCTTTAAAGCCATCTTAAAGTTATTTTAGATTCTGTATTAGATTACATCTAGGGTTTTAGTTGGTTCTTTCTGAATTATCAACGAATAACACCATTGTTGGAATACAGATCTATCTATCTATCTATCTATCTATCTATCTATCTATCTATCTATCTATCTATCTATTTATCTATCTATCTATCTAATCTTATCTTACAATTTTTACAGATGTAAATTCTTTCATATTTTGTTGATAAACATAAACAATACATATTTGTAGTATAATGTAATTCTAAAACTATTAGTGAAATACACATCTGATTTTGACAATGCCTGCTATCTAATACATTTTGTTTTAGCTCGTAGTTGGATGATGAATAATATATATTAATAATAACATTAATATATATTTTGTGTAGTTGGATATTCACATAGCACATGCCTTTGTATTGTTTATTTTGACATCCCCTTTGGCATTTTTCTGATATTCAAAATACTTCTGCTGTGGATTTACTCTACTTTTTATTTATTTAAAGAACAGTTGAATTTTTTTTTCTTTTTATATTACTTAGATTCTAAGATATAACCACTAAACTATATTTATTGGAAAACAAAATGCTATAAATAAAATTTGTCTTTAAAATCCCAGAAGCATTTTGACCTTAAATTAATTGTGAGAAATGGTTAATCAGAATTCTTAGTTTTCAAATGTATTGCATAATCCAGTCAGACTTAATTACGGGTTTCATTTGAAAGGTTTATATACTGATATCAGGTATTTGCTTGCAGAAAGTTCCACAAAGCTCTTCTGTGAATGTATAGGGTCACTGGCTTAAGTATATTTTGTTGAACTAAATGGGACTTAAAATGCTTTGCATTATGCCCTCTCCCCTTTTCTTGCATGTAATAAAATACTATATTATGTATTCAGGTAACTTATAAGTCATAAACTTTGAAGCAGTTATCTTACCCTCTATTTTAAAGAGATGTGTGTACGTACAATTCTACATAGTATTTTGTTGGCAGTGTATATTTCTGCAGAATATTCAGAATTCATTTATATACACTATATGTGTGTGTGTGTGTATGTTGAACTCAAACATTCTGTAGGGACAACAGTTAAAGTTTTCAAGAAAGGAATTTTTTCGTGGATTCTAGCTCTAAATGTTGACAAGTGAGGATTCAAAAAGCAAAGATTTTTTTTAAAAAAATTAAATCTGAATTACATAACATTAAAACTTGCGGGGTGTGAAAGACCTGATCTACACATGAAGGTCCAATTAAACTGATTTATTGCTAAAAACCTATGCCCAGGAATCTTCTCAACTAATAGTCAGCACCTGGTTAGAGTTAGATAAGGGTCAACAACCCTCAAGGGGGGGGGGAGTTGAATTTAATTTGCTTGTGGCTAAGTAGGAATTTTGATTCCCCCTTTTTGAATACTTTATTTGGCCAAGTGTGATTAAACACACAAGGAATTTGTCTCCAGTATAGAAGCATTCAGTGTACTTGCAAAGCAACAGAGAAAACAACAACAACAACAACAACAATAATAATATCGGAACTGCCTATATCAGTGATGGCGACCCTTTTAGAGACCAAGTACCCAAAAACTGCCCCACCCTCTGCCCTACCCCCACCCTGCCCCTCACCGTGCCAGTCCTGCTCCCACCCCACCCCTGCCCGCCCGCAGGACCACCCACTGCCTTCACGGCCCACCGCAGATCGCCCTGGCGGCCCTGCAGCGCCATGGCAGCTCCGCCCTCCGCCTATGCCTCACAGCATCATCTGCGCATGACAGGGTATGAGGGCGGAGTCTTGTCCCTGCTGCCCGGCTGCCATGTCCTTGGCTGTGCTGCTCCGCGTGGGCTGTGCCCGGAAGCAATTTTCCTCCGGAGAGGTTGCTGGTGAGGGGGCCGTGGGGAAGGCGGGGCTGGGGCAACAGCGCACTTGCCCACAGAGAGGGTTCCGAGTGCCACTTCTGGCATCCGTGCCATAGGTTCCCCACCACTGGCCTATATACTCGGATGCTACCTTAACAGTTCTTAGGTCCCTGGTTAGGACTTGAACTGTTAAGTTTTTACCAGTCCCATCTTCAAATTGAAGATTAACAAAATAATAATGATAATAATGATAATAATAATAATAATATACTAATAAAAGGGGGAAGTAAAGATAATTTTCACTCCATGCCCAGTTCTGCCATTCCTTACAAAAATCAAATCCACCCTTCTTTTTTAAGTCCAGAAATACATTGTAGTTGAAATTTATCTCTGTACATTGATTAAATGAATGATTTAATATCTGTTATCAAATTGTGCTGTGTTTTTCCTCTTTTGTCCAATCCAACTTGTGGAAGTAACTTACTCTAAAACAGTCCTGGTAGATGTGCAATGTTCAGTTATTGATTTATAAATAGTTCAAATACTCTGGATATATCTGAGCTGAGTTGTCTATTGGTGTTATACGGATGAGAAGGATTGGATGATTCCATTCTCTACAAATAAGCCTTTGAAAAACTTAATAATGTTTGTTTTAAGATAGGGAATTTTAAGCAGAAAGATTGGGCCCTTCATTGAATTGAAGTAGATGTATTCCATATTATTAAGATTCTAAAAACAAACAATATTTCTATTTAATCCAATAAACATTTATGAATTATAAGATTAAATTGAAATTATCATCTTTACTAAGCCAATTCCCGTACTTGCAATACTTGAGAATGGAAATCCCTGAGAACACAGCACACACATACACATATATATGCTTTGCATGGATAAATTTTTTAGCTGACAAGCAAACAATACTTTTTCCCTAAAGAAAATGAGGATTGGATGCTTTTTAAAAGAAGTTTATTTCTAGTGCATTATGGTTTTATAAATAGTCTGATTTAGTTAAATCATGGTTATATGTATAATAATCCTTCGTGTACATTCCTACCATTTTATGGTTGTTTTAAAATGCCTGATAGGATCTGTTTGACATTTTTGACTGTACTGTTATGACATTGAAATAAAAGGAAGAGTGATTATTCATTATACAGTGAGCTTTTCATTGGAGAATCCCTCTCTTAAAAATAAGGCTGACACATTAATTTTTGTTTCCTTTGCACAGATATTTAAAAATGTAGATTTTCCCTAACCAGATAACTAAACTACAGAATTTCATTACCTCTTTATGCAGATAGGCAGGAGTAAACAGTTGCAAATTTGACAAATGTTGGACATGTCAAAGGAGGAGAGTGATTAATTCACACCAGCCCCTTTAAGTTGTCAGGAGCAGGGCTTTAAAACAGTGTAACCCAGTGGTTCTCAACCTTTCTAATGCCGTGACCCCATAATATAGTTCCCCATGTTGTGGTGACCCCCAACCACTTATACATCACCGGGTGCCAGGGGCATGGCCAAAGAAAAGGGGGGAAAAATGGCGGACAGCGTTGTTTGGCGACCCCCGTGAAATGGTCGTTCGACCCCAAATGGGGTCCCGACCCACAGGTTGAGAACCACTGGTGTAACCCACTCTGATGCTTCTGTCAAAGTACATTTTCCAACTAAAGAGAGAAGCCATGTTAGTAGTAGCAATTTACTATCTGTCCTTTTCTTGTACCCTCCGAAGTAGGCAATCTAGAATGCCATCCCAGCCCCAGATTTAAGCAGCAGGTTTTCTTGATAGAAGCTGGCTCCTATGCTTTCTACTTGGCATTTCTGTTGGAAGAGATGGCTCAGCTCATCAGGGAAATCAGCTACTTTAAGGCTGGGCCTCTTTATGAACGGTTGGTAGAGTTTAATAGTTTTTATATAACACTTCCTTTTGGTTGTTTTCTCTTTGTTATCAGCTTGCTTTCACTTTTTCCCTTGCCTTTCCCTGTTAAAGCCTTTATGCTCATCCAGCAGTAAGTCTGAAAATATTCTCTGGTAAGTCTTACTCCCAAGAAGGCTGGGGTTTTTCCTTCACATATATGTGGAAGAAATATCTATCACCTTTTTAATCAGTTGAATCATTATCTGTTTATAGTAGTAATTCACTGGGATTCATGTTTAATGACTATGTTTACTTATTTTCTGGTTGGCAACATAAAGTACACTTGATTTGTTGGAAGCCACCATTTGATTTGATGCTGAAACACCAGTGTGATTTGTCATTATCACTCAGACCAGTTTTGTTGTGTTTGAAACTGAGGTTTGTACATAGATCACTTTAGATAACAGGATTATAACTTGGGAGGTACCATGATTAGATACTGGACTCTGAAGCATTTAAAGTTTTGAATAATTCAGATGCAGGGAGCCCATATTTGCTTTCAGTTTGAAAAGGGATTAAGGTTCAGCATGTTCTGTGAGAAGGCTGTTACCTTAGGATGTCACCTTTACAAGGTCATCATACGATAGGGAAAGAGGGCTGAGCAAAGCATGCTTAGCTGATTTGTGTGTTGTTTGAACTCCATTAGATTTATTTGTAAAATGAAGAGTTGAGTTCTCAAATAACTTTATATTCTGAAGATGAGTATGAATATGACAAGGGGAGTCCATGGCTTGATGACAGGACCATTTTCTTACCTCATTTTACTGCTTCTAAAATATTTACAGTTGACAATCATTAATCTTAATCCTAAAAATTAGAACAAGGAAGTTTATATCACAATCTATTTTTTCACTCTATGCTGCAATGTATGATAAACTGTAGGGATAACTTGTTTGTTTTTTAATGCTCAGCTAGAACAGTTTTCATTCTCAAGGCATGAAGGAAACATGACTATTCAGAAATAATATGAACTGAGAAGTACTACAAATATTCTTGGCTAGGAATTCTTGAGGGAATAGGCAGAAGAATGTTTCAGTGAAAGCTTAATTCTCTACTACTGCTCCAGTTGTCAGCATATTGATTCTTGCTTATAAACATAATTATAAACATTTTTTTTTCTTCACCTGGGGACCTTCCTATTTAATTGGGTGGTCCACCTGAGTCCATAATCTGGTCAGCAGGACAATTCTTCACAGTAAGTGTAAGAGCTTGATTATTGGTAAGTGCAGCTGACATGAGAGTGATATATTACTTTATTATTCCTAAGAATTTTTTATAGCACGCTACAAAGCTGGCCAAACAGTGCAGTTAATGAAAGCTAGGTAGTGACTGACAAGCAAGAACTGGGGTGTCAAACTGCCGACCCGCGGGCCAGTTTCATCATACTGAAGCTGTGCCCACCCCATTGCCGGCAATTGCCCCATTGCCGGCAATGCAAATAGTGTCGCAATAAATCGAGACATGTCATGTGGTGAGTTTGACACCCGTGAGCTAGAAGAATTAGTCCACATAGCTGCCCTACAAAAATCCATTAAAGTCTTATGATTTTAGTGTTGTTGATGTTGCAGGCTCTCAAGAGAATGGTGATATCTAGGCTTGTTTCTCTGTGTTAGCATGCTTATTGTGTAGTTAATAATGTGAAGCCAAATAATTCAGCTTTCTGGTTTTTAGAGTATACTTCAAGTATATTCTAAGTACCTTGTGCATTATTAGCTTGTGGTATATAAAAACTTCCAAGCTAACATGTTGAGGCCATGATCTCTGCAACAATCTCTTCTATAGATTGATGACATGATTTGTACTTTAGATTATTTTTGGAGATTATTTTTGGTAAGTTGGCAAGTTTCAGCCATTTGGCAAGTTTCAGCCATCAGCATAGCAGCTGCTTTACCTCCAGAATTTTCAGTCATATATGCATTGTTAGGTATGTACTTCTGGTATAGTAGTAGGAACTACTATAGCTGATGTGAATGAGGACAGACTCACGGCACTGTCTGCAGTTTTCACATTCAAGACATGAAGATGGCAGGCAAGACAAGATGCTGTGAATCTATTTTCATTTGCAACAATTACAGTATGTCCTATTGCCATTCTTCATGGTTTTTTTTTCATTCTTGTGACAAAGTTTTTATTTCTTTGTGCATCCAGACTACAGATATAGTTTAGGTCTCTGAAATCATCTTGTGAGGAAGAAGTCACAAAAAGAGTTTTTCTAATAGCATATGTTGTGTACTACCTATGTGTAGTAGTGATGGCCTACATAGCATTCCTTGGCATTTTTATTCCTAAATGATACACAGCTTTTTTTTTCTCTAGTACTCTAGGGCCGTTTGTCACCTGCATCCACCAATCGGTGATCTACTCTATAAAGTAGATCAAAATTGTTTTTTAAAGTTTACATTGTTAAGGCTAGAATTACAGGTTGTCTTGGGGTTGTTTGTTTGGAGCATCAGTGAAAGCTAATTTGTTAATTCCCTGGGGGAAACAAAGGTGCCAAAGGCTGGATAAGGATTTCTTCCTTGATCTGGATTTATATTTCTTTTGAACTCTGCAATGACTTGATTTCTACATTTGATCACTGTTAGTATCAAGGGATCACCAGCTTTCTTTACATTGTTTGCATACAAGGTTTTGTGAATTTGATCATATCCCAGTATTTGACCCATAACTTCCAACCTGTTTTTAACATCTTCAGCCATGTTGACTCTTGGCAACAAACTGGATGCTGGCTATGGATGAGGTTTAAGAATTTTGAGATGCTGACTAGCTTGTTTTAGTCCAGTGGTTCTCAACCTGTGGGTCGGGACCCCATTTGGGGTCGAACGATCATTTCACGGGGGTCGCCAAACAAGGCTGTCCGCCATTTTTTCCCCTTTTCTTTGGCCATGCCCCTGGCACCTGGTGATGTATAAGTGGTTGGGGGTCACCACAACATGGGGAACTGTATTATGGAGTCGCGGCATTAGAAAGGTTGAGAACCACTGTTTTAGTCCCTTTTCAAGTGTCTTGCTCCCAGTGGTACCTCTTGGAGTAAAGCTTAAGTCCAGAGCACTGAGATTTTGATATTTGAGTTTGCTGTTGTGCTTGCTCTGCTGCCTATTGGCCTGTTGGCTACCTGAATCTGAAGAAGACCACTTCCAGTACTTAGATGACACTGATCTAGGTTTGTCTATGATCAGCAGTTTTTTTTTTGTTTTTGCGCAAAGAGATTCAGCTTGCTGCGCAGAGCAAGTTCTTAGTTTTTCAGGATTCATCTACTCCTTAAGTCCAGATTAGTGAAGAATTTGGAAAAGGCTCCCGGTTCAGAAGCAAATACTTAAAGAGGTAGCATAGTAATAAGTGTGGCTGCCTTTTCAGCTTGAGGATATTGTTTCTTTGCCAGTGGTACTGATACAACATTAAAGAGACTTCTGTGAAAGGTTGGAGATGCTTCTAATCTACACCTCCATCTTCACTCAGATCCTATTAGTTTCTAGATGTCTCTTTCCAAAGAAAAGGTAAAAAAATCAAGGGAAATCCAAATTCACCAAAATAACTAGTTCTGGAATAACTTGGTTCTTTTCCTTAGAAGTCCAGAGGTTGAGGGAAACCAAATTAAGTTTGTTGCTGAGACTCTGCCCAATTCAGTTGTCATTGTAGAGATTGTTGCATGGTCTTTGCTGTTGCTTGAACTTACTGTCCTGTTCCCTTATTTTTGCATAGCAATTTTGACTTTATTTCCTCTTGCCATTTTGTGGTGGGGGTGAGGAGACAAGACTGTGGATGAATACTAGAAGTTCACAATGAGACAAATCAGCAACATGAGGCAGATAATCTGAATGGGTCTCGCCCTTTGTGCTGGTATAGGGCAAGTGTTTTTTTTTTAGGCTCCTGTGCACCCTTTTGTCTGAATGCAGATTGTCAAAAGGCCTCTTTTCAATCAAATTCTAAACATTACCTCATTGACCCTATAGATCAGGGGTGTCAAACTGCTGGCCCATGGGCCGGATGCGTCACGCAGAAGCCGCGTCCACCCCATTGCGGCAATGGCAAAACTGTCCCAAAATGTTGCGCAACATCATGTGATGTCGCGAATTTGACATGTCTGCTGTAGATTATTAATCAGCCTAGCTCTCCAGATCAATCTTCCTCTATCTGATCAAACTGCAAGTGCTGTATATGAAGCCTTGGACATTCTGTAAGCAATACAGAATATTAATGTGCGGTACATAACTAGAAGTATAGGATTTTTTTTTAGCTAAAATGGCAATAACAAAGTTTGGGTATCTAATCTGGTAGTAAATTTTCCAACTTTGAACAAGAAAATGGCATATTTTTAAGCAAGTGCAAACAACAGGGCATCGTTCCTAAAGGACAGAAAGCAAAGAATATTTTCTACATACTACACTACACAGGTTATTGTTATACGCCTTCTAAGGCAGTGGTTCTCAACCTGTGGGTCGGGACCCCATTTGGGGTCGAACGACCATTTCACGGGGGTCGCCAAACAAGGCTGTCTGCCATTTTTTTCCCTTTTCTTTGGCCACGCCCCTGGCACCCAGTGATGTATAAGTGGTTGGGGGTCACCACAACATGGGGAACTGTATTATGGGGTCGCGGCATTAGAAAGGTTGAGAACCAGTGTTCTAAGGGCACTTGGTGAGATGAACTGCAGCTCATGAAAATTTAAGCCTTTTAATAAAACATGCTAGTCATTGAAAAAGTGGTTACCAGGCGCCTGATACTTTGTATGCATAGACCAAACTTGGCTGTCCCTCTGCAAAGTTTACAATGAGAAGCACTTTCGGTAGATGAGAATTTGATTAGAACTTAGTATTTGTGGATTTTAGATCTAGTGAAGCACTGCTTAATCATGGCACTAAACTTTGTAAAAAGGAGCAGCAGTCTTTGGAAAGTGTTTTATTTTTTATTTGAGGTTTCTTTCAGATATAAAAAGTCAAAATTCTTACATCAGTCTTTAAAAGAAAGTCATGCTCAGCTCAAAAAGTTTACAACTTGTAGTGTTTTCTCTGTGTGTACGTACACTTTCAGGAGAACATTGAACAATTGTTTCAAACATTTTAATAGATTTGGTAGCTTGCAGTAAATACAAGATTTTAACTTTTTGATTCTTGTTGCTCTTACACTGCTTATAAGACCTGTTCCCAACTACTTGTTCTCTATAACAAACTTTTGTACATGAAAATCCAAATCAATTTCCATTCCTCTCTCTGGGAGACTAAATGCATGTCACTAAAGAACAAGTTTTGTTCCACATCTTAGATCTACAAGAATATTTCAATACTTTGACAATTTATAGAAAACACACTCTTTTTATTAGTTATAAAAGATTTTATCTTGGCAAGAGGTCTTTGCTATTATATCTGACATACCTATTGCCCTGCCTATACCTGCAAATTAGTACAGTTCAGTTAAGGGTTACTTTGGATTCAGTTTAGAAGAGGTGCTTTGGAACGTAAGCTGAACACTTGTCTGGCAACTATATATTTTTCATAAATCAATTTCAAAGCACTGCACAGCCTGCAAATTATAGATTTAAAGAATGTTAACTTTATTCAATGAACTTGTAAATTCAGGAAATTGAACAATGGAAATTTCTTATCCTGTGTATCATGTTACAAGAGAGATATCGGAAAACTGAGGAGGGTATAATTATTTTAAATTGCATAGGCTAAAGAGATCTGTACATCAGTGTAACTATGTGGCATGACAGCCTGAAGTATTTATAAGCAATCACCTTTGATTTAATTAGCATAAACTGTACATTTTTACATAGTATGTAACAACAGAAAGCAAAATAACCATGCATCACTAATGGGCGGTTTCTATTAGCTTAGATTATATTCCAAAAATGTTGAGATGAAGCTGTTAAGAATTACAGATTTGGCTTGCTATTCTGTTCATCATTATGATAATGTGAGACATTTTTTCACTTTTACAACCATATGGTCAATAAACTACTGGATAATAAATAAAAACGTGGGTCTGAACAGCCAGGTTAGGATTGTACATTACTTATAACTAATCACTTCCCCATTCCAGTTAACACAAGATTTTTATATTAAGTCTGCATTCTCATTTTGACTTTACATGGGGCTATTTGAAACTGATTGTGGCCTATTATTCCCATCATCACCTAAGTTACTAAAATTTCAAGGTTCTACCTATGGCAGAACTTCATATCAATCCTCTATTACTGCTATTTAGATTCTTCTTAAATGAAAACTCTCAACTGTTCTTATATTTTACAGATGTTCCTTATTTAAATTCATCCATATGGCACATTATTTTCATCTTACTAGATAAAGTTATATTTAAAAAAAAATTGCAATAGTAAGTGGTTATTTCATAGCAGCATTACATAGTGTGTAATCCCCACCTGTTGTTAGGCATAACTGTTATCCCTTTAACAGCTGTGTAATAAAATAACAGAAAAATCTGAAGATATATTAAAGAAATTGAGCTATTGAAATTCCTGCTTGCTATGTCACTATTAAGACATGAAAGTTACAGGTGGCAACCCAAATGGGTGAACAATAGTATTTACATTACATTTACTTTCCACTTTACACTTTACATCTGTTGAATTATTTACAGTTAATTTATGTTACATATAAAGAATGAGAAAAGAGAAATTTTTACAACGGAAGTAGTTGTTTACCTCAAACAAAACTCCAGAAAAATGGAAATTTAGTGTAGATGCTTTTAAAAAAAAATTATGAAATTACAACTTGTTACTGTTTAGAGTAAAAACATGCATGCTTTAGTGGCAGATATCAAAACATTTCAATGTTTTGATATGACCTGCTTGCCCCTTTAACCCTTCCAAATACTATGATTCATGTAATCTATAAAATGACTGAAAAAAGTTGGAATGGTCTCCGTAATTAATTAAACCTGCTGAAACTGCAAAGAAAGTTTGGCAATAAGTAGCAAAAGTGAAAAAAAAAAATGGCATTTTGTGATATCTGCCTATTTGACCAAAATCCTTAATGAGCAATATGAAGAACAGATAAAAGTTAAAACAGCATTAATATGCTGATTTTTCTATGAAACAATTTAAAGGAGGAAGCTTAACACTGAAGGCACTTTGTTGGTTTCATGCCTTAATTCCTCCAACTAATTTAATTTTGACCTTGAGAAACAATGATGAATGGGATAAAGCAATATAATTATTTGAGAAAATTTAAGAAACTGAATTAAGTCAAATGTCAAGTTTCAAATTCACTCTTTGAATAAGGTACTATGTTTAAAAATGAAAAAGGACCATTTAAGGCATCTTTAAAAATCCCTGTATGGCTTTGATTTGCCAAAATACATTGCTAAAAAGTAAAGAAAAAAGACTGAACATAAAGTATTCATGGACTCAAGATTTTGGTTACAATACACACAGCACAGGATCACTAATACATTTCCACTTGTGATGGAAGAACATGAAAAAGTAACTCAGAATTTATCTTATAGTAGTAGATGGTAGCCCAGAAGTTTGTGCTGAAGTAACATACAGAGAACTATTATCAGGGTGGGAAGAAACTACAGGATTTCCATTGGTGGATGGACACCCAAGTTTCAATTTTTCCAAATACTCTGCATGTACAGGCTTATGACACTGAAGGACCTTGATTGCATCCTCAACTTTAAACCATTCTCTCTTCCTTCCTGTGAGGATAGAAAGATAATATTTTAAGGTTCAACTTATTTGAAGCTTATCACTAGTATTATAACTTGAGTCATTTAGGTGAGATGAGTGGTGTAGAAATTCATTAAGTAAACAAACTTCTGAAGTTCCTTCATTTCATTATTTAACAAGTTGCATGTAAAAATATGAGTTAAAACACTCCAGAAATTTCAGATTTATTCTTAAAATACATTCTGGATAAGACCAAGATAACACAGTCTAATACAGGTAGTCCTCAGCTTGCAACAGTTCATTTAGTGATCAAAGTTATGACAACATTGAAAAAATGAGTGATGACTGTTTTTCACACTTAAGACTGTTGCAACATCCCCATGGTCACATGATCAAAATTCAGACACGGCAAATTGACTCATATTTATGGCCAATGCAGTGTCCCAGGCTCATGTGATTACCTTTTGCAACTCCTAATAAAAGTCAATGGGAAAACCAGATTCATTTAACAACTGTGTTACTAACTTAAGAATTGCAGTGATTCAATTAACTGAGAAAATCATAAATAGGGCAAAATTCACTTAAATGTCTTGTGTAGTAACAAAAATGTTGGGCTCAATTATGGTCGTAAGTTGAGGACTACCTGTATTCCACAGAACATGGCCCAAAAAAAAAAAAAGAAACTTTCAAAAAGTTATCAAACTTGCTTATGAGATACCTAGATCTTTCCGTATTCCTGAACAGGTTTATATTCTGTATGACTCTGGCTTCAAGATCCATAGCCATTGATCAGCCAATCCTATTTAGACTCTTTTAAAACTTGCTGATAGTCATGAAATGACTGGATATATACTTTAATAGTATGCTGTATAAATATGTGTTTATTATAATTAATTTTCCTACATTTAGGTTTAACAGATAATTAGTTCCAATATTGAGAAGAAAAACTTCAGTCCTTTTATTATTATTTTTATTTCTGTCTTTTGCCCTTTTATTCCCAAGTAATGTTCTAAATGGCTAATGTAATTTAATAAAGAAATGACCTAAGACAACAGTAAAAGGTAGAGCTGTTTGCCAAATGACTGGCCAGTATAGGTAGTCCTCAAGTTAGGACTATAATAGAGCCTGCCATCCTTCTCTCCCCAGTGCATTTGTTAAGTGTTAAACAAATGCACAGATCTTTAAGTGGAGTTCAGGGCTGGGGAAAATCCTGGGAGACCTAGACCTCAGACCTCCCCCATCCCGAGATACTCCATGCATATCTATGCTCCACTTCCCAACCCTTGGGCGTCTGACATCCTGGCCCACTGCATATCTGTCTTATGAAGGAGAAATGATAATGCTGGACATACTTGCATTTCCTAATTCTGCCCCTGCCATGCCAAGGTTCTCTTCCTTTCTGCGGCAAAAAAAGAACCAGCTCCCTAGCCTTTTGCAGCTTTCTGCCCCATCAGTTGACCACTGAAAAATTCAACTCCAAAAGTTTAGCTGACTACACAGACTTGTGCAACAAAATGGAGGATACTAGGCCTTTGCAAGTTTTAGCTGTTTGCCTGATTGCCTGCAGAGGCAGTCTATTGTCTAGCCCAGTGGTTCTCAACCTGTGGGTCGGGACCCCATTTGGGGTTGAAAGACCATTTCACGGGGGTCGCCAAACAACGCAGTCCGCCATTTTTTCCCCCTTTTCCTTAGCTGTGCTACTCCCTTTTATTCTATTGGCTTTCAATAGAATAGAGTCTAATTCTATTGGCTTTCAAAAGCCAATAGGAATTGTCCAGGCTGTCTCTGCCCTGCTGAGCCCGCCAAAAGTCCCATTCTGCAAATGGTGTTGCACCAGTTGAGTAGTCCTTGACTTACGACCAGTTGAGTAGTCCTCAACTTACAACCGGTTGGGGGTCGCGGCATTAAAAAGGTTGAGAACCACTGGTCTCGCCTTTACGAAGTCCTAGCTGAATTCTACAGGAGGACAAGCCTGCAAAGACCAGCATCCTCCGCTTTGTTGCACAAGTCTCTAGTTGTCTAAATTTTGGGGATTTTCCAGTTCCAGGGGAAAAGTTGCAGAAAGATTTTTTTCTTGCTTGCTTCTGTTCTCTATTCTTTACCATGGAGTTAAGATAAGGTTTTTTAAAAGGGATAGAGATTGGACAGCAGAGGCAGGGAGTTTAGTTTTGCAACTAATTTTGGGGAGGGGGGAAAGGAGAAGAAAGATCAACAACTGCTCCCTCCCAGTTTTTGTTTTCTTTATTGAAGAACTATGACTTTCTGGGGGAGGGAGGGGCTTAAACCAAGGGAAAGGTTTTGAGAAGCTCATCCAGAAGCTGCCTTTGTGCACACACAAGCTGGTTTCCTAAAACCTTGCAAAAGGCAGGAGAGGTATTGAATCTCCTACTGGCCAGCTGATGGGGCAGAAAGCTCTAAAGCAGCTGCCATTTGCACAAGGAATTGTTGGGGTGCTGAAAATGACAGCTGCTTCAAGGAGAGAGGCAGGGGAGCACTACAGCTTCCCCATGGTCTGTTATAAGGGCAAATGATGTGGAAGCACTGTAGCCCTTATCTTTGAAACAATGTTTTAAGTAGTTTTGGGGTGTTGGTCGTAATTCTGAATAGTCATTAAGTGGCTTGTCTTTCTCAAGGAATACCTATACAGTAAATAATAACCATATGGTTAGGATTTGCTATGTATTTACTATATATATTTATTATATTCTATTAAGAAACACCTAGCAATATATATATATATATATATATATATATATATATATATATATATATATATATATATATATATATATATACTGCTCACAGAAATAAAGGGAACACAAACGTATAGGATCCTATACGTTTGTGTTCCCTTTATTTTTTTGAGCAGTATATTTTATTTATACTTTACCCACCCACACACACACACACACACACAGCTCTTAAATGTATCATCATCAACAATAAGAAAAAGCCTGCAAAAATTATATAATCTACAAAATTCTAAGACAACCTGATCAGTTTGTTTTCAAGTTTTTTTTGACCGTGTCAAAACACACACTTTTCTCACTGAATTTTTCTAAACCTCTTTCAATGTTCTATTTTTTCCTTATGATTCTAGTGAATTTTTATGCCCATATTTTGTAAGTCAGCACACTTATCTATGTGAGACCCATTCACTACATTTGGAAAAATCCTTCAGAGTCCTACCGGTAACACAATGCCCCCTTTAAACGACT
Organism: Crotalus tigris; assembly: GCF_016545835.1. Taxonomy (NCBI): domain Eukaryota; kingdom Metazoa; phylum Chordata; class Lepidosauria; order Squamata; family Viperidae; genus Crotalus; species Crotalus tigris. Next base: position 493,099 of record NW_024097319.1, on the reverse strand, counting down.
TAGTATCATCAGCAAATTTGGTCAATTTGTTTGCCTATAAACCTAGATAATTTGTAAGTAAGTTTTACAAAAAAGTAAACAAGAACTTTTTCACAGTATTTTGTTATACTTTTTAAATAGAAGTATTTTTTACTTTAAAATTTTAAATTTTAATATATTTAAGCTTAATTGTGAGAATCAAGGCTATTGCTTGCAAGCTGGCAAAATCTTCATCTCTGTATATGAAATGTTTGTGTATATCTTAGCATCTTAATGAATAAGGATTTATTTTATTTTATTTTATTTATTTATTTATATATAACATGGTATTGCAACTTGAGCGGACATTTCCTAAAAATAACATTTCTTAAATATAACATTCTAAAAACACTTTGTTTTAAAAGTTTAGCATATATAAGGCAAAAAAAGTCTTGCCTATATTTACTGAATCTTCCCAGTCTTCCAGGATTTCAGTCACTGTGAGAACATAAACATAAGTCCTATGCTTCCGGTCTTGATTCTGCTTTAGTATGAAAAAAGATAACAGACATACATTTAATTTACATTTGCAATATCAGAGATGTATTAACATTATTTACATCCCATTTTTTCATAGTAAACAGTATTCAGGGTGGTTGACATTCATGAATTAGCATAATTCCAAAAAAGCAACATTATTCTGAATTTGTATCAGGATACTGTATAATATGTAGCTTTTAGCTGGTAGGATGCAGTTTTGATATGATTAGGAATCCAAGCTTTCATAGAACAGTATGAGCATGCTTGGGATACAATTGGGGCTGAACTTGTTGCATATTACCAAATGTGCCAAAATTGTGTGATGTTTTTAATTTTAGTAATGAGTGCTGCATGTTGCACCAGTATGATTAAAGATAGGCCTAATAACTACAGCATTTATGAGCCCCTTTGGTGAAAGCCATAGAAGACTGTGACTGCAAGCATAAGAAATGTTAAACAGCATAAATTAACAAATGAAAAAAAAAATAGGTAGGCTGAATTTTTATGAGACTAAAAGAAATGGGAAGAATAAACCTGAATGATACTGACCCATCTCTGTATGGAACAGAGTTGATGAATATATGTTGGAAGGTGATGGCATAACTGTCATCATGAATGACAGGATTGTTAAGATGTTATATAGATTACCTGATGTATATACAGAAAAAGAAATCCACAGGTTGGTGATAATTACAAGTTAAGGCCCAGTGAGAAATCATAATGGAAGAGCAATGATAAGTTCTATGTAACATTCTGAGGAAATTATATAATGTTAGAACAGAACAGAGCTGGAAGGGACCTTGGAGGTAGAACAGAACAGAGCTGGAAGGGACCTTGGAGGTCTTCTAGTCCAGGGCTTTTCAACCTTTTCACCCATTGTACCACTCTTAGGATATGGCAACATCCGAGTATCACCAGCTGCCTAGCAAGGTGTCAAAAACTTGATGACCCCCCCCCCAAAAAAGGAAAAAAGTGATAAAGTACAGGTAGTCCTTGACTTACAACAGTTCGCTTAGTGACTGTTCGAAGTTACAATGGCACTGAAAAAAGTGCCCCCCAAGCCACAGCCAAGCAAGACACCTGCCTGCCCACCCATGGTGCTCTTCCTCTTGTCCAAGGTTTTCATTGTTGTGAGCATTTCTGTTGAGGATTGGCAGTGGGGGTGGGGTGGGGGGGTGTTTGGTTTTTATTCCCCCCCATTTGCTGGGTGGTTGCAGCAGGTTTTGGTCACTTCACATGACCCTAGGACACTGTGACCGTCATAAATATGAATCAGTTGCCAATCATCTGAATGTAAATCACAAGATCCTGGAGATGCTGCAACATTCCAGCTGATCAGCGCTTCTTCTGGGCTCAGCAGAAGTGCCAGGATCAGTGCTGCTTTCCAGCTGATTGGTGCTTCTTTAGGGCTCAGCAGAAACACCACGATCAGCGCCAAGCTCCAGCTGGAGCCTGGCACTGATCCTGGTGCTTCCACTGAGCCCTGACAGTGCTGCAGCTCCGCCATCTCTCGCTTAGGTTTGTGCTGTGCTGCCAACGGTTCAGCCCATTCCCCTCCTTTGCTACCACTTTTCTAGGATGGTCGTGTACCACCTGCCAGGTACCAATGTACCACAGGTGGTACCTGTACCACTGGTTGAAAAGCCCTGTTCTAGTCCAGCCCCCTGCTCAACAGGAGAACCTATACCATCTCAGACAAGTGACTGTCCAGTCTCTTCTTAAAAATCTCTAGTGATGGGGCACCATGATTTCTGAAGGCAAGCTGTTCCACTGGTTATTCACTGTTCTAAGTGAATATAATAGGGTGGTGGGCAGTTTAATTAGATGACTTAAGTGAGTGGATAAGAAGACAAAAGTATTAAAAACAGGCGATTTAGAGGCCTTACAAAAGAGAATGAGGATTTTTTTTTGGGGGGGTCAATATTTGCTTAGGGAAATGTGGCACAGGCATTTGAAAAAAAAAAACATAGGAAGAAATGAAAACAAAAAAAAAAAACTAAAGTGAAAGAATGACTATTGAAAGTATGTGTCCTGTATAAAGAAAACAAATTTTTATGTACAAAAAAATAAGAGATGAAATGTTAAGATAAAAAGGAACTGAGAAATATTGAAATGAATTATTTTATATATATAGGAAATGGTAGATATAATGGAATGGAAATAAATGCTATAAATGTTAATGTTCAGAAAAATAATTATGAAAAATATGTCAAACATATTGTAAGGTTGTAAATATAGTATAATATAAAAATGTTAAAATATGTAGTGGTTTTTGCTTATATAATAAGTGCGTTACTACTTTATTAGGTTGTGAAAAATATTCCTTGTCTGATAATTGTGTGATGAGAAAGAATGGCATTCTTTCAAAAAGAAAAGTAAAAAATCCGAATCCAAAAACTACATCAAAATTAGTTTGTCAAGTGTGCCTGACAGAATTCTGGCTGAAAGGGTAAAAGAAGGGAGACTAAACAAAATTGAACCAGTATACTGAAACTTTATATTGGGCATATGATGTGCATTCATTTATTTGTTCTTGAAAAGGTAACAAGAATTATATGAAAATGAGGATATAATAAAAAAAATAGGCATGGCAGGGAGTAAGACATGGATGTGTGATTAGAGCTTGACACTTTAATAAGTTAATAAAAATGCTTGTGAGGTTAGAAGTGCATCGGCTGAGTACATGAATACAGCATTTAACATAAATGTTGGTAGAAAGGTAGTGAATATTATGTGATTGGATGCAAGGAATGAATATTTATCAAAAGAAGCAGAAGTAGCAAAACTGGTATATATAAAACAGGATATTTTTGTCCACTTTGTTATCTGGAAGAGAAAACTGAGTGTAGCTAAAGAAACATAAAAGCTGAATACTGTGGAAATGAAGTACTTAAGCAGAATGTATAGTGAAACAAGGAAAACATAGGTCAAAAATGAGAGTGAAGTCAATACTCTAAATATAAAAGTGTGACCAGAATGAAAGAAGTATGTTGATATACAGGTAATCTTTGACTTACAACCACAATTGAGCCCAAATTGTGTTGTTAAGTGAGACATTTGTTAAGTGAATTTTGACCCTTTTTATGACCTTCCTTGCTACAATTAAGTTAATCACTGCAGTTGATAAATTAGTAACCCAGTTGTTAAGTAAATCTGGCTTCCCTATTGACTTTGCTTGTCAGAAGGTTGCAAAAGGGGATCATATGATCCCGGGATACTGCAACAGTCATAAATATAAACCAATAGCCAAACATCCAAATTTTGATCACATGATCATGGGGATGCTGCAAAGGTCGTAACTGAAAAATGGTCAATAGTCACATTTTTCAGTGCCATTGTAAATTTGAACAATCATTAAAGGAACTGTTGTAAGTCGAGGACTACCTGTAGTTTAATTACACAGAAGGAATTATTGAGAAGTGAAGGCCAAAGAAATCTATAATTGAGGGTGAAGGAATTGAGAAGAAAGGGACTGAGAAAGTCATGGTTACATGGAGTTTAATGAACAAAAAATAAATGTATGAAACATTGTAGGGATATGATAGAAACAAAGATAATTTGTAAAGATAAAAACATATGGAGAGGTGAATAATGTAAGTGCAATCTGGATTTAACTATATTTTGTGTTCTTTTATCTCAGATCTTCAATTTATTTTGCTATTTCTTCCTCCATTTTGCTCCTTTATGTAATACTGCTCACCCTAATCCCAAAGGAAATAATGTGATGAGAATGTACAAAATATTGTCAATATGACTGATGTTAATCGCTAACAGTCATTATAGAAACAAGGTAACAAACTAGAAAAAAGCAAAATTATAATATTATAAAAGAGTAGGATGAGTCTGCAATACTAAAAGTAATATTAGTTTTCCTTGTATACTTGGAAAGAGAAATATAAATGTTATAAATATGATTCTGCTTTATCTACTGGCTTTTATTGAATTTGCAAATAGTGGTCTACGGAATTTAACAGAACATGCTATGTCCAGGAATCACACAAAAGTTAATTATCTCTGTTGTTTTCACAGCAAAACTCTTCACAAATGCAAAAATCCCTTTCCCTGAGGTTTTAAAGCAACTTTATTCTGTTTTGAAAGCTGCCCTCTTTTGTGGGCGTGTATGTCTATATCAGACACTTCCACTGAGACTGCCAGCAAAGCAAAGCAGCCATGGATATATACAAGCATGGACAACCTTGGACTGCAAATCTTCTAATAGCGATGTCTACTTTACCCAAATGTTTATAGAAGTGCTTTCTCTAAATATTCTCATTGCTTTTCAGTGGAGGTAGTAATGATTTCAGCCTGAATGAATTTCAAAAATAACAACTTTGTAAACTGGAGAAAGCAGTATCCCATAAATACTAGATATCTTTTCATTTTTGTATTATGATATTGCTCCATTGCTAAATCTGATTTTTAAGAAGTCCAAATATTTAAATTATCAATTCTTCACTCAAGTAATGTTAGATGTGTTTCCTCCTGCCCCTAATAAATACAACTACGCACTAATTTTCTAGAATAAGTTCCCAAGAAAAATTTAAAAAGCTCACCTCAAATATTCCCAACAATCTGCCAAGTTTTCCTTTTACTCCAGCCTGCAAGAAGTAAGGCAATCAGACTTTTTCAAAAAATAAATAAATTATAGACAATCCTTGTATTCCTACAATATAACTTCTAGGAGCGATATAATTATGGGGAGGGAAACCACCTTCATTTCATAATTCTAGTAGTTAGGTTCAATTTAGATACAGAACTTTCCAACAAAGGTTCCTGTTTAATTATTTTCATAGGACTTGCATGCAGGAAAATGTACCGTAACTAATAAGGCAGATGAAAGTTTGGAGAAATTTAGCACACTTAAATAGCAATCAGTTTTGTTCTTCAAGAAAATACTTGATAAGAATCACATTATTGAGAAAAACATTTTGAGTTCTGTATCTTGCAAAATCCACTGGCACTATCATAAAGGAATATTATACATCTAGTAGTAATGTAGTATTTTCATTCAGATGAGTCTAGCATGTAACTATTTTACACTTATGGACTGGAAAAGAAATGTAAGAATGATTCTTTCTAGATGTATGTAAAACATGAGTTCTGTCTACCTTATATACCAGAAGAATGAATTAGTAATAAAGATCCTGAAAAAAACAGCCACAAATTATTTCAAATTGGGAATTCTGAATCATTTTACCTCTTCATAAACTTCTCTGACAGCAGCACCACCTGGTTCTTCTTCAGGTTCCATTCCTCCACCTGGAACAATCCACTGATCTGGGTACCGGCTACTGCTTACTAATAGCACCTATGAATAAAATCACTGTAATTAATGCATTTATGTCACATTTTTATTAAGAGACCATAGTAGTATGCAATAAATAATGCTATCAGAAAATAATAAAGTAAAGAAAGTAATTTAAAGGCCAAGTTAAAGAGACATGTTTTGATACTTCTTGGGAAAAAAACCTAGCAAAAACTAATTGTAACTCTGAATACATTCCAATTTTAGAAATAATGATGAAATTCCCCACTTGGCAATAAGTAGGTGTTGCAACGATAGCCACCTCAAACAGACTATAGTTTATCTTAATACTAAGATAGACAGTACCTATGGTAGCTAGGTATAATTTTCAACAACTGAAGACTTTAATGGCTGCAACCAACAACTTGAATTAGCCCAACGTCATTGACAAATTAAAGATTTCTGTTAGAAGATATTAGAAAATGAGACAACTAAACCTGTGAACTTCTGTTGCTTTGAGACTTAAATGCTAGAATGGAGCTTCGATAGTTTTTAATCTCTTGCAGCTCTTCCATTCAGATTTCTAATCCTAAAGCAATTCCATGAATGTGCTCCCGCAAAAAACTCCCCACACAGAGAGCTAGAAATTTGAAAGAACATTAGAGCTTAATTGTCCAGACCAAAAGCAATCACACTGGAAATTAGCCAAGTTATTTAAAATTACACCAGATTAATTTAATACATGATATCCTGAAGCAGTTTGCCTAGACTCCTTTACCGTACACTCTGACATCTTGTTAGACTCAGGTCTTCAATCTATGTGCTGGGCTTGATTATTTCTTGTGGATTGAATATCATGGTCATGGAACATTCTTGTCACTGACTACCTAAAAAAAATTCTTTGGTTTGTTCTGAAGCTATGGGACTAGACAGAAAATCAGTACAAATATTCAGTTAGGGATATGCTAAGTTTTGTAATTAAGCTTTAAAACATATTTCAACTTGGACATGGCTATATACAACTTAATGAAGACGTTTTTAAAAAAGAAAACCTGTATTTTTTTTCCTGGGCTTACATGGTAGAGCAGTGATTCTCAACCTTACTAATGCCGCGACCCTTTAATACAGTTCCTCATGTTGTGGTGATCCCCAACCCCCCATCCAGCTGGCCGGGGGGGGGGGGGATCAAAAACTTGACAAAAAAGAGGAAAAAATGGGAAAGTATAGGTAGTCCTTGACTTACAACAATTTGCTTAGTGACTGTTTGAAGTTACAACAGCACTGAAAAAACGAATTATGATCATTTTTCACACTTATGATTGTTGCAGCATCCCCAGAGTCATGTGATTTACATTCGGATGCTTGACAACTGATTCATACTTACGATGTTCAATGTCCCAGGGTCACGTGATCAATGGCCAGGGGCGTGGCCAGCTGATACACAGGTTGCAGTGTGCCTGTGGGGGGGAATCTGTGGGTCTCTGGGATGGGACTGGGGTGGGTGCCTGCCTTCCTTCCCTCCCTTCTCTCCCCTTGTCCCTTCCTTCCTTCTTTTCTTCCTTTCCTTCACCTCCCTCTTAGTCTCTTCCTCCTTCCCTCCCTCTCCCATTGTCTTCCTTCTTTCCTTCCTTTCCTTCACCTCCTTCTTAGTCTCTTCCTCCTTCCCTTCCTCTCCCATTGTCCTTCCCCTCTCCCTCCCTCCCTTCCTTCCCCACCCTCTTCCCTTGTCCCTTCCTTTCTTCTTTCCTTCCTTTCCCTCACCTCCTTTAGTCTCTTCCTTCCCTCCCTCTTTCCCATTGTCCCTTCCTTCTTTCCTTCCTTTCCTTCACCTCCTTCTTAGTCTCTTCCTCCTTCCCTCTCTCTCTCCCATTGTTCCTTCCTTCCTTCCTTCCTTCCTTCCTTCCTTCCTTCCTTCCTTCCTTCCTTCCTTCCTTCCTTCCTTCCTTCCTTCCTTTCTTTCCTCTTTGTCCCTTCCTCCCTTCCCTCCCTTCCATTGTTCCTCCCTTCTTTCCCTCTCTCATTGTTCCTTATTTCCCTCCCTCTTCGTCCCTTCCTTCCTCCCTCCCTCCGTGCCCAGGACGGGACAAGGGGAGGGGGATAGGCTGCCAGCGTGGCTGGGGGCTTTACTGCCGGCAAACCTGCCTGTGCACAGGCAGAGACAGAGGAGAGCTCGCCCAGTTCACTTGCTCAGCTTCGCCAAAAGGCATGCCGCTTGCTAAGTTAGCAGAAGCTCCAGGATCAGCGCCGGGCTACAGCTGATTCATGCTTCTGCTAAATTAGCAAGCGCATGTTTTCTAGCGAGCAAGTTTGCTGGGCAGGAGCCAAGGCAAGCAGCTACAGCTGCAGAAGTGCGGATCAGCTGTAGAGGCTCATCCCGATCCTGCACAAGAGGGAAGAAAGGAAAGACGGAAGGGACAAGGGGGAGAGGGAGGGAAGGAGAGACAAAGAGGGAGGTGAAGGAAAGGAAGGAAGGGACAAGGGGGAGAGGGAGGGAAGGAGGGACAAAGAGGGAGGTGAAGGGAAGGAAGGAAGGGACAATGGCAGAGGGAGGGAAGGAAGAGACCAAGAGGGAGGGAAGGAAAGGAAGTTCCAGCCAGGAGAGGCTTGCCAGCCCGGCTGCCGAGAAACAGAAGAGCGCAAAGCCAAGGAGAAGAAGGTGGCTGTTTCCTCCCAAAGGGGGCTCCTTTTCTCCACCCTTCCCTGGGTTTGTGGGGAATTTCTCGTCACCAACACTGGCAGATGCTGCTTCGAGCCCGCTGCGAGCTTTCTCGCCCCCTTTGCTTCTCCCCTCCCCCGCTTTCATGAGGATTGTGGCTCCCTTGGGAAGCCAATCGTGCTTTGAAGCTTAGGAGAGGAAGAAGAGTCCCTTCCTCCTTCCCTCCCTCTTGTGTCAGCTGGCGCAAGTTTGGGGGTCGCCAGCTGACGGGCGCAGGAGTTGGGTGCTGCAGCGGCCTCTCCTTCACTGCAGTGGCCTTCCCTTCACGAGAAGAAGTCAATCCGGTTGCTGCACAATGAGTCTCTGGGGAGGGCGGGGTCTTGCTCTGCGCCTACGCTCTTCAGGTGCCCCTGCAGGGCACATTTGGTAGAGTTCATGCAGATTGCCACCAAGCAGCATATTTTCCACAAACAAGTGAGGTGGAGCGGAGGGGGGAGGGAGAGAAGGCGGTTGACAAGCCCTGCCTAAGACCATCAGAAATATGTGTTTTCCGAAGGTCTTAGGCGACCCCTGTGAAAGGCTCATGTGACCCCCAAAAGGATCGCGACCCACAGGTTGAGAACCGCTGTGGTAGAGCATCCCCTCTCATCTAATCTGAGTAAAGGAAGTGCCAACAGGGTATGATGAAGTGCCTTGGAATAAGCGGAAGTACGTTGTTAAGACTCCTTAACTCATATTCATATTTTTATAAGTTAAAGTAGCTACACTGTGTGAGCCAAGAAAAAAAGTACTTTCTTTAACGAGATGATTGACAGGTATAATATGCACACTCATGCCTTTTTTGCTTTTAATACAAAGAAGCGCATACCCCTATTTTCACTACTAGATAAGATTTTGATACCAGTTAATGTTAGTCTAACAGTGAGATTATGCAATTATGTAAACTTTGGATGTCGTTTAAGAGTAGCACTTCATATAAGTGCACTGCAATAGGCACACTATAAGCTTGCATATTTGTTTCCAACTCTAATGCATTAAAATATAATTAAGCAGATAAATTTCATGGTATCATTTTCACCTAAAAAATTAGGGAACAGTATCAGATGTATTCCTAAACTATGAATTCAGTTTTTTTTAAAAAAAGTCAACTATATTTTCCAGTACGAAACAAAGTCCTATCTTCAAGCAAGAGTTAGAATGATATATACTAGTATATATCATATTTCTGCTTTGCAATATTTTCATTATTCACACTACTTTGTCTTATGTGAAAAGCAAAGAAATGATTAGTTCTTACAGAGAAAAATCTATGGAGCACTACTGACCACAGTGTTTGTTGTCCCCTAACTCCATTTTGTGAACATAAGTAAAACTATTGTTAATACAGCATTCCAAGCCTAAATTGGATAGTCTGCAAGGACATCAATGCTAGTGAATCAAAAGCTGATAGGGCTAAATAAACTAAGTCCCACTCATCCAATTCCCAAGAACTAAGGGAACCAAATCTGTGTTAATTTCAAGTATCAGAGGAAATCCTCTTGAGTAATTGGTTCTCCATCATATCCATCAAACAAAGGGCATATGTGTTGAAGATCCCTGCCTTGGGCAGAAAGCTGGATTAGAATGTTCCTTATAATTCCATGATTCTAATTTTGTATTTTACATGCAATTTAAGTTTCTTCTTCTCACATTAGTTATGATTCTTACATTATATTCTCTTACACCTTATAATTTTAACCACCTTAACAAATTATATCCATGGAAATCTTTTAACTATTGTTAGATAGATCTTGCATAAAACCAATGGGAAATAAAGGTAGCAAGTATCAACTAATGTAAATGAATTGAGCCATATTTCAATACTGTATATGATTTGCACTGGATCTTTAAAAAAATAATCAGTATATATTTATTTTCTATTTCTTCTCAAATAGCAGCACAAATTAAACATTTTTCTTAGTAGAGTGAAGTAGCTTTTAGATATATAGCTAAACATGGTTTTAGAATAAACTGGTTAATCTGTTGAAAAAACTTTGTTCATAGTATATTTTCTTCATGATTATAAATGTTAGTGCTTATGAAGGACACTCACCACATTTAGATACTGTGGTCACAGCCAGGTATACTTTATGGTTTTTAGACTTCTACTGCCTTATTTCTTCAATTTTAGATACATTATTTTAAGTTTATTTTTCTCCCATCCAACAGAATTTTTATAGTTATATCAGAAAACAAGGTTTTTTCATCAGATGACATTTTTCCCCTCCCCCCCACATGAAGGAAAGCATGTTTTTATATTCATCTGAGTAACCACCAACAATAATGAATCTGATTATTTTTCTGGATGAAATAATTCAGCTTAATGAAAACGTTTCATTCAGCATTTATATTGTTCAACTTGTGATCAGAGATCCCAATTACTAATACAAGGAAGGAGTCATTGTTTGGCTTGCCTGAAGCTTGAAAATACAACTTTGTACTATTATATAAGAGTCAAATCCATGAACTACCAATACATGGCACTGTTTTCAGTAATTGCCGCTAGCTTAATGGAAAAAAATGTAGGCAGTGAAAGAATTTACTTGTATTATGATTTTTATATAAAATTAATTTGCATTCCTATAGTCAAAATTAGTTTTCAAAACATAAGCAGCCTTAAAGAACAAAGCATTAATTTATCATGGAATTTTTATAAATTAAGAATTGAAAGGAACCTTTTAAACTACTGAAGCTTTTTTGCTCAGTGTAGAAACCCAATTTAAAGCATATACAATAAATGATTATCCAGCTTCTCTTGAACCTATCTAATACAGGAGAATTCCTTACTTTCTTTGAGAACTGGTCCTATTTCTGAACTGTTTTTATTGTGAATAAAAAGCATCAATATGGTGCCCTTTTACATGCCTTGGATTGTGTACACTTGAATACATACTGTTGAAGTTTTCTTTTCTCAAGAAAAAACATACTCCATTTTCTTAGTCTCTCCTCACAAAATTTAGTTACTAGACCTTTATTATTCATGTTGTTTTTCCTTGAACCTATTCCAGTTTTTAAAAATCTTTCTTAAAATGAATATTCAGAACACCTGAGGTAGGGTTTGCTAATGCAAACATGTTATAACTATAACTACCTGTAATTTGGAATATAATTGTCTTGTTATGCCAAATAAGACAGCAGGTTTTTTTGTTTAGACCACAGGTGTCAAACTTGCCACGTCATGTGACATGTCGCGACATATCGCAACTCTTTTTGCATTGCCGGCAATGGGGTGGGCGCAGCTTCGGTATGTTGAAACCAGCCTGTGGGCTGGCAGTTTGACACCCCTGGTTTACACTATACTTTTAATCAAAATAGTTTGAATAGTGAATTACATATCTTTCAAAAGATGCTTTGGCTATCTTAGAACTACATAAAACTGGATATGTCAAAACTACAAGCAAAAAAGGTGCCTAAATTGATTCCACATGTATGTAGGACTAATCCTATTTGAATGAATGTCTTGGAACACATTTAAGCAACTTGCTGGTTATTTATAATCTTTTGATATATATTCATGTTTAAATGTCTGGTGGTAACAAAGCACAGTGTGCATATGTAATATTAAAAAGTTACTCACAGTCCCACTGGAGTCAAGTCTAATGAAAACTTTTGTCAAAATTTTACTCCTCAGCAAACTAAAGTTTCTTCTAAGAGCGAATAATCACCACAACCCTGGATTCAAGTCACTCATTTGTTGCTCTTCCACAGCAAATTATTTGCACACTACTTTTCAAAGTTTGAGGGAGAAATCACAGCACTGTAAAACACAAAAGAAGCTATGTTCAGTCCATAGTTCTGGACATGCCTATTTTTGTGGGAAGGGGAAATGTCTAAGTATTCAATTTTTTTGTTCTCAAACATCTTTTTCATTTAAAATATTTTTTCTCAAGTTATTTTATAACAGAATAGACAAATGAAGCAAATATTACAGATTAGAACCACACAGTATGATAAGCCATAATGTGGTATCTTGTGATTTTGTGCAATGCATGAAGCCCTATGGTAACATACACTATCTTTAGATTCTGAAAAGAATTCAGTATTAAACATGCTTATTTCAATTAACTCTAGAAATCCAGAACAAAGTTTTAGCAGTCCACAGAATCTGATAAAAATGGTTCCTTTGGCTACTATGAGGTTTATACAGTACAACCTCCAAACATAATATTCTCATTTTATTTATAATTATTGATCATCTAAATAGTTTATAGGCATTCATACATATTGAAGTGAAAATGAAAAATTTTAATCTGGACATTTGCAGCCTAGGCAAAAATGTTTTTAAGCGCACAACTATTGCAACTATTTCCAGTTCCATGGATCAACTACTAAAGTATTTCATATTTCAATCCAAGCAAGAAAGGCACAAAAAACAAGGTGGCTTAGCATAGCATTATGTTATTACTTGGCAAAATCATATTCAAATATAACGATGCCCATATATTAGGAGAAAAATGACAACATTCCACATAGGTCAGACAATATTCAAAAGTGCATTAAATAATCTAGAGTTTTCACAAGATAAGAGGCAAGGCTTTTTCCCACTACTACAGAAATTCATAGCATTTCCTGAAAAGAATTATAATTTAATCTAAATGATGTTCAAAGAATCATAACAAGCTGTTTTGTCATAATATGGTTTCAGTCACAAGTTAAATTTAAAATGTTAAGAAGTGCATCTCTATACAAAGATATCCTACAATATGGACAAGGGCAATACAATAGGGATTTTCATATTGTGAGAAAGCACACTTGTCAACTAGAATACCCTTACTATATAAAATATATATTATTTTAATCCTGTTGGAGATTCAGAAATAATCTTCTACATTACTGGGAACAGTTAAGTTTTAGCACTTCTGAAGAAGTCAAATGAAAATCACAAGGAGTTTCTTACAACAAACAGGCACAATACTGTCATGCTATAACTGCTATATAGAAAGTCAAAATGTAACAGTTACTTAAAAAGGATTCAAATTTTTCTAATTTGTTTTATAATAAAACAGTTTGATTTATATTTTTCTTAGCACCTACACATTTTTTGCTTTCATTATGACTATTTAGACTTATTTTGCAGAACTGAAAAAGAACACAGGATTTGGCATACATTTAATAAACAGTCCCTAATGAAGTTTTTTGAGATAGAACATCCTTTTAAAGAGAAGTGAATTGCTTAAGAATTACTAGGCTTATTCTAATGTAACATTAGACATAAGATGTTTTTCCTACTTATCCCCAGATCTTTATCTTTACTAAATACTTAAGTCTCTTGTTTCTTTCTTTGAATTTTATGAAGTGGATCTGCCAAAATACTCAGAAAAGTAAAACTAGTTAGTTGTAAGGTATGCCTTATAGTTAGGGTGTTTTTTTTTCTTGAAAGTGAATTATTGAAACTTATACATGCTAAAACTTGCTGAGTAGTTCACTTTTAATACAACAGCTCCCTCTACAGATTTAAAATTGTCTGAGAAGTTTAATTGTGCAAGATCATATTGTCAAGATAATACAGGTATGCTAGTTTCTAACAGTATTTTTCTTCCTGTCTTCTTCAATGGCTTCACAGATGAACTCTATCACTCAATGTTTTGTGAATTTCATGGTTATACTTCCAAATTAAACACAAGTAGCTGCAGCCATTCTTAATTTTTAGGTTCTGGGAATAATTTTAGCTGCAGCCATTCTTAATTTTTCAGGGGGAGGAATAATTTTGAAGCAAGTTCCACTCGTTCAGGGGGAGGAGAGGAATGATGCTGGCATTTTGTTATGTAGCATATTCAGTTGAATAGGTAGGAGTGATGCATGGATCACTGACCCACGTACAGCCACACTGCAGACTAAACTACACAAGATTATTTTAATTAAGAACATACTGAGCTCCTTAGGCAACCTAATAAAATGTTTTTATGAGAAGGCTTGTATCTATTAGTGGAAACTAATCAAGGAGATAAGCAACCTAGAACTAAGGAGAAACTTCCTGACAGTTAGAACAATTAATCAGTGGAACAGCTTGCCTCCAGAAGCAGTAAATGCTCCAACACTGGAAGTTTTTAAGAAGAGACTGGACAGCCATTTGTCCGAAATGGTGTAGGGTTTCCTGCCCGAGCAGGGGGTTGGACTAGATGACCTCCAAGGTCCCTTCCAACTTTACTATTATTATTATTATTATTATTATTATTATTATTATTATTATTATTATTATTATTATTATTATTCTCTTTCGATGGCAAAGTTCTAAATATTCAAAATATAATATGAATAGGATTTCATGATCATCCTTAGTAGATTGTTTGGTAATAAATATAAAATATCTAATATATCCAGGTCCTTTTTAGATTCAAGACTCCTGCAATAATTATTATGTGAATATATCTCTAAGTGAGCCCCACAGTCATTTCTCTAACACTGTAACTGAATTTCTTCAATGTATTGTAAATGTTAATTTTTAAAAGCTACTTTTTAATAAACTCTATATTAATGTTAGGAAAGGTGTTCAAATGGTTCTGAACAGATACATTATAACTACCATTAATATTAACATGCTATAAGATTGGTGTGGAGAAAAGAGGAAAAACATACAAGAAAAGCTATAATAACCCTATAAACAGTTATATAACCAAGGCTTTTTTTCTCATAGAACGCCCAGAACGGAGTTCCGGCACCTTTTTTGGATGGAACCTTGTAGGGTGGGCAAGGCAGGTTGCATGACGTGTGTGAGTTCCGGCACCTTTTTTTTTTTTTTTAAAAAAAAGCACTGTATATAACTATAATCATACAACTTTAAATTCTTGCTATTTTATACAAGTAAAGTCTAGCAATATTAAGTTCTTCACCAGTAAGACATAACAGTACTGGAGGGCTACGCAAGTGCATTATGGAATTATAGTAAACTGATACAGTTAGGCCTGTTTTTGTAGATTTGCTTATAGTTTATATGACAAGAATACTATGTGACTGCTATATTATATAGTAGTAGTATATCTTTTCTTCCCTCATCAACTTCAAATAACACCTGCTACACATCAACTTCAAATAACACCTGCTACTCATCAAAGATGCAGAGAAAATATTTATTCATATGCTGTACTTTAGAAATAGCAGAGAGTCAAATATTTATAAGAAAATTATCTGAAATTGTTTCTTATACATAATGTAGATCAATGGCCCCCAACCTTTTCAGCACTAGGGATCGGTTCCATGGAGAGAGGTTTTTCTGAGGACTGGAAAGGGCTGCCTGCATCCCGTGGATAGGGCTTCACTTGTTTGGTCGGCCCAGTTTCTGGCATGCCGCAGACCAGTGCCGGTCCATGGACCGGTGGATGGAAAACCCTGGCTTAGATAAAATAAGGGACACACAATATACTACCTTGTATTTAAATGTATCCTCAGTAGACTTTTGTGTCACTTTGAATAAACCCGAGAAGTGACAGCTAAATGTTTTAATGGAATGGAGCTGAATTTTTAAAATATAATTAGCTTTAAAAAAACAAAGGTTAATTCAACAACAATTAATCAAGTATTGAGACTTTAATGATGTTTTAAAAGTTCCGTCAGGTATCAATACTAACAATACCTTTTTTTGTCAATGATGGTAGTTTTTGGAACTGCTAAAACCTTTCTAGTAGTTTGATACATTGTCAAGAATGATTACCATCTCTGGAATGCAAAAATCCTGACATCCAGTAGGTCAGGGCTTTTCAACCAGTGATATGTACCACTTGTGGTACATTAACAAGCAGCAGGTGGTACACAGCCCTGCCTAGCCAAGTATAGTGGGGGAGGGAAAGAGCCAGTGCAGGCAAGGACTTACTGTGAGAGAGTCCTCTGCAGCAGCAGAGTTGCTGGGGCGAGGCAAAGGCCCCATGGGAGAGGAGGAGGAGGAGGAGGGGGACGTAGGCAGGAGAGGCTATAAAAGGAGGCAGTTTGGGTGGGAGAGGGAGAGGAAAAAAAACAGCAGCCTTGGGAGGAGGTAGAGTCAGCTTTAGCTGCACTAAAGGGAAAGAAGGAGGAAGAGAAGGGTGGGAGGAGAGATCAAGCAGGCTGGCCATGAGCTGATCTACAACTGCTGTGGCAGCCACCTGTGCTGGCAGCAGCAAACAGGCAAGAAATGCAATGGGGGAGGGGTCACCCTCCAAGAGGAGTGAAAAAAGGCAGCAATGGCTGGAGGTGAGGCAGGGAGATGGAGAGCGGAAGGATTCTTATGTGCTTTTGTGACTTTGAAGTCCTGGGATTTATGCAATGTGGGCTTTCTGTTCTTAAGGAGTATTTGGCAATTTCTATTTGGCTGATGGCTCGTGTTAGCCTCTACTGCTCTGCTATTGTTAGCTGTAAGTTTTGCTGCAAGGGATTTTGAAGTATTTTTTTCCTGAATGGATTTTGCCTGTAGCATTCCTTTACTTAAGAATGGAGCCATAGCCGGCAGCCAGTACTTACATTTTTTTTTCTTCCTTAAGTGCTGGCAGCTTAACTTTCCTTTCTAGCCAGTAGCTAATTCTTAAAAGGGAATGTACCTTTTTAAGCTAGTTCACTTAGCAGCTTGTCTTTTCTGTCTCTGGAGGCTGATGAATATGTTTGATGAATATATGGAAGAGATAAAATATGGGTTGTTTTTTTTCAAATTCTTCCTTCAGAAGGAGATGGGAATGAGAAAGAGGGAGGGAAGTCCCGCCTTAGCACTTGGCCACCAGCAGCCCTGCCATTGACTTTGCTTGTCAAAAGGTTGCAAAAGGGGATCACATGACCCTGGAACACTGTGACCATCATAAATATGAATCAATTGCCAAGCATCCAAATATAAATCACATGACCCTGGGCATGCTGCAAAGGTCATAAGTGTGAAAAATGGTCATAAGTCATTTCAGTGCAATTGCAACTTTCAACAGGTTTTTTGTTTTTTTTGGTCAAGTTTTTGACACCTTGCTAGGTGGTACTCGAATATTGCCATATCCTAAAAGTGGTACAATTGGTGAAAAGATTGAAAAGCCCTGCAGTAGATGACATCAAAGTAATATGGAAAAGCCTGATTCTGCAGCCATCTAATGGTCATCCATATTTCTGCAACCAGTTACGGTATATCTAAACTAGACTAGTCAAAGCAATTTTGTGCATGCATTTGTGCTTTTCAAGCAAAATATAGCTTTTTTTCAAAATTTAGTAAAATTACACTGCATAATGTATTATTTAGTTTCAAATAGTACTTGGATGTATATGAAAACAAATCTATCCATAGATTTTAACCCAGATATTTTATTTAAGCACTTAATATATAATCATGCTTCAAGTCAGTTTCTTATCTTTGAACTACCTGGTTTAATAGGAAATAATGGAATCCTTGGTGCTCTTTGGGCTTGGCTGTTTGCTTGCAGATGTTTCATCACCCACTAGTACATTGATGTTACCTAATTGGCTAATGAAAATGTGCCAACAAACTATAAAATTCAGAGATCACCAAGGTCTCCACAGTTCAACCCTAAGTTACAGTTATTTTTTTCTATTGGTAATAGAAAATCGTTACTCAGGTAATACAGGCCATTCAGAACATATCGCAAAACGACAAAAATGGGGCAGGAAAATCGTCAGGAGCAAGTTTCATAGATTACAGTTACATAAATAGGAACTACTGCCGCCTACCTGTCTGCTTTAGAAGTCAGGGGAGGAGGGAAGGGGCTTTGCTATAAAAACGGTGACGGTCTCAAAAGCAACTTGATCGCCCGACTCTAAAGAGGTCGTTGAACTCGGCTCTTGCCGATGTCGGAGACAGCCAGATCAGTCCGGCTAGCAAGTGCTGAAAGCACATTGGTTCTAACCTCACCCACGGGCTGGTTGACCTGCAGCAATCTCTCACACACGTGGAGCCTTCCTAGCGCTCTCCCCTGTCCGGCCCTCGCTGCAGCCCCCGAGTCCTCTAGTTAACGCTGCCCGCGGAGAGCTTCTGCCGACGCCCACTGGCGACCCGCAGTCCCTGCATTCCAGAACCGCGAGTTGGGCTGGTCTCGGGAAAAGATTATTTTCCACGCAGCCAGATCTTGGCTCCCCGTCAGCCACGCCGGCGAAGGAGCTGGGCAGGGACCGACGGGGCTCGCAAGGGGGCGACAAGCCAAATCCTTCCGGCAGACACCGCACACAAAGGAGCCGAATGGATTGATGGCCGGCGGCGAAGGAGGAAAGGAAGGAAGGAGCGAGCGGGTCTGGGCGCGGCAGCCCCGACTCCGATAACCCCGATTGCTTTCGTTCTCCTCCAAGCCACACGCCGCAGCCTTCCAGAACCCGGCTCTCACCTCATCCTCCCTCTCGCTGCGGAAGCACAAGCATGCCGCCCGTTTCTTGAAACCCTCCCGGTCGTAGGTCCGCGTCTGGTTTGGCTTGAATTTCATCATAGAGGCAGGAACGCCGCCGCCGCCGCCTACTCCAGCCCACGGCACGCCCGCCCGTGTGGGAGGGAAGCGAACGACGAGGGAGGCCCCGGTAGGCTCCCCTTCTCTCTTCGGTCCAACCCGAAGACCCCGATGGGGTGAGCGAACCCTTTTTCCTCGTCAGGAGGCAAAGTGAGCGCTCCTCAGGGGAACAGAGCGCCGTGCACAGCTGTGACAGTGGAGCTGGCGACACCGCGGTCACTCAGGAACCCACGCCGCGCCATGGAGCCTCGCCGTCTGTTGTCTCTACTGGCCGCCTCGGTCTCCTCAGCACTGCAGCTGCGACCCGGCCCGAGCGCTCCCTCTGGCCGCAGCTCCTCCCGCTTCACTCAGTCCCTGTCCTTCATCCGGTCCCCAGAAAGCGCCGCTTCTGCGGCGCTGTATCCACTATTTAACTGTAACGCACA
The DNA here is from genome assembly GCF_016545835.1 of Crotalus tigris. Lineage (NCBI taxonomy): Eukaryota > Metazoa > Chordata > Lepidosauria > Squamata > Viperidae > Crotalus > Crotalus tigris. Next base: position 473,845 of record NW_024097319.1, on the reverse strand, counting down.
TTCCTCCACCCGCCCGCAACCTCCCGGCCTCTCGGACTCAATGCGCAGGCGCCGAACCCGCCTCTGAGGGGCGACGCGAGGGAGGAAAGGGGCTGGATCGAGGTTGAATTAATTCAGGGAAGCTGAGGGAGGAGGGAGAGGGGGCCGGGGAAAGGGCGTGGCTAACAGCCATAGCCCACCCTCCCTTCCTCGGCCGGGCTCAGACCGCTATGTCGCTTGGCTCCGAAAGAGCGAGAATGATACGAGTGAATAGAGGGCGTGGCTTTGTGGAAGTGGGCCCGCTACCGCTCCTTTCTCTCTGATTCCGGCTTTTCCTAATGAAAAGATATCCACGATTTAAGATCCGTTATCCGCTTCTGCCAGGGTTGTTCTTTAGGGTGGAAAAGATCGACCGGGATAGTGCTACTGCGCCCCGAACTAGATTAACCAATATAAGACTATTTAGTAATCTTAATGCACGCTGTGGTTTCATCGCACCTAATTTTCTGCCGCGTAAAAAGGTGAATGAGCAGGAAGAAATTGCTCTCTGCCAAAGCTTTTTTGCTAGTAGCTGGGCTCATCTTTCGTTGGCTATATTTGCACAGCGTGCGAATCCCGGATTGTTTACTGAAATACCCCATTGCTTGGATTTGCACAACACACTGACCAATTATCTATGCCAATCTAACTGCTTATGCTCAATGCTGTAAATTACCCACAAGTTGTGAAACAATGTTTAAACATCCTTTTGAGATTATCAATTTTATATTTTGAATCTTGGCGCATGGGTTTTCAGCTTCTGGAATGTCAGATCTTTTGTGTTCCTGTAACTTTGATTCAAGCAGAATAGGTTGAAGAGAGGTGTAAGGTCCATGATTCAATTTAGGATGCAAGGTTAGAAAAGAATGACTCTGCATTTATTTCCTCTTTAGGAGAAATGATTCTAAATTAGAGAAATTTCAGACAGCATGGTTTTGTACTGTTAGTGGATACATTGAAGTAATTATTAAATAAGAATTATTACTTATAAAATTTATTATTACACATAATTACTTATTACTTGCTTATTACAAAATAAAATGAAATCAGATAATCTAATGAGGATAAACAAAATATTGTGTTGGGAATTTTAGGTGGCTTATATTTTTGATAACACGTCCCTTGATCAAGATCTATTTATAGTTATTACTGGTTCCACCATGACCTTTTCCCAACTTGGAACAATGAAAAGTTTTTGTATTCAAAATGCTGCAGTGAGGTCTGTATTTACTGTTGCTTTTGTTTTTGTTTTTTAATCTACTGCAAAGGATCTAACACAGCAGGTATTTGGAAAGGAAGTCAGTTCTAAGCAGAGCAGAATCATTAGTATGCACAGTCACACAAGCTGGCATATGCTTTTTTTGGGTTACAATATGGAGTCAGACATTGTTAATTTATAGTATAACTTGCATGCAAACCCAGCCAATGGTTTTCAGTAAACCTTTGATAAATCATAATATAGTATGTAGAAACCTGTCAGTGGCTAGATTCACTCATCAGAGTAGATAAAATTATAGTTGGCTATCTTGTAGAGCACTTTGTGCTATGAATTCAAATAGTGGGGTTAATTCATTAAGCCATCAGCTAGTACAGTGATGGCGAACCTTTTAGAGACCGAGTGCCCAAAAACTGCCCCCCACCCTATCCCTGCTCTGCCGTGCCCACTGGGCCACCCACCACCTCCACGGCCCATCACAGATCATCCAGGCAGCCCAGCAGCGCCATGGCAGCCATGCCCTCTGCCCCTGTCCCGCAGCATCATCTGCGTGCGACGGGGCACAAGGGCAGAGTCTTGTCCCTGCTGCCTGGCTACCATGTCCTTGGCTGTGCTGCTTCACGTGGGCCATGTCTGGAAGCGAGGGGTCCGTGGGAGGAGGCAGGGCTGGGGCAATGGTGCATGTGCCCACAGAGAGGGCTTTGAGTGCCGCCTCTGGCACATGTGCCATAGATTCGCCACCACTGAGCTAGTATGTGGTGTGAATATAGCAGTGTGAACTACTTCAAAAAACAAACCTTAACAAGGTATCTTGTTGTGGAATCATTTCTTATATATGTCATTTAGGTTAAGATTATGTGCAAAAACATACTTGGTTAAAAATATAGTGCAGAAAGCATCATGGACAGAATCCACCTGTATAATCAGCTACCTATATATGTGGTTTAGAAATTGCTTTTATCCTACCTTTTCTTAGAGCAGTAGATATCCCACATGCAGTTTCCCCTCATTTGTCTTACACAAAAAAGTTGCAGTGTAGGTTAGGCTGCTAAGTAGGATTTGAGGGACACATATTTCTAAGCAACAATACGGTGTTTACTTTTGTTTTGGTTACTGTGCGAACACAACTTAATTCCATATATGTTGGCTTTATGTTATGCGTGAACCAATTTGTTATCGCATACAGAGTCAACCACTGAGTCCAAGGTTCAGTAGGGACTTAAATCTGTATCTCTTCAGTCATAGTCCAAACTCTTAACTACTTCTTACTGAGTCACTTCATTCTCTGACAAAGAAATTAGTCTCTTACTAGAAGAATAATTGACAGCAAGATACCTAAGACTATCTTCATTGCTGCAATAAATGCCTTTCATATATGTGTAATAAAAATCTAACTACATTACATTCCTGTTAAGCTTGAGATATTTACATGATTATAGGAGGTGAATTATGAATCAAAATCTGAATGTATTTTAATGCATGATAGGCCACCCTATAGTGTTACAAAATCTTTAATAGGTCGTTTATTATTTAGCACGATTATCATTAAAAAGAGCAGTCAAAAATTGTATAGAGTAATCTATACAATGCAAATGCTTAGATATTACTAATTATTTGCATCATGATTCTGTACTTGGAATACTTAATCTGTAAAACTATTAGTGTATTTTATAAAATATTTCTACAATAGCTTTGGAAGATAAATATTCTCTTCAAATCTATGTTTATGCAGAGCAATATTTTAGAATCTCCTTGCTGGATCATCTGTTTGGTTCAATTTTCTATTGGTTCCTGGGCTAGTCCAATGTCCACATGTAGGATATGGATGTCATCACGTCTCTGTCTTGTTCTACCATAGTTTGAGGTAATTCATAGCTATCATGCCTAATGTATATTGCAACTGCATCTGGATAGCCATCTATGAATTGCCCTTTCTCAAACTGAAGCAACTACAGTATTTTTATGCCAATTAGTCTGTGTGTAAGCAACATGGGGTGCAGTCTTGTCTAGTAAAGCCTAGTGATGAATATTTATGATATTTCTGGAATGTCATCAGGCTGTTGTAGCTTGTAAAAAATCCCTGTACATCACCCATATGAATAATGTCAATGAATGTAATGTAATTTGAATGGTTATGGAAAGCATCCCAGACTTCCCACTGCTAAGCACCTGATATAAATAAATGAAAAAAGTCAGATGTCATGCCCTGTAAATATTCTTTTGGATTAGTGTACTGAATCCAAGTAGCCAAAATTTTTCCCTAAGTTGACAGCATGACATGACATGGCTGGAAACTGCATGATTGAACAGTAACTTGCAATTAGGATATAATTTGTACAAAAGGTTCACCCAAAGTTCATATGGAAAAGAGGAATACATGAACAAGAATGTTTACTTTGTAAATTCTAGTAACAATTCACAAAAAATACTGAGTGCAGGTCCAATATTTAAATGTAATAGAATCTAGTATAAAATAATGATATAATGAAGGTTCAAAAGCTTTCCTAGTCAGACAAAAGTTTAAAGCTTTCAAGCTTTAGTTAAGATTATAGATGAAGCAACATTTATTCAAAGTTTACTGAGGCTGTTGCCTCTGTCCTGTGTCTGAAAGTACATAGTTTAAATATTTATGGATGAATGTCTGTTTTTAAAAGGATTCATTACAGTAATGGAGTCATGTAAAGAAATCTAGCATTTGCCTTTTTTAAAAATTTAATTGCTGCATCACAGTTAACTGGGACATTAAATATCTGTACAATACATTTATTGTTCACTTCCTATGGCAGAGGTTATCTGTGCTTTAATACTTCCATGATCTGTTCTGGTTAAAAGTAGAACATAAAGCAGTTGAGATGAAATATTAGTTTGCTATAAGTTTTGTTTGTTTGCTATGATTTATTTGCTATTATTGATCATATTTGTTTGTATATTACCTCATCAAAAGCTGTGATCAACTTACATTTAATAAAAACAATAAAATATAATAAAATATGCAGTTTTTCATTAATTGTTCCAAATATTCCAAAATGCTCAATACATGTCTAAGATTATCCTTGAATTGCCTTTTAGATAAAAAAAACCACATTGATCTCATGAATACATTCTTGCAAAAATAATTTAAAATTAGCTGGAATTGTGAACAACTTGTAGTCATTGTAGTCTGGAGAGAGTGGGATTAGGTAGTACATCCATTGCTCTCCTTGATGGCTTTCAATATCATTAAGCATGGTATCCTTTTGGGCCAGCTGCAGGGCTGGGTGGAGTAGTATTGTGCTAGTTCAGCTCCTTTCTCCAAGGCTGGTGCCAATCTTCCTCCTTTTATAAATCTTTAAAACTCCCTCCCCCTTTGTATTTCATTAAGAATGATGGCTCACAAAGTTGATTTTTTTCATCCTGCTACTCAGAAAATTTCTTTTTAGCTGTCAATTAATTACATCTCAATGTGTTTAAGAAATGAGGCTCTTGCAAACAGTATCTCCACACAGTCTATATTGTAGCTTTATGCTTGATTGAAATTCCTTGACTCTTAAGCCGGTCAATTTATGAGCCAATCACAAAAACATCAGTGCCTGCAATTTAGTTAGAAGGAACAGCTGTCTTGGGGGCTGGTGTCATGGTTCTGATAGATGAAACCAGTAAAAGGAACTTCAAGGCAAGAATTCTTCCTTAAAGAACATTTTATTTAGGAAACAAAGTATCTGCACTTACATACTTGAACCCAAGAATGAGATTCCTTCCTCCCAGAAACAAAGTAACAAATTGCAATTCCCACCCCACAAGAGCTGTCATAAATCACATTCCCCAATTAGCACAAAATGCGGGCTTTCCTCTCCTGCCCCTTAGCCCGCCAAAACCTTATCAGAACACTCCTTGAGTTTCCACATTTCTACATTGTTATGGCTAGCTAAATCCTCAGGCATTTACCCCACCCCCCCTTCTATATCTGAACTCTAAAAGAATAGAAAGGCACATTAAAAGCGAAAGTTTGCTGGTTCTCGTCAGAGTGATGACATCCATTGTCACACCGTTGACAGCTGGTCAAAATTCATCATCTCACTACCAATCTCTGCTTACGGTCTCTCCTCCTTCAGGGGTATATAGTTCACCTGTAAGGACCCACCCCACTTTGCATCTTAAGAAGACAGAACTCTTGGAATAATTCTTCCAACAGAAATCCTTTATTAAGAGAAAATGGTTGCAGGCGTTCTAGACAGGACTTGGGGTCCAAGCTCTCCAATTCAAGGTTTTAAGGGTTTCCCCAGTAGCCCCACCCAATCAACCCCCTCTTTCAGCGACAGTCTCAGGCATTACACTTCCACCCCCTTTTCATTATTGCCCGGCTGGATGGAGACTTCAAAGAAACTACATGAAAGGAAAACGGCCCCATTCTTATGGTTAGTTCTTTTGCAATACACACATTCAGTTCCTTAGAAGTATACTGAAGGAAGTGAGGGCCATAAAGCCCCTTTGTTCTCCCCCTTCTCTCCCTCTTATGGCAGAATCCAGAGAAGGCAGAATTGGGGTTTTCTATATTTGATAACTAAAGATGAAATATAATTGGATTCTGACATCCGGCCCCCTCAAAAATAAGAGAGATCCACCTGGAAGAAACAAAACAGGTATAAAAGTTAGTCAGGCTTGTTAGGGTACTCTGTGTGAAACTTCTTCAATAGCTTCGGGGCTCTGACATGACGTTTATGGACCCACTCGTTTTGTGAGGCAGGGAGGTGTTTCCAGGCAACTAGGTACTGAGTTGCTCCATGATATCTCCTAGAATCAAGGATTTCCTTTATTTCGAAGTGTTGTTCGCCCTCTACCATGATTGGAGGTGGTGGTGGGGGGATTTTTGGCCGTAACGCTGACTGATGCTCTCTTTTCAGCAAGCTGCAATGAAAAATTGGGTGTATTTGCCTGAGATTTTTGGGTAATTCTAATTCTACTGTTACTGGGTTTATGATTCTTTAATTGGAAAAGGCCCTATATATTTTGGTCCAAGTTTTTTACAGGGCTGTAGGGACTTTAGGTATTTTGTAGATAGGTACACCATTTCACCTATAATGAATGGTGTAGGCTCAATCCTTTTTTTATCGGCTTGTGCTTTGTATGCCTGCCTAGCTTCATCTCGTGCTTTTCTAACTATTGGCCAGGTGTTTTGTAGTTTTTCCATCCATTCTTTCAGTGATGGGATCATTGGTTTGTTTGGGGTTAATTCTGGCATGGGGCTGAAACTTTGACTGTTGGCTATTTGAAAAGGAGTGTAGCCTGTGCTGGAGTGGACTGCATTATTGTAGGCAACTTCTGCAAAAGGGAGTAAGTCCGTCCAATCACTCTGTTGGAAATTTAAAAAACATCTCAAATATTGCTCAAGTACTGAATGACAACGTTCTGTTTGTCCATCTGTCTGAGGGTGATGGCTAGATGTCAGTCCCTGAGTGGTCCCTAAGCGGGATAAAAATTCCTTCCAAAATGCAGACGTAAATTGCACTCCCCTATCAGAGATGATGCGTTGGAGTGCCCCATGCAATCTGTAAATGTGCTGGATGAAAAGTTTTGCTAAGGCCTTTGCAGTGGGAATCTTTTGGCAAGGGATAAAGTGCACCTGTTTGGAAAACAAGTCCGTGACTGTCCAGATAACAGTATTCCCATTTTTTCAACCATTCCATCCCTAGAATCATTGGGCATTCCATGCCTGGGGTCACCACAAACGTTATGTCCTCTTCATGTTTGCCCAGGGAGAGGTGTATTGGTAGAGTGGCTAGGGTAGCTGGCACCCCCCCCGCTATGGATCCATCTAACTGGCCAAATGAGATTGGTTGTTCCAGTCTCCTCGATGGGATGCCCAGATTCTCGACTAGTGTTGGGCTAATGAGGCAGCGGGTGCAGCCAGAGTCTATTAAGGCTTTCACCTTCACAGCTTCGGGCATGGAGGGGATTAATATAGTCACTGTCTTGAGGACGGGTGTGATGTGTCCACTTACCAGGGGTTCGCCCTCCGTGCTATCATCTGAGGCATCCACCGGCCCTGTGGTGTAGGCTGGAGTTCTTTCCCCTTGGTGAACAGAAGTGGGGGGTTCCACAATTTCCATCATTCTCATGGCAGTTTCTTTTGGCTTAGCTGAAGACTTTCCGGATTTGTTGATTGGGGATCTGTCTGGGTTGTGCTGGGGGGCTTTGGAGTGGCATTCTACAGCTCGATGCCTTTCTCTTCCGCACTTGAAACACCCCATTTGCTTCTTGGCTGTAGCCTATGATTTCACCGGTTCGTGTGTCAGCTCAGGCGGGGGGCGGCTCCATTGTTTTCCTCGGTGGTGTCTTTTCACTATGTTGATCTCTGCTTCCTCTGCCAAGATGTACCATTCCTCAAGTTGGTGTGGGTCCCCTCGGGGCAGGCAAGTGTCATATAGATCATAATTTAGTCCATCTTTGAAATGGCTAAGGAGGATGTCTTCTGGCCAATTCAGTTTGCTGGCAATGGCCCGGAATTCTTGTGTATAGTCAGCCACCGGGCGTTTGCCTTGCCTCATCATTTTTATCCTTTCACAGGCTTTGCGATCAGCCAGGGGGTCTTCAAATCGTCTTCTCAGAGAGGACATGAAACGGTTGAAGTTACTGAGTTCTGGGGCATTGGAGTCATGCAAGTTCACCACCCAATCTGCAGCCGGTACATCCAGGGCAGATTGCACGATCCGGATGCAGGCTTTGTCGCTGGGAATGTCCTGCCCGTATTCCTCCATGTAGCTGAGGACTTGGGTTAGGAAAAACCCCAAGCGTGTTGGCTCCCCTTTGAATTTCACCTTTAACGGTGGATGTCTTGGAATAGATCGGTGCCTCCGTTGTTGGTGGTAGTGTCTTCCATCCAGATTGCCATCTGTGGTCCGGTAGGGGGTGGGGACTACTGGATCAGCAGATGTCCCCGGGGTTGCAGGTTCCACATCCCCCTCAGTGTCTCTCCCTTTGCGGCTCCAGGAACTGGGGTGGCCGTAGGGCTCAGGATTCTCCTCTCCTAGGGAGCTGAGAGTTCTCTTCATCAGGTCAATAGCTTTCTCTAGGATCCAGTCTGAGTACGGTGCCCAGCTTCCTCCCTCTTCACTTGCGTGCAGGGATTTCTCCATCTCCTGCTTCCATTATGGTTGCTTGGTCCCCCGTCTCAGGGTCACCTTTCTTGATTCCTTTCCCCACTCACTTTTCTTTCCAACGCCCATCGACCAGCGAGGCTTGTGGTCCTGTGTCTCCACCACTTCTTCTCCTGAGGAATCTGGCCTCTCGGATCCCAACATATGGCAAGGTTCCAGCTGGGTCAGCGGCTCTCTTTCCAGGGAGTTTTCCCCCTCTCTTGCTCCATTGTCTGACATGGTAAATTTTTGCAAAATCCCCCGGCAAGGGTCTACCTTCCAGGTGGATTAATTTTGCAAGTCCTGTCTAATGTAAGGACCCACCCCAATTTGCATCTTAAGAAGACAGAACTCTTGGAATAGTTCTTCCAACAGGAATCCTTTATTAAGAGAAAATGGTTGCAGGCATTCTAGACAGGACTTGGGGTCCAAGCTCTCCAATTCAAGGTTTTAAGGGGTTCCCCAGTAGCCCACCCAATCAACCCCCTCTTTCAGTGACAGTCTCAGGCATTACACTTCCACCCCCTTTTCATTACTGCCCGGCTGGATGGAGACTTCAAAGAAACTACATGAAAGGAAAACGGCCCCATTCTTATGGTTAGTTCTTTTGCAATACACACATTCAGTTCCTTAGAGGTATACTGAAGGAAGTGAGGGCAATAAAGCCCCTTTGTTCTCCCCCTTCTCTCCCCCTTATGGCAGAATCCAGATGAATGGTTCCTGAAAAACAAAAATGTGTGCACAATGAGAGACGGGTTGCCTTGGGTAGGGGAAAAGTTATATATACCAACAACTCAAAGAGTCACTTTCATGCACCTTTGCCATGACACAAAATCAGCAGGGCATTTTGGATTTGTAAAAACTTTACATTTAATTAAACGGCAATTTTGGTGGCCATCCATGAAAAAGGACATAGAAAGTTATATTGCCAGTTGCCCAACATGTGCATCTGCAAAGAGGTTGCAAGGGAAATCGCCAGGACTATTACAACCAGTGGCAAATCCCTCAGCCCCCTGGAGGGAAATAGCCATGGATTTTATAGTGGAATTGTCAGAAAGCAATGGGAATACTGTTATCTGGACAGTCACGGACTTGTTTTCCAAACAAGTGCACTTTATCCCTTGCCAAAAGATTCCCACTGCAAAGGCCTTAGCAAAACTTTTCATCCAGCACATTTACAGATTGCACGGGGCACCCCAACGCATCATCTCTGATCGTGGAGTGCAATTTACGTCTGCATTTGGGAAGGAAGTGAGGGCCATAAAGCCCCTTTGTTCTCCCCCTTCTCTCCCTCTTATGGCAGAATCCAGAGAAGGCAGAATTGGGGTTTTCTATATTTGATAACTAAAGATGAAATATAATTGGATTCTGACATCCGGCCCCCTCAAAAATAAGAGAGATCCACCTGGAAGAAACAAAACAGGTATAAAAGTTAGTCAGGCTTGTTAGGATACTCTGTGTGAAACTTCTTCAATAGCTTCGGGGCTCTGACATGACGTTTATGGACCCACTCGTTTTGTGAGGCAGGGAGGTGTTTCCAGGCAGCTAGATACTGAGTTGCTCCATGATATCTCCTAGAATCAAGGATTTCCTTTATTTCGAAATGTTGTTCGCCCTCTACCATGATTGGAGGTGGTGGTGGTGGGATTTTTGGCTGTAACGCTGACTGATGCTCTCTTGCCAGCAAACTGAATTGGCCAGAAGACATCCTCCTTAGCCATTTCAAAGACGGACTAAATTATGATCTATGTGACACTTGCCTGCCCCGAGGGGACCCACACCAACTTGAGGAATGGTACGTCTTGGCAGAGGAAGCAGAGATCGACATATTGAAGAGACACCACCGAGGAAAACAATGGAGCCGCCCCCCGCCTGAGCTGACACATGAACCGGTGAAATCATCGGCTACAGCCAAGAAGCAAATGGGGTGTTTCAAGTGCGGAAGAGAAGGGCATCGAGCTGTAGAATGCCGCTCAAAGGCCCCCCAGCACAACCCAAACAGATCCCCAATCAACAAATCCGGAAAGTCTTCAGCTAAGCCAAAAGAAACTGCCATGAGAATGATGGAAATTGCGGAACCCCCCACTTCTGTTCACCAAGGGGAAAGAACTCCAGCCTACACCACAGGGCCGGTGGATGCCTCAGATGATAGCTCGGAGGGCGAACCCCTGGTAAGTGGACACATCACACCCATCCTCAAGACAGTGACTATATTAATCCCCTCCATGCCCGAAGCTGTGAAGGTAAAAGCCTTAATAGACTCTGGCTGCACCTGCTGCCTCATTAGCCCAACACTAGTGGGTAATCTGGGCATCCCATCGAGGAGACTGGAACAACCAATCTCATTTGGCCAGTTAGATGGATCCACAGCAGGGGGGGTGCCAGCTACCCTAGCCCTCTACCAATACACCTCTCCCTGGGCAAACATGAAGAGGACATAACATTTGTGGTGACCCCAGGCATGGAATGCCCAATGATTCTAGGGATGGAATGGTTGAAAAAATGGAACCCCTGGGTAAATTGGAGGACGACAGAAATCAAATTCCCGAAGGGGGACCCTATGGACTTAAAACCCCAAGGGAGGCTACCAGAATCAAGAATAGAAAAAGCATCCATAGGAGAGGAAAAAAGATTAACAGAAATACCAGAGGAATATAGAGACCTTGCTGAAGTTTTCAGTGAGGAGAGGGCGAATGAGCTCTCCCCCCACCAGCCCACAGACTGTACCATTGAATTCAAACCTGGGGCAAAACTCCCGAAGCCCAGATTATACTCCATGAGCCCAAAGGAGAAGGAGGAAATGGAAAGATTCATTAAAAAAAAACTAGGAGAGGTTTCATTGAGCCAGCCAAGCCTAAAGTGGCTGCCCCGGTCCTTTTTAGAGAGAAGAAGGATGGCTCTTTACGTTTATGCGTGGATTATAGGGCCCTGAATACAATCAGTGAAAGCAACCTATACCCTCTGCCTCTCATGAAAGACATGCTGTCACACCTATCGAAAGGGAAAATTTTTTCTAAACTAGACCTAAGGGAAGCTTACTATCGCGTGAGAATTAAGGAAGGGGACGAATGGAAGACTGCATTTAACTGCCCCATGGGGTGCTATCAATTCAAAGTCTTGCCATTTGGATTACAAGGGGGCCCTGCAGTCTTTATGCAATTAATCAATGACGTTCTAAGGGAGCACCTGTTTAAGGGGGTCCTTGTTTACTGGGACGACATTCTTATCTTCACTGAAACAAAAGAGGAACATGTCAACCTTGTCAGAGCGGTTTTAAAGAAGCTGCGAGCTGCCCACCTATATGCCAAATTCTCAAAATGCGAATTCCACCAGGAAAGGATAGACTACCTAGGTTATCGCATATCCCCCCCAGGGCATTGAAATGGACCCAGAGAAGGTCAAAGCAGTATTAGATTGGGCAGCACCCCGCACAAGAAAGCAACTACAAAGTTTCCTGGGCTTTGCAAACTTTTACCGCCAATTCATCCTCTCATTTGCCCAGATAGCCTTGCCCCTCACTAACTTACTAAAAACAAAGGGAGCATCCTCAGTAAAACCTAGCCATCACCCTCAGACAGATGGACAAACGGAACGTTGTCATTCAGTACTTGAGCAATATTTGAGATGTTTTTTAAATTTCCAACAGAGTGATTGGACGGACTTACTCCCTTTTGCAGAAGTTGCCTACAATAATGCAGTCAACTCCAGCACAGGCTACACTCCTTTTCAAATAGCCAACGGTCAAAGTTTCAGCCCCATGCCAGAATTAACCCCAAACGAACCAATGATCCCATCACTGAAAGAATGGATGGAAAAACTACAAAACACCTGGCCAATAGTTAGAAAAGCACTAGATGAAGCTAGGCAGGCATACAAAGCACAAGCCGATAACCTTCCTCCCAGAAACAAAGTAACAAATTGCAATTCCCACCCCACAAGAGCTGTCATAAATCACATTCCCCAATTAGCACAAAATGCGGGCTTTCCTCTCCTGCCCCTTAGCCCGCCAAAACCTTATCAGAACACTCCTTGAGTTTCCACACTTCTACATTGTTATGGCTAGCTAAATCCTCAGGCATTCACCACATCCCCCCTTCTATATCTGAACTCTAAAAGAATAGAAAGGCACATTACAAGTGAAAGTTTGCTGGTTCTCGTCAGAGCGATGACATCCATTGTCACACCGTTGACAGCTGGTCAAAATTCATCATCTGACCACCAATCTCTGCTTACGGTCTCTCCTCCTTCAGGGGTATATAGTTCACCATGAAATTTAACAGGAAGCCAAGATTTCTGTAAGGCTTCCATTTTAATTGTAAGTATCCACTAAAGCAGTGGTTCTCAACCTGTGGGTCGGGACCCCATTTCGGGTCGAACGACCATTTCACGGGGGTCGCCAAACAATGCAGTCCGCCATTTTTCCCCCCCTTTTCCTTAGCTGTGCTACTCCCTTTTATTCTATTGGCTTTTGAAAGCCAATAGAATAGACTCTCTTGAATAGAGTCTAATTCTATTGGCTTTCAAAAGCCAATAGGAATTGTCCAGGCTGTCTCTGCCTGCTGAGCCCGCCAAAAGTCCCATTCTGCAAATGGTGCTGCACCAGTTGAGTAGTCCTCAACTTACGACCGGTTGAGTAGTCCTCGACTTACGACCGGTTGGGGGTCACGGCATTAAAAAGGTTGAGAACCACTGCACTAAAGGCATTATACCTGGACATGTAGCCAAGGCAGTGTTGAAGGAAAAGTCTTCATCGTGGTTCAGTCCAAGCCAGGAATAAACAAGATGGCGACTGCTTTAGAAAGAAGGTTGCAGTTTATTGAAGAGAGCCAGACAGAAAGATGGCTCTGGAAGAAAAGAGAGAGAGAGTGGGTTTTTATACCCTCTGGGGCTCTTGAGGTTGTTTCCTGTTCCTGTTGGAGGCTTTGTATTTCCTGTGTCATGTATTTTGACCTGAGTCTGAATGTGCCCATTTGGCATCTGTGGGTTAATCCTATTATGTCCTGTCTTAGAGTTTGGGTGGGGTATGTAGATTTTTGGTGTCTTTGTCTTCCTAAGCTTCTAGCTTCAACCTTCCTGAATGGATTTTTAATCTGCATTTCTACAGAACTGGTTTCTGCTTGGGGGAGGGAGACTTGGGGCTATTAAGAAAAACTGGGCATCTTTTTAAGATCCTTTGAAGAAATATATTTTTCTGCCCTTTTAATATTTCCTTCTCTGGGGGGCTGCATTGGTTATTCCAGCTGATTACTTTTGTTAGGACCCGAATGAAGTTATTGTATTTCTCCTTTTGAATCTTTTTCATAGTTTCCAGTAGTATCAATAGTTTAACATTCTGAACCACTGCAGGAATTAGAAGTTAGTGTCTGTGTTCCTCAGTGGGTGGTTTTGTCATTGGAAAAGTCAGCTTTGTGGCATGTCCTGTATGATGTACTAAAGGGATTGGTCCTCCCCCACTTCTTCTTTAGCTTTTGCACAAAGTCATGGGAGAGATCATCTTCTATGGCAGGCATGTCAAACTGCTGGCCTGTGTGCTGGGTGCGTCACGCTGAAACAGCACCCACCCCATTGCTGGCAATGGGGAAAAAGTCACGATACATCACCCGACATCATGTGACATCGTGAGTTTGACATGCCTGTTTTAGGGCAACATTTGGCAACATCAGCAAACATTTAAGTTTGTCATTTAACATTTGAAAAATTTAAGATGTGTTGACTTCAACTGGACAAGCTATACGATCTATTAATCCGAAATGGCTTTTCTCCTCTAGAGTTTAGTGATGTTGATAGCATTTATGGTGAGCAGAAATGTATTTATTTATTACATCTATTTAGCCATCTATTTCATAATCTCTAACTGTAATCTGACTGACAAAGGACCGAAGGTGATGTTCTCCATTTTCATATTCACTCTACTCCAAAGTGAATGGAGATCAAGAACATGACCCACGATGACTTGGAACAGTGACATTTAAGATTATGACCTATAAAGTGCCATGCAAGAGTGGAAACTGATGTTCCCCTTCAAGATCAGCGAACTCCCATCTGTGTTGATTGCTTCATTATGTCATACTTTGTGATACACTTATGGTACAACATTCTTATAGTGTTTTTGTTATATTTTACTGATGATGTTACCTAGCTTGAGTAATGAAATATCTGCCAGAAAACAACCAAGCTCAGAGAGCATAACGATCCCCCGATTTGAATATTGTGGATAAATATTAGCATCTATTTTCTATTAAACTGTTATTTTACATCAGTGTTTCTCTGAGGAAAATTTGTCCTTGAGCCAAGATTTACCCTACATAATTAAGTTTGCTATCAGTGGAGAATAAGAATGAACCACTCTTTTGGTGTCTTAGCCAAGCCATTAAATGTGTACAATTCTATACAAGAGATAAAAGACAATATAAGAAATTTCATTACTGTATCTATTAAAAGTTTTAGCTTGCACAGTTTTTCAGAGTTAGTGTAAGAAAAATAGTATGACTTTATTTTAAAGCTCTGTGGGCCTTTTTTTGAGGATGACAATGTATTGACAAAAATGTTTTCTTTATATTTTTAGCAGAATAATCAGTGAACATAGCAAGTAATGAAGTAACACAGGCAGCAACTATTTTCAAGTATTCTGGATTGAGGCATTGGTATCTTTCATAATATTGAAAAACTGCAATAATCTAGCACTATTCAAACATCTGTTGATGCAATGATATTTTCATGATCCTATAGACAAAAGATTCTAGATCACGGGTATCAAACTCATCACGTTACGTGATGTGTTGTAATGTATCTTGGCTTTTTTTGCCTTGCCGGAGCTGGGGTGGGTGAAGCCTCTGGATGATGCTGGCAGTTTGACACCCCTGTTCTAGATGATTGTATTTCATCAATCAATAATTCAGAAAAAAGTCCCCAGAAATTGCAAAATTAGCTAAAAACATCCTGATAAGCCCTTCATGAAGATCCTACTCCCAAAACTGCAGTAAAATGTGGAAAAGAAAGTTCTTAATTCTCTGGTTATGAACTCAAGAGAAAGAGATCTTCTTTAGCTGATATCTATCAAAAGAACAGATGGTTTTAATCCACAGAATTCCAGAGCAAAGAGAGTTGAAATACTTTTAAAATATACAACTATGGAACACTACCCAGGAAGTGTTCAATCATTCTTAGTTGTATTTTATTTATTTAGTATTTAAATTTATTTCCCACCTCACTTCTATACATAGCACTTCCTCTTCCAGTTTTTTCCTATAACAAGTATTTTTTCAGATTTCCTAAGAATAATAGAATAGAATAGAATAGAATAGAATAGAATAGAATGGAATGGAATGGAACTGGAAGGGACCTTGGAAGTCTTCTAGTCCAGCCCCCTGCTCAAGCAGGAGAACCTATGCCATTTCAGATTAGTGTCTGTCCAGTATCTTCTTTAAAATCTCCAGTGATGGAGCACCCATGATTTCTGAAGGTAAGCTGTTCCACTGGTTAATTGTCCTCACTGTTAGGAAGTTTTTCCTTAATTCCAGGTTGCTTCTCTCTTTGATTAGTTTCCAACCATTGTTTCTTGTCTTGCCCTCTGGTGCTTTGGAGAATAGTTTGACCCCATCTTCTTTGTGGCAGTCCCTCAAATATTGGAATACTGTTATCATGTCACCCCTATTTCTTCTTTTCTTTAGACTAGCCAAACTAGCCAAAGAGATAGTGACTGGTCCTAGGCCACCCAGAAAAAACTTGATGGGTGAAAATGGACTTAGACCTGGGTGTCTATAATTCTAGTCAAACACTTTATAGTGCAAAAAGGCATACTGTATTGGCTCTTCCAGGCTTCTTTTCATTTGTCTACTATCACTTAATTTGGTTCCCAATTTTGACTTATGGTCAGATCAAAAAATTGTAGTTCATATTTATAAATGAAACAAAATACTATCAAACAAACATTTACTAGTGTTGATTCTGTGTATGATTCTGTATGATTGTCTGCCTTATGTTTTCTTGAGTCTCTATGGCAAGTCCTGAGGTTTTAAATGCTGCATCTAAGACTGCAAAGAATTCTGATTCTATGTCTTATAGCTGATGCCTTTCTGGAATATATTGTATCATGTGGTGGACAGTAGGTGATTGAACATGTTGACTACCCATTTGGATGCAGATACCTCTTTGTTTCTGGGGTTTAGCTTGAGCAGTTTGCTTTGGAGTTTTATTTTTCTTTTTAGCTTGTCTTAGAGATGTATGGTGATGGTCAGCATTTTTGTGTATTCTGGGGTCATCATTTGTTCCAGTTGCTACCTGAGGTTATCTATAGTGTGCTGGTATTTGCTGAGCTGAGGTGAGCATCCATGATCATTAACCATATCATTTTTCAGCCACTTGTTGAGTATTTTCTATCCAGCTAGGTGGTTTGAAATGTATGCTTTACAAATATATTTGAAACATTTATTCAAGACAAATATGTGCAACAAAATTAATTGACAATACAAGGGAAATTTCAATAAGCTAATAAAATATTTTTTTTCATTTAGCTCTTTATTTCATCAATATGTTCTAAAAAGAACCCTTTCTTACATATGCATGATGAAGGGTAAACCATCATCATGATACTGTAAGTTAAAAGGAAAAGGAATTTTAATGCCATTTTGTTTCTTGTTGATTCTCTTTTTCTTTTCTTTTTCTTTATTTGTTGGGTTCCGGGTTTTATTACTTTGGGCAAACAAAATTTGCTGCAAATGAATTTTTAGTTGAGTAGTCTTTTTCAAGTAATAAATTTTGCATCTGTTTGCATAATCTGTTTCAGATGATGCCTGAATCTATTCCAGCAGGCATCATCTTGAAAAGGGTCTCTCTTTGGCAGTGCCGGTCTACCTGCAGGGTTCAGAGAGGTCTTGTACTGGAGTCCTACTGTGAGTCTGGCAAGATAGAAGAGTTTTCTCCCTTACCCTTCTTCCTATCAGAAAGAAAAATTCCTTTGGCCAGATATTTGTTTTGTTATGAATAATCAATTGTGTGCTAGTAAACTGATAAGTATTTTAGTGCTTTGTTCCATTATATAGTCTGTTTAAGACTAGCTGTACTTAATTTATAGTATATCTATGAATTGTAAGATTGCACTTTATTCTGCTCTTTTTCCAAGCTTGACAAAAAAAATCTATTTTTCAATAAAATTTTACATATTTAAATTAAGATAGTTTATGGGTTATATCATAGAAATATTTATTTTCAGGCTCTTAGCAGTATTCTCTAATTGATGAAAGTAGTTTTTTTTTAAATTATCAGCAATTACTATTTGAACGAGTTTAACCTATTTACAATTATTTCTAGAAGTTATCTAATAAGAAATAAATCATGAGTCATACCCTGGGAGCAAAACTCTAAATGCTAGAAAATAAATGCTCTAAGAACATCATGCATAAGATTTATTACAAAATTTGTATATTCATCTGAGACTAGACAGTTTATAACAAATGAAATCATAATCCAACTATCAGTTAAAATGCTATAATAAAACAGTCATCAATTAAACTAAGCTAAATACTGAACTGACATTAATAACCAAAACAAATAAACTTTGATAGCAGGCCAGCGAATTAACATTTTTGGTCCCAAATTTCTGGCAATTGAGTAATTTCTTCTGTGACCTTCTCAAAGTTTATCCAAGTAGGAGCCATCCTAATCTTGTTCTCTTAATCCAGGGCTGCCCTCAGGAAGAATTGTTTTCAAGCTCTTAATCCATTTCACATCCTGAATGGGTGGGATCTGAACTGTCCCCTCTTGGACTGAATACATACACCTGGCAGGTTCACTTCAGAGAACAGAGCTCTACCAATAACAAGAACATGAATCATGTGGGCTTTATACAGGTAGTCCTTAACCATTGATCATTTAGTAACCACTCCAAGTTACAATGGATCTACCCGAGAAGTACAAGTAATCCCCAAGTTACAAGCATTCACTTAATGCTCGTTCGAAGTTAGGCGATGTGCTTCCTAGTGCTTAAGAGCAAGTCCCGAAATTACGAATATTGCAGCACCACGGCAGTTGTTCACCCTTACGAGTGACTGCAGTGGCACTGCAACATTCACCCTGGTTATTCCCTCTCCCCACCCCTGCCCTGGGTCTCCCTAGGCACCAGGCCTTCTATACTCACCCTGCGAAGATCGAGATCCTTTGCTTTCTTGGCTACTCCAGGCCTTCGGTGCATTTGATGCCTTCACAGAGAATGGAGGCCTAAAGTAACACAAGATCATGCGAGATCAGTGGGGCGAGATCTCACACTACTGATCTCATATGATCTCATGGTACTTAAGACCTCTGTTCTCTGCAACAGAGAATGGAACTGAGGCTGGGGGATGCTTCCGTGGCCTCTGGTGACCCAATCTGGTGCCCCAATTGGGCTGCCAGAGGGCCGCAGAAGCATCCCCTGGCCTCAGTTCCATTCTCTGTTGCTGGGGAATGCTTCCACAGCCCTCCGGTGGCCAGATGGCCGCGGACGTGTCCCCTGGCCTCAGATCCGGGTGGCAGCAGCCTGAAAAAGGTGCCTGGTGCCCTGATTGGGCTGCCAGAGGGCTGCAGAAGCATCCCCTGGCTTTGGTTCCATTCTCTGCTGCCGGGGAATGCTTCCACAGCCTTCCGGCGGCCCAATCCAGGCACCCGGATTGGGCTGCCAGATGGCTGCGGAAGTGTCCCTTGGCCTCAGATCTGGGCGGCAGCAACCTGGAAAAGGTTTTCTGGCACCCAGATCAGGCTGCCAGAAGGCTACAGAAGCATCCCCGGCCTCAGATCCGGACCGCAGTGGCCTGGAGAAGGCATCCAGTGCCCGGATCAGGCCGCTGGAGGGCCATAGAAGCACCCTTGGTCTCAGATCCATGCAGCAGCAGGAACTGAGGCAGAGAGGAGATGGAACTTTTCAAGGTGAGTCTGGCATAGCCGAAAGGAGGAGGAAACATCTTAGTGGGTTGGGAATGCCTTGGGCATCTGTTCCATCACTAGCCCTCCATGGCATTCCCTACCCTGAGATACCTCATGTTCACTTAACAAGCTGTGTGTGTCTTAATGAGCAAGGGAGTGATCTTGTTTGAGGCGTGAGATTCACTCCCACAAGTTTTCGAGTTTTGAGTGGAATGGGCAGGCTCCATTCCACTTGTAAGTCGAGGACTTCTTGTACTTATGACCCAGATTCAAAGTTCTGAAGATTGGATTCCCTCATGATCACATGGCTGCACTTCGTGTGCTTGTCAGCCATTTCGCATTTATGGTTGTATGTAGCATACTGTGGTCATAAGAGCACATTTTTCTATAATTTTGCCAAAGATCAGCATTTACTTTTGTTTTTGGCAAAACCATGCTCACAGCGAACTATTGGTTCCCTTGATGACCATGGCAGTTGGATTTACTTAATTATTATAGTGATTTATTTAATAATCACCACAAATTGGGTTATAAAATCAGGTCAGCCACATGACCAATCTGTTTTATGATCAACATGAGTTGCAACTATGATGGGCAGGATCCATTATGATCTTAACTTGATGTCTATCTATAGATCACACCTAGAATGTTGAACTGCCCTTGGAAATTCATTGGCAACCACTTTAGTGCAATTTCACTGCAAATGTTGCAACCTTAATAAATAATTACTATAAATGGTGGGAAGACCTAGAGCAGGCATGTCAACTTGTGATGTCACATGACATTGCGCGACATATCGCAACTTTCCCCCCATTGCCGGCAATGGGGTAGGTGCGGTTTTGGCGTGATGCATCCAGCTTGCGGGTTGTCAGTTTGTCATGCCTGACCTAGAGCTTTTATAGACAGAATGATAGTGTTTTCTAGGCTATTTCCTTTGGGGAAAGTAACTTTCCCTAACCTGCATTCTTCATTTTCTTTGGATTACAACTGTCATCTTCCCCAACCACTATCTAATAGGTAGCAGAAAGATAGTAGATTATAGTCCAAAACGTCTGGAGGGGCTTGAATTGGGAAGGAATCTTATGGAAAGTTTGAAAGTTTAAGTAAATTGAAAGAGATACACACAGCTCTTTTTGTCTAATTCTTCATTACATTACATTCTACCATTTTTAATGAGCTAAGACCAAGGTCTGTTATGGCAATGTTGGCATTATGTAGTATCTTGAGAGCTAGCCATAACTAGATTTAACAAAAAAAGCAGATATACCACTTTTCCCTGTTTTGTCAGACAATGTGACTGGGGGTTTTCTACTCCCCGTCCATTTTGTCATCCAAAATATTGCCAGATATGTTCTTAAAAAGCTATTTGTAAGCTCCAGAGTTTTCTGTCAAAGCAAGATTACCATGTTACCTATTTTTCTGAACAAATATTTTTCAAGGATAAACTTGGTAGGAATACATTCCACAGACAATATGCTTTTAAAAGCAAGACTCAGCTTGCGACGAATGTGTTCAGTTTACCCTGAGGTTGATTTCCATTACTTTAAATCATTCTAATTTTAGAGTATGTGACAGTGTTCTAAAAAAGGTGGATCATCATCTACCCCTTTTTTCTACAGATCATTTAAACCAAATCTACTGTCATCATAAGAGCTGTGCAGTAGAACAGCTTCAATTCATTCCAGAACGCTCTAGTTGCAGAGCTGTTCCATTGGAATGGCTGAACAGGACAGATATATTGCTTGGACTAAGTTAAAAGATAGGAGTTTTTTTTTTATAAGCAATTTTTATTAGTTTTCCATTTTACACCAACAAAAGCTTAAGAGCCAGCGTGGAGATATAGTGGTCAATTACAAAAGAAGCAATAAGATTATAAATATACAATTCAGACAATATTTCTTAAAATTTCCCTCTCTATCTATGTAGAATATTATAATCAAATATTCAAATAAATTCATTCATTAATATATCTAAATATAGGTTTCCTTAATCAATAGAAACTTTCAGCCGCTCAATAACAATATAATAATCAAATTAATACAATCCTATAACCAATTCATCCATTCATATACTATATGTAAATTAAATGCTTAAATCAAAACTAACATTCTCTATCTGTTTAAATTATTATAGTCTCATTAATACATTTCTGACAGATTTTCATTAAATATATCGCTAAATATGAATTTCATTAATCAATAAACATTTGCAAAAACTCCTTATCTATCCCAAAAATCCTGTTTTAAACTTCATTAATTTTTCAGATATTTAAATTTAAACTACCCTATTTATTTTACTATTCAGGAACCCCAAATTCCTCTTATTTAAACACATTAGCTCTGAAACTAAGTTTTTACATTTCTCAGCTATGTTTCTATTCTTTTTCAATAATTCTCCAATTATTAATTCCATCTCATTCCAAAAGGAAAATACAAAAAGAAGAAACAAACATACACAAATAAAGGAAAAAAACACATATTCTTACTATACTTCAATATTAAGTTCTAAATCATTTCATAATAGTTTCCCATAGCTATAAAACCTTTCACTATAAAACCTTTACCATCCATAATTATCATCTCAGATTTAATCTTTATATCTCATTCTGGGTTTCTTTCTATTCCAAATAGGTTTCCATAGTTGAGTCTCTAGATCTGCAGATAGCTCTCCCATTGTCTCCTGCCACACTGTACACAGCAACAGGAGTTCTCCCATTATACATTTTATTGGGATAATATAAAAGTTATAGTCATTCTGAAAAGCTCGTGCCACAACGTCCTTTCCCATCTTTTTTAAAGTTGCATAAACTTAGTTGAAATCATTTTTTTAATATAGTCCTCTTTAATCAAATTTTGCTCTTCTTCCAATAGTTTTTCCTTTATCAGGGAGTCAAATGGTATCTGCAAATCAGCTTGTCCTTTTGAGGTGAAACTCCTCCATTTCCTTATTATAAATCATCTGTCCATTTATATCAGGGCTTTTCCCCGGTATCAATTAATAATCTGACTATACATTTGCTTCTTCCATCTCAGTGGACTGAAAGCAAGCCTCTTGAATATAAACTACAGTTTCACTTAAACCTTATGCTTGGCTTTGTTGATGTAAAGAAATCTTCTTTTTGCAGGCAATTATCATCTCCGTATTTTCTAAAATTTTGTCCAAAATATATTTATAAATCGAATCTGGACAGGTTTCTTCCATTTTTATCATATTTGAAGGCCTTTACTTTTTTTGGAGGGGGGGGGAGACTATATTTAAAGGCAATCAATCAATATCCATCTCCTCCCAAGTTTCTTAGTCTTTTTCCTTTGTACAAATTCCAAGAGAAAAAAAATAGCAAGAACAATATCTAGTTTCACCAGAAAATATCCCCCGACGAATAATCAAAGTTAATCAAATAATTAGTCTTTTCGGATGCCATAAAAAATAAAAGAAAACAATACTCAAATACATAGGATCTTAAATCTCTCTAAAGAATTTTCTGGGGCTCCCAAGTATCCAAAGAAAAAATCAGCCATTAAAACAAAAATAAATTTCATCTTTTTCTTAAGCTTCTCTTCCTCCATTTAAAATGCCGCTTCAACAAAAAGGGAAGTAGTTCCAAAAAGAAAAAAAAAGCTTTTCACAGGAAAACAAAGAAAATAGAGGTTAAAAAAAAAGTCTCACTGAATCTACCACGGTGGGTTTGCTTGCTTAGATGATCTTATGGCTTACGGTTGGCGCAGCTAAATGATCGGCCATTTTACTGGCCGATCTTTACCCTGTCGGCCCAAAGGAGATACTCGGTGCACAGAGGAAGCCGCTGCTCCTCTGCAACTGTTCGAGAAGCCTCCTCAATGGTAGACGCTCCTCCAGAGTGTCTTTTCAACCCCCTAAGGGGTCTACCGGTAGGGTAAACTCGATCGGCAAAGGGACAACTCCCTTCCCTCGACCACACCGCTGTGAACCGGAACCAGAAGCCAAAGGATAGAAGTTTTTTTTGTTGCTCTGAAAAGGGGCTACCAGATGACTCCTGAGTTTTGTCTACCTTTAAAAAGGACATTTTGAACAATAAAGGGACACTATTTTCAAATTGTTTAATTTTACTCACAAGAGAACTTGCAGCATTTTGCAAATCTTCACAGAACCTCAATAGAGATGGTGCTTCAGGCACAAACAACACAAGAGCTTATTTTCTTTCAATACAGAACACATCATATAAGTAAGCAAGGAAAGGTGGAATATACAGGTAGTCATCGACTTACAATCAGCACTGGGACCATAATGTCTATGACTAAGCATTGTGGTTGTTAAGTCTGTTGCACCTAATTTTGTGACTTTTTTGTGGAAGTTGTTAAATAAATCACTATGGACATTAAGCAAATCTGGCTTGCCCTATTGAGTTTGTTTGTCAGAAGTCCCCTGGGAAGGTTGTAAGTGGCAATCACATTACATGGGGACATTGCAAGGATAACTCGTTCACATTCTTCAGTGCCATCATAACTTTAAATTATCATTGAATCATTTGGTCGTAAATGGTCGTAAGTTGAGTACTTGTATACTGTAAAATAATCTATTGATTTCCAAATGTTATGAACTATAGCTTTCAGGACCACAATCAATATATAACACCCACGGCTGTTTCCTTTGCCACTCTTTGCTATGTAAACACTGCCTTGCCCAAACTGTATTGTTGTAACCAGCCACCTTTTGTAGATGGTAAGAGCATTTAGAACAACCAGATAATATTGTGATGCTATCATAAAATAAATGTTCTGTGTGATATGGCCATTCAACAAATATTCATTTTGCTGAAGGCAAAATGGTAAAGCTTAAATTTTATCCATACTTCTCTATATTTTGCAAGGATGGGATCTCTTATTCAAAATTCAGACCTATTACTTTGAGTGTATAGTTCTGCCTCAATATCATTTCTGAGTTCTGCGAAATTTTCACTGCCTCGATTTCCATTTTGCCTGCACTGAGTGAATAAGGTGCATAAGAAAACTGCATGGGATAGCCATGTAAAAATGTATCTGCATAATGTGGACATCATAACTCTCCAGATTTCATTCTGTGAAAAAAAACCTTTAGATCTTCAATACTGGACTGTAATAAAAAGAGAAATTTCCATTGGCCTTGGGAAAAAATATGGAAAATTGGAGATAAAAAAAAATCAGCTATAGCAAAGCTATTTTTTTGGAGTAGGTATTAGCTCACTGCTATGATATCAGAAAATCTAATATAAAAGTTACAGAGCAGACAACAGCTACATTTCCTCTTAAACGGTTTTCCATTACCATTCTGCTATTGCTGAGTTGAGTAAGTAGTGGCTTGGTGGAATAAGGCCTTATCTTCCAGGGACAAATTTGTATTCCACACACCCTGCCCTTTGAGCCATTCCTGTTACAATGACAACTATGTTCAAACTTGTGATGGTACAATAAATATTATTTGGGCCAATTTTCCCTCTAAATGACATGCTATTGTAGCAAACTCATGTAGGAAATTAATGGGGCATTTGAAACAGAAATTTGTCTGCAAATGGCTGGCTAGCTGTTGCACATTTTAGTTCATTGCTTTTGGGATCAATTTTTGTGTTGATTGACATTTGCTGAAGAACTAGAAAGCTAATCATCTTCTCTGAATAGAAAAAAAAAACAAATGTTCTTAATGGAAGGGCAAGTATCAAGATATAGCATTTTTTAGATCCAGGTTGAAAATGTGAAATCATATTAATAATATATGAATGGTTGTTGGGAGGAGGATCTGTGAGTTGTCTGAGACTGCAAAAGAATTGTGAAGGAATATCTCCAATATTTACACTATAAGAAGACTTCAAGAATTTTGGACGTTCACTCAAGGCCAAAGATTGAAGGTAAATTGATATCTGACGAATAACAGTAGATTATGCTGCTTGATATTTATCAACTTTTCATTGGAACATTTTTGGATAGAGGAGGAAGGAAGATACTTTCCAGCAATTTGGTCAAAATGTCTGTTCTTTTGTTTAGGATATAACTTTTCAGGTTTTATTTAAATATATTGTAGTGAGGAGGGAGAATATTGTCCTGGGATTAATATCTGAATCAATCATTCGGGGTACTGGACAGAGCAGTATCCAGCAGAGCACAGGAAAGACAAATTCTAAGTTGCTTGCTCGTTTACTCTAAGAGCAAGAAGTCCCCCCCTTCTCCTTCCTCTATTTCTCAGAGACTCCCTTTTCTTCCAATGGCAGAACATTTCTTCCCATGGGTTTCTGCCAGCTAAAGACCAGCCATCCTAAATGGGAATAAAGATTGAATGAGGATCAGAAGAAAGAACAATCTTGGAAGCCAGATGCAAATTAGGACTTTTTTTTTTTTAAAGAGATTCATCCAAGCTGTTTAGTTTTCCATATTCTTATTCATAGGTTGTTTTAGCTATATGGTGTGTTTGTATGCATATTTCTGCCTGGAAAATAATTCTTGCGTTAAAGTCTACAGGATACATCAAATTTTCCTTTTCTTTGTCCCAATTGTATTCAATTCTTAATTAGCCCTTTAATCTACATAATAAAGAGCATGTGTCTTCTGAAGTTCTTAGCCCCTCCTTCTCACAGAAATGTAGCCTACATGCTTCCCAACAACTTGATTAGCTACAGAAGCCAAGAGCAGGCAGGAAGTCTTCCTTGTTGGCTTCCAGTAAAGCTTTCTAGAGAACCTTTTGAATCTACTAGAGAAACAACAACAGCAACAACCAAGCAGGTACTCTCCATCAGCTAATTGTGGGAGATTGCAACACTACAGACTGTTTGGGAAAACAACAACAATAATAATAATTTATTAAAATTGTATGTCGAAATCTGTATGCCACTTGATTTCCAACAACTCCAGGCAGCTCACATCAAAGAAATTTCAAAAAATGATAAAATATTAAGATTAAAGATGGCAAGAATGACAGAGCAGATGGGAAAGAGGGGTTTCAATCTCCCTCGTTAAAGGCCTGGCTGAAGAGGAAGTTCTTCAAACCTTTTGAAGACTTTACAGAAATGATCAGGAAGCCTTGACATCTTCCACATGACAAAAGGCTAGAAAATTCAGAGTTGAAGACTTTAGCTTGTTTTTCAAGATAATGTATAAGCTAATAGACATTGGAAAGTCCTTAAATCACTGGAAGTAAAAATATATATTTTCAAATTTATATAACTGCCCATGTCACTGAAGTGACTCTGTAGAGCATACAATAATCAAATAAAACAAGAATATAAATATGAACATATAAGCAGGCTGTTGTATTTTATTGATGGTGGAGTCCTTGGTGCTCTCTGAGTTTGGTTGTTTGCTTGCAGATATTTCATTACCCAGCTAACATTATCAATGCAAGTAAGTCTGGAGTTTGCTCCCTGTACAGTAGTTTGCCCTGCCAGCTTATTTTTTTTCGTAGTTCCTTTATTAGGGTATTGTTTTTTTTGCTTGTCTGGTATTGCTATCTACATTGGCTATTGGAGAGGGATGTGTTATGTTCCCTTTGTTTCCTTCTTAACTTTTTATTGTCTCTTTTGAATGATGCGTAAATATGGTTTGTCTCTTACGATTATATTTCAGCTGGAGATATTTTGATAGAGGATAAATTTAAAAGACTTTAGTGAGTTGAGACAATGTGAGGTGATGATGGGAGACTATATGTTGTAATGGTTAAGTTCTGGAAGTTCATCCTCACCCATGGAGGCTCACTGGGTGATTTCAGGTGAGGTACTCTCTTTCCAGTCACACATTGGGTGGTTGCAGGTCAGGCACTCAACAACACAACATTATTGTCATGAAGAAAAATGAAAGAAGGAATATGATGTACAATGCTGTGAATTCCTGGGGAAAAGACAGGATGCAACTCTAACTAATACTATGCTACTGTATAACATCAAGAATGTAATTTAAAGCAATTGCTAAACAAACAAACAAACAAATAAAATAGAGCAGTCACTTGCAAAGCTTCTCCATCAAACTAGTCTTGAGAAGAAAGTGTTGCCTTGTACCCAAAG
Source organism: Crotalus tigris (assembly GCF_016545835.1). Classification (NCBI taxonomy): domain Eukaryota; kingdom Metazoa; phylum Chordata; class Lepidosauria; order Squamata; family Viperidae; genus Crotalus; species Crotalus tigris. Next base: position 446,604 of record NW_024097319.1, on the reverse strand, counting down.
CTCCCTCACTTTCCCAAACTGCCCCTTAAGGCAAATAAATCAGATGTATTTCCTCCTATAGGAAAGAGATTTGAAAGGGTAGCTTTTCATCAGGTGCAGGATTATGGGCCCATCTAATAGTATGAAAACACACACACACACAAAATAATTTCCAGGAAATTATTTAACCTGTGGCTTGAAAAATATGTTTCTCTCTTAATAAGTGGGTAGAAAGAATAATGAACAATAGAATTCAGTGGCAGTTCAGTGTGAGAATTTTGGTAACTTTGCAAAAGGTAGGTAGAATATAATGTCTGTATTTTGTTGATTTTGGACTTCCAACTGCAAAGTCTATTACTATATCTTTTATGACATACAATATTTTTGGAATATAAGAACATTAAATAGATACTTAATTTCCTGTTTTTAAAGGAAATACCATCCTGTTAATAATGTGATAAACAGATAGATATATTTCATTTCCATATCTTTATGTCTTGCAATGGAAAGATTTTTTTTATATAGTTGAATACATGCACATTAAAACAAAGCAAAATCCCCCATTCTATCTTTCAACAGGAATTATGCAAATCAAACTTTTATAATATTTCTATTTGTTATTTATTAAGATGCCATAACATAAGGTTAACACAACTGCCTCTCTGGAAACTGTCTGCTCAGACTGAAGGAGTATTCAGTAGTTTCTCATGGACAAAATATATTCTGTAATTAAAGATGCTGGGGGTGGGAGGTGAATGTGTTCACAATTAATTTGCATCACAAATTACATTCATCTTGGTATTAACCATTTTTCTCTTTTCATCCCTTCTTAGCTCAGGAATACTTGATAGCAATCTGTTTTAGGGTTGGCTTGCTGGAGGGCATTTTGACATATAACTTGTACTATTGAAGTACATTTATTATTGGATTCAGTTTACTGGAAGGAAGACATCATGTCCCAGGCTCTTATACGGCACTGTTGCACCATAGAGCAAAAGGAAACAAACTAGATGATTATGATGATGATGTTGTTATTGATGATGATGATTGTTTTATATTTATCTGCATTTATACCTCATTTGGTAATGAAATGTCTGCAAGAAAACAACCAAATTCAGAGAGCACCAAGGACCCACATCCAAATAGGTCATAGAAACTGTTTTTAAGAGCTACTTCATGGGTTGCTTAATGCTATGCCAAGTATTAGAGAAGTAAAATATGGTGCATTGTGTTGTCATTGCTCTATTGCCAGGACATTTGTCTTCAAGAGAATCCTATAACACTCTTTAAAGAGTAACTCCAAACCTTACTGAAATATTGATGTGGGCTTTTGAAATCATATCTTTTACAAATGTACAAATAATTATAACATAGTAGAACCATACACTATTTTTTTTTTCAAATTAACCTTTGTGGGAATATGTAATTTATGTATTGTATACGCAATTGCTGATATTTCCAGTGATCTCAGATAGGAAAAGTGCAAAAGGCTGGTACAATCATAATCGATCTAGTTGTAAATTATATATAGACACCATTCTGATTTTATTTGAGACTCTTTCCTACAGTTAGCTAAAATTAAATTATGAAAATAAGCAGATTTAAGACATGTGCACAATGAATTCAGATCCCAGATTTTCTTACCCAAAACACTGAACAGAACATATGCAGCTTCTCAGCTAAGCAGATCTAAATAGGTCAGTGGAAAAGCCACACAAACTGATGTTTGATAATCTGATTTCAGCACAATGTCCTATGCCAAAAATGCTCCCAATAATATTTTTAATATTTAGTGATAAATTAATATTTGAAAACTGCAGCCTGCATCATTTGATATCAATTGCATAAATGGTTTAAGAGCCATAGTCATAGATGTGAAATGTACTATATATGCCCAGAGAAATGCTGCCAGCTCTTCGAATATCAAGTTTATTATCAAAGAAAACTCATTACTTTATTTGAAAAGTGGGGCATATGGTAAACATGTGATTATGCAGGGAGATTTTGACAGTCAGACTTAAATTTAATTCTGTGCAATCAGTTTCAAGTGCTAAAATGTGGTGTGAGATGAACAGGTGTTAACAATTCTGTTTTTCCTTGGCAAGACATAAAAAGTACAAAAGAACATAGCAGGTCTTACTAAAATTATCAAGCTTCTTCACTAATGGACCAGAGTTCCAAACTTTGCCAATTTTCTATACTATGTTGGCTTATTCATTTAATATGATTTTATGGGATAATCCTATAAACCAGGGGCATCAAACTGCTGGCCTGTAGGCCGGATGCATCATAGCAAAACTGCGCCCACCCCATTGCTGGCAATGGGAAAAAAGTTGTGATATATCGTGACACATTATGTGATGTTGTGAGTTTGACACCCCTGCTATAAAGATTAGGTGTGGGAAATTCATATCGAGCCTCTTAAAGCCAGAAAAGCAATTTTTTTTCTCATGTTCTGTGTAATAATATAGTCCCCATATTTAACATTTAAACATCACAGCTTAAAATAAGATGCTGAGAAAATGTGTTAATAGTGAGAGATTAGTGAGAGATGGGGAAAAGAAGAAAGCCATGGGGGAATTAAGTTGAACGTGCAACTTGCTATATAAATGCATGGGGAACACTACACATACAGATACAGAAATTTCCTAGTTCATAATTTTGGACTGCAAGTGTTCCATGGCACTTATGAATAAAAGCTTTTAAATTATATGGACTTCTTAATGATCCAAGCTGAAAAAAAGTTTTCTAAGCAACCTAGAAAATAGTAATGTATTGCTTATCTATGGTAAAATTTTTTAGATAACTTGGGGCCTCAAAATGCCACATTTTTAATATCCTATCACCCTACTTATGATTAACAGTATAATTGCCAACTTTTTTAATGGCATGTTCTTGCAGTTAATAAATGTTGATGTTATCTTCAGGCAGTACATTACATTACATTACGTTACATTACATTATACATTGTAAAGTACATTGATTTCAAAAGCAATTAGTATGCAATAATGCAGTTATCCCTCTTCAAACAATTGTTTCTTTTGTGGTGCAACAAAAAGGAGGGATCATCTAGAGTCCTGCTTTCCATTAACCAACAACCACAATTGGGACCACAGCTTCTGTTTCTAAGGGATGCACCCAATTTTATGACATTTTTTGCTGCAATCATTAAGCAGAATCTCACAGTTGTTAAATGAATCTGGCTTCCCCCATTGATTTTGCTTGTCGGAAGCTGGCTGCTGGGTATGTTGCAATACTGACCACGTGATCCTGAGATGCTGCAACCGTTGTAAATATATGCCAGTTGTGAAGCATCTGAATCATGATCATGTGACTGCAGGGACACTGCAACAGTTGTATGTGCGAGGACTGGTCATAAGTCACTTTTTTCAGCACTGTGGTAACTTTATATGTTCGCTAAATGAATGGTCATAAGTTGAGGACTACCTGTATTCTGCATCCGTTTTGTACATAAAAGGGTTTGGGGTCTGTCCATATTAGTTATCCACAGTATTGCTTCCAATGACTTTGGGAAGCTCTGCCCCTGTTAATATATGGTACCAGCACACCTATAATGTTGATATTAATTCCTCCATCTTTTTATCTCTTGCTTCTTGTTCATATAAATCTTTCCTTGCCTTTGCTTGTTTTTGTCTTCTTTTACCTTTTAACTTTTTAAAAATATGCAATAAATATTGAATAAATATCAAACTATATTTTTGCAAGCTGAACTATGTGGCATATATACTTGCTCAGATCTAGCTATAGGAATTGACTGTGAACCTGCTGGGTATGAGTAAAACTGGAAATAACAGCAATTTTCCAACAGTTCAGTAGCAGGATCCCTACAAACACCTACTGTAATAGCATCTTCTAGGACTTTCCCCAATAATAATGATGATGATGATGATGATGATAATGATGTTGAAAAGGACCTTGGAGGTCATCTAGTCCAGACATGACAAACTCACGACATCCCCCCATTGCCAGCAATGGGATAGGTGCGGTTTTGGCGTGACGCATCCGGCCCGCAGGCCGGCAATTTGACATGCCTGATCTAGTGCAACCCCCTGCTCAGGCAGGAAACCCTATACCATTTCAGACAAATGGCTGTCGAGTCTCTTCTTAAAAACTTCCAGTGTTGGAGCATTCACCACTTCTGGAGGCAGGTTGTTCCACTGGTTAATTGTTCTAACTGTCAGGAAATTTCTCCTTAGATCCAGGTTGCTTCTGTCTTTGGTTAGTTTCCATCCACTGCTTCTTGTCCTGCCTTCAGGTCGTTTGGAGACTAGCTTGACTCTCTCTTCTTTGTGGCAGCCCCTGAGATATTGGAACACTGCTATCATGTCACTCCTTGTCCTTCTCTTCATTAAACTAGACATACCTAATTCCAGCAACCATTCCTTATATGTTTTAGCCTCCAGTCCCCTGATCATCTTTGTTACTCTTCTCTGTACTCTTTCTAGAGTCTCAACATCTGTTTTACATCGTGGTGACCAAAACTGGATGCAGTATTCCAAGTGTGGCCTTACCAAGGCATTATAAAGTGGTATTAACATTTCACGTGATCTTGATTCTATCCCTCTGCTAATGCAGCCTAGCAGTGTGTTGGCTTTTTTGGCAGTTGCTGCACACTGCTGGCTCACTGCTGAGTTATGATATATAGTATTTACTCATCCTTAAGTTAGCAGAAATTATACTGCATGAAATTTGTATTTCTGAGAGCCAAACTCTCGATTGTCTTTGTTTGCAAACATTGTCATTCTCCAGCATGGAAAGAATGTAGAATCCACGAATGGGTTAAATTAGTCCTCTAGCCCAATTAGACCAAATCAGTCAAGTTGCTACACCCGTGCTGGACTAGGTCACGCCCCAGTTTTTGATTTGGTCTCAGCCCAGACGGATGTGATAACTTGGCTCCCAGAAAATCTTTAGGAGGACAGGTTGTAATCTCTTCAACTTTATTCGTGGATTCTTCATTTTTTCCTTGCCAGCTGGTCAGCGCTGGAATCAGCGCTGTCCTAGTTTGGTAAGAAATCCATTTTTTTGGACTCACTCACTGCCTTCGGCAGCCTCCCAGCCTTTGGCCAGTTGATCATCGCGATCGCCGCCTTTAGCGCAGGGCGACGATCGGGTTTTCCTTCACACAGCAATCTACTTCTCTTTACCTGATTTCGGCCCAGAATATAACAGCTTCTCTTGCACACGCAGCCCTCACCTTGGGATTCCCTCGCTGGTCACTGCGGGTGCCATTTTGGAGTCACCACATGATCGCTCCTTCCGTTCCTTTTAATAGCCCCTCACTTAATTCGGCTTCCAGCTTGGTGCCTTCCCTTATCCTGCCCAGCGGTGTGCAGTTCCCCTGGGTATTCAGCCTTCGATCTAGGGCTCCTATATCTGCAGGGGTGACCCAGGCCTCTCTCCTCATCTGCCGCGAGTGCCATTTTGAATCACCACATGGCTGGCGGTGGTGATATCGCCATTGCACACTTCTCTCTCACAACCTTTCTTCCTTGCTTCATCGGTTATTTCCTTTTCCTTCAGAATGGTGAAGTTTCGCTTACCCATTTCAATGATTTACATTACATGGTTTCTTCAATTTAATTTACAGTCAAAAGCACCATTTACCTTCCTCAACTGCGAAACTGCCCTTACTGTTCAGCTGGGCTTGAATTGGACTGTTCCATCACAGCCTGTTACTGCTGTCTGCATCTAGTGGACTGGCAACTTCTGTCATAGCTGCCACTAAGTGAGGCACGAGGGATCCCGTCACTAAAAAAGGAGAAGACAGCTCCTTTAGTGACACATGACATTCGTTGCTAAGTGTGACTCCATGCTTAACAGTGGGCCGGACCTCACAGATCCTCGTGTAGGCCAGTACCACCCCAGTGGGCCGTAGCCGCATCTCTTGCAGACCAGGATGGCTTCAGCGATCTGCTGGAAAACTCCTGAACATTATGGTGGATAACACCATTCCACAGGCTTCCTCTTCCAGTGGAAATAGGAAACACGAGTCACCCAACCAGACATCAACTGCAAAAATCAAGGCCAAAACCAAAAGAACTTCTAAGGCAGCCAAGAAGCAAGCTGGCTGCAGACATAGGGCGCTAGAAAAACAATTTTCCAAGGCCCAAAAGCGGGTAGCGGAGAGTGTGGCCCCCTCACCTTCCCTCCCTCTCACATCAATATCGGGAGGTCCACACACCTCGTCCCTCATGTGGGCATGGTCCCCAGAATGGGACCGTGTTCAAAGTCCTTCACTCGGGTTTAGTCAGGATCATCTTTCCCTCTTTGAGCAGGATTTGAGGGTACGAGACCAAGAACTGATAGCAGGGGCCACGCTCATCCCATCCACAGTGGTGGGTGGAACTTCTGAGAGTTTCTCCCTTGTGGGTCCATCTCAGGTTCTGTCGGCTTTGTTTACCCCTACAGCAGCGGGCCTCCGCCCGGTGGAACAACCATCGTTCACCGACTAACTCCAGGCCATGGTTTTCCAAGCAGTAGCACAAGCCATGGCTTCCTCAGCGCAGATTCACTCGTCTCCTGGGCCTTCAAACTCTCAGCCATCTGTGGAGACTTCATGATCCAGAGACTACCAATACCCTGATCAGGCCTTGCCACCACGTTCCTGGGGGAGCGAGGTGTCCGAATATTCGGAGCACGACCTCAAAGAAGGTCAGTGGTCAGATGATGAGGAGCCCAACATAGAGGCACCTCCCTTGGTAGGTTTGTTCAACCCAACACTTTTTCTCTCTCTCTTACGCAAGGCCTGCGCCACCGGAAAAATTAAACCGGCGAAACCCCAGGTGTCCGACCAGACACTCAGTCAGAGTACCAGCCCGCTGTTCTCGGAACCAGTCGTAACACACCAGCAGATTCCTTGCCCCCCCCATGTTTTTGAAATTGGTACAAGATCAATGGGGCTCCCCCGGCACCTTTTCCGCCCTTGGGGGGGATTGACTGTAAGCTTATTGATATAGTCTCGACCTTGAATGAGGTGTTGGAGGTTCTGGGGGTGGACGAGTCCCTTACTCCCTTACTTTCCATCTCCAAGATTCTAGGGGACATGTCGGAGGCCCTGAAGGCCGAGGACAAGAAATCTGAGGTTTCTTTTCATAGGACTCACCAAGCTTCGGCGTGGGCAGTAAGAGCTTCCACATCAAATTCCTTTTTCGCCAGAATCTCTCTGATCTGACTACGTGAACTCCAGTCCAGAATATCCCCAGAGGAGCTGAGGGTACATCAGGGCGTGACTAAGTTGCAGGCAGCCTTGGAATATATGGCAGATGTGTCTCTTCAAGCGGCCAGATTCTTGGCCCGTGCCATAGCATCCAATGTCACTGCACTCAGGTTATTTTGGATTAGAAACTGGTGTGATGACACCAAACACAAATGGTGGATGGCCGATGCCCCGTATCAGAGCAGTCGCCTTTTCGAGGAGGCCCTCACCCTGTACTTGGTGGAAAACAGGGAAAAGAAGAGGGTGCTCTACCATCTTTCCAAAAGATCGGGCAGGTGTTTTGTCCCATATAACCGCCATCCTTCCTTTCGGTTGACACTAGAACTGGCCTCTGGAAACATATCCCAGTCCTTTCCAGCAGGACCGGACTGTTCCTGTACCGGTCCAGCTAGAGGGTAGGTCCAGATAACAGGTTCAGAACAAGTGGCCCTTTCGAGGTAGAGGAGGTTGTCCCTTTCGTAGGTCAAAGTGACTCAAGGTGGACACCTCCCATAGGTGGCAGACTGACTTATTACATATGCCAATGGGAAGACACCACCATGGATGCTTGGGTGCTCAGCACCATCAGAGATGGCCTGTCCCTGGAATTCATCACACATCCACCTCGTCGTCACATTACCTGCCCTGTTGCGGAATCCCGTAAGGAAGGGTCTCATGCGGGAAGCCATTCAACATCTGTTGAGCATATTGGCCATAGAGCGGGTACCATCAGACCAACTGGGGCAGGGATTTTACTCCATCCTCTTTGTAGTACCAAAGTCCTCAGGAGGATGGAGGGCGATACTTGACCTTAAGAGACTAAATTCATACCTATCATATCGCAAGTTCAAGATGCAGATACTCAGGTCCATCTTGGCCAGTGTGCGGCAGGGAGACTTTCTAACGTCGATAGATCTCACAGAGGCATATCTCCACATCCCCATCCACCCGGGTCACAGACAATTCCTTAGGTTCAAGTACTCCAACCATCACTACCAATATAAGGTTCTACCGTTTGGCCTATCATCAGCCCCCAGGGTTTTCACCAAGGTCCTGGCGGTACTTGCAGCACATCTCAGATTGGTACTGATTCGTGTTCAATGCTACTTGGACAACATCCTAATTCAGTCGTCCTCTCCACTGAACAGTTGAAGGACCTGCTGTTAATGATCGAGATGCTTCAAGACCACAGTTTCCTAATCAACTTTCAAAAGAGTCACTTGGTTCCAACCAACCGTCTTTTACACTTAGGCGCGATAATAGACACAAACCTCTGCCAAGTATTCTTGTCCCAGGAGCATCAGGTCAGCATCCATACTCTGGTCCACAAGGTCCACAGGGAGCAACGGGTGACCCTAGCCTTGCTTTCCCAACTATTGGGAAAACTGATTTCCTGCATTGCCATAGTACTCTGGGCCAGGCTCCACACAAGACAGCTCCAGTGGTTCTTACTTCCCTACCAAAGGCAAAGCATAAGCTCCTTCCTCCAGAGGGTATAAGTCCCATCACAAACACTCATGGCCAAGGCGACCATGGTTCGCGGATCTCATGAGCCTTGCCGTAGTTCCTCCGTGGAGGATTCCTCCAGATCGGATAGTCCTATTACAAGGGGTCATACAGCACCCAGACCCGCAGTGGCTCTATCTAGTTGTCTGGCATCTGAACGCCAGTTCCTGACATGGGGTTCATACTCCTCAAGGGTGATCTCAATGATTCAGGCTTCTCAGCGGCCAGTGATGAATTGAATCTATGATGCCACTTGGAGAAACTTCTGTTGATGGTGTGAACAAAATAATTTGGCCATCTCCTTGGTTACCATTCTGCAGATACTTGAATATCTTTTGGAAGGTGTGGATAAGGACCTAGCACCCAACACTATCCGTAGGCAGGTGGCGGCTCTATCCATGATCTTCACCTGTGCCAATTCTGCACCATTGTCTCAGCATCTGAGGGTTCGATCCTTTATCAAAGGGATCACAAACAATAAGCCTCCCGTAGTCCATCGTTACTCCACTTGGGAGTTACCACAGGTACTACAGACTATTACAGAGTCCCCTTTTGGACCCATCAGGTCTTGAAGTTTGCGACACTTGTCCCTTAAGGTGGCCTTCTTAGTTGTGGTTACATCGGCAAGACGCGTTTAAGAATTAGCGGCTCTTTCCATCAGGGAAGACCTATGCACTTTTCACCAGGACAGAGTGGTTCTGCGGCTGGACCCCTTGTTCATTCCTAAGGTTAACTCCATGTTTCACAGGGGCTGAGAGATTGTGCTACTGGACTTTTGTCCTAACCCGTCACATAACTTGGAACGGCAATGGCATTCCGCAGGGCGCTGTGATATTACATTAAGCAGACAGCTGCCTTTGATATGTCCCATTCATGGATTCTACATTCTTTCCATGCTGGAGAAGGGGCGTTGTCTTACCTGAACACCTTTTCTCAGCATGAAGAATGTAGAATCCACCCCCTCCCTTTGATCTGCAGTCAGGTCCAGTGTTGGAGTCTGGGAGCCAACATGTCGTACAATCATTAGCTTTACCCTTTTTGAAACTGGGGCGTGATCTAGTCCAGCATGGGCGTGGCAACTTGGCTGAGTTGGTCTAATTGGGCTAGAGGACTAATTTAACCTATTCGTGGACTCTACATTCTTCATGCTGAGAAAAGGCGTTCAGGTAAGACAACGCCCCTTCAACTGACTTTCTCAAAGACACTGTTTCTTAGCCTCAGCAACTTTAAGTTGTGTGGACCTCTACTTTTGCTGGATGGAGAATTCTGCGAGTTGAATTCCACACAACTTAAAGTTGCTGAAGCTGAGAAATATTGCTCTAAGATAATGGGATACAAAGTCTAATAGATTTTATATACATTGAGGGTGACCAGAGATGGTGTCAGAATAAGAGATGACATATTCCTTTAACATCTGTAAGGAAAAATTGAATCTGTCTCATTCCTGGGTTAGATCAAAATAAAATTGCCATAACAAATTATTACCTCAGCACTAACACCACCAACAAAATATGTTGCCAGGGCATATTTGTAATGAATCATCCAACTAGTATTGTGTTTATATAAAATAATGAGGATAGGCTCTCTAGTAATAGTTGAATGATGCTTGGGTAACTGAAATTTTGGAGACACCTCTGGGCTGAATGGAGGAATGGTTTGCTACAAAATAAGATTGCTTTCTGTGTTTATAACAGAGATGCACTGCCCTCAAGTTCAACACATTTGAAAGCAAATGCCATTCATAATACAGTCAGCAAATAACTGATTCAGTGCTGAGCAGATTTGCTGTCATTTCCTCTGAAATTAGAGGCAGGGAGGAAGAACATTGATTACAGCAGTACTCTTAGTAACTGACCAATAAAGGAGATAAATAATTGCTGTAATCAAAAACTGAATTTAACAACAACAACAACAATAATAATTCAGTGACAAGGGATTCTATGATGCCTTGCTTTAGATGTATATCTAAAAGTCCTGCCTGTTCTCAGCATGTAAGTAACAACCATAAAAACAAAAGTGCTCAAGTGCCATTGTTTGTGTGTAATAGTAATGTAATGGCTAGAATACTAGGAAATAATAGTGGAACAAAATGAACAACTGTCTTTGCAAGATAAGTAGAATAATAATACCATTTTATAGAGCATGGTTACTTATGAAAATCTAAAAATTGATCCTTCTTATGTCCTCCTAATCATCAGAGAATGATGCTTGGAAATAAATTAACTGTAGATCATGTCCTCATGATGTTGATCTCATCTTCCTAATTTGGGTAAAAGCTACCTGTATAATGTATCTATGACTTTAAACTACATCTGAAGTTACAGAACTTCCCAAATCTGGTTTTAAAATAGTGTTTTGCCTCTTTCACCAACATATATCTTACTGTATAGCAGATTTGTGACAATTTTATGGCTATGGGGGTTATGATAGTTAGGGTCTTGTATCTGCCTTGTTCCTATTGGTTACTTTAGAGTGCTGTGGCCACATTCTTAGTCTCTAGTGATTCCTTGATCACTGTTTCCCAGATTTTTTTTTTTTTTGATGATGGAGAATTTGGTTCTTTCAAACTATCCTCTATCCCTACCCTCCAGTTTTCCAATTTCATCATCATTTTTGTGGGATTGCAGAATTGGCAGGTACAGTGTGAGCGATCAATTTGAAAGAACTGGATTCTTGTACTACCAAAAAAAAAGGGTGGTGGTGGCCTAAATGCCTTTAAGAGCTTTGAAGCTTGTGGGATGGGAGACTTGCATGGTAAAACAGGACAGGACAGATTCTGCATCACCATATCAACTGCCAATGGGAGGAAGGTTGATTTTAAACACAGATTACCACTTTTCTGGAAGAATGCTAGATCCATAGGCAGAAAATCAAGTGAACAGAGTGGCAGTTGCAATGTGTGTGTGTGTGTGTGTGGGGGGGGGGATTGCAAGATGCTTCTTATCTGAAAGCTTTCACCCACCCTGGGGGGGGGGGAGAATCAAGGTTTTGACAGATGGCTAAACTCATTAGTCTATCTATCCAATTTTATGGACATTTTTTCTGCTGCAAACAAATCCACCAATTGCTTTCCATAACTTGTCCTGCTGCATTGAAGCTGAGAGGACAGCAGCACTCATATGCTTGATTACTGACACAGATTAGATCATAAGGATAGTGCAATTTATGGCATTATACTTTTTGGCTGACTCAGAGAATGCAGGAATGCACAGGGACACAGTCATAAATTTGAGGCACCTAAAAAAGATTTCCCAGTAAAAAATCCCACCCTCTTCATTTTATGATGGAGTTCAAATACTGATAGTATTGTAGTTACCAATGCACATTCAATAGAATGGCAGTCTTTTGCAAAGGGCTGGAAACATAAAACAGTCAGATTTCTTCAACCTGGCACCATCCTATTAAACAGCAGCTGATTTATATCTTTCTCAGCAGGGCTGAAAGGGAAATAGGATTGTCTGTCTGGCCTAAATTCTCATCATTCTTGCTTTCAAGGAATTTTATCCTGTTTCAGTGGCAGATATTGTAGTTTCCCTTTCTCTGTTGCCAGAAGAGAGGAAAAAATAATTTGCTGGAACATCTCACTCAAGCAAAAGGAAAAGCATACCTTGCCTCCAGGCAGGAATTATTTCTGCTTTTCTTATGTTGTGATCCACCAGATTTTTTTGTTTACCAGATAAGTACAAGTAGTCCTCAACTTACAAAGTTCATTTAGTGACCATTTGAAGTTATAGTGGCACTGAAAATAATGCTTGTGACCATTTTTCACACATGTCACTGTTACAGCATCGCCATGGTAATGTGATCAAAATTCAAATGCTTGGCAACTGACTCATATTTATGATGGTTGCAGTGTCCTGAGGTCATGTGATCACCTTTTACGACCTTCTGACAAACAAAGTCAATGGGGAAGCCAGATTCGCTTAACAATGTTACTAACTTAATAACTGCAGTGCACTTAACAACTGTGACAAGAAAGGTCATAAAATGGGGCAAAATTCACTTAACAACTGTCTCGCTTAGCAACAGAAATTTTGCACTCAATTGAAATTGTAAGTCGAGGACACTTATAAGAGCTTCCTTATTCAGAAGAAAGTGTGGAAATAAGAGTTGTTCACTTTACATATGCATTTGATAGTAGTATAAAAATAATAGTAGTATTAATTTACCCTTTTAAATTATGTTGACAACAGAATAGTTTTCATGTTGTCCTTAGGTCAAAAGTTCCTTGGCAGGATCCTTCCCGGTCCATATCTTCTACACTTATTGGAGGGCTTTCCATTCTGGAAAGTAAAAAGTTGTTTTTCCATCCCATCTCCAACCTTCCCTTTCTTGGGAAGATTGTGAAGAAGATATAGAAGTTGAGGGTGGGAAATCCTAGGGATGTAATTTGCTGGTCAGTTTGAAGAAACTAGGCAGATCCTTATCAGTGTACCTGTGGGGTTAGTTCTATTGTTAGGCAAAGAGAGGCCTCTCAGGAGGCCAGCAGAGTTGAGGAAGTCCATTGTTAAGGAGATGGAATAGTCAGGGAATCAGGTTTATTGAGGATGGAATGCTGGGATTTCTCTGTATTGCCGTTTCATTGTAAGGGCTGCCCTTGGGCTGTACTGTAAACTGATAAAGAGGCTTCTGTTCTTTGGTCTAGATGGGCTTTCAAAGGGCAGAGAGAATCAATTTGGGTTTGATAGGCAAAGGGAGGAACTGGATTTGACCATATCTAAAAGCCGGTCGTATCTAAAAGCCATGGAGGAAAAGGGTGCAGCCTTCATTTCCTTTGTAAGGTTTATTTTCTCCACTCTATGGTCATTTTAGACTTCAGCAGTATTTTGAGTTAATCAATCACCATGTCTCTTGTCTGCTGTTTAACATTTACAGAAAATTAGATCATGGCGAGAGAAGCCGTCTGTTGGGACTATGAATTTGGAGGGGAGGAGACTTGTGTCTTTGAGTCAGTTTTGACTCCTGGTGACTGTCTGGACAGGTCCATGTGGTTTTCTTGGCAAGATTTCAGAAGTGGTTGGCCACTGCCTGCTTCCAAAGGCGGAGAGGGGAGTGACTGGCCCAAGGTCACCCAGCTGGCTTTGTGCCCAAGGCAGGACTACTGTGGAATTCATGTTGTCCCAGTTTCTAGCCGGATGCTTTATCCACTATACCTCCTGGCTGATAATACCAAGTTATATATTGCCACAATGAGCCAAGCTGGAGATGCAGTTATAAAAATGGCTTGAAATATCTAGAAGTGTAAAGCAAAAGGTTGAGGCTGTTATTCTTTGCTATACCCAAAAAGTTGAAAGTCACTACTTCCCTTTTTAAACCCTTTGTAATTCTCTTTTCCCCCTTTTAACTTTCTTAATTTGTATTTGTATTTATCTTACCATAAGCTTTAATAATTTTTTAAAATAATAATAATCTTAGTATAATTCTCATGGATTCACGGCTCCTGTTACAAATGGAGACTATTACGGAGGAAATTTTTCTCAATTTTTATAGCTTAGAGTTCTGTCTGAACATCTAAAAACTGTGAAGGTCTGAATAGGGAAGAACAGACTTCAGCTTAACCCTGTTAAGATTGAGTGGCTATGGGGTTTAGATCCCCCAGATCTTGAAACTTTCTATTTTTGTTTCTTGAGGGAGTGGTACTGCCCCATTGAGAGTCAGACAGTCTAGACACACAGACAGCCTAGACACACAGTTGTAACCAACAGACCCTTTGCACAACTTCATTTTATGACCAGTTATGACCATTCCTATACTTGTTCACAGTCACATACAGCTTGGTTCACTTTCCAAATGGATTTTTGCCATCTTCTCTACCTGAGGCTGCCGTCTAAACTTTACTTTTGCAGGAAATTTTGAACACTGTTAATTATACCTGTTTGATATTGCTACTTTGTGAGCTGCACTGGCTCCCAATTGGCTTGCAGATGCAATTCAAGATACTAATTAACAACTTTAAAGCCTTAGATCAGAGGTCCCCAACTTTTTGGGCACCAGGGACCGGTTCCATGGAGAGACGTTTTTCCACGGACCAGAGGGGACGTGGTTTTGTGTGCTGCCTGCATCTTGCAGATGGGGCTTTGCTTGTTTGTGCGGAGTGGTTGCTGGCATGCCACGACCTGGTACTGGTCCACGGATCGAGGGTTGGAGACCCGTGCCTTAGATGGGCTAGAGCTGGGCTTTTGTGGGATCACCTGCTCCCAAGAATACCAGCCTGACCCATGCATTCCCAAAGGAGGGGGGCATCCTCCAGATCACTTCATTTAAGCCTTGCCATCTTTTAGAATTGAGAATGTGTCCTTTTTGAAAGCTGCTCCTTCCAGTTCTCTGGAACCGTCTCCCCACCCTTATATTTGATGGATGGATCCCAATCCTGTTTGTCTTTAGAAGGTGGCAAATACTTGGCTTTCCCCCCAGGCATTTGTATCTAGAGTCCCTTGTTGGTTATGTGCATTTGTTCTGCTCAGTTTGCTATTTTTTACATTTTCTTAAATGATAATGTCCTATTTAATGTTGTTGATTTGTCTGACTATAAATATACTGGAAACAAAGAAACTATCATGAACACTCTTTAAAGTAATATTTTTTAGGTGAGATCCTATCTGTTAAAAAAAAAATCTTATCTCTTTATAACATGTTCAATTTCCCAGCCTATTTTCTTCCGGAATCAGCAGAAGTAGATATGGTTTCACTTCTGGCTTTTGAGTCAGTCAATTGATTGATAAGATCTTTGAAATTTAAACATATTTTAAATCAGTTTATTAATTTATGCTGCTTTCATTTCACTCTTCTGATTATGATTTATTTTATTGGACAAACAAATACAAAGTATTATGTATGTTTTTCCAGTGCATCAATTCTAGGTGTCAGAGAACTTGATTTATTCCTCAGGATGATTGGTATCAGATTCATTTTTAGATATCATTGTAAAGGATTCTGGATTTTTGTATTCAGATAATCCTTAACAAACAAACAAAACCCTTACAGACTGTAACATCTCATGCTTTGACCGTTAGCATCCTAGACATGTTGGAAAATTAATTTACTATATGGGCTCTTTTTAATGATTAAACATAATTGTTTTTCCAAATGTGATTAAGTGACAGAATCTAATAAGCTACAAAAGCCTTAATGAGTAGAAGCTATCTTTCTCAGTTTATAAGTAAAGATTAGATCTGATAGTTAACTATTAGAAATATTATTAAATAAATAACCCAGGGCAGATACATAGAACTGAGTCACATGAAGTTTGCCAGGTAAAATAGCTATTAGGTTTACTAAAATTCTTGTTAAACCTTTATGATATTCCTGGATGTCACCCCAAACCCATAATTGTTTTTAATCTTACTAAGAATGTCTCCAATGACTTGTCAAAAATTATACTTCTGTTCATTGCCCAGTCTACCTTTTGTTAGTTATTTTTTTCTCATTTCAGTATATGCAATTCTTCATTAGTCATTGATTTTAATAAGTGTCCACGTTACTTTTATATGTGGAAAAACCAACAGAAAATTGGATTGGTGATAATTTGTATAACATAAGGTATAAGAACTTGAAAGATTCTTTAGTTAAACAAGTTGCAACAAGAACATGCATTGCCAGACTACTTCTTGCTTATCAGCTTACATAGAGAGGGGTCTCTGTGCAGAACTAGGTGGCTATAAAACTAAAGAGCCTCTCTTAAAAAGATGAAGAGAATGACGAGGGGGGACATGATAGCAATATTCCAATATCTCAGGGGCTGCTACAAAGAAGAGGGACTCAAGCTATTCTCCAAAGCGCCTGAAGGCAGGACAAGAAGCAATGGATGGAAACTAATCAAGGAGAGAAGCAACCTAGAACTAAGGAGAAACTTCCTGAGAGTTAGAACAATTAACCAGTGGAACAACCTGCCTCCAGAAGTGGTGAATGCTCCAACACTGGAAGTTTTTAAGAAGAGACTGGACAGCCATTTGTCTGAAATGGTATAGGGTTTCCTGCCTGAGCAGGGGATTGGACTAGATGACCTTCAAGGTCCCTTCCAACTTTATTACTACTACTACTACTACTACTACTACTACTACTACTACTACTACTACTATTATCTTAATAAACATCCTTTATTGAATTCATTACTCTATTTCAGTGTTTTTCAATCTTAGCATCTTTAAGATAGATGAATTTCCCAGCCAGCATGTTGGGAAATTTGAAATCATTGTTGAAAATCATAATATTCTTAGATATAACTGTTAGATATAACTAATACTTTTAGATATAATTATTCTTTTTTTCCAGTGAAAAGGAACAAAATTTAAAAAATAATCATACATTCATTTATATAGAAACTGGAAGAAGAAATATTTTCCCTTCATTGTTCCAGCTACTCCAAAATTATAAAGATAAAAGGAATACAAATTATGACCCCCCCCAAAAGCAGAGACTATCAAGAATGTGTAGAAAGAAAGATTTATACCGTATATAAATCAGGATTGTTGCGGTCAATGGGAAGTAGAACGAATAGGAGCAACAGGGATTGTGTAAAATTGTAATGGTAGAATGTGTCAACTGTTGGAAATACTTGAAGGAAGCCTTCTTTGTGGAACTCTTCAGAGGATGTGATGTTTATGTTTTGGATCACAGCCATGCAGCATGTTCTTCTCAGATGTCTTAGACAAATCTTTATTCAGAAGGCAATTCAGATTTGATTGGGTCATCTGGTATGCAATAAAAAAACAGTTATAATAGAGGGCATGCTGATGCCAAGGAACTGTGTTCTTGAACTGTATCCATCTCTAATCATTGTGCTGGAAAAATAACAAGTGGATTCATAGGTGAACTGGATTGATTCCTTAGTCACAGTATAAAAGATTTTGATCAATAATCAGTGGAGGAATCATAGCTTCGTGCTCAAATTGAATATTATTTTCATTGTATTCAGCTTTATCATCTCACTTAATTTGGAGAGATGAAATGGAGCCTATCTTTACTGAGACAAGAAAGCATTATCTGCTAGGTTAAAAACAGTTCTGGAACCTTTGGGACTACACAAAGTTTATGAGTTGCTGTTGTAATCTAGAAGCTTTTCACAAATAGATTGCTTAACAGACTCACAGGGACTTTGTCATGTGCATTTGACAACAATATTTGAGTTCAGTTAGTTACATCACTCGTTAATAAATCTAACTTAGGCCCCTCATTTGGGAAACTTATTTTTGGCTTTGAGTCACTGATATCGCTGTATACTAAGGCTTAAATATGATAGTTTTTTGACCCCAGATTAGCACTTTAAACCAGCTCTCAACTTTCAAATGACTCTGATATTTTTGTCTTTCATGTATTTAATTCACAAAATGTTATTACCTATCCTACTACTCATGCTATTTTCTCTCAAAAATTGAACATTTTTCTCTCTCCTAAATGCTTTTATGATGGTTCTTTTAGGCAATTATGACTTCTGCATGATACCAAAGAGAGAATATCATTCAAAGTTTTGGCATTTTATTTTCCTCATAGAACATTTTCCCTACATACATACATGTATCTCAAATTTTAGCAAGCTCAAAACCATAGAGATATTGAAAAGAAATAGAATAGATAAAAGAAAAAGAGTGCATGGTGAGAAAAGAAAAAAGGAGAAAAAAAAGAAAAGAAAAATTAAGAAAAGATAAGAAATCTTCCTGACAGTGGTTATAAATGTATTTATATTTTATCCTCTCTAAGATTATGTCATTGGTTTCTTCTTTCTATAAGCTTCCCTTTCCTTTTCTGATTGTCAAACTTATAAATCACAAGTTTATTTTTTTTAAGCAAAAAGTCTATAATGGATTTCCAGTTACTAATGTGGCTGAATTTTCTCTAATAAAACAAGTAATTTTACAATCTGGGCTAGTTCTGTCATCCTTGCCATCCATTCCTCCACTTTGGATATTTCAGAGTCTTTCCATTTTTTAGCATATAGTAACCTTGCAGGAGTAATCATATATAAATTAGTCTTCCATGACTCTTTTCTATTTGTCTTCCATTAATCCCAGCAAGAAAAGTTCTGGCTTCAATTGAATGTTGATCTTAAACATTCTTTGTATTATTGTATGTATTTTAACCTCACATTTTCTAGCATAATAAAATGACCTTTCTTGTTCATATTTCTTTTATGCATTTCAGATAATTTTTCTGGAGTCAAATATCAATGGTATATTGATCTATAAAATAAATTTTAAATTGGAATTATGTAAATTGCAATCCTTTCAGTCACACATTTCCCCATTGTTACATCAATATATTATATCCAAAGTTCTTAGCCCATTTTATCATATCACTTGTTCTTCTATTTAGAAAAATGTGGGTTAGACAGCATCACCACCAGATGGATCCGTAGCTGGCTAATCAGCCGTACTCAGCATGTGGTCCTCAATGGAGCTGCATCTAAATGGAGGGAAGTGTGTAGTGGGGTGCCCCAGGGCTCTGTTCTGGGCCCAGTGATCTTCAACATCTTCATCAACGATTTGGACAAGGGGATAGATGGGGAAATCATCAAATTTGCAGACGACACCAAGCTGGCAGGAATAGCCAACACTCCAGAAGACAGACTTAGGATACAGGAGGATCTGGACAAACTTGAATACTGGGCACTATATAACAAAATGAAATTCAATGGTGAAAAAAGTAAGGTTCTACATTTAGGCAAGAAAAACCAAATGTACAGGTATAATATAGGGGGTACCTTGCTCAATAGTAGTAACTGTGAGAGGGACCTCGGAGTCCTAGTGGACAATCACTTAAATATGAGCCAGCAGTGTGCAGCAGCTGCCAAAAAAGCCAACACAGTGCTAGGCTGCATTAACAGAGAGATAGAATCAAGATCATGTGAAGTATTAATACTACTTTACAATGCCTTGGTAAGGCCACACTTGGAATACTGCATCCAGTTTTGGTCACCACAATGTAAAAAAGATATTGAGACTCTAGAAAGAGTACAGAGAAGAGCAACAAAGATGATAGGGGACTGGAGGCTAAAGCATATAAGGAACGGTTGCTGGAATTGGGTATGTCTAGTTTAATGAAGAGAAGGACGAGGGGGGACATGATAGCAGTGTTCCAATATCTCAGGGGCTGCCACAAAGAAGAGGGAGTCAAGCTATTCTCCAAGGAGCCTGAAGGCAGGACAAGAAGCAATGGATGGAAACTAATCAAGGAGAGAAGCAACCTGGATCTAAGGAGAAATTTCCTGACAGTTAGAACAATTAACCAGTGGAACAACCTACCTCCAGGAGCAGTGAATACTCCAACACTGGAAGTTTTTAAGAAGAGACTGGACAGCCATTTGTTTGAAATGGTATAGGGTTTCCTGCCTGAGCAGGAGGTTGGACTAGATGACTTCCAAGGTCCCTTCCAACTTTATTATTATTATTATTATTATTGATCATCGCACAGTCAGCCAGATGTTCAGACTGGATTTGGCATTTTGTCTACCTATCGAGTCCTTACCCAAGACCTATTATTATTATTATTATTATTATTATTATTATTATTATTATTATTATTATATGTTTACCTTTATTGTCCATATTTGTATCTATTTATATAAGCATTTACAACGTGTGTGGGCAGGATTGAAGGAATCGGAGTTTAAACTTGTCCATACTTGCAGACAGAAAAGTGGAGCTGCCCCCAAACATATGGAGTAGTAATAAGAGCCTGGCTTTGTGGTGCTATTTGATGCCACAAATAAATGGCCTTTCCAATACTTACAATTCTCCTGCGTTTAACTGGTGTGCTTTTTGTGCTCCTGT
The DNA here is from genome assembly GCF_016545835.1 of Crotalus tigris. Taxonomy (NCBI): domain Eukaryota; kingdom Metazoa; phylum Chordata; class Lepidosauria; order Squamata; family Viperidae; genus Crotalus; species Crotalus tigris. The sequence goes on along the minus strand of NW_024097319.1, from coordinate 426,135 downwards.
TAAATATACTGCAAATATTCTATTTATCACTTCTCATATGCCTAAGAAACAGTGACTATGTTTTTGAAAAACATTTGCCACCATGGTGCTACCCACAGAGCTTATTTAAAATCTTTAAACATTGCAGGGAATGTTTGTCCTGTTCCACTTGCCAGCTCCTGGGATTTTGTCCTCCCTGCAATAGTCATGGCATCTTGGAAACTCTTTCCCCTGCTAGTTTCTGGCTAATCTCAGTGATTCCTCTTGGAGGACAGGACATAGACCAAAGGGAATAGCAAGGATAAGGTGGGTTGCTTGCCTCCTGCTGCTCTTATACTCCCCACTTAGCAAACTAGAGAAACCCCTATTTATTTCAATGAGAAATTATGAAAGTCATGAGTGTGACAGAGCAAAAAAGAGTGAAATGAGTTTCAATGGTGCTAAGAAAGCGTTTCATTGCTCAAGCTCTATCTGTAGGATGAAATGACCTGCTCCAAGAACACCAAGTAGCAGGAGTAGCAGGCTTCTGAATGGTGCAGCCAGCTTGTATGAAGGACATACAGGTAGCAAACTGTGCTCTGCTGGCACTGTTCCCATTTTTAAGAAATATTTTCATATATGCCTTATGCAGCAACATCATATTGGATTCTTTTACTCGGCCCGTGCAAAGATACAGAGTCATATGCTTTTTGTGTAATTATAAAACAGGAGCATTGTTCCAGAGGAATGTATTTCTTCAGGGCTCTAAAACAGGAAAATAAACCTCAGAATAATTTTAGTGGGCTGTTTGACTTTGTTGTGGTGACCTTCAAACATTCAAGCTTAAGAATCAGCTGTTCACATTTATCAATGCCCAGTTAATAAATCTACTCATCGTGGCAGGAGTACATTTTAATTATCACATAATTTGTCATAATGCTGAAGAATATATCACTTTGGAAGTAGGTAACTATAATTTAAAAAGTATAGGTCTATTCATAAATTATGCCCAAGAAACCAGTTTTTAGTCATAATGTTGCTCTTTAAAATAAAAATGAAAAGAGGACCATTTTAAAGTATGTATATCTTTTATTGCAATGGTTTTTCTATGCTGCATACACTTATTTTTCTTCAAACATTTTAAAATAAAGGATTTTAAGTTACTTATATAGTGGAATTAAATAATTTAGCAATGTGAGATTCCCCCCCCCATAAACAGTGCAGGACTGATTATATGTGTATCTGCAATGAAACGGCACAAAGTTCTCTTTGGTGTCTGGGAATGAATACTGAAGTTCAAAACTTTAATGGAGGGCACAATGGTAGGAAGGAGTGTTGAATTAATTTGATTTCCACATACAAATCTCAATCTAATAATAGAACGAACACATGGAATCCTGGTCCCATTCTTGAATCATCTTTGCTGGAGAGAAATATATATGAATTTCATAAAGAGTGATAAGGGATAATTACTTTACTGCCAAATAAATATATCTTTGTCATATTTTTGGCTAGAATATTAAAGTGATGGAGGATTCTAGTCACTGATGGAAATCTTCCGTCCCTAGCTGAATATGTATTTACTCTAGACTTTTCACAGCTATGAATTTTCAGATTGTGTTCAAGAATGCATTATACCATTTGCACCTGGGTAGACAACTGGAAACTTTCCTAGACTAGAGAAAGATAAGTGTTTGTCTCTTAGCCTTCCCACTTTCTTTCAAAATGTGATACAAGTTATGAATTGTTTTTGGACTATAGCAATGGCTTATAAATGCAACTATTGCTGCACTCAGATCTAATTAGAAAACAATGTAAAAGGCCTATCCCAGCAATTAGGACATTTCACTCTATTACGCAAAATGATAAAATAAAACTACAACAAAAAGCTGCTTTTATTGCCAGAAGGGAGCTAGCTTAATATTGAATCCATCCTCAAATTGGTTTTCTACAGGCTCTGTGTTCTGGTGAACTTAATTAAGGTTGAACTTAATAGTATTTATTTCACATTAATGCAGCCTTTTGCTTTCTGTTTCCCCAATAGATTTTGAGTGCCCCAAAGCAGGTCTGGCAATTGGGCTGCTTAATCTTTTTTTGCTGTTTTCAAGTAAGTACTTGCTGATTGTATTTCTAGGCTGCCAACATATCAAGCAATGAATTCTTCTCAGTTTATAGGGGAATAACTTTGGTTTGTATCATGGCTCAGTTCTATTCTGAGGCATCCTTCAATCAGAATATGGTGGTCTTGGCTTTGTGGAACTATAATTTCCTTTCTAGTTCACCTTGTCTATTTCTGTAGTTTCTTACTGGATCAAAACTCTGATTTCTCCAGCTCTAGAACACTCTGATCCTTTGAACTTTAAAATCCTCATCAGACATTCCCCATTTATTTTCAAAATCTTATTCACAACTGCAGTACAAGTTCTACAGAAACATACATTGTTAAAAAGGCAAGAATTACATGATGCATGTTCCATGCCAGATGCCAGGCTCTGAATTTCCTTGTGTGTAGCTATGCAAACCATATATTATTCTGGAAAAAAGTCAGCATTCAGAAGATATGAGCCAAAGACATAAATAATAGGAGTAACTTATGTTTTATTTTAAACCTGAATATTTTTCTTCTTCTTTTCCCAGTAAAGCTGCATTTTTGCCCCTTATTACAATACAGTAGTTGAAGATTTCAACAGCATTCTAAATTCTATTCTCAGGCTATAAATTTTACAAGCAACAGTTTAACTTGTAACCTTGCCAACCTAATGTGGATCCTAACCTGCAATAGTGTTTAAGACAATAATTAACTCATAAGCTTGTATGGTTTTCCTCATAAATTAATCCTGCAGGCATTACAAGAGTAAGGGCAATCTTGGCACATACCTGAGTCGTGTGTACATATGTCTGTTATGTCCAGCAACATTATACACTCCACAACCCAACATTTCACCTTGCTCCATTAGAATTCTCAACATTCAGAGCTGGCTTGGAAAGGTTCACAGTAAAACTTCTCTTTGGTCAAAGAATATATCTTGTGATCTTGAGTTTAAAAACTTATTAGAGATTAAGAAACAAGTTTCAGCACTAGATTAACTAACCTTTGTGGGCTTCAAGAGAGAAAGAAAAGAAATATCTATGGGTTTTTAGCTCAAAGTGCCTGCTTTTCATGTTAAAGAGCTTGCGTTCAATCTTTTTTCCAGGCAGCATTGGGAAAGGCCTAATTGATACCAGAATATCTGATTGCAGTCTGTGTCTGTGGCTATTGTTCTTTGTGGCTAATTTCCTAACTTTCTAGGTGAGAGAGTGAGAAGTTACTTTGGAGTGATGCACTGGGAGCTGCATGCCAACAACAAAGCATGATAAATACAAAACCCAAGTTTGTTTTATTTAAAACTTAATTGAATTGAACATGCAATTTGATTTCAAGCTACATTTCTGCCAGATAAAAATTGACAACTTGATGGCAGTTTTTAGAAAGATATTGAGGATGGACCTATGAGTTTTGGAAGATTGAGGTACCTGAAGTCTTCTTCAAAGAAGAGTCGCATTGTTTCTATAATAATTGCCAGCCATGAAGAAATTAAACAGGGTTCTTTTTTCTAGCATGTAGATATACTAATATGAAACACTTGACTAGTTTACTTTCTTAAACTCAGGCAATCCTACTAAAGTATACCAATTCCAGAGCTAGGTGAGTGAAGCAATCACTGTATTTGGTGGCTGCTACGGTAATAGAAAGAGGCTGGAAAAGACAGCCACACACTAAGCTGATTGTACTGCATACGTAAGCTAACCAGGTTTTAATCCTTAGGTACAGTGGGGATTGCTATATCCAGGATGGAAAGAGGATTTTATTACCAATCCCGTTGGGTTTTGCGCATGGAATGGGAAGCTTAAGGAGGAAAATCATTTTGTTATTTATCCCAATGACAGAATATCCAGGACAGGTCCACTGTTTCATACTTACTGATGTTTTCAGACTTGAAACAAGCAATTCAGCAACCCCCCCCCCCAAAAGCTGGAATAGTTTCTTTACTTATTTTGAAATGATGGAAAATTTGTTGAGCTTCTAATGGTAGAAGTGTGGATAGTAGATTGTTGGACTGTAGCCAACAGATATTGTAATACCCCCACAGTCTTAAGTTACAGCTGTCATAACTGTAATGAGATCACTACCAATAGGGTAAAATTACATTTACCAAGTGCAGAAATATGTATTTTAAGGGCTTGCTATATCATTTAGATCATCCTATAATAGCTATGCTAAAATTGAGAATACTATTTGAATTCTGCACTACCATTTCAATAGTTAGGAATGCAGCATATAGTTCATTTGTAGTACTTGAAAATCTTTGACTCCAATAGAACTGAAGCCCCTTTTTTAGGAACAGCCTGAGTGCTTCCTTCATATTACATTTTCTGAGCAATTGCAGAGTTAAAAATGGATTGACCAGTAGTATAGTTCTTGTAAACTGAACTGAACTGTGATCCAGATTGTAATGGTAGTAGAAGCATGTGACTGCTCCTATCTATGCCAAATCCTGCATGGATCCACCCAACTACTGTATACCTAGAGTAGAGAACGAAGGGCAAGTAACTTGATTGTTGTGCCAAAGACCTTTCCTGATATTGTCTGATATCATTGAAGAACAACTGACATGCAATCATTGGCAATATTTCTAGGATATAAAATGCTTCTATATGTAAGCAATGTGATTCTGTTAATCACTAATGCTCATCTTTATATGGATGGGGAAAATGCCAATATCAGCACATGAAGATCTTTGTAAAAACTCATCTATTGCAGCAGCTGTCACTTAAACAATGCTCCATTTTTAGTTGGATGAGTAATTGTTTGGACAGAGAAAAGAGCACTGTTATTTAGACATAAATGTACTTCAGAATATCCTACCATGTACCTAACAAGCCTTCAGTTTTGCTAGCTGATGCTAATTTGCTTATTATATTTGTTAAGGTTATATTCTGCCATTCATTTAGGAGTTTAAGGTGATGTATATATCAGTCCCTCCTTCAATTTCATCCAGTATCAATGAACCTGTGCAATAGGCAGGACTGAGAGTGACTGTTGGACAGTCACCGAGTTAACTTCCATGTCTGAAGGTGGACTTGAACTTGAGTCTCCCTGATCCTAGTTTAATAGCTTAACTACAGTATGATTGCATTTTGTTATGGCTGCTGACTTGAGGAAGATGGGGGGAGTATTCTAATGCATGCATACAAGGATAAATTCCAGGAACTTAACTATGGAGGGAAAACTAAATGGACGGTCTGAAGCAAAAGAGAGAGTAATGAGAGTTCACATCAAAGAGAAGATGGACCATTTGCAAGATCTATTAGACCAGCGGTTCTCAACCTATGGGTCGCGACCCCATTTGGGGTCGAACGACCATTTTACGGGGGTCGCCAAACAACGCGATCCACCATTTTTCCCCCTCAGGGGGCGGTGCCGTGCATGCGCGGCGCGTCCGTGTGACCGGGGGTCGCCATATAAAAAGGTTGAGAACCGCTGTATTAGACAGTAGTGATTGCCAAAAAGACTGTCACAATCTAGATGATTAGCAACTAGCAGCAAAGAGATAATAAACTCCAGCTCTTTTAAGCTCTTTGTTGCCATTGAGTAGCCATTTGTGTGTTTTTTTTTAAACCAGGTATGGTAACCTTAAACTTTGCTGTGGCTTCAAATAAATCATATTTTTTAAAAAAACAGCAACTCAATTCATCTTCCAAGCTAGTTGCCTATTTGGGTCTGAAGCTGATGCAAACACTAATGCAAATGATGCAAACACTAATGTAGACATCCACAGAGAGTCAAACCTAAGGATTATACTATTTTAGAGATGAGAAATTTTATTAGCCATAATTACAATTTCTAAAAGATCTAAAAGATCTTGAATACTCAAAACCAGTGCTTTTTTTGTAAAAAAAAAAAAAAAGAGGGGGGGGTGTGTGTGTGCCGGAACTCATACACGTCATACAACCCACCTTGCCTACCCTACAAGGTTTACCTTTGTAGTTGAAAAAAAAAACCTCCAATTTTTAGTGTATCTAAAAGACTAGGATTTTGTTCAAGGTAAGTTAATACTATTAATGTTACCATGTACTGTGTGGCTTTAAATTTCAAGAAGCCATTTTATTAATCTTTTGGAACATTTACCACTGGCATACCCATTTAGTTTAATGAGTGGAAATGTCAGCTTTCTATGTGGAATAAAATTGGTCCAATAAAACAAAATTTGGTTGCTTGTAAAAGATTGAATTATTTTTAAGAAGTTGTCAAACAAGGTGGAAAAATTTACATTTGGAGTTTAATATGGATATTGACTTGAAACAAATTAAAGTTGAAACTTTGTCAGTGAACAGATTATTTTTAATTTACCTTTAAGTTAAACCCAATTTAATAAATAGATCTGATTAAACCTCATGCTGTAGGTCTACCTTTACATCTGGCTAATACATAATTAATATATATTAATAATAATAATACCTCCAAATCACAAGACATTCGCTTTATTCTTATTCTTCCCCTCTGCAGTTTGAATATAAAGTATAAAAGACTAAAAAGAGATTTTCGTAGACATCCCAGCCTTTGAACTACCCAACATACCGAAACAGCAAAGTTTCGCTGTCAGGCAAGCTTCCGTGCCAGCCGTCATTCTTTCCTCTCACTTTGTCTCTTTTTAACCTCACACCCCACTTTCTGTAAGGGAAGGCAAAGGGCTCATACACCCTCTTGTGAAAGATGGCCTCCATGTTTATGTGTCTCCCACCATCTGCTGGTCCGATCCAGCCAATTAAGTCGCACTCTGGCTGTGGTGTTCCAATGTCTCATGGCTCCTCCTAGAGGAGGCAGACAGCACCAGAGGGGACCCCACTTGCATTCTTCTGCCAGCGGGGCATTTTCAAAACCTAACAAGGATAGGAATGGCAACAATAGGAAAAGAACGCAACTCTGGAAAATCCGTCAAAAAAAGGTGCCGGAACTCCATTCCAGTGCATTCTATGACAAAAAAAAAAGCCCTGCTCAAAACTATACATATACTGTTTCACCCCAGATTTGTGTAAGTGTCCACAGTTTTATTCCAATTCCCATTTTAATGGTTCCAAGTATGGATTTGTCCTTTTTGCAGCAGCTGCACACTGAACTGTCCACTCTGATTCTGAGATTCCTTTCATCATCTGTCATTGCTAGTTCAGACCCATTCATGCAACGGTGAACTCTTCGGTGGCAACACTTGTTTACATTGTGCTACATTTGCCCGTCTTTCTAAATGTTGCTCTTATCTACATTTTACCTAATTCTGCATAAAGGAACTGAAACATTTAAGTAGTGTTGCGACACACTGCTGACTCTATGCTTGCAGCATATGCACAAATTCCACTTTTATTGTCTGTTCTAACGTCTTTTTTTGAAATTGGTATGTATATAGTGAACATTTATGGAAAATCTCCTATGGACCTTCTCTTTCCTACTTCATGTTCAATATGAAATGTAATATCAGGCATGCAAAACAGAGCAAAATACTAGATAAACAAGAGCACCTACCCTTATTTATCCATCTGGGTAAAGATCTGGTGAGTATTTTTAATTTTCTATTAGGCAAAGAAATATAGCAACCAAAAAGGATTCTTGCACCTTTAGTAGTCATGAAGAAGAATTTCAGAATACTCTTTTTCTTTGTTTCTGTATGGATTTAATATCTTTGCCATCTTCTTTTTTGTGTGTGTTTACTTGTTTTAATGTTTTTTAGAAACAATAATTAATAAACTTCCCAGAGTTGCTGGGAGTTGGGTGGCATATAAATTGAATGAATGAATGGATGGATGGATGATGGATGCATGAAGTGAGTTTAAAGGAAATAAGATATCAGGCCAAATAGAGCAGGGCTTTTCAACGTTTTAACTGATTGTACCACTTTTAGGATATGGCAATATTTGAGTACCACCTAGCAAGATGTCAAAAACTTGACCAAAAAAAAAAAACCTGTTGAAAGTTGCAATTGCACTGAAATGACTTATGACCATTTTTCACACTTATGACCATTGCAGCATGCCCAGGGTCATGTGATTTATATTTGGATGCTTGGCAACTGATTCATATTTATAATGGTCATAGTGTTCCAGGGTCATGTGATCCCCTTTTGCAACCTTTTGACAAGCAAAGTCAATGGCAGAGCTGCTGGTGGCCAAGTGCTAAGACGGGACTTCCTTTCCTCCCTCCCTTCCCTGCCTCCCTTTTTCTCCTTCTGAAGGAAGAATTTGACCCCTCCATATTTTCCCTCTTCCATATATTGATCAAACAAGGAAAGGCCTCCAGAGACAGAAAAGACAAGCTGCTGAGTGAGCTTAAAAAGGCACATTCCCCTTTAAGAATTAGCTACTGGCTAGAAAGGAAAGTAAGGAGCGCAGCTGGCACTTAAGGAAGAAAAAAAATGCAAGTACTGGCTGCCGGCTAAGGCAACCTCCCCAAATGGCTCCATTCATAAGTAAAGGAATGCTACAAGCAAAATCCATTCAGGAGAAAAATACTTCAAAATCCCTTACAGCAAAACTTACAGCTGACAACAGCAGAGCAATAGAAGCTAACAGGAGACATCAGCCATCAGCCAAATAGAAATTGCCAAACACTCCTTAAGAGCAAAAAGGCCTCATTGCACAAATCTCAGAACTTCAAAGTCACAAAAACACATAAGAATCTTTCCACTCTCCATCTCCTTCCCTCCTCCATGCCTCACCTCAAGCCATTGCTGCCTTTTTTCATTCCTCTTGGAGAGCGACCCCTCCCCCCTGCATTTCTTGCCTGTTTGCTGCTGCCAGCACAGGTGGCTGCCACAGCAGTTGTAGATCGGCTTATGGCCAGCTTGCTTGATCTCCTCTCCCCCCACCTTCCCCGTCCCCCTCCTTCTTTGGTGCAGCTGACTCTGCCTCCTCCCAAAGCTGCTGCTTTTTTTCTCTCTCCCGCTCCTGCCCAAACTGCCTCCTTTTATAGGCTCTCCTGTCTCCGCCCCCTCCTCCTTTCTCATGGGGGAGGATGAGCCAGAAGTGAGCCTGGGGCCTTTGCAGCTCCAGAGGACTCTCTCACTGTAAGTCCTTGCCTGTGCTGGCTCTTTCCCTCCCCCACTACTCTTGGCTGCACACCACCTGCCACTCATTAATGTACCACAAGTGGTATGTGTACCACCGGTTGAAAAGCCCTGAAATAGTGGATTCATTTTGTAAGAGTGCAGGTAGAAATTAAAAGTGTGGGGAGCAATTATTAATATAACTTTACAAATCAATAAAATAAACCAGAAGTTTAAATTCCTTGTCCAATATTGCTGTGCCACAGTACTAAAACACAGTTCATATCAATACTAACTGGACCCAGATTTGACACAGGAGAGTGAAGGAATGGATTAGAGTGAGGACTGACCAAAGTTTGTGGATTTTTTTCCATTTGGCATTGCTTCATTCAAATGACCAAATATCTTATCAACTTGTCTGAATAAACTTTGCTCTTAGTAAAATATCATTACATCCACTCAAAGTAGGACTATTCCACAAGACATAAGTAAATAAAACTCTAACAAATTTGCAAGCATTTTTTGGTTCACTGGAACCATTTTTGTTCCCATCTCTCTGTAATTTTCAGTGAAAAAATAACAGAAATATGATTTTCATTTTTTTGTCACTTAGACTTTTCTGAGTGTGTTTTGGTTTAACAGTCCCAAAAATATCTGAATTAGACTTTTGAGTGCCTTAATGGGCAAATATAGTAGCTATTGCTACTGCATGTGTGCATCTTGCTGATCTTCACCAGGAAGCTGTGTATGACAAAACTAACTTAAATAAACTTACTATTTTATTCCATGACTGAATAAGCTGAAATCTTATTGTAACTTGAACAGAAGTTTCATCTGAATTCAATACAATTTATGTTTAGATAAACATAAATATAATCATAGTGTAAAGTGTATTAATTCAATAAAAATCAGTGGACTTAAGCCTGCATAGCTCCATTTTCTACAATAGCCACTAGTTCACAATATAGGCAAGAATAAATATGATTTGTACAGAAATCAGTGAAAAAATGGTGATTGGGGGGTACTGAGCTTAGGTTCATTCATTTATGATCTATGAATGGAGAGTGTTAGTGTTATGTCCTGAGCCTGTGAAAGCAGGCTCGAGGCATTGCAATGGTCCCGGGCAGGTGCAAGCTGCCCGGGAACAGACTGGCTGTCGCCAGCACTCGCGCGCATGCGTGAGTGCAAGCGCACCAAATGTTGCAGTTTGGCCCGGGAATCGCCTATAAAAGGGGCAGGGAGATTTGGGCGTTGTCGGCATCTTGTAACCAGTATGCTGAACAGAAATAAAGAGGTTCCTGAGAACTACAACTGCTTCTCATGTCATTCCCATTTCGCGAAGGACTTAACACTGGCGACGAGGGTGGGATTGCCTTACATCAACTGAAGACAGGTGTAAGCTTACCCTAGAGTCCTGAGCAGTAGGAACGGCGTTAACTCAGCAGCTGCCTGCCAATCCAGCGAACATCGGGGGTAAGCTGGCTGATAGACCCTTCCTTTTCTACAAAAATGGCAAAAGTTGGAAGACTTTCAGAATTCGAGTCTCGCATCCGGAAAGATGGGAGTCCTACGTAGCCAGGGTGGAAAACTATCTTAAAGTCAATCAAGTAAGAGAAGATAGTTTAAAAGCCGCCACCCTGCTGTGCGTTTGTGGTCAAGACGCATTTGAAATCGCTGAAAACATAGCAGCACCTGTACCTCTAGAATCTGTTAACTACACAGATCTCAAAAAACTACTAAAGGAACACTTCCAGCCCAAGTTGTCCGTCATCGCTTGGCGCCACACCTTCGAACAGAGGGATCAGCGACCCAGAGAATCAGCCAAAGAATACATTGCTGCGCTGAGAAAAGCCGCTAAACACTGCGAGTTCAAGGATCTAGAAGAACACAGATTTGTATGCGGACTGAGGCATAGAGAATTGCAGCAGAGACTTTTCGCTAAAGAAGACTTATCATTCCAAGATGCCTTGAGAGAGGTTACTGCAGAAGAGGCAGTGGGCGGCGCCATCAAGAACATGAGGCCGATCAGAAGCACTCCAGAAGCTGTGTCCGTGCACCAGGAAGGAGTCCAAAGGAACCCAGAGGAGGATCCTGACGATGAAGTAGACTGTCTCTACCCCACAAAAGAAGGGAAACAGGAGGAAAGCTCTTCAGCTCTCCCCAAGTGCCTCGGTTGTGGAGGTCGCCACAAGAGGACTGACTGTAGATTCCGCTCCGCTATCTGTAGGGCATGCGGAAAACAGGGACACATTGCAGCTGTGTGTCTGGGCCGTCAGAAGGTACAACCTTGGGAAGAATTGCGCCTGAAAGGTACCAGGGTCCCCAGCCAAAACAGGGTGGGTTTCTGTGCTTCACGAAGAAGCATTTATAGGACAGGCACACACAAGCCCATTAAGAAAAACCTGTCACTTAAAGTGAAGCTACAAGGGGTTCCATTGGCTATGGAACTGGATACGGGGTCTGCACTTTCAATCATTTCCATGCACACGTTTAGGAAGATTTGTTCTGGCAGTGGATTTCAGGCCAAGCTGAGGCCTTCCGACATTGTATTAACAAACTTTCAAAACTCCAGAGTGTGTGTTAAGGGGGAGGCCACCCTTAATGTACAGTATAAGGATTTTGAAGGTCCACTAGATGTAATAGTAGTAGGGGGTGAGCGAACGAGTCTCATAGGACTCGATTGGTTTGAGGCCTTGGGAATACACGTCACAGGGCTCAATAGCTTGCAAACAGTAGACCTACAAGAAGTCTGCAAAGAATTTGCAGATGTTTTCAGCCCACAGCTGGGCACGTACAAAGGACCCCCTGTGTCACTGAAATTAGACCCCACTGTCAACCCTATTAGAATTAAAGCAAGAAGGGTTCCTTTTGCCTTGAAAGGTAAAATTGACACTGAATTGGACAAATTGATTCAGCAAGGAGTTTTAGAACCTGTCGACTCCAGTCCTTGGGAGACCCCCATTGTCACGCCTCTTAAGGCAAATGGGGACATTCGCATCTGTGCAGGTTACAAATGCACTCTGAATAAGGCATTGCAGCAACATGCCTATCCTGTTCCCGTGATCAGTCATATTCTGGCCTCCCTCAAGGGGGGGGGCGTGTTTTTGCAAAGCTTGACCTAGCTCAGGTGTATCAACAGTTGCCTGTTGATGATGCTGCTGCTGTAGCTCAAACCATTGTGACCCACAGGGGGGCATTCAAGGTAAAGAGGTTACAATTTGGAGTAAATGTCACTCCTGGAATTTTCCAAAGCATAATGGAAAACACACTACGGGGTATACCAGGGGTTTGCCCCTATTTTGATGATGTCTTAATTGCTGGAGACTCTACACACAACTTAGCTGAGAGATTAAGGGCTGTCCTGCTGAGGTTCAGGAAAATGGGCCTCAAACTTAAGAAGGACAAATGTAAAATTGGGGTGCCTTCTACAGATTTTCTGGGATTCAAAATTGATGCTACCGGGATTCACCCTGCTGAATCCAAATTGAAAGCTATTATGCATGCTCCTAGGCCAAAGTCCAAGGCCGAACTACAGGCCTTTCTGGGCCTTCTGAACTTTTACAACTCCTTCCTTCCAAACAAGGCTAGTATAGCCGAGCCTCTTCATAGGCTCCTGGACAAACAGGCAGTGTGGCAGTGGTCACAAAAACACGAAGCAAGTTTCAATAAGGTTAAGGCCTTACTCACTTCTAACAGTGTGCTTGCACATTTCAATGAATCCCTTCCTGTGTGCATCGCTTGTGATGCTTCTCCTTATGGGGTGGGAGCCGTACTAAGCCACCTCAGACCAGATGGAACTCAGGTTCCTGTTGCATATTACTCCAGAACCTTGTCTTCTGCAGAGCGAAATTATGCTCAGATTGACAGGGAGGCTTTAGCTGTTGTTGCTGGAATCAAAAAGTTCCATGATTTCCTATATGGCAGGCATTTCACGGTCTTCACTGACCATAAGCCTTTGTTGGGGCTGTTTACCACACATAAACAAACTCCCCAAATCATCTCCCCCAGAATGCTGAGATGGTCTATCTTTCTGTCTGCCTATGATTTTTCCTTATTTCACAAACCTGGGAAAGAAATGGGCCATGCTGACGGCCTCAGTAGATTACCCCTGCCAGTAATAGAGGCTGACCCTGCACCAACAATCAATATCCTCTCCATTCAGGCCTTGCCTGAGTCCCCTTTAGATGCCAGGGATGTGGCTGCTGAATCAGCCACAGATCTCACACTTTCTCGTGTCCTATCTTGGGTTTTATCTGGATGGCCAGAGAGCTGTCCAGGCACTGAGTTTCAGAGTTTCTGGTCCAAAAGGAACGAGTTATCCACTTTCCAGGGTTGTCTGCTTTGGGGGAGCAGAGTTGTCATTCCTGCCTCAATGAGGACTAGGGTCTTAGGTTCCCTCCACGAGGGTCATCCTGGCATTGTACGTATGAAGGCGCTTGCGCGCAGCCATTTGTGGTGGCCTGGGTTAGACAGAGACATTGAAGCTAAGGTGCATGCATGCCACCTTTGTCAGCGCTCATGCCCTGAAATGCCCCAAGCTCCTGTACATAGATGGGAGGAAACACAGTCTCCATGGTCTAGGGTGCACATTGACTACGCTGGGCCCTTTCAGGGTCAATTCTTCTTGGTCCTGGTTGACAGCCATTCAAAATGGCTTGAGGTTGTACCTGTCTCTTCCACCACCACTGCAAAGACTATTCAAGTACTGAGGGGGATTTTTGCTGCACACGGGCTTCCTGATGTCCTCGTATCTGACAATGGCCCTCAATTCACTTCTTCCGAATTCCAAGCTTTCTTACAGGCCAACATGATTCGTCATGCCACCTCTGCACCTTTCCACCTGTCCACCAACGGTATGGCTGAACGCATGGTTCGCATCACCAAGGACGCTTTGAAGAAAATTGCCTATGGAGACTGGCATCACAGGTTGGCTGACTTCCTCCTTTCTTATCGCACTACACCTTCCACTTCTACCGGGAGGAGCCCAGCTGAACTTCGTTGGGGGCGCAAACTGACTACCAAGCTTGACCGGTTGCACCCGGACAGACTACCTTCCACAATCACACACCCCAGGGCACCTAGACAACTGCTTGTGGGTGCCCCGGTTTGGACTTGTAACTACGGGCCTGGTCATTCATGGGTCCCTGCCACTGTGTCCAGGGTCACAGGTCCTTTGTCCTACGAGGTTTCCCTGGACGACGGTCATGTCCTGCGACGACACATCGACCAGCTCCGCACTAGACGGGACCTTCCCACTGAGACTCCTGGTTCTTTTCCAGGGGGGAGGGGGACCCCTTTGGGCAAAGGGAAGAGTGCAGGCTGCCGCCTATCATTAACAAGGGAACTACAGACAGCTCATTCCGAGATTCCGCGAGTGCTCCAAACAGGAATCCATGGAGCCCAACTAGAACTCAGGCACCAGTGCCTACTCCAGCCAGGGAGTCACCCCGGGGGCATAATCACTACTTACCCGAAACACTCAGTACTCCAGTAAGGGAGGATGGGTAAACACCTTTTCTTCCAGTAGTTCTGCAGCTGCTGGCCCTGGTTGCTCAGCCAACAGTCCTGTAACCCATTTTTCACCAGATATCCAGGAACTCCAATATCTAGCGCGGACCTTGTTAACCCGGGCGACGTCCGAGCCGGTATGGCATTCTGCAATTTACGTCTCACCATATTTTTTATGGGAGAGACACTCTTTGTCTGACTCCTCTGATGAGACCTATCCAGTATGTTGAACCTCTGGCATAGCTCTCATCTTCCTCAGAGTACACAAGCCCCACAACCATGTCAAGGTAGTGCCTCACTGGGGGATTATTATTATTGTTATTAGAATTAGAATTAGAATTAGAAATAAAGTTTAGAAAATATTACCTGGAGGCTGGAGGTCATGAAAGCCCAAAATGTTATGTCCCACCTATGGTAAATAAAAGAAAAATTTTCTCCATGGATTACAAAATGTGGTGCTTTCTGAAACATGGAAAAGTCAAAGCCAACCATGTAGCTAAACCAGGTTCTAAACATACGGCTTTTATTTTTCTCCTTCCCACATGTTACTCAATCTCTAGGCAGACCAAAATTTAGAATACAGTTGCTTATTGAGCTGTAAGCTGTAAATGACAGCCTGTGGTGTTCTGTTTCTCTGTTTCTGTGGTCTGTCTTTTAATAGATCCTCTCTGAGAATTAATTTGACTCTACTGATTTGTCTATTGAATGCTAGGTAGGTAATTTATCTCCTGAATGTCTGGTTTAATTTAATCATTCAAACATTTCTTTCAAGTGGGTCAGAATAAGTGCCAGATCAAACTATTTAAATACATTATTAATAAGTCACAGCCCCTACTGGATAATGACATTGCACTTTCCTAAGTCCTGGGTGGAGGCCCATACAGACATAGATACATACAGACAGCTACCCAGATTCTCACAAGCAATGACAAACAACAGGACAGTGGTGCCAACATGGAACCAAATCCTGTACAAGCCCAAATGTCTATTGTTCTCATAGTTACACTAATAGCACCATCACAAGCCCCAACAAGTGCACATACAAGATTTTTTTTTAATTGAAAATTTTTAAAAGTTTTTACAAATAACAACAAAAAAACAAGAACAAACAAGAAAAACAAAACAAAACAACCCTCCCCCAACCCCTCCCAAACCACCCCCTCCATCCCCCCCCGAGCTTCCCAGAGCTGAATATAGGCTTAATTAAAATTTTAAGAAACCTAAACAAATTTTTACAACTTATAAAATAGTTAATAATAAAATATATATGACATAAACATTAAGGAAAAAAAATACTTAAAAAGAGAAAAAAAGAAAAAAGAAAGAAAGAGAAAAAGAAATAGGAAAAAGAAAAAAAGAGAAAACAATCTATAAAATATCAAAAAAAATTATTACAAAACTCATAAATGTTCGTCTCCACGGAAATCTTTAGTAAAAGGCGAAAGATTTATACGATCTGAAGAGAAACCAGAGTATGCACATACAAGATTAAAGGTGGCTTCATGTGCTGTTCCTCCTGTATATGCCATTGTCTGCAAGCAACTCTCCTCTAGAGTCTATGTAGGACAAATGGGCCAAAACAATTAATGAACACAAATTTGACTTCAGGACTTAAAACAAGGAAAAGTAATAGCAGAGCACTACAACTTCTCAGGACACATTATAGCAGGTGCTAAAGTAATTGTTTGGGAAAATGGGACCAAAAGCACTATTGAGGAAGACATTGCTGAACTCATATCAAATGTCTGAGGCAATCTCAGACATCTCAACTACTATGGTGGGATTTTTAACTTGTTACATTTGGTTGAGAACATACTTGTAATCTCTCTCCCATGTAACTTGCATCTGCATGACTAATCTGTCTTCATCTACACCAGACATGTCAAACTCACGACGGCACGTAATATCGTGCAACATATCGGGACGGTTTTGCCATTGCCAGCAATGGGGTGGGCGCGGCTTCCAGATTATCTGTCCGGCCTGCGGGCTGGTGTTTTGAACCCCTGGTCTACACCCTGCACCCTGTTTCGGCCTCACCGTAATTTAAATCTGAATCAATCCAGCATTCTATGCTTCTGATAATGAGCTGTGGCTCAGAAAAAAAATATGCCTTTTAATAAACTTTGTTAATTGGAAAAGATGCTACCAGACCCCAAACAAAGTTTCTTCTGCTCCACAAATTTTTAGACTTGGACAGATTGCTTCTATTCTAACCAGCAATCTCTGCTGCTTGCTAGACAGGAGTAAAGGAAACACATGGGATTCAGCAAATCTGTGTGTCTGCTGGAGAGGAAAACAAAACCTAGGGAGACCAAGATCCTTACCTCTGTGCTTCCCTCACAGCAGCCTTCAACAGCTGCAGCCCTTCCTTGTTTTGAAGGTGCAGTAAAAAAAGAAATGCTGTGGGAAAAGCAGTTTTTTAAGCATGTTGAGAAAAATATATAGCCAGAGATGTAGGGTCAAAGCCTGTGTGTAATCACTTATGATTCAACAACATTACCTTTTTAAAATAAATAAATAAATAAATTATTCCTTCAATTAATGTTATTTTTCTTAAAGTCAAAGGTATATTCTCTATCTTATAGAACTAATTACATGCTTTTCTTCTAATATTATCCTATTTATTCATTTATTTATCTAATTTATATCAGCCATTAATAGACACATAGACATCTATAGACTATGCAAAAGAGACTATCACTCAACCCAAAAAGGAACAAAAAGATCCAAGCACCTCCTCACCAGCAATTACCACTCAGATCAGCATAGCATAACTCCAAGGTTAACATCAGACCAGCAATCAAGTAAATAATACCCCAATCAAGAAACTGCCAAAGAAGCCAACAGCAAACAGCCAACCAAAGAATCTCTAAGACCACCCCCACCAACACTGACAGGCAAGCCACTAGAACAGTGGCTCTCTTCCTAATGCCGCGACCCTTTAATACAGTTCCTCATGTTGTGGTGACCCCCAACCCCCCATCCATCTGGCCGGGGAGGGGGGGCAGGAAGGCTGCTCCGCCGGCTCCGCCCAGCCTGGCTGGAGAAGCGCCATTCCTCTCCCTCTTTCTCTCTCTCTTTCCTCTCTCTCTTTCTCTCTTTCCTCTCTTTCTTTCCTCTCTTTCTCTTTTTCTTTCCTCTCTCCTCTCTCTTTCCTCTTTCTCTTTCTCTCTCTTTCTCTCTCTTTCCTCCCTCTTTCTCTTTCCCTCTTTCCTCTCTCTTTTCCTGTTTCTCTTTCCTCTCTTTCTCTTTCCTTTCTCTCTTTCCTCTCTCTTTCTCTCTTTCCTCTTTCTCTTTCTTCTCTCTCTTCTCTTTCTCTCTTTCCTCTCTCTCTTCTCTCTCTCTCCCTCTTTCCTCTCTTTCCCTCTTTCCTCTTTTTCTCTTTCCTCTCTCTGTTTCTCTCTTTCATCTCTTTCTCTTTCCTCTCTCTTTCTCTTTCTCTGTTTCCTCCCTTTCTCTTTCTCTTTCCTCTCTTTCTCTCTTTCCTCTCTCTTTTCCTCTGTTTCTCTCTCTTTCCTCTCTCTCTTTCTCTCTCTCTCTTACGGCAGCATTGTCAGGGGTCCCTGGCACCCCCAGCCCAGCCTCTGCCACGTCCTCAGCCGAATGAGAGGGGAGGGGGAGCAGGACAGGAGGCAGTGGCTCTGGCAGCGGTGGCCATTGCTGCATCATTGGGGGTGCCCGCTGCCCCTGGCCTGGCCGCCCCCCCGCTGGGGCTCTGTGCTGCCCAGCCTTGTCTTCCGTCCATCCGATGGAGCCGCGGTGGGGGCTGGTGCTGTGTGGCCCCTGTCAGCCCTTCTGCCAGCCTGGCTCCTCCCCCCAGGCACCCCTTTTGCCCCGTTGCCCGTCCAAGCCACCTTGGGGGCAGTAGGAGGAAGAAGGAGAGGAGGAAGAGGATGGCAAGGAAGCCACTGCCAGCACTGGGCCCCAGAAGACAGCTCTCCTCTCCTACCTTTGCTGAATCTCCTTCTTCCTTCCTGGCAGTCTGGACTCCGGCGTGTCTTCCTGGCCACCGGGTCCAATGGTCGGGCTGGCTGGGGATCATAGGGGCTGCTCTCCCTTGGGCCGCAGCTTGCAGGGGGGCTGGCCCGCTCAGCGGAGCCTTCAGCAGGCCACTCCCAGCAGGGATCCCGGGGCTTCCCTGGGCGGCTCCAAGGCCACGAGGCCCTGGCCGCTTCTCCCAGGGGGTGAGGCACCTGGGCGCAGGGCCAATCAGGAGCCCTGCAGGAGGTAAGTCCACCTGAGAGACAGAAAGAAGGGAAGCGAAAGTGCCCCCCCTCTCTCTCTCTGCAAATGGCGGAGGAGGCCATGCAGAGAAGGATGCGGAGCAGTGTCTCGGTTCCTAAGACCATCAGAAATATGTGTTTTCCAAAGGTCTTAGGAGACCCCTGTGAAAGGGTCATTCGACCCCCAAAAGGGTCGCGACCCACAAGTTGAGAACCGCTGCACTAGAATATAAGCTGACAGCAAACTGCAGTCCTTACTAGCACTGATGACGTCACCTAGTTTGGGTAATGAAACATCTACAAGAAAACAAGCAAGTTCAGAGGCCTGCTGGGTTTTTGCAAGGCCTTAAAGATGGAATTTTGCTGTTGAGCCTGGGATCCTGTTAGTGAACATGTTGATGATTAATTGATGATTGTTAGTTTTTTTACTTGGCCGCTATTTTTATATTGTTTGTAATTTGTTTATGTTTTATTTTTAATTGTTAGTCACCCAAACTCATGAATATGAGATGGACAGCCATAAAAATTTAATAAACGTAATAAAATAAGAATGAGCAGCAAAATACCAGGCACAACATATGAGAGAACCTGCATACTATTCTACAGATTCATTTTTCTATTCAGTTCTATCTTAATGTTCAAAGTAGAGAGAAGAAAATTTATGGAAACCTTTTTTCACATGGGAAGTGCCACTAGATGAAGGTAATTCTTTTTTCTTTTTACATTAATCATGCTTGGATATTTTACAATGGATCTAATGTTTTTCTGTTTATATAAGTAGGTTTACCCAAGGAACAGATTTAGATTATTTTAGCAGAGTCCTATGAGAGCCATAACTGATTCTCAGTGAATTGATAATTACAGTAGTTGAAGAAGTGACCCTAACTGAACATCTCCTGGAGTAGTAATTTTCCATGTCCATTATGTTTTGCATTTCGATGAAGTCAACAAAGCAAGCTACTAGTTTAAGAAATATCTAATTTACTTTGTTAATGAGTGAGGGAACAGCTGGAAAAAGAATTATGTATCATAAAAACAGACTTGTTTGGAGTTTAATACAGAGCATAACCTCTTCTCAATGTTAACAAAATACTCATTTTATGTAACACTGTAATTAAACTTCTTCCCAAAGGAAAACAAAGACAACATACATTTTTAGTTGAGGACACAAATCATTCTGAATACATGTTTTTATTGAAAGATATCCTTAGCTATATTTAGAATGGAAAAAAAGTTCAAGCATTCAAATATTAAGAAAGTTTTACTTAAAGAAATCTAATCAATAGTATGTCAGAAAAGATTTATACAAACATATATAACCTTTCTGATATTTATTTGAATTTGCATTGTCTGTCCTCCTGTTTTCTGAAAAGGTGAAAAGAATGGATTTAATCATAACTACAGGAGATGTTCTCTCATGCACGAAAGCGTGGAGATAGAAGTATGATATTGGAATTCATCAAAATAGCTTAGCCAACTATCTAATCCTCATCCATTGTGACTGTAGGTAGTACAAGTCCCCTAGGCTGCCATTACTTATGGCATTTATAAAAACTCTTGGGAGTTTACAAAATTCAACATCAAACCAGTCAAACAATAAATCAAAAACACCTTTTTTCCCATATTCCTCTATGCCCAATCCCAAAAATTATCAATATTTAAAGCTGTGGAAAAACTAGTTTTAACTGTTTCTTTGAATATTACCAGGGAAGAGGCCATCCAGATATCTAAAAGTTCAAATTATTCCATAGGGCAGCCAAAGAAATGGAAAAACACCAAGCTTTTTCTTCCTTTCTAATTTCACATGTGCACTCTTTAACATCTTAGGTTATGATGAATGTATCTTATGAGTTAATTCTATCTGGAGATAAATATCCTGCAAATACTCAAATGCCAAGCCATAAATGGCTTTACAGATTAAAATCAATATATTGATTTAAGCTCAGAAGCCCATGCAATTACCACAAAGCCAGAGTTATGTAATACTGGTGGCTGTTATCTGCTAGTAATTAGGTGCAGAATTCTGCATTAATAATAGCTTTTGGCAGTCTCCAATCATAGGTGATACAGCAGTAGTCAATTCCAGAGACAATAAGGGGGTGGGTAGCCAGGGCCTCAGGAAAGGAGCCAAATGCTGAAGAAGTGTACAAGCCACCCTAGCTATGGCCTTTACTTACAGTATGTCTCTAGTAGTGACTACGAGGCTAGGAAGACCCCAAGAGATGTAGTTTCTGTCCTAAGCTCAGTTCTAACTGAAGGAATCTGAATAATCAATTCCTGCAGGGCACAGTTTATCCTAATCCTTAATACTACTATTTTAACCAGAACTAGATGGAAAAGAAGCAGGATTTTTGCTTTGCTGTTATGGCATCAGAAATAAGAAAGTTTTGTAATAACTGGCTTTTTTGGCCACCAATATTTGATTAGGAACATTTATCCATTTATCTTAGATTTGCTTCTTCTTTCCAAGCTACTTACACATCAGACATGTAATAAGGTTTTTTTCAGACATCGAAGACTTTGTTGCAAAGATCCAAACCATTTGGAGTTTGTGCTTTATTTGTTAATGTGATGCTTGCCTTTGGATAAATAGTAGTAGCCTAGGTTCTTTTGTGCAGTTGCTTACAAGTTAACAGGGGCATCAGATAAGTATTGAAGGTCAAAATATGGAAACTTGTTAGGTTCCAGCCAAGACTGATGAAAGCACTTTGCTGCTCTCAGACTAAAATTCAACTCTGAGTTGATCACATTTGATATTTCTAGGAAATGAATGTAGGACTCTTCAGGGGTGTTTTCATTAACTCTTGTGCCCTGAAGTAAACAGGATATTGCAGAAAACTTTTGGAAAAAGAAGATTGGGTGGGGCAGACCTGGCAGAAAAGTTGAGGCTTGCTGCTATGAAGGGCATCTTGTATTAAACATCTGGCAGAGATTTCTGCCTGAGGTTGGAGATATTTGAGTAGAACGGTATAATTTAATATTGTGTGTAATTTCCTCAAATCTTAATTGAGATTGCATTACTTGGCACCTGTGTAGCCTAAAGAACAGTACTTCTGGCCATGTTCAGCAGCATGCATTTATTTATCTGAACCATTTTTATCCACTCTGAGGGCAACCTCCCCCGATGACCTCACTTAAATCAATAACAAACAAGACTGTACCTGTTCTTGGGCTTAAACACAAAGTACACAACATATCTTTGACACTAAAAGAAAAACAAGTCAGAAGGAAAAAAATAGAAACAAGCTTTCAAAATATAAGGGATAATGATAATGGAACACTCTCAAATCTGGTATAGTTAGCATCAATTATATGGTATCAGTATAATCTAGATTTATTCAAACATTTCTGCCCATATTTTTCATCCTTCCTGGTGTCACCTCTCAGCCACCATCATTAAAATATTCTCACAATCATTAAAAGTGGGTATGGGGAATGTTTATCATCTGTATTTATATATTTAGTTTGAAGTCACAAAGCAGCTTATGACATCTTACTGACTAGCCTTGAATTATGGGAGTTGAAGTCCACCCATCTTAGTTGCCAAAGTTGAGAAGCACTGCCCTACACTCTACTAGTTCTGCCACCACTGATCTAAAGCAGGGGTGTCAAACTCGCAACATCACGTGACGTGTCATGATGTATCGTGACTTTTTCCCCATTGCTGGCAATGGGGTGGGTGCAGTTTTGGCATGATGCATCTGGCCCTCACATCGGTAGTTTGGCACCCCTGATCTAAAGCTTTTAGATGTATTAGACTGCATCCCCCCCAAACCACCATACAATATGACTTAGTGGCTGAAAATTATACTGTAGTTCAACAGTTTTGGAGATTGTTCAATTGGTGAAGACTGTACCACAGTAAATGTTTTAGTATTTAAGATTCCACAATACTATTTAGTGTTGTTTTTCTGCAACTAAGGCCATAGGATTTTTCAAAAATATTATTTTAAAATAGTTTTATAACATTCTCTATCATTTGTCTATAGAGGTTCTCTGTTATCTGGCTCATGGTTGTCCCAAAAGATGCTTTTTTCCAAACAGCAACCATACTTTCTTGATTTGTCTTGAAGAGGCTTCACTTTTCATCTAAGAAGCTTCTTGAGTTCTAACTAACTGGTGCAGAATGGAAAAGATTTATACTCTTTTCAGTCAGCCAATCATTAACACCTTGAGATATGCAGGCTGCAAAGAGAATAAATCCTTTTTATTCCCCACCAGTTAGTTCCAACTGAAGAAGCTTCTTGAATGAAAAGCGAAATGTCTCCAAGAAAACAGCATTTTTTGGGACATTCTCCATCATTTTAAATGGGTTAAGGACAATTTGGATTAATACAGCCCTTATTGCCATCAATTTGTATTGTTGTCACCACTTTCTTTTTCTCTTCATATTCACGGTTATAAGTGCAAGGCCAAAAGAAAGAAAGTGCCTTCCCTTTCTGTATTTTGTGCAGCAAAAGACCAGCTTCAGCCAAATATCTGATAGTCAATTTGGAATTTTTCCACATTATTGTCTTTCCTAGGCTATGAATATGCAAACTCGCCAGCTATTCCTTATTATTTTCATTTTTGTTCTTGTCTTGAATGCTCTTCTCAGGAATGTTCAGTTTGTCCTTCCTACAACTCAGTACTCAGAACTAGATGGAATATTTGAGATGTGGATTGACAAACATTGACTAGAGGAAAAAATAGCTTTTCATGTTTGGGTATTGGATGTCTGTTGCAGTCTAGGACTGCATTTTTTGGGGCAAATATTGGCTCCTATTTAACCTGAGATCCAGATCCTTTTCCATTTACTGCATATAGCATGTCTCATCCTGTATTTTTGCTTTTGAGTTTCTTCTACTCAAATGTAGGGAATTGCATTTATCCTTGTTGAAACTGAACTCCTATTTGGATAGTTTATTTATGAATTCTTTCAATGTATAAGGCCTACTGTTGTGTCCTGAGCCTGTTGAAGTATTCAGCAGGCTCAGAAATGTTGCAAACGGTCCTGGGCAACCCAAAAGCTGCCTGGGACCAGACTAGCTGGTGCCAGCCTTGTGCGCATGCACAAGGCGCGAAATAGCCAGATTCCTATTGGTTGTTGTTGTCTGGGTTCAGGATGCTATAAAAGGCCTGTGTGCCTTTTGCTGCTTGCTTGGTTGTAAGGAGAAGATCAATAAAGAAGTTTGCTTGTTCATCATGTGTCTTCGTCTAATGCCTGAGAACCGAATACATAAAACTGGCGACGAAGGTGGGATCCCTGCAAGCAAGAGAAATAAATAGGACTCATCGAGAAAGTCCTGAAGACTTGAAGACGGCATCCTGCATTCGCGACTCAGCCTGCCAGTACAGCATCGCTGGAGGTGAGCTCGACAAACGGACCCTTCCCCAACTACTAGCTTGCAGAGGAGGCAATTAGCAAAGGCAGTAAAAGTTTACGATGTTGAAAATTGGCCGCGTGATGGACTTTGATGTCTCACCCCTGAACATTGGAATTCGTATGTACCAAGGGTGGAGAACTACTTGAGAGTTAATCAAATCAGGGAGGACGGCCTTAAAGCGGCAACACTTCTGTGCGTCTGTGCCAGGAAATGTTCGACATTGATGAAAACCTGGTGGCCCCTGCACTTCTGGAATCAGTAACGTATGCTGACTTGAAGAAGATGCTTAAAGAACATTTCCAGCCAAAACTATCTGTAATCTCTTGGAGGCATGCGTTCGAGCAGAGAGACCAGAGGCCGGGTGAATCTGCTGCGGACTTCATCATTGCCTTAAGACAAGCGTCCAGGCCTTGTGAGTTCAACGACCTGGAAGAGAGGCTGCAAGATCGTTTCGTTTGTGGCCTACAAAGTAGAGAACTGCAACAGAAAATCTTCGCAAAAGAAGAAGTATCTTTCCAAGATGCCTTAAGAGAGGTTGCAGCTGAAGAAGCAGCAGGCGGCTCTGTGAAGGCTTTGCGGCTCGCCAGAAACCTTCCAGCCACCGTGACCGTCCATCAAGAGGTCGCTCAAGAAGATCTCGAATTGGATCCTGAAGAGGAGGTGGACAGACTTCACCAGCCAGCAGAAAGAAGGCCGAAGGAGCATCCAGACAAGGCCCCAGCATCTCCTCAGTGCGTTGGGTGCGGAGGACACCACAAGCGAGCTGACTACAGATTCTGCTCCGCCATTTCCCAGACATGTGGCAGGTAAGGCCACATTGCCTCCATCTGTTTGTGTCGCCAGAAGGTCCAACCTTGGGAAGAATTGCTTCAGAAAGGTACCAGGTCCCCAGCCAACACAGGGTGAGTTTCTGCACATCGCGCAGGAGTATTCTGAGAACAGGGACACACAAGCCCCTTAAGAAAAAGCTTTGCATTGACATGAAGTTGCAAGGGGTTCCCTTATCGATGGAGTTGGACATAGGGTCCGCTCTATCAATCATTTCACATGACACCTTCAAAAGGATTTGCAGCAGTAGTGGCCTTCAGATCAAACTCAGGCCATCGAACTTAGTCCTCACTGACTTTCAGAATTCCAGAGTCAGTGTGAAGGAGGAGGCTATGCTCAAAGTGCAGCGTAAAGCTTTTGAAGGCCTATTAGATGTGGTGGTAATTGGGGGTGATCGCACAAGTCTCATTGGACTCGATTGGTTCGAGCCCCTTGGAATCCAAGTGACTGGGCTGCACAGCCTGCAAACGCCAGGCCTTGCAGAAGTCTGCAGGGAGTTTGCTGATGTGTTCAGCTCAGAGCTTGGCTCTTACAAGGGGCCTCCCATTGCCCTACGATTAGACCCAACTATCACACCTATTAGGATTAAGCCTAGAAGGGTGCCTTTTGCTCTCAAGAGCAAAATTGATGCAGAGCTGGACAAGCTGCTCCAGCAGGGCATCTTAGAACCTGTGGACTCTAGTCCATGGGAAACCCCCATTGTAACGCCTTTAAAAGCTAATGGAGAAGTCTGAATTTGCGTGGACTA
Source organism: Crotalus tigris (assembly GCF_016545835.1). Taxonomy (NCBI): domain Eukaryota; kingdom Metazoa; phylum Chordata; class Lepidosauria; order Squamata; family Viperidae; genus Crotalus; species Crotalus tigris. Next base: position 400,430 of record NW_024097319.1, on the reverse strand, counting down.
TAAGTGCACATTGAACAAAGTGCTGCAACAGCACGCATATCCAGTGCCGGTGATAAGCCACATTCTGGCCTCCCTCAAAGGGGGCGCCTGTTTGCAAAACTCGATTTGGCACAGGCCTATCAACAGCTACCTGTTGATGAGGCAACTGCAGAGGCCCAAACGATCGTAACACACAGAGGGGCTTTTAAGGTTAAAAGACTGCAGTTTGGGGTTAATGTGGCCCCTGGCATATTTCAAAGTGTCATGGAATGCACACTTTGTGGTATTCCTGGGGTCTGTCCCTACTTCGATGACGTCCTCATTGCTGGGGAGTCATCTCAAAGATTAAGGGCTATCTTTCTTTGTTTTCGTCAAGCAGGCCTTAAACTGAAGCAAGACAAATGCAAAATAGGAGTCACTTCCACTGACTTCTTAGGCTTCAGAATTGATGCTCAGGGCATTCATCCGGCTGAGTCAAAACTTCAAGCGATTCAGCAGTCCCCAAGCCCCAAGTCCAAAAGTAAGCTGCAAGCTTTCTTGGGGCTATTAAATTTCTATCACACATTTCTTCCACACAAGGCTGCAGTGGCAGGGCCATTACACCGGCTCTTAGATAAACAAGCTCCATGGCAGTGGACTAAAGTCCATGAAAGAAGTTTCAATGAGGTTAAGGCTTTGCTCTCTTCAAATGCTGTATTAGCGCATTTCAACAAGCAACTGCCTGTGTGCATCACATGCGATGCATCTCCTTATGGGGTTGGAGAAGTACTTAGCCATCTGAAGGCTGATGGGACAAAAGTCCCTGTGGCCTACTACTCAAGGACTCTGTCATCTGCAGAGCGGAATTACGCTCAGATTGACAGAGAAGCCTTGGCCATAGTGGCTGACATATAGAAATTTCATGATTTCTTATTTGGCTGCCACTTCACGGTCTACACAGACCATAAGCCTCTGTGGGTTTGTTTACTAATAACAAACAGACACCACACATTATTTCTCCACGTATGCTGAGATGGTCCATTTTCCTGTCAGCCTATGACTACACGCTAATTCACAAACCTGGAAAAGAGATGGGCATGCAGATGGCCTCAGCAGATTACCTCTAAAACAGATAGAGGCAGATCCTGCTCCTACTATTAATATTCTTTCCATTCAGGAGTTGCCTGAATCTCCCCTCAATGCTAGGGACGTGACTGCAGAAACTGCCACTGATCATACGCTCACACGCATGCTGACATGGGTGTTGTCAGGATGGCCTGACACGTGTCCAGATAAGGAGTTTCAAAGCTTCTGGCAAAGGAAGCTCGAACTGTCCACTTTCAAGGGGTGCCTAGTAGGGTAGTCATCCCAGCCTCATTGAGGTCTAGAGTCTTGCTCTCTCTGCATGAGGGACATCCAGGAATAGTAAGGATGAAAGCACTTGCACACAGCCATCTCTGGTGGCCTGGGTTCAATAAAAACATCGAGGCCCAGGTGCATGGGTGCCAAGTGTGCCAACAGTCACGGCCTGAAATATCTCAGGCCCCAATATATAGGTGGGAGGAAACACAAACCCCTTGGTCAAGGGTACATATAGATTATGCTAGGCCCTTTCAGGGCACTTCTTCCTTCTCTTAGTTGACAGCCATTCCAAGTGGCTAGAGGTTGTTCCTGTTTCCTCCACTACTACTGCCAGGACCATTCAGATGTTGAGAGGAATTTTCGCCTCACATGGACTTCCAGATGTCCTGGTTTCAGATAATGACCCCCAATTTACCTCTTTTGAGTTCCAGGCTTTTCTTCAAGCCAACTTGATCCGGCATGCGACTTCTGCTCCCTTCCACCCATCTTCCAACGGCCAAGCAGAGAGGATGGTGCGCACTACCAAAGATGCTCTCAAGAAACTGACTTATGGTAACTGGCATCACAGGTTAGCAGATTTCCTTCTTGCACACTGCACCACACCTTGCACAGCCACAGGAAAGAGCCCAGCAGAACTCCACTGGGGTCGCCGACTCATCACCAAACTGGACAGGTTACACCCAGACTGGGTGGCTTCACAGGTGTCACAGCTGTGGGCACCTAGGAGACTACAGGTGGATGACCTGGGCAAGAAACTATGGGCCTGGACATCTCTGGGTCACAGCAGTTGTATGCAAGTTCTCTGGGCCACTATCATACGAAGTGGCCTTGGATGATGGATGTGTCGTCCGCAGACACATCGACCAACTGCGCTGGAGGCCTCACAGCCACACTTCTGCTTCTGGGTCTGCTATGGGGGGGGGAGGAGGACCATAATCTGCATTCTGGTTCATGGTTTCCCAGTTCTAGTAGTGTCTCACAAGCTGCTAAGATTGCTGCTGAGGTTGTTCGGGGGTCATCTCAGGGTTCCACAAGTGCTCCAAACAGGAATTCTCTGGAAAGGGGGTCATCCTGCACATCAGTTATTGCTCCAGACAGGGAGTTGCACCAGGGGTACCCACATAATCCAAATACTTCAGATAGTGCTCCAGACAGGGAGTCGCACCGGGGGTATCCAAACAATTCAAACACATCCCCAGACAGGGAATTTCACCAGGGGCACTCACACAGTTCAGCTATTGCTTCAAAAAGGAAGTCTCCAGGAAGGGGGTTTGCCATGGCTCCTGACTCTGGCACCTCTGGCACGTACACGGGGGCTATGGAGTACAGGGGCACTTCCGCCACTCAGGCTACTCCAGCTGCTGGCCTTGGGCTCGAGGGAGAGTGCTCCCAAGAGGAGTCCATTGTGGACTTGGGGACCTCCATCCCTCCAAGGAACTCTGGCTTGGACTTAGAGGGTCCAGCCAGTCAGCAGCTGGGTGGGTCACCTGGGTCCTTGGGGCATCCAAGTCCTGGTCTGCCAAGCCTGGCAGGCGAGCTGGCAGGCCAGGCACACTCACCGGCCATTAGAAGGTCACAGCGGGCCAAGTGCCCACCCAAACATCTTGGAGACTATGTGATGTTTCTGTCAATGCAAAGGGAACCTTGCTAGTCTGGAACAGGATGCTGACTAACACTCATTATATGATTTTGGGTGCATTTTGTTTAGTTGAAATAATTAGTGTATATACGTGCTCTGCCTGTGTGCAGGCCATTGTAACTCCACTATTCCCATGTACAAGGCGCAAAATAGCCAGATTCCTATTGGTTGTTGTTGTCCGGGTTCAGGATGCTATAAAAAGCCTGCGCGCCTTTTGCTGCTTGCTTGGTTGTAAGGAGAAGATCAATAAAGAAGTTTGCTTGTTCACCATGTGTCTTCGTCTAATGCCTGAGAACCGAATACATAAAACCTACTATCCAAATAGGAGATCAGGTTTGTTTGATAAGACTTATTCTTGATAAATTAATATTAGCTCCTGCCAATTGGCCTTCAGGTAATCATTATGCAGAAAGTAGAAGGGCTTAGTCTACAAATCAACTGATTTCAGATCTAACAGGAATTTCTAGAAGTGCCAATTGCATTCATAACATGGATTTAAGTAGGTGATAGAAGGGGGAAGAAATCACATTATTTAATTGTTGGCTTACCCTTTAAATCAGTTAAGAATTTAGAAAAATTGCCAAAAGTAATTATTCCTTTACCACAAGAGATATTGTCAAATCAGGCTCTTAGACAGCCGGATATTACAGTATTGTAAAATATCAGCAAATTGTTTTCTAAATTATTATTGTATATTTTTGTATCATCAGACATGAAGGAAGAAGTGTGTTGGTTTCTTATGTGCCCAGATAATTTATGTTGATTTGTGTTATTTGATTTGTGCTAAATGAAAGAGTGGAAATAAAGTATTAGTGAAAAACACACACCTTTTTGATGGTTAATAACTTCTCAGTTATACTATGTTATTTGAGCATATGAGTTACCAAATGCCACAAATGTTTCTTCTTGGACAAGTGTCATGTTGCAACAGGCAGATGAGTTAGAAAGCAGCTACTTAGTGTGATGAATAAGATGAAAATGGGGAAACATCCACTTCAGTAAGCTTAACAAACAAAATACAATGAATATTCCACGTGTATGTTTTTATCCAACCCAGTTTAGATGTCATCTGTTAGCTTCACAACTGCTTCAGTCTAAATACCAAGTGAACAGGTGTGAGAATCTGATGACATGAGCTGCTGCAAACTTCTGCTTCTTTTTCTGGTTTTTTTTTTAGGTTGGTTGTTTGAAACAGAATATAAAGTGAACACAAGGACATAGTCTTGATTTTGTTGATGAAGTTTCTTATGCAGCAGCTTTCTGAACTGGAGGGGAAATATTATTAAAAATTTGATGCAATTATGATAGTAGTTCTAAAAAATAAACTGAAATGCAGTTTCCATCTGGATGGTAGGTAGATTGGGGAAACCTTCTTATGCCTTAACATCTGCTAGATCTAAAGAGACGAGAAACAATGATCACAGCCTAAAAACAAACATAAACACTTGCTAATATCTGCAACAGATAAAACAGATAAAACCTATTGCTAAAGACAAGAGATGGGTTGGTAGTTCTGCAGCCATGTACCTTATGCTTCTGGAAGCTGGTGTCATACTGGTATTATCCAGCATAACATTTAAGTAACATCAGGTAGGAAATATCTCACGTAGTACTAGGTTATTTATTCCTACAATTAATAGTTCTCTGTGCTTTGATCTTTTCTAGCACAGGTCAGAGAACTACTGTTCAGGTGTGCCTTAAAATATCAATTGCCTAAGAGCAAAAGTTGAAGAGAGAAATTAGTCTTCTTGTAACTTCTAGGTTGAAGTGGATAGTCAATGTGCAACATAGAATGCTGAACTAGCTGGATGGTTGGCATGTTCCAATTATTTGATTCTTACATTCCTAATGTATTCCCTGCATCTGGCAGTGGTTCATCTGGGATTGGTCATTTAAGGGGAGAGAAGAATCTAATGATAAACTGCTCAGTTGTGATTGTGATTTGGGAGAAAGAAAGATGAAAATCCAATTAACTGAAAGAAGCTGTGGTTGACAGGATAGCATAGCACTTGCCCATAAAGTTGACAAGAGTCGGACACAACTGAATGGTTAAAATAACAATAGGATGATGAGAAAGAGGATTGGGACTCTTAATGGCATGCAGTCAAAATTTTTCTTCTGCTCCTGGGGTATGAAATTTCTTTCACTGGAGATAATACAAAATCCCCCAGAATCATGGACATACAAAGTATGTATTATGTTTGCATGTATTATCGGATCGAAATGTAAAAAAAAAGAAGATACATTAATGAGTCCATAGTTTCTAAATTAATTGGGGGGGGGGAATGAAGAAAAAGATACTATTTTCTCTCAAAAATGGATGCTTTCATATTCACTCATTAAAGATTTCATCTTTAGACTTGTAGTCTTCCATTTCACTTGCTAGGAAGGAAAGTTTAGTTATGCAGTATAGGCTGTCCTTAACTTATGACCACAATTGAGCCCAAAATTTCTGTTGCTAAGTGAGAGAATGAGTTTTGCCCCATGTTACAACCTTTCTTGCCATAGTTGTTAAGTGAATCACTGCAGCTGATAAGTTAGTAACCTGGTTGTTAACTGAATCTGGCTTCCCCATTGACTTTGCTTGTCAGAAGGTCACAAAAAGAGATCACAGGACCCCAGGACACTGCCACCGTCATAAATATGAACCAGTTGCCAAACATCTGAATTTGGATCACATGATCATAGGGTGCTGCAAAGGTTGTAACTATGAAAAACGGTCATAAATCATATTTTTCAATGCTCTTGTAACTTTCTATGGTCACTAAAGGAACTGTTATAAGTCGAAGATGACCTGTATTACTAAGATTGTAGAACAAACCCTGGTAAAATCTGAATGTATAAATTTTTATACATTTCACTGGGGGAGCAAACCATGTTTAATTATTTCAAGCTGAAATCCTTGAGATGTAAAAAGGCTTAATTTTGCTTGGATCCTTTCTTACAGTTTTGCTCTCCTTTAGCTAAAATTCTTCACTATTTGCTAAAAATAATGCTATGCCTCTCCTCTCATGAAATAATCTAACTGAAGCTTTCGTGTCCCTTTTACTTGAAATTGAATTCATCTAAACCACATATGATAAATTTAAGTTTTATTCTGGCTGACTGGAAAGAAATTGTTCTGCCTACTGAAATGTTCCAAAATGGAAACATCAACTGTTTTGAAACAAGCAAAGAGCACACCAGCCCAACTGAAAGGAATGAAGTTGTACATGCTTGCAAACGCCTATCTGTATTATATGTCATATTGCAAGTACAAACAGAGGAGAGGGCTGGGAGAGTAACATTTCTGTTTTGTAAATAATAAGCTGGAAAGGAATGCTTTGTATCTTGCCAGCTCCAGTCTGAAAACTGAGGAAGGAAAGCCGGCAATGAAACAATATTTCAACCCTCTTGAAACCTACTTCCCTCTGCGTATGTTTAACTCACATGCCATCTTATATGTTGTCCTACAACACGTTTCAAAGGATTTAAACATGTTTTAGTGCTTACAACTGCAAATTGCATCCAATTTGTGGGGTATAGGATTCTTAATAAAATTAATAAGATCTTTCTAACCAGACTTCTACTGGTTAAGAATTAGGGACTGGCACTAATATAGCTGGAGCTTTCCATGCTTGCACTATTGACTCAATATATGCATAAAGAGTTCCATGAATGTCTGTGTGAACTAACAAAATACAGTATCGTCCCATGGCAAACACCTAGAATTTAGATAATATGCATATTTATAAATAGGTACCTTTCAGTATTATCAGCCTGTAGGAGATATGTGAAATCCTACAATAATACCTGCCATTTGGAAAGCATCCCTAATAAAGAACTTTACTCAGTTCCCAGTGACTGAATGAAATGGCTTCCTTCTTCATCTAAGGAAGTCCCTTGCCTGACTGCATTTTGGAGGCAAGTGCAGTTTATTTTATTATGCTAGAATATTCCTTGGGATAAAAACATAAAACCTGGGCAACCACCAAATTGCTATTGAACATTTATGGGGAGTGAGGAGGTGGCAGGGGACAGAGAGACAAACCTTAATGGTACAGGAGGAGACTAGAATCCTGAACTGAAGTGAAGTTGGAGGCATTTCTGGATAACCTGCTTTTTGGTTTCATAGCCTTCCATGTGCAATACAAAATGCACTTGAGATTGTGTATGAATCTATTTTCTGTCTTCCCTACCTTGAAAGCTTTCTTGTGTATATAGCAATCCAGACAATCCAGTGCAGGCATGAAATTTTTCAGTGTTAATCAGCAATAGGGCAGCTTTGTATTTTAATCGGGGGAACTTAACATAGCCGCCGTCTGTTTGGGTCACAAGAAAGACCGTCCATCGGAAGAATTGCATTGGAAAGGTATCAGGGTCCCCAGCCAGAATAGGGTGGGGTTCTGCATGTCCCGTAGGAGTGTTTTGAGAACCAGGGCCCACTGACCATTGAAGAAAAAGCTGTGCATTGATGTCAAATTGCAGGGGGTCCCCTTAACGATGGAGCTGGACACAGGTTCAGCTCTGTCAATCATATCCCAGGACACCCGCAAGCAAATCTGCTGTAGAAGCGACCAGCGAGTTAAACTCAGGCCGTCAAATCTGATCTTAACAGATTTTCAGAATTCCTGAGTCAGGGTGAAAGGGGAGGCCATGCTCAGAGTGCAGCGTAGGCAATTCGAAGGGTTCCTGGACATTGTTGTGGTTGAGGGTGACCGCACGAGTCTAATTGGACTCAGTTGGTTCGAGGCACTTGGGATTCAAGTGACTGGGTTACACAGTCACAGTCACAGTCACAGTCACTTGCAAATGGCAGGTCTTGCTGAAGTTTGCAAGGAGTTTGCTGATGTGTTTAGCCCAGAACTAGGGTCATACAAGGGGCCTCCAATTGCATTGCGGTTGGACCCATCCATTGCCCTGATTAGAATTAAGCCTTGTTGGGTGCCCTTTGCATTGAAGCAAAAGATTAATGCCGAGCTGGACAAATTGCTCCAGCAAGGTATTTTGGAACCTGTGGATAGCAGTCCATGGGAAACACCCATAGTCACACCACTTAAGGCCAATGGGGAAGTCCGCATTTGTGCTGACTATAAATGCACATTAAACAAAGCATTACAGCAGCACTCTTATCTGGTGCCAGTGGTGAACCACATTTTGGCCTCACTTAAAGGAGGCCAAGTTTTTGCCAAACTTGACTTGGCTCAGGCCTATCAACAGCTACTAGTTGATGAGGCAATGGCAGAGGCCCAGACGATCATAACGCACTGGGGAGCTTTCAAAGTCAGAAGACTGCAGTTTGGGGTTAACTGTTGTGATTCCATGCCAGCCTGTATTCCCAACAGCTGAGTCCAGGAAATCTGAGGAGGAGGTGGAAAAGGCATTTGGAGGGCCATCAGGGTCAGAGGGAGGCTCTGATGAATTACAAGACTCATGGTCTGATGAAGAGCCTGGCCCCTCCAGTCATGTTCCGGATGAAGCTCAGCTGTGTGGGGAGAATGAGTCGGACTTGGAGGATTCACAGCTGATAGACGTGATTGATGGTCATAGATACAGGCAATTATTTAGAGCAGCTCAGTAGCAGTCAATACAACAAACTGGAGAAGTGCCAGTTCTAACAGATGACTATCAAGTTCCTGGGTCACCGCATTTCTCCTGAGGGTATCGCCATGGAGCCGAGTAAGGTTGAATCTCTGCAGCATTGGCAACCCTCACGTTGTGTGAAGGATGTCCAGCAACTTCTTGGGTTCATCAACTATTATAGGACTTTCATCCCCATGTTAGCTACCATGAGAGCCCCCCTTACTCGGCTCCTGCAGAAAAAGACTCGGTTTCAGTGGGATGCTCCAGAACAACGGGCTTTCCAGGCTTTGAAGGAAGCCTTCATGAAGGATCCTATCATGAAGCATCCTGACCTGCAATGGCTGTTTGTCATGGAGGCGGATGCCTCCAACGTTGCCATTGGGGCAGTGTTACTCCAGGTGACGATGCCCAGTGGTGCCCTCTTCCCTTGCATGTACTATTCATGGACATTGAACCTGGCGGAGCGCAACTATACCATCTGGGAGAAGGAGCTACTGGCCATTAAAGTGGCATTCAAGGCCTGGAGGCATCATCTGGAAGGGGCGTGGCATCAAATCGAGGTCTAGATGGACCATAAGAATTTGCAAAGCCTGCAGACCGCTCGGAAATTGAACCAACGGCAGATCCGGTGGTCTCTCTTCTTTGCGAGGTTCAATTTCCGTGTAACGAACATACCCAGCGGTCACAACCAAAGAGTGGATGCTCTGTCCAGGAAGCCTGAATATTCCTGAGCAGAAGACAAGCTTCAGCCCAGGACAATGCTGTCCACTGAATCTTTTGCTGCAGTGTGGGAGCCTATAGATGTATGAGCTCAGATTTGGGAGGCCCAGCAGTGGGATGTGTGGGTGGCTCAGTGAGAGGAGGAGGTGGGCCCAATTCCCCATGGACAATCACAGGTGGACTCTTCCACTATCATGACCAGCTCTATATTCCGGGAGGGCTGCTCAGGGGACTCATTCTCAGCCAATGTCACGACAATCCAGCAGAAGGGCATTTTGGCCTGTTCAAGACCCTGAATTTGGTCTCCCGTATCTTCTGGTGGCCCCGACTCTGACATGACGTCCAGGCCTATGTCATGTCCTGTATCCCGTGTAGGCGGGCCAAGTCAGTGATGGGGCCCCCACCTGGACTACTGCAACCCTTGCTGACACCCAAAAGAGCTGTGTCCATGGACTTCTTGATGGACGGACCCCTGTCTTCTGGATTCATGATGGTGTTCGTGGTGATGGACATGCTGACCAAGATGGTGCATTTCATTCCATATCATGGCTTGCCATCTGCCTGCGCCACTGGCTGTATGTTCATCCAGCAGGTGTTCCAGCCTCACGGTCTCCCTGATAGGGTCATGTCCGATAGAGGGGCCCAGTTCACAGCCCATTTCTGGCAGGGGTTGATGCAGGCATTGGATGTCAAGATCTGCCTCTTGTCCGCACATCATCCCCAAACTGATGGAGGGACTGAGAAGGTCATTGGGATCCTCGAGCAATATTTGTGCTGCTATGTCAATCTGCAGCAGAACAATTGGGTGGACTATCTGGCGGTGGCTGAGTTTGCGTTCAATAACTTGCAGCACACCTCCAAGCAGATGACACCATTCTTGGCCAATGTGGGATATCACCCTCAGTTTTTCCCTCTTTCCCTGCTAGACTCACCGATACCAACAGCGAATGACTACATGGCAGAGTTACAGGCGATCCATCAATTGGTGCGGTGACAGAGAAGGCCAAGGCTAACTACAAAAGGTTTGCTGATCGGTCGAGGTGGGATATGCCTCCACTAACGGTGGGAGATCAGGTATGGCTGTCCACCAGGAACCTACTGTCAACCCGGCCAGCCAAGAAATTTGACCAGCGATATTTAGGACTGTTCCCAATCGAGGCGGTCATCAATCCGGTCACCTATCCTATCGCTTAACTCTGCCACATTCCCTACGGGTACATCCGGTTTTTCACTGGTCTCTATTGGTCCCTGAGCACCCGGTATGTCGATTTTGCCAAGCTGAACCTCCCCCACCGGAACAACATGATGGAGACAGTGCTCCCAAGTACGAGGTCACCAGTATTCGGGACTCCCGTTGGGTGAAAGGTCACTTTCAGTACCTGATCAAATGGAAAGGCTACGGACCAGAAAGTTTACCTGGGAGGATGCAACCACTGTTCATGTTCCTGCCTTGGTGACCGCCTTTCATGAATAATTCCCATCCCAACCGTATCCAGATCAGCAGACCCGGGGGAAGGGCCCTGCAGGGCGGGATAGTGTTGTGATTCCGTGCCAGCCTGTGTTCCCAACAGCTGAGTCTGGGCAACCTGAGGAGGAGGTGAAGGAGGCATTTGGAGGGCCATCAGGGTCAGAGGGAGGCTCTGATGAATTACAAAACTCATGGTCTGATGAAGAGCCTGGCTCCTCCAGTCGTGTTCTAGATGAAGCTCAGCTGTGTGGGGAGAATGAGTCGGACTTGGAGGATTCACAGCTGATAGACATGATTGATGCTTGTAGACGCAGGCAATTATCTAGAGCAGCTCAGCAGCAGTCAGTATGACAACTCCAGGGGAGGAGGAGAAGTCATTGAGAAGCCACGCCTTGGGACTGCTTTATAAAAAGGGAAGGTGTGGGCGGTGCTGGTTGCTGAAGGCAACCGTTTGTAAAGAACTTCCAAGGATCATGGTCTGTTTTGTTTTATCAGTGAATTTCTCATTTAAACTTCTGCTGCTATGTCAATCTGCAGCAGAACAATTGTTTGCTTTTGTAACTAATTATCTGTTAGGAAAGTATTCTGTGTTTTTGTTTTGGAGAAAAACTTATCAGGACTGTTTTGGAAATAAAAAGAGGTTGGTTTTCCCAGCCTACTGTTTAAGAGGGGTTTGCTCTTGTGACGTAACAAGGATGGACGTAGGCTGGGACAGAACATTAATGTAGCCCCTGGCATTTTCCAAAGCGTTATGGAGCGAACGCTCTGTAACATTCCGGGAGTTTGCCATATTTCAATGATGTCCTCATCGCAGGGGAATCACCCGAAAACTTGGCTGAGAGGCTTTGGTCCGTTTTGCTGCATTTTCATGAAGTGGGGCTGAAGCTTAAGCAAGACGAATGCAAAATTGGAGTCACTTCCACTGAATTCCTGGGGTTTTGTATAGATGCAGAAGGCATCCATCCTGCTGAATCTAAGCTCAAAGCGAGCCCCAAGCCCCAAGTCAAAGAGTGAGCTTCAAGCCTTCCTTGGGTTTCTAAATTTCTATCATTCTTTCCTTCCTCACAAGGCTGCAGTGGCAGAACCATTACACTGGCTCTTGGACAAACAGGCTCCATTGAAGTGGACACAAGTCCACGAAAGGAGTTTTGTAGAGGTCAAGGCATTGTTGTCTTCAAATGCTGTTCTCCATCATTTCAATGAGCAGCTGCCAATGTGTATAGCCTGCGATGCATCCCCTTATGGGATCGGGGCTGTCTTAAGTCACCTCAAGGCTGATGGGACACAGGTTCCTGTAGCCTACTATTCAAGGGCTCTGTCATCTGCTGAACGTAACTATGCACAGATAGACAGAGAAGCCTTGGCCATAGTGGCTGGCATAAAAAAGTTCCATGACTTTTTGTATGGTCGCCACTTCATGGTCTTTACAGACCGTAAGCCACTGCTGGGGTTGTTTACAACAAACAAGCAAACCCCACACATAATTTCTCCTAGAATGTTGAGGTAGTCAATTTTCCTTTCTGCATATGACTACTCACTGGTTCACAAACCAGCCTAAGAAATGGGCCATGTGGATGGCCTCAGCATGTTGCCTCTACAGCTTGTAGAATCAGATCCTGCTCCAGCTAACCACATATTAGCTATTCAGGATTTGCCTGAGTCTCCCCTCAATGCAAGAGATGGGGCTGCAGAAACAGTCAATGATCACACGCTAACACGTGTGTTGACATGGGTGCTGTCAGGATGGCCTGACACGTGTCCTGGCACTAATTTCCAGAGTTTCTGTAAATGGAAGCATGAGTTATCCACCTTTAAGGGGATAACAGGGTAGTAATCCGAACCTCACTGAGGACTAGAGTCTTGCACTCTCTGCATGAGGGACATCTGGGCATAGTCTGGATGAAGGTTCTTACACGCAGCTATCTCTGGTGGCCTGGGCTTGATAAGGAGATTGAGACCCAGGTCCAGGGGCGCATGTCTGCCAACATGCTCCTGTATACAGGTGGGAGGACACACGTGCTCCTTGGTCGAGGGTTCATATTGACTACGCTGGCCCTTTTCAGGGGCAATTCTTCCTCATTGTTGTGGACAGTCACTCTAAATGGCTAGAGGTCATTCCAGTGTCCACTACGACGACTGCCAGGACCATCCAGGTGTTGAGGGGGATCTTCGCCTCCCATGGGCTTCCAGATATTCTTGTCTCTGACAACGGCCCTCAATTCACTTCTTCTGAGTTTCAGGCTTTCCTACAGGCCAACATGATCTGCCATGCTACTTCGGCACCCTTTCATCCGGCTTCCAATGGCCAAGCTGAGCTCATGGTGAGCACAACCAAAGACGCCTTGAAGTGGCTCACTCATGGGAGCTGGCATCACAGGTTATCTGACTTTCTTCTTTGCCAATGCACCATACCTTGCACAGCTACTGGGAAAAGCCTGGCTGAATCCCGCTAGGGTCACTGTCTCATTACCAAACTGGACAGATTGCACCCAGACTGGGTGGCTTCACAGGTATCACAGCCATGGGCACCTAGGAGACTACAGGTGGGCGATCCGGTTTGGGCAAGGAACTATGGACCTGGACATCTCTGGGTAACAGCAGTGGTCTGCAATGTCAATGGGCCGCTGTCATATGAAGTGGCCCTGGAAGATGGTCGTGTGTTGCGTCGGCAATTGACCAGCTGCACTGGAGGCTACCCAATCATCCTTCTGCTCCTGACTCTGCTCTCGTGGGGGGGAGGAGGACCACGATCATGATCGTGGATCTCAGTCTTCCTGTGGAAGCAGGGGTCTGCACTCTTCACATAGGAGTTTTGCCAATGAGGCGGCTCCTGACTCTGGCACTGGGTCCATGGGACATTGCACACAACCGGCTGTTCAGGCCACTCCGTCTGCTGGCCTTGTGCCTACAGGACAGTGCTCCTAAGAGGGGTCTGTCATGGATCTGGGGAATTCCACCCCACCAAGGAACTCTGGTCTGGGTTTACAGGACCTTGCCAGTCAGCATGATATGGGTTCACCTGTACTTAGTGGGCATCAAAGTCCCGGTCTGCCGAGCCTGGCAGGCAAGCTTGTAGACCAGGCACTTGCAACCGCTCCAAGAAGATCAGAGTGGACCAGAGGCCCACCAACGTATTTGCAGGACTATGTGAAGTTCCTGGTAGTAGGTGGGCAGGCTTAGAAATCAGAACACGCTCAAAAGAATTGAACATGTGTTAGATTTGTGTTGTTGTTGTTGTTAATTGCGAAGTTGTGTCCGACCCATCGCGACCCCATGGACAATGTTCCTCCAGGTCTTCCTGTCCTCTACCATCTTCTGGAGTCCATTTAAGTTCACAACTACTGCTTCAGTGACTCCATCTAGCCATCTCATTCTCTGTCGTCCTCTTCTTCTATTGCCCTCAATCTTTCCCAGCATTAGGCCCTTCTCCAGTAAGTCCTTCCTTCTCATTAGGTGGCCAAAGTATTTGAGTTTCAACTTCAGGATCTGGCCTTCTAAAGAGCAGTCGGGGTTGATCTCTTCTAGGACTGACCGATTTGAATGCCTTGCAGTCCAAGGGACTCGCAGGAGTCTTCTCCGGCACCATAGTTCAAAGGCCTCAATTCTTTGGTGCTCAGCCTTTCTTATGGTCCAGCTTTCACAGCCATACATTGCAACTGGGAAAACCATGGCCTGGACTATACGCACTTTTGTTGGCAGGGTGATGTCTCTGCTTTTTAGTATGCTGTCTAGATTTGCCATAGCTTTCCTCCCCAGGAGCAAGCGTCTTTTAATTTCTTGGCTGCAGTCCCCATCTGAGGTGATCTTGGAGCCCAGAAAAATAAAATCTGTCACTACCTCCATTTCTTCCCCATCTATTTGCCAGGAATTGAGAGGGCCGGATGCCATGATTTTGGTTTTCTTAATGTTGAGTTTCAAGCCAACTTTTGCACTCTCCTTCTTCACCCGCATCAAGAGGCTCTTTAGTTCCTCTTCACTTTCTGCCATTAGAGTGGTATCATCTGCATATCTTAGATTGTTGATATTTCTCCCGGCAATCTTAATTCCAACTTTTGATTCATCTAGCCCTGCCTTTCTCATGATGTGCTCTGCATATAAGTTAAATAGGCAGGGCGACAGTATACAGCCTTGCCGGACTCCTTTTCCAATTTTGAACCAATCAGTGGTTCCGTGTTCGGTTCTCACTGTTGCTTCTTGACCCGCATATAGGTTTCTCAAGAGACAAATGAGATGGTCTGGTACTCCCATCTCTTTAAGAACTTGCCACAATTTGTTGTGATCCACACAATCAAAGGCTTTAGCATAGTCAATGAAGCAGAAGTAGATGTTTTTCTGGAACTCTCTAGCTTTCTCCATGATCCAGCGTATGTTGGCAATTTGATCTCTAGTTCCTCTGCCTCTTCGAAATCCTGCCTGTACTTCTGGTAGTTCTCGATTCACATACTGCTGGAGTCTAGCTTGTAGGATTTTAAGCATAACTTTACTAGCATGTGAAATGAGTGCAATGGTGCGATAGTTTGAACATTCTTTGGCATTGCCTTTCTTTGGAATTGGAATGTAAACTTACCTTTTCCAATCCTGTGGCCACTGTTGAGTTTTCCAAATTTGCTGGCAAATTGAGTGTAGCACTTTTACTGCATCGTCTTTTAAGATTTTTAATAGCTCAGCTGGAATACCGTCACCTCCACTGGCTTTGTTGTTGCTCAGATTTTCTAAGGCCCATTTCACTTCACATTCTAGGATGTCTGGTTTGAGGTCAGTGACCATCTCATTGTGGTTATCTGGGATGTTAAGCTCATTCTTGTATAGTTCTTCTGTGCAGTTTTGCCATCTCTTCTTAATCTCTTCTGCCTCTGTTAGGTCCCTGCCATTTTGGTCCTTTATCATGCCCATCTTTGCATGAAACGTTCCCTTCATATCTCCAATTTTCTTGAAGAGATCTCTGGTCCTCCCTATTCTGTTGTTTTCTTCTATTTCTTTGCACTGTTCATTTAAGAAGGCATTCTTATCTCTTCTAGCTATTCTCTGGAATTCTGCATTCAATTGGGTGTATCTTTCTCTTTCTCCTTTGCCTTTCACTTCCCTTCTTTCCTCAGCTATTTGCAAAGCTTCCTCAGACAGCCATTTTGCTTTCTTGCATTTCTTTTTCTTTGGGATGGTTTTAGTTGCTACCTCTTGTACAATGTTGCGAACTTCCATCCATAGTTCTTCAGGCACTCTGTCTATCAGATCTAATTCCTTAAATCTATTTGTCACCTCTACTGTATATTCATCAGGGATATGATTTAGTTCATACCTGAGTGGCCTAGTGCTTTTCCCTACTTTTTTCAATTTAAGCCTAAATTTTGCAATGAGAAGCTCATGATCTGAGCCACAGTCAGCTCCTGGTCTTGTTTTTACTGACTGTATAGAGCTTCTCCATCTTTGGCTGCAGAGCACATAGTCAATCTGATTTCTATGTTGACCGTCTGGTGATGTCCATGTGTAGAGCCGTCTCTTGGGTTGTTGGAAAAGAGTGTTTGTTATGACCATCGTATTCTCTTGACAAAATTCTATCAGCCTGTGCCCTGCTTCATTTTGTACTCCAAGGCCAAACTTGCCTGTTATTCCGGTTATCTTTTGGCTTCCTACCTTAGCATTCCAATCCCCCATGATGATAAGGACATCATTTTTTGGTGTTAATTCTATAAGATGCTGTAAGGCTTCATAGAACTGGTCAATTTCATCCTCTTCTGCACCAGTGGTTGGGGCATAGATTTGGACTATTGTGATATTGAATGGTTTGCCTTGGATTCGAATTGAGATCATTCTGTCATTTTGGGGATTGTATCCCAGTATTGTTAGATTTGTAGTATTGCAAAATAGTAAGGGCTATGTTTTTGAACTAAGAGGGGAAGGGTGTTATGTCCTGGGCTGTGATTGAGACAGCAGGTGCAAGAAGCTGCAGAGAGTCCCGGGCAGACCACAAGGCTGCCCGGGCCAGATAGGCTGTGTCCAGCCTACTGCACATGCGCAAGGTGGGAAAAATACGTTGCATTTATTGGTATAAAAGAAAGGTATAAAAGGGATCCTCACCATTTTGTGTTGTTCTGTTGAAGATTGAATAAAGAAGCAACTGTTGTTACTCCTGCCTCATCTCAATGCCTTACCAACGCTCAGAACAGAACAGAAAGACTAATGGTGGAAAAAAATGGGAGGAAAAATGGGAGGACAAGATTTTGTGAAACATTCACATGAGTCATTGTCTGGGTACATATATTTAGTTATTGAATTTATTTGCTGCCCAATCATAACAAAATTACTCTGGGCTGCTTACAGCATTAAAACATTAAAATTCTAACAAATAAATACCTCTAAAACAATAAAATGGAAACCCCAATCAATCATATATCCATTGAACTATTGTTGCAACTGCAGATTGTAAAAAAAAAAAAAACACTATAGCAATCTAACTGCTATGCTATAAACCACACCTTGTAATCCACAACGGCCAAGTTCACATCACTGAATAAATTACATAGTAGCTTAATGCACTCCGTGAGCCCAGTCACCATATTTAAACCTGATGGGTGGCATAGTTAAGAGCTAAAAGAGCCAAAAATGAATCTACCATTTGGAAGAAAATGCCATTCCATTTTTAAAATTAAAATTATATGTGAATTTTAATGTTTTCCATATGTGCCTAATTTGAAATGGATTCTACTGCAGTTTCCAGGAAAT
Source organism: Crotalus tigris (assembly GCF_016545835.1). Lineage (NCBI taxonomy): Eukaryota > Metazoa > Chordata > Lepidosauria > Squamata > Viperidae > Crotalus > Crotalus tigris. Next base: position 383,001 of record NW_024097319.1, on the reverse strand, counting down.
AAAGGCCAGGGTTCATAAATGCTTCAGTGTCTGTTTATGCATTGGAGGGTTGTAAGATTAAACCAAAATTTACGCCAGCGGATTTAAAAAGAAGTATGAAGTCAAAGAGTGATGTGACAATTGTATATTTTCTAATACTGAATAATGGTAAGAGAATGCATCATAATACATAGGTGTCAATGAGTTTTGTGGATTTATAGTTGATTTAAGGTTCTTAACTACACAACATGATATGGATAGGTAATGATTTATTAGAGTTTTTGCTATGTCCTTCTTAGCTTTTAAGATAGGTGACTCTTGCCTATTGGCATAACTAACATCTCTGCATGGAGAAATTCTGGTTCTAAACTTATTTCACACTCTTTTTGCATATTATGTTACAGCATCTCTTCTAAAGATTTATTAGTTTTTCTTTGGGTGCCTAACATTAAAAACGGAAGAGAAAATTGTCCTTTCTATAATAATGCTTTCATTTTTATACAAAGTCACTGATATCCCATATGATCTGAGTGGAATCTCCTAAATGCAATAATGTCCCCCAGTATCTGAAGAATCTGTGTATTACATTGACATTGTCTTGTATGTTCAGCTATCCTAGATCATGTTTCAGTGTGGTGGAATATTGGGACCTGATTCTCCATATCTAAATGATCATTTGCCTGTTTATAGAAAATTAGGTAGGTGACAACATTCTTCACATTGTAACACCTATCTTGAAGAGGTCATTGTTACCTTCACTACTCAGTTAAGGAATTTATCCAACACAAACCCAGCTTTTACAAAATGGATTCTAATAATCTGCTCATATAGAACAGGATTTTCCTTCATTAATATTGATATGTTCTGGTTCTTTGGGGCCTAATGCTGACTAGCTGTGTTACCAAAGCCACTGAAATTAATAATAGACAATTTTGTTATTGAAAGTTTTAAAGATTTTATACAATATATATCCCAAATCCCTCCCTCCTCCCCCACTTCCCAGAGCTGATTACAGGGTTACAAATAAACAATCATAATCTAAATAACATTACCCAACTATACAAACAATCAAATCCATAACATATTTTAACTCCTTTTCAAAATAAATATTAACAAATACGAAAATAATAATATAATTAAACCATAAAACTAAGACTAATATAAGTTCTACCATATTAAACTATTAATAATAATCTAAAATTTACTCATAAACTAGATAATACTTTTTAGTCTCATATTTATTCTGAATATAATCTATCCATATTCTCCAAACTGAAATATATCTTTCTTGTGAGTAGTCCTTCAAATAAGTGGAAATTTTTGCCATTTCTGCTAAATTAGACACCTTGAGTATCCATTCTTCCATAGTAGGCAAAGAATCTTTCTTCCAATATTGCCCACCAATAATCTTGCAGCTGTTATAAGATTCAACATCAAATTAATTTCTTTAACATCAAAATCTACAATAACACCTAACAAAAATAATTATGGCGTAAACTTTATCTTTCTCTTAAAAATCTTTTGGATGTTCCACCAAATCAAAAAAGCTTTTATATTTCTACAAGTTCACCAAATATGAAAATAAGTTGCATCTAAGCTTCCACATCTCCAACATTTGGGCTGTAAATTAGGATACATACAGGACAGCTTTTGAGGATCCAAATGCCACCTATAAAACATTTTATAAAAATTTTCTCTTAAATTTTGAACTTGAGTAAATTTTACATTTCTAACCCAAATTGTCTCCCATGTGTCCAATAGAATCGGCTCTTGAATATTTTGTGCCCATTTTACCATACAGACTTTAACTAACTCCGTTTCAGAATCCAATTCTATTAAAAATTATAAATTCTCTTTATATGGGCTCGAGTTTGATCTTTAATCTGTTTTACCAAATTCACGTCATCTAAAGTAATACCAACCTTTTGATCTAAACTCCACCTAACTAACAATTGATTATACTGAAACCAAGGTACAATATTTTCTTGCTTCAACTCAGCTAAAGATTTTAATTGCCAATCCTTCCCTACCAAACTAAGTAATTCCTTATAAGAAATCCTATCTAAATTCACATCCTAGATACCCTCTCTATCACGTGTCCAGGAATCCCCCAAATTGGAATTTTATAGTTTAACTTATAATAATACTTCTTCCAGACACGTAATAAAGAGTTTCTTAAAATATGAGATTTAAAAACCTGATCTACTTTTTTTATTATAAATTAAATATGCATGCCATCCATATAATAAATCCCATCCTTCAAGAAGGAGTATATTTTTATTTGTTAAGTTAAGCCAATCACTAATCAATGTTAAAGCCACCGCATCATAATACCATTTTAAATTAGGCGCCTTAAGTCCTCCTTTTTTCCGTGCATCTTGTATAATCTTAAACTTAACTCTTGGTTTTTTCCCTGCCCAAATAAACTTGTTAATGCCCTTCTGCCATTCCTCCAAGTTGGCATCTTTTTTCAAGATAGGTATCATTTGAAACAAAAAAAGAAATTTTGGAAGAACATTCATTTTAACTGCTGAGATTCTCTCCAGCAAAGATAACTGTAATTTTTTCCAATCATTTAAATCCTTTTGCACTTTTACCCATAATGTCTCATAATTATTTTTGTACAATTTAACATTAGAAGCTGTAATATATACTCCCAAATATTTAACCTTTTTCACTATTTCAAAACCTGTTAATTTGGCTAACATATTCTTTTCCTTCATAGACATATTTTTTGGTAATATTTTAGTCTTATTGTTATTTACCTTAAAACCAGAAACTTTCCCATACTGGCTTATGATTTCAACCAAATCCCTTACCGAATCTGTCGGTTGAGATAACGTCACAACCAAATCGTCGGCAAACCTATAATCATTCTTATTTATTTTTTATTCCCTTTATTGTAGGTGATTCACGAATTTTAATAAGTAAAATCTCCATTGTTAAAACACATAACAATGGGGATAATGGACATCCCTGTCTTGTACCCTTTTCAATTTTAAATGCTTCTGTTAATCCCCCATTAATTATAATTTGTGCCGATTGTTGTTGATATATAGCCTTAAGAGCATATAAAAATTTATCCCCAAAATTCATTTTCTCTACAATTCTCAATAAAAATTGCCAATTTAACAGATCAAAAGCTTTTTCAGCATCCAAAAATATCAAAGCCGCAAGGATTTGATTGTTCTTGTCCAAATACTCAATTAGGTTAACAATTTGTCTTACGTTATATTTCATATATCTCCCAATTATAAATCCAGATTGATCACTATGGATCAATTGCTTCAAAACATGCATTAATCATCCCATGTTTTAAGAATTGCTTTATTGCGTGTCTGGAAGAAATATTATAGATTAAATTTTAGAATACTGTTGTGGGGAATTCCTGGGCATGCAATAGAGGGGATAAGGAAAGGAGTGAAAATGGATAGGATTTCTTACAAACAATTGTTTAAGTGGGAAGGGAATAATTGGCAATTAAAATCTATGGAGGAATTAATGCAAGAAAATATTATTTATTCTTGGTTCCAGTATAGGCAATTATTAGAAAAATGGAGTATAGATCAAAAAGTGGGTTTCACTATGGAAGATGTGAATTTGATGAAACAAATTAAAGATCAAAGTCGAACTCATATAAAAAGAGTTTATAATGCTCTAGTGGAATTGGATTCAGAAACAGAATTAGTTAAAGATTGTATGGTTAAATGGGCTCAAAATTTTGAAGAGCCGATTTTATTAGATACATGGGAGGTAATTTGGGTGAGGAATATTAAGTTCACCCAAGCTCAAAATTTATGAGAAAATTTTTATAAAATGTTTTATAGGTGGCACCTTGATCTACAAAAGATGTCTCGTATGTATCCGAATGTACAGCCCAAATGTTGGAGATGTGGTTGTTTGGATGCAACGTACTACCATATCTGGTGGTCATGTAGAAATATAAAGGCTTTTTGGATTAAGATTTGGTGGAACATTCAGAAGATTTTTAATAGAAGGATAAAATTTACACCACAATTATTTTTGTTAGGTATTATTGAAGATTGTGATGGCAAAGAGATTATTTTAATGTTGAATTTTATCACGGTGGCAAGGTTATTGATTGGGCAATATTGGAAGAAAGATTCCTTGCCTACTATAGAAGAATGGTTTCTTAAAGTTTCTTATTTATCAGAAATGGCAAAAATTTCAGTTTATCTGAAAGACCATTCACAAGAGAGATATATCTCGGTGTGGAAAAGATGGGTAAATTTTGTACAGAATAAATATGGAATTAGAAAGTATTATTTAGCTTTTGAATAATTTATAGTTTAAACTGGGTATTTTTCTTTTTTTCTTTTTATTGCTATGTTATGGTTGGACTTGTTGTTTCTATGTATTGGAGTTAAAGTATTTTAAATTTTTTGGATGTATGTATAGTTGATTGATGTTCATTTAACTTGGTTTTTTTTGTTTTTTTAACCCTGTATTCAGCTCTGGGAAGGAGGGGGGAGGGTCATGGGGGGTGGGAGGGGGGAGGTATTTTATTGTAAAAAGTTCATAAATTTTTCAATTAAAAAAAACATGCATTAATCTATTTGCCAATATTTTCACATTTTTTCGCCTGTTTGCGCCTATGCGCATTATTTATGTGGATCAAAACCCCTCTCATATAAGCTTTGCTAGCATCCCATATCATAGCCATTGAGGTACCCTTATGCATATTCAAAACAAAAAATCCTTCAAATATTCTCTACATTTCTGCGAAATCCCCTCATATCTAAATAAGTTCTCATTCAACCTCCAAGATCTTCTATTCCCTTCTTCAACAAATAATTCCAACCATACAGGACTGTGATCCGACAATGTCCTAGGAAAAATCTTGACATTCTTGACCCTAGAAAAGAGATCAGTAGTAATTAAAAAAAATCAATTCTAGAAAACGATTGATGCCTATCCGAAAAAAAAATAAAGTCTCTGTCCTCCATGTTCCATTCTCTCCAAATATCTCTGAGTTCCAGATCATCCTTCAAATAAAAAAAAACTTTAGGTAATTTAGTGTGATTGGAAGATTTAGAAAATCCTTTCTTGTCCTTACTTGCATCTATAACTCCATTCCAATCACCCATCATAATAACAGATTTATAATCCAGTTGAGTTAGTTTCTGATGTATCAACTTATAAAACTGTTTTTGTTGTTGATTAGGGGCGTATAATCCAATAATAAGAAATCTCTTACCATATAATAATAGATCAATAATAACATATCTTCCTTGTGGATCAGAATCAATTAATTTCACCGATAAATCTTTCCTCACGTAAATAACTACACCCCCTTTTTTTTCCGGAGCAGAGGCTATAAAATATAATCCCAACCAGGAGTTAATCAAATACTTTTGGTCCTTTGAAGTAATATGAGTCTCTTGCAAACATACAGCATCATTCTTATGTTGTTTCAAATAGTGAAATATTTTCTTTCTTTTCTGTGGTGAATTCAGACCATTAACATTCCATGTCAGAAACGTTGCCATTTTTAGTGGCTTGAAGCCTCTGGAACACTGCTTGAAGATCAGCTGTTGATGATCTCTTTGGTCTTGTCCCTCCCACAGGCTCTGAAGTAGTCGAGTGTGTTATAGATCCAACATCCACTTTTTGCTGTTCTTTTTCTTTACATCTATGAGCTGCACAAGTCATTCTCTGTTCCTTTGGATCATCTTTTGTCTCCAAACACTGTTGCATAGATTCAGCCTGCAAATCTCCTACCACTAATGACGTTGCTCCTTCAACCAGCTGTTCTTCCAGCTTTCTTCAATTCTCTTAGGTCATGGAGATGGTGCTGAGCCTGCCTTCAGGACAGAGGTATAAAAATCTCTCACTTTTAAAATTGTATTAAGTCTATAATGTGTCCCAGCATAGTTCACCACTATTCCAACTCCCATCTGAACTGAACCTGTCGTTTTTTAAGCTCCTCAGACAAAAAAGCAAAATCCTTTCTTTTTCTAAGAATTTTTGGAGGTATTTCTTTTAAAATTATAACATCTTGAGCTGCAATTTGAAATCTCTGCTTATAAAAAGCCTGTATAATTTCATTACGAAGTGATCTTCTGGAAAAATAGATAACCACATCTCTTGGTAAATTTCTCTGTCTCACAATCCATGAATTAACCCTAAAAATTTTATCTATCTCTCTCAGAATTTCTTCAGGTTCACATCCCAAAATGAAAGCTAAATCTGCTGCTATTTCCTCTCTCAGATTCTCTTGCAAATTCTCCTTCAGCCCTTTTATTCGCAAAGCAAATTCCATGTCTCTATATTGTGACATAGTAATTTCATCCTGTGTTATATCAACCTTATTTTCAACTTTACCAACTCTATCTTCTAATCTTTCAGCATTTTCCACCACATCATCCACACGCTCATCTAGACACTCTATATGGGCTGCTAACCCTTGAAGTGCAAGCACTATGTCATCCCTCATCTCCCTATTTTTATCTTCAAAAAGCTCTGCCATCTCTTCTTTAATCTGTTGTGCTGTTTTTCCCAAAGCATCCTGTATATCTTTAAATGTAAATGATGGTGGTGGGGGAAAAGGTGGGGGAGACTTAGGTTTAGTTTGCTGTGCAGTCTGTGTTACTGGAGAGGAAATTGAGCCTTTAGGAAGAGCAGAAATTCCAAGGCGTTTTGAAGCCATTTTCAAACTATTTAGAACCACTTCTTATAAGTCTTGTATAATCTTATAAAACCAACAATTACAAAAAAAAAAGAAAGAAAAAGAAGAGAGGGGATATTAAAAACAAATCCCCCCAAATAAGAAAAGAAGCTTGCTTTTTAAATGAGCAACCAAAATCCATTACATTGTTTAAACTTTGTTGCCAAGTAAAAGTCTTTCTTAACAATGTCCTTTCAGACAAAGAAACAGCATTCCTGCACCATTTTTCTCTTCTTCCTTTTATTAAAATTAATAGGTGGAGAAGATTCTTTAATTATTTCCTGAGTTAAAGTCCCAAATTCTCACAATTCTGATCCCTCCTGGTCAGCTCCATCTGCTTTTAATTTTACTCACATATCTCTCTAAAATGCAGATGTGGAAGCAGTGTCTAGCTTTGTTCCTAAGAACAAAGGCGTTCTGGGATGCGGAGAAAACCTCGGATTCTGAGGGAGTTCTTACCCTTCGACCTCCAAAAAGAAGATTTATGGAGGTCCTAGGGAACTCAACCTCTATCCGGGAAAGCTCACCTCCTCCCCTTTTCCCGGGGAGAGAGACTCCAAGCCGCGAAACAGCTGCTGTTCTCCGTCTCTGCAGGCTTTAACACATTCTCAAAAGTCGCCATCAGCGTGGCGATCGCCACCGGAAGCCAATAATAGACAGTTATTGTATATGGCAAGCACAGGCAATTGTAATGGAATAAAAAGCCACATAGCTTTCCCTTTAATAACATTATCAGTCTTAGAAGCTGTCAGTGATGATAGCAGATGCCAGGATAAAAGAGAACAGAATGCTAAAATTTGCACATGCTTAAAAGTGATCATTTTATACCAACACTTTAGTGAGATAAAGTATGGGGGCCATTGAATATTACATTTAACAATTGTTTTATTGTGACTGTTACTGGAACTGCTTTCTGAATAACAATAAGATGTAAATGGGACTGTTATATTAAGTTTGTAGGTCCATTAAGTAGCTTAATATGCCAATCTAAAGGAGTTAAATGGGTGATGACTAGTATTTTAACTTGCTCATAATTGACCACACTTCCCTTCCCTTTAATTGTCCATATCTTCTCTAGGATTAACACAAGAGAGAGACTGGGAAGTTGTGAAATGACAAGTCACTGAATGTAAATGTACAAATTTCAAATCGCTGACTACACCCTGCAGCTGAATCAACCGTGCTGTAAATTCTATAAATACCTTTGGATATAAAGCCAGTGGAATCTTTTGTAAGGTTAAAGATCTGTAAATGATCTACTTACTCTTTCAAGATTATCTGGAGGTTAAGTTCTTTAACATCCCCTTGGTTGAGATGCAGACAAAACTGTTAGGACTGTAGCAGGATTGTGCTGGAAAATACTAGTATGGGGCAGTTCTTGCAGAGGAAGGAAGCCTTTGACTGATGCAAGGTAGAAGTTAAAAATTTACTGGGAAGTATCCATAGCTTTGCACCATTCAAAGTATAGCTCTCATGTTGTACTAAACTATCTGAAAAACTTCACACTAGAGAAGAGCAATATCCTCCATGGAACTATATCATGTCACTGCTTCTAATGTATATCTCATGGTTCTGCCAATTTCCACTCTTTCCTAATGGATTTTTATGGCAAGAAAAAGATGCAAGAAATATCAGAATATATATCAAAAAATACAGCATAGTCATAATACTCCAGAAGTCTCTGGTGGAAGAGGAAGTTTTATTGCTCATGCTTCACTTGCTATAAAGCAAATTAGATTCAATTGCAAACTTGTTTAGGAAGGGCTGAAGAATCCTGCTTGAAAACAAGGACAATTGCTGCCAATTAGTATTGTCACCCTTGGCTTTAGATTGGTCTTGCATATTAATACTCAGTATTGCACCAAACCATTGTGTAGCTGGTTTAGTTTGTCTGAATATCAGTTGTAATGTATAAATCATGACTTACGGTTTAGCATTACATTGAGTCATGACTATGTCCATTCAAAATAAATAAATATTTTTATAAGTAAAATAAGTCTCTCTCTCTCTCTCTAATGAACTAACTATACAGATAATATTAATAGATATATACAATATCTATCAGCATCTTGAGAGAGAGAAAAGATGTTATAAAATCTAATTGGTAGGAGAGCAGATATTATCTTTGGGTGGAATGCATATTTAACTTTTAAATGACTCTAGATTTGTACACTGTACAAAGAGATATTGGGATTAATTCTCTGGGCTAAAGTAGGGAGAAGAGAATCACCTCTTCTCTGAATGTTTCCGACAATCTTGTGGTGCAAACAAATAGCACTTTTGTGTCTGACAAAATCCAGTTTGTATGTCTGGAGACTCTCACGTGGTAATCTCGGAATATAACTTGCTGCAGGCCTTTGCTATTGCCACCTCACTTCCGTTCCCGCCTGCCCTGTCCTTGTTAAGCTATTATTGTTTTTAAAAGATCTTTATCAGGCTAACTGAAAGTTTACAAAATAATTGCATGTGTTTGTTTTAAAATCAGCCAAGATGCTTATAAGCTTGAAAAGACAATGTGTGGGAAGATATGGTTGATCCTCCAGACATGTTAGCACCCCATTATATTCTTACACTCAAACTGAATCATAATAAGTATGGAGTAATGTTAGATTGCAGTACAAGTAGTCCTCGACTTACGACCACTATTGAGCTCAAAATTTCTGTTGCTAAGTGAGACACTTGTTAAGTGAGTTTTGCCCCATTTTATGACCTTTTTGCCACAGTTGTTAAGTGAATCATTGTAGTTAAGTTAGTAACATAGCTGTTACTAACAGTTGCAACAGTCATAAATATGAGACAGTTGCCAAGCCTCTGAATTTTGATCACTTGACCATGGGAATGCTGCAGCAGTCATAAGTGTGAAAAATGGTCCTAAGTCACTTTTTTTTCAGTGCCGTTGTAATTTCAGTCATTAAATGAAATGTTGTAAGTCAAGGACTACCAAAGCTTTCTGTGAAGGAAAATGGGTATCCCAGTTTTCTAAATAGAAATCTCAATAGTAAAATGAAATGTGTTTTCGCTCTGTGCAAGAGTCACAGATCTCTTTGTTTTAGTCTGATTGTAGTAATGAAGCTGAATGAAAAATCAGATTTTTAAATGTGTCCATCCCTATAATTAATGGTTAAATAATTTTTTAAAAAATACATGGCAAGTTAGAAAAATATGGCTACATTAGATCATGAAAGATTTTATTTTTTCTAAATCTCAGCTCCAAAGTTAGGAAAAAAAATGGGTAAGCTTAGAACCAAGGATGCAAAGAATTCTGACACTTGAGTTTCCCAGCTTTATTTATTTTTCTATTTCAAGATATTTTGTTTTGTAGATTTTGGACATGTTCCAGAATGGAAATACTAAGATACAATGAGTCATTATCTTACATGAGTTGTGTATTTGGTCAGCTAACACAACAGGAAACAGAAGGTAGGATGAACAGCATTTAGCAGATTTCCCCAGGAATTCATTCACAACCTTGACCAAGTTTGCCTATTAAATATATAATTTTCAGGTTAAAGTACGATAAGAAAAATGAACATTCAAAGATAACAGTGCAGTTCAGTACATATTTATACTAAAAAATATATCTTGTTGATTCAGCTGGACTTTTTCCTGCATAAATAATCTCAGTTGTTTTGAATAATCAATAATCCTCCCATTTGGGTCATGCAAGATAAAATTGATGCCCAAACTGATCGTAGGGTACCTGGTAGCCATTCCAGCTATTTCTTCTTACTTGAGATTTAGATCCATAAACTCAATGGGATTTTCTCTTGAATAGGTAAAGTGCTGTAAAGTACTATGCTATTAAAGACATGAGGAAACTCCCCTTCATATTAAACATTCTCAGTGATATTCTTGAGAAGAAAATGTCACCTTGAACAACTGTTTTAGAAGGGAAGTTATTACATATAAATAACCTTTTTTACAATTTTTATAGGCCTAAAAATAACTTCTAGCTAAGGGTCATCCATAGGAAACATGTAAAAGAAGTCAAGATGGCAGCTGCAACCACATAATCCAAGCTCTTTCCCTTTTTAAATCTGTGTTACACATGCAATGCACGTTAAAGAGTTTTGACTGTGTGGCTGTAGCCACTGTCTTGAATACCTTCCTTCCCAGATAGCCCCTGGTTTTGGTACAGATCTTAAGGCACCTTATCCAAACTGAGATTCAATAAAAGATATTTTATGATACAGTATTAACACTAGTGTACAAATGTATTTACCCAAAGTATGGACCACCCTGTTTGATTTCCTGCTGAGACTTAAGAGCATGATTTGCAACTTTAATAGTTTTCATTAGGAAAATTATCTGTTATGCACAAATATATACTTTCTTTCTCTTCTCCTTTTTCTACTTACCTATTCTTATTTATGGAAGAGAAAAAATATTCAGAATAAATTAATAATAATAATAATAATAACAATAAAGTTGGAAGGGACCTTGGAGGTCATTTAGTCCAACCCCCTGCTCAGGCAGGAAACCCTATATCATTTCAGTCAAATGGCTGTCCAGTCTCTTCTTAAAAACTTCCAGTGTTGGAGCATTCATGTTCTGGAAACAGGTTATTTCACTGATTAATTGTTCTAACTGTCAGGAAGTTTCTCCTTAGTTCTAGGTTACTTATCTCCTTGATTAGTTTCCATCCATTGCTTCTTGTCCTGCCTTCAGGCACTTTGGAAAATAGCTTGACTCCCTCTTTTTTGTGGCAGCCCTTGAGATATTGGAACACTGCTATCATGTCCCCCCTCGTTCTTCTCTTCGTTAAACTAGACATACCCAATTCCAGCAGCCGTTCCTTATATGCTTTAGCCTCCAGTCCCCTGATCATCTTTGTTGATCTTCTCTGTACTCTTTCTAGAGTCTCAACATCTTTTTTACATCGTGGTGACCAAAACTGGATGCAGTATTCCAAGTGTGGCCTTACCAAGGCATTGTAAAGTGGTATTAATACTTCACGTGATCTTGATTCTATCCCTCTGTTAATGCAGCCTAGCACTGTGTTGGCTTTTTGGCAGCTGCAGCACACTGCTGGCTCATATTTAAGTGATTGTCCACTAGGACTCTGAGGTCCCTCTCACAGTTGCTACTATTGAGCAAGGTGCCCCCTATACTATACCTGTACGTTTGGTTTTTCTTGCCTAAATGTAGAACCTTGCTTTTTTCACCATTGAATTTCATTTTGTTAGATAATGCCCAGTGTTCTTTGCTAGTGAACATTCTGTCATATGTATTTCTCCACAAGGATCAACTCTTTAAAATAGATGTACATTTCTTGATTTATATCTTACCTTGACCTAGTGAGAATATAATCCTTCAAGACATCAAATTGAATAAATAAGAACAGAACAGATAAGAGGAAAAATACATGGAGAAAGAAAGTAAATCAGCTTCGTACTGTATATCCAGTAGTATATTTCTTAAGTTTTCCTTGGTAAGGAATTTATAATTACCATGTCTTGTTGTTATATCCTGTAATCCAGACATGATTGTTGAAATTATAGTATTCTTGCAGTTTTGTACACTTCAGTAGGAAACAGCTAGTATTATCTTCTTGGAAACCTCAAACAATATAATTTTAGGGTTAGCAACTTTGTTGCAATGCCAGCTACTTTAAAACCACAAGGTCTTTGAGGTCAGAATTAAAATTTATTTATGTACAGTTTTTGAATATCTCAACCATGTTTATCTTTAAATCCCTATATAGATGGATCACTAAATGATCATATATAAATAATCTATGTCATTCCACTTTTTTTATTGAAAGTTTTTAAATTTTACAAAACAAATCCCTTCCCCAGACCTCCCCACACCCGCATACCCTCCCCCACCTTCCCAAACCTCCCATACCCTCCCCCAACCTTCCCAGAGCTGAGTACAGGCTTAATTAAAATTTTTCAAAAAAAAAAAAACTTAAAATACATATAAATCCTAAGCAAATCTAAATACATTAAATTAAACAGGTTATCTTCTCTAAAAAATAATAATTATAATCATTAAACACGTTATAATATACTCTAAACTTTTTCTAATATCATACTTATATTATTATCCATCATTCTTTATAAACTCCCTCCAAAACACAAATTTAAACATTACTTTCTTTAAATATCTATACCTACAATATAAAATCTAATCTCTCCCTCTTTCTTTATCCTAAAACACAAAAATAAATATATAAACATTCATTATACCATTAAGACTAAATACTCTTTTGAATACTTAAACTAAATACTTAAACTTCTTATCTAAAATTTTCATTCAATCTTCATAATCTTCTCTCCTATCAAAGAAAAAAAACTTAAAAAACATATAAATCCTAAACAAATCTAAGTCTATTTAATTAAACAAATTATCTTCTCTTAAAAATAATAATAATAATAATAATAATAAAAAAACTCAATCATTAAATACATTATAATATACTCTGAACCTTTTCATATCATACTTATATTATTATCCATCATTCTTTATAAACTCCCTCCAAAACACAAATTTAAACATTTCTTAAAACATTGAAATTCCCTTATACATATTTAAATCTTTACCAATAACAAATTCCATCCACAATAAACACATTCCTTATCAGTCTCTCTTATCCATAAACCATAATCTTCTCTCCAATAACCAATTCCATCCACAGTAAACACATTGCTTATCAATCTCTCTTATCCATAAACCTCGAAAGAAGTGCTTTGAAATCTGCCCTTAAAGGTAGCTCCAAAAAGTTTGTAAATCCTGCTTCTCCCACAGACTCAGGAACCAATACTTGTGAGGCTTCCTTAACCTCCTTCTTCTGTTGCTCTTTTTCTTTACGTTTATATATTGCACGAGTTGTCCTCTGCTCCTTCATCTCGACTTGTTGAGGCCCCTCGAACTGAGATTTCCCATTTTTCATTAATATAGGCTCTTCAGACTGCAATTCTACCCTTAAAGCTTGCTCCAAAAAATTTATAGATCCTACTTCTCCCGCAGATTCAGAAACCAATACTTGTGAGGCTTCCTTGACCTTCTTCTGTCGCTCCTTTTCTTTACAGTTATATGTTGCACAGGTTATCCTCTGCTCCTCGATCTCAACTTGTTGAGGCCTCTCGAACTGAGATTTCCCAATTTTCATAAGTATAGGCTCTTCAGACTGTAATTCTACCTTCTTCTCTTCCAAAGCTTTAAACGTAATAGATGGCGATGAACATACCCCCAGGACCGAAGTATAAAAGTCTTTTGCTTTAGAAACAGTATTAAGTCTATAACGTATCCCCAGGTAACTCACCACCATTCCAGTCGGGACATCCCATCTGAACAAAATTCGTCTCTTTTTAAGTTCATCTGCTAAAAAAGCAAACTCCTTTCTTCTTCTTAAAATTTTAGATGGGATCTCCTTTAAAATTATAACATCTTGTGAAGCAATTTGAAACCTCTTCTTATAAAAAGCTTGTATAATTTCGTTGCGCAGGGATCTTTTCCCAAAGTAAATTACCACATCTCTTGGCAAATTCTTTTGCTCTGCCACCACAGAGTTAACTCTGAATGTTTTTTCAATTTCACTAAATATTTCCTCTTTTTCTCTATTCAAAATCACAGCAAAGTCCTTTGCAACCATCTCTCTCAAATCTCCTTGTGCAGACTCTCTCAAGCCTCTGATTCTTAAAGCATATTCCATTTGTCTATATCGAAGCATAAGAATCTCATCTTGAAAATTTTCCATCTCTTTTTCTATGCTTTCAAATTTTCCCTCCATCAATTCCACTTTTTCTGGTACCTCTTCTACGCGAGAGTTCAGCTTTTCAAGAACAGAGGCAACTCCTTTTAAAGCCAAAACTATCTCTTGCCTCAAAATCTTATTATTTTCCTCTAAAATCTCTTTCATTTCTCCCCTAATTTGAAATATAACATTTCCCATCATATCTTGCAAATCCTTCACCATTGTTGACTGTGCCAAGGAAGAGGGTGAAACTATTGATTTAGGTTGTTGCACTGATGATAACACCAAAGAAGAAACCACCTTAGGAGCTTTAGGAATTACTGGACGCTTTGGAGCCATCTTAAAAAAAATCTTTACTCCTTCTTAAAAATTACAAAAATTAAGCAAAAGAAAAAGAGAGATTAACTCCAAAAAATCAAAAAATCCTTCAGAAGGAAATCATTATAATAAAAAGAAAGGAGTTAAAAAAAGGAAAAGGGAAGAAGAAAAAAATAATTAAATAAAAAAAATCCATTCCATTTTTTTAAAAGTACAAAAAACAAAACAAAGAAGTTAAACAAAAATAATAATGCTTCTAAAATCCAAACCCAACATCAAAAAATCATTATAAATAATCAGGTCCACATTCCATTCCAATCATTAAAAAAAAAGGGGGGGAAGGGAAAAAAAACACCAAAAAGTCTGCCGATCGCCATTCTACCTTCCCAAAGGAAAAAAAAAATACCGAAAAGCCTGCCGATTGCCATTTTACTTTCCCTTTCAACAAAGGAAAAAAATAAAAAATAAAAAGAGGAAATATAAAAGTAAAAGTAAATCTTTAAACTTAAAATCCAGATAAAATCAAAGAAAGCAAAAGCTAAATCCTCTAGTCAGCTCTGTCCGCTTCTAAGAAAAACTCACCAGATCACTTTAATCGCGGAGGTGGTTGCAGCGGCTTGTTTTGTCCCTAGGGACAAAAGCAGCTGGGAAGCGGAGACAGTCTGAACTCCGTGGGAGCACTCCTTTCACCCCCCAAAAAAGCCTTGGGGGTGCATAAGAGGCTCTACCACTATTCAGACAACCTTCTTCCCCCCCTTTGCCCAGGAGGGGGATTTTGAACCGCTGAACAGCTGATGTCCGCTGTTCATAGCGATTCAAACACTTACCCAGGACGACGGCTACAAAGTAGCCGCCATCGCACGTGCAGATCCACCGGAAGTCGTCATTCCACTTTTGATATCAAAATGTTCTGCATGTTTAAGCTCAAATCTGACATGAATATACTATTTGGAACTGTATCTTCCACCTTGAATTACAAAAATAAAGACGGGATATATATCTCATAAATAAATAAAAATATAATTTAATAAAATGTTATTAAAATTAGGAATGCAGAATAATTTTCCTGTGAAATAAGAGATCAGAAAGAACCTATCCAGAATGAATATATATTCATAACTTTGTGAATAATTTAGATGTAAAGAAGAATTTACACTGATTTAACTGGCTGAATTCTTTATTTCATTTCTTTTTTTTACTGCCTGAAAAAAAATATTTTGTTCCCTGTACAGTGTTCATTTGCCATGCATTATGTAGTCTTCTCCAAAATATGGTGGTCCAATAGATTCTGAGATACAATTCCCAGATTTTTCAATATTTGATCTCTCTCTCTCTCTCTCTCTCTCTCTCTCTCTCTCTCTCTCTCTATCTATCTATCCAGTGCTTTTTTTGTAAAAAAGAAAAAAGGTGCTGGAACTCCATTCTGGGTGTTCTATGACAAAAAAGCCCTGTATCTATCTATCTATCTGTCTGTCTGTCTGTCTGTCTGTCTGTCTATTATCTATCTATCTATCTATCTATCTATCTATCTATCTATCTATCTATCACAGTACTTCAAATTTACTGTACTTTTCATGATTCAAGACAATTTACATAATCACAAAATACAGTATCAATTGTAACAGCAATCCAGGTTTACCATGCATCCTAAAAATACATAATTGTGTTTGTGGCTTTTATGACTTTGTGAAGTACATGTAAGGTGCTGGTTCCCCTTACTTTAAGAGGTAAGATGTTTCATAAAACAGCACTTAGACTTATATACTGCTTCACAGTGCTTTACAGCCCTCTCAAAGTGGTTTACAGAGTCAGCATATTGCCCCAACAATCTCGGTCCTCATTTTATCGACCTCGGAAGGATGCAATGACTAACACTATTTCTAACCTTCAGAAAAAGTACACTACTTCCATGCTAGGCAAAACTTCTCTCTCAAAGAAGGCATGAATCCAACTTACAGGAGGCAGAGTTTATGCCACAGAACAGCCTATTTTCAATGTTTATAAATTCAAAAAGAATCCAAGTGGATTTTGCAAGACTGCCTCAGTCAACTTGAGATCTTGTGAGTGATTTTGTCACCAAAGAACTTTGTACAAATGTCACAGTTGTCTGTGCGGAGATTTTCTTCCATCTCTTATGTGTTAGTATTGCATATTGAGCCAAAGTGATGAAGAAAACAATGGCATTGTAGCTTCATGAACTCTTGGATTAAACAGATTATCTTGTTTCTTCTCAGTCTGGGTTTACATCTGGATTTAGCAGAAAGATAACTTTTGGCAGCTTGATGGATGAGTTATACCAGGAAGAGACAAGAGAAATACATCCTGATCTCTTGGCAGTTACTGTTAATCCTATTATCCATTGAAATTTTTGGGGAAAACATGGTTGAGCAGTTACTCTGGTCTCTGTGGATACTTTTAGACCATCTGCTTGTTCTCTATAAAATTAGCTGGAGGATCTAAAAATACTTCAATTTATTTTATTATTTTATTTTATTTTATCTTATTTTTTATTTTATTTTATTTTATCTTATTTTTTATTTTATTTTATTTTATCTTATTTTTTATTTTATTTATTTTATTTTTTATTTTATTTATTTTATTTTAGTGTGTGTGTGTGTGTGTGTGTGTGTGTATGTATATTATTAAATTTCTTTGCCACTCATTACAGCAGTGTTTCTCAACCTTGACAATTTTAAGGCATGTGGACTTCAACTCCCAGAATTCTGGGAGTTGAAGTCCACATGCCTTAAAATTGTCAAGGTTGAGAAACACTGCACTACAGTGACTGTAGATGGCTACACACACACACACACAGAGAGAGAGATTTGAAAGTGTTGAGGATTATTTTCAAGCTTGGAGCAACTTTTCATCAATAAACTGATGACATTTACTTAATTCTTTTTTCTATAAACTCAGAAGTGGGCTGCTCTGGGGACTCTCAGTGTTTTGAGACTTTAAAGAATGATATGTGGGAGAACAAGCTAAAAATAAACCTGAACAAGATGAGTTGTTACTGATTTTGCAGCCTGGATTCAGGATTGAGATAATATGCCTGGATAAGCTTATACTCCAGCGTAAGGATTAGGTTTATATCTTGAAGTCATTAGTATATTTATTATCACCGGACATCATAAGTGTGGTAGTAAGGGGGCTTTGACTGATGCAGTAGATATAGCTCTACAGAGACCTAACTTGATGACTCAAGTGTATTGGTAACACAAAATGGATTATTGTACATTGTTGTTTATGGAGTAACTCTGGAAATTACAAATGGAACAGAATGTGACAACATAAATGGTGAATGGTGGATTGCAAAAGGTTTCATGTAACTCCAGTGCTGAAAGAGCTTGACTGTTTTAAGGCTGCTTTCTAACCCTAATTCAGAGTTCTCACAGTGGTCTACTATATAAAACGTAAACCTAAACTACTCGCGTATAGTCTGTCCCATTCTGATGCATTTAACCGGTACTATCAGAGATTGATTAAGCTTTTTGCATAGCAAAAATAAATGGAAAAACTGCCACTGGAGTTAAGCAAGCCACTTACTATTGTTTAGCTGGAGAACAAAAGTATATTTATTCATCCAGTCTTTTTTTTTTTTTTTTTTTGATGGGCTAGCTAGAGTCATTAAAGAAGGGAAATTTTTGAAATAAATATTTCATTTTTAAAATAAAATAAAATACTTGCAACTGCAATATTTTGTTAAACATGCTTATATTTTATTGACAAGGGGATATATTAGCAAGGATAAGAGTAGGAATATCAACAGCCAATAAAAAGTACTTGTTACAACCTTAAAGTGTATTCCTATTGCTATCACTTGCTCCTTAGGCTGCTATGGGAAAAGACTGATTTATGTATGTTACATAATTTTAATCTTCTGGGGAGAATTCCTTTGGGGTTATAGATATCAAAGCTGACACCTAGCTATGTTGTTCCATCATGTAACCTGCACTAAGTTGTCATGAGACCAATTTGTAAAAAATAGAATCACTGGTGTTAGTTTACACTTCTGGATGCTGCTCTGCAGAGCTAGCATGTCATGCTCTGAAGTCACCCATTATTTTCAGAACTTAATTCCTCTTTGGCCTCGGTGAACTTTTGAAAATAAGTACACAGTATTTCAATGCCTGCCATTCTTTCAAGACTAGTGATTACTGGAGATGAAGGTCTCTTCATCTGGAGCTGAGGGCAACTGTGTTACCTAGTTAACATGCTATAAACTCTGGGAAACCAAAGAACCTCCTCCCAGCACATGCCAGCTGGGAATGTGTTCTTTGATTTTATTCAGGTGGTGTGTCTACCAGCTTTTTACAGCCATAAAATGACAAATTTCATTTCTATTGTTTTTCTGTTTTCACTCTTGACATAAAGAGGTTTTTGGATATCCGATACTTGACTGCAGCCTATCTGCTTCCTTCTCCTTGTGCAGCATAGAATAGCTTAGAAATGCAAAAAAGAAATTAAAGTCTATTAGTATGATTCTGAAGTCATTTGCCCAGAATGGTAGAGAGTCTCCTGCTTGAGCAAGAAGTTGTACAAGATGACCTCCAAAATCTCTTCCAAGTTTGTTATTCTGTAATTCTGTAAAGTTTACTCTCTCGGTAAAATTGTGTATATTGTGGTTCCACTTATAGTAGTAAAGGGAATGCTGTTGCTCTCATTTATGCATTGCATGATGCCATATCTGATCATTTGGACTGTTATTAAGTAAATGATAGCATCATCATCTGACTTAGATCCTTGCCTATAGTATGCCCTTTTTTGCTAGTGTAGAATGAGAATGTAAGCCTCCACATTGATCCAATACAATAATAGTAACCTGTCTGCAAGTCTTGAAAACATTTTACACAAAGTTTCAGATAGAGACATCTAGTGGCTTTGGTGCAGAAGATACAAAAAAGCAGACCCTGCTGCCTGAAAATAAAGTGGCAGACAATAGTAACTCTTTGAGCTTAGGTTTAAAAAGGTGAAATCTCCTCAGTACCCCATATTATGCATTTTAAATTTTAGTCAGTTTTGTGAACATATTTTTGATTGAGTTTCAAAATCTTACAGCTCTGCATTTTCACTGACAAACCAATAATACAGTAACACGACCTTTTCCTGATTTTCTTTCAGACCCTGAAATTTTAAATAAACTCTTAAGGGCATCTTACTCAGCAGCCTCACACACTTGAGCTTATAGTATAGTACTTCTATATATTGACCACTGAAAATGCAAACCCTCTACAATTCTCCAGGAAGAAAAGTCTGCAAATATGACTTCAGCAAACTAAAATACATGAAAAAAAAATTCAACAATATAGTTATTTACAAAATGGTGAAGCATACACATATCGCTTTATGTTTTAGGTGAGTTACAATGACTAACAGGCATGAAAATCTACATATTACTAAAACCTTTGTATATTTTGATACTTTGTAACCTTCAGTTGGGCAAAACACTGTGCTCAGCATTGCATCTAATTATGAAATGAGCAGCAAATAATTTATTTAATCACAATCATAGGGCAAAACACCATCAACAAAGATACTTCAAATGAGCTAATTTACAGAATCCTGGGATCCATTATTCCCAAGCAAATGAAATTTTGGAAAATTTTTTGCCACTGCTGTTCAGCACCATTGCCATGCTGCTGCAATGGCCACAATCATGTGACCCTCATTTCCGATGTTTCCTGACAACTTGCCTTAAGTTTGATGGGGAACCTGGAAGGAACTGATAGAATTGCTGAGGCTCCTACACTTCTTGCCATCTTCCTATCAGCAAAGTCTTGCTTGTGGGAAGCTTGTAGGGAAGAAGTCAGAGCAAAAATTTTCCAGTCCCTCTGCACTTGCACTGCACCATGCTGGCCATTTGTGTATGCCCTCTCCCTCCCTCCCCCCCCCTCTCTCTTTCTCTCTCTCTCTCTTTCTTTCTTTCTCTTTCTCTCATGTGTCAGCAGCCACTTACCTGCCTGTTGAAAAGGGAAGGAGAGGAGGGGGGAACAGGGAGGGATGGACGAAGGAAGGAGCAAAGAGTAAAGACAGTGTGCAACATTGAAGCTTTATTTGAGAAAGTTGTCTTCTATTCAAAAGTGTGATAAACAATTTTGTATCAGTTTCTGATTGGCCCTCCATTGCATTTGAACTGCCTAGAGCAGTGGTTCTCAACCTGTGGGTCGCGACCCTTTTGGGGGTTGAACGACCCTTTCACAGGGGTCACCTAAGACCATCGGAAAATACATATTTCCAATAGTCTTAGGAACCAAGACACTATAGACTTTCCTAGCCTGGAGAAGTAGGAAAAGGGAGGGGAAGAAAAGGGAGGAATCAGGAAGAGTTATCCTTCTACATTCAAGACATGACTGGGAGATAATCAACCTCCGCATTCACCTCACGGCTGAAGCCTCTGCAGCCACAGTAGCAGCGGGGAGAGCCAAGCATTCCCTGGCAATGGCAGCCGCAATCCTCCCCTCTATCATCAGCCATTTTTGTCTGAATAATAAAAAAAAGCTGCCGGAGCTTCTGGTACGAGGTGACGGCGATGGCGGCTATCTTTTAGCCGTCCAGCTGGGGAAGTGTCAGAGCCGCGGAGCACAGCGCGCATCAGCTGGCCCGCGGCTCGGAATTCCCTTCCCGGGCAAAGGGAAGGGACAGAGAACGCAGGAATAGAGGTAGAACCCCTAAACCCCCTCTGGATTTATTTCTAGAGGGGGTGAAAGGAGTGTTCCCTCGGAGCTCCTGCTGATCTCCGCCTCCCAGCTGTTTTTGCTTCCTAGGAAGCAAAAGAAACCGCCGCTTCTATCTCCGTGTTTATAGTATTTTGGTGAGTAATTTTTAAACGGACGGAGCAGTTTAAAGGATTTTTGTTATATACTTTAGGTGTTTATTTTTTTTTATTATTTGATTTTTACTATTTTTCCTCCTTTTCTTTGTTATATTAGTGAAAGGATTTAAGATGGCGTTTTGAAAGTGTCGGAGTTTTTTTTTCCTTTCCCTTTTGTTTTACTTTCCCTTTTTAAGGATTGGCTTTTGCTTTTGCTTTTGGCTTAGAATTTTTTCTTTTGAATTGTTTGCTCTTTTATCTTTTATTCTTTGGATTTTCTCTGGATTTTCAAGGACTATAGTTTGTCTCTTTTTAAATTCTTTTTCTTTTTCTTTCCTCCTCCCTTCTTGTGTGGAGGGGAAAGGGAAGTGAGAACTGCGCTTTTTAAAATGGCTTCAAAGAGACAGCAGCCTGCTTCAATACCAAAGGTTGTTTCTTCTCCTATAACTTCCACTGCACAATTACAACAACAATCTAAACATGTACCACTGGCTCAGCCACCACCCTCCCCCCCTCTGCCTGGACTTTCAGCACAAGAGGTCAGAGGCATAATGGGAGAAATTGTAGTTCAAATGAGAGAGGAAATGAAACAATTTGCCTCACAGATTAAATCAGAAATTAAATCTGATCTTAAAGAAGAGATAACGGGGATAAAGACTAAATTGCAAGAAAATAATAATGATTTACGACAAGATATACTTGCAGCAGTTTCAGGCTTGGCTACTGTGGTGGTTAAGCTCGATGCAAGGCTTGAGGAAGTGGAAAACAAAGTTGATTCCTTTGATGATAAAATTCAAGATGTGGAAAGGAAGGTGGAGTCCTCACAAGAAGATATTTTGATGTTTCAGTACAGACAGATGGAGTATGCCCTGAGGATTAGAGGCCTCAAGGAAGATATGAATCAAGATTTGGTGGAGGTGGTCCTTACTGATCTGGCAGTGGCCTTGGATATGGATAAAGGAGAATTACATAGAGAAGTGGAAAAAATTTATAGACTTAACTCCTGGATTGCTAAGCAGAAGAATTTGCCTAGAGATGTGGTGATTTATTTTACAAAGAAGTCCCTGCGGAATGAGATTATACAAGCCTTTTACAACAAAAGATTTCAGATTGCTGCCCAAGATGTTATCATTCTAAAGGAAATCCCATCCAAAATTTTAAGAAGCAGGAAAGACTTCGCTTTTTTAACCAATGAGCTCAAAGCTAGATTGATGCCATTTAGATGGGAAATTCCGATGGGTATTGTTTTGAGCCATGCGGGGACACGCTACAGATTGAATACAGTTGACAAAGCTAGAGAGTTTTATACTTCGGTCCTGGGTGCAGGCTCAACTCCATCTGGTGAGAAATCTCCGAGTGGCAAGGAAGTCGAGCAGCAATCTGAGGCATTAGGTTTGGTTTCCGCTGGGATGATACAAGCTGAAAGGCAACGCCAGATGGAGGTTAAAGAGCAGAGGATGACTCGTGCAGCTTATAAGCGTAAAGAGAAGGAGCAACGTAAAAAAGAGCCTAAAGAGAATTCTTCTGGAAGTGCATCATCGCCGGTGGGAGGAGCAAGACCCAAGAGTTATGCAACACATGCAGCTCTTTCAGATCTTGATGGTGTCTTCTCCAGGCTGCGTGCCAAGGGAGATGGCAAAGTTTTTGACCTGGAATGTTAATGGATTGAATTCTCCTCAGAAACGGAAAAAAATCTTTTATTATTTGAAGCAACATACCAATGATGTTATTTGCTTACAGGAAACTCATATTTTACTTAAAGATCAGAAATATTTAGTCAATGCTCGTTTGGGATCTCATTTTATATCTTCTGCTCCTGGGAAGAAAGGGGGAGTTGTTATATATGTTAAACAAAACCTACCAGCTTGTCTGGTAGAATCAGATCCCCAGGGGAGATATGTGATGATTGAACTTGGTATATATGGTAAGAAAGTACTTATAGTGGGACTTTATGCTCCAAATCAACAACAGGAACAATTTTATAAGCAGTTACATCAAAAAATAACATTGCTTGACTATAGATCAGTGGTATTAATGGGTGATTGGAATGGTGTCTTAGATATACAAAGGGACAAGAAAGGTTCCTCTCCTTTTCTTAAACAAGCAAGGTTACCTAAAGCTTTTTTTGATATGAAGGAAGACTGGGAATTAAGGGATTATTGGCGGGAATGTAATCAAGAGGAGAGAGATTTCACTTTTTTTTCTGATAGACACCAATCTTTTTCAAGAATTGACTTTTTTTTGATTACTACGGATTTGTATAATAAAGTAAAGAATGTAAAGATTTTTCCTAGATCACTGACGGATCATAGCCCAGTTTGGATGGAGCTGACTCAAGAGAAAGAGGAAAGGAGATCCTGGAGAGTTAATGAAAATTTGTTCAGACAAGAGAAGAATGTTCAAAAGTTAAAGGAGTGTTTAAAGGACTATTTTGCTTTGAACATGTATAAGGGGACTTCAATGTCAATGGTATGGGATGCAGGTAAAGCATTTATGCGTGGTGTTTTGATAAAAATGAATAATTGTCATAAGCGGAAGCAGATTCAGAAACGTAGAGAACTTGAAGATGAAATCAAATCAAAAGAAAGGGCCTTGATTCTAAATCCTTCTGATGAAAGTATCAAAGAATCTGTAAAGTTACTAAGGTCACAATTTAATATGTTGATAGCAGATCAAGCGGCAACCAATTTATTGTTTATGAAACAAAATACATTTTGTAATGCTAATAAGCCTGGGAGATGGTTGGCTTATCAATTAAGAAAGAAACAGAGACAGAGAATAATAGAGAAAATAAATTACAAGGGTAAATTAGTTTCTCAGAAGGAATTGATTAAAAAATCTTTTTTGGATTATTATCAAAAGTTATACAAATCTACTAATGTGCAACTGCTAGATATAAATAAATATCTAGCTGAGGCAAGTTTTCCTAAACTGACTGAGGATCAGAAACATGAAATTAATGGCTTAATTACTAAGGAGGAAATTGCCTCAGCAATTCAACAATTGAAACTAGGGAAAGCACCGGGT
Source organism: Crotalus tigris (assembly GCF_016545835.1). Lineage (NCBI taxonomy): Eukaryota > Metazoa > Chordata > Lepidosauria > Squamata > Viperidae > Crotalus > Crotalus tigris. The sequence continues at coordinate 358,479 of NW_024097319.1, read as the reverse complement.
ACGGATGGGTTAACAGCTGTTTATTATAAAGCTTTAATGGAGGAGATGATCCAACCATTAAATGATCTTTTTAATGGTATCTTACAGGGTATAGAGATTCCTCCTTCATGGCGTAGTGCTTTTATATCATTGATTCCAAAGGAGGATCAAGATCTTACTTTACCAAAAAATTATAGGCCTATATCTCTTTTAAATGTGGATTATAAGATATTTGTAAAAATCTTGGTAAATAGGCTTATGAGGGTGGCGCATCATCTTGTGCATAAAGATCAATCAGGGTTTATAACAGGAAGGTATATGAAAAATAATGTTAGACAAATTATTAATCTATTAGAATATTTAGACAAGAACAACCAAGTTCCTGCAGGGCTCATATTTTTAGATGCTGAAAAAGCATTTGATCAATTGAATTGGCATTTTATGCTAAGAGTAATGGAAGAAATGAATTTTGGCGAAAAGATATTACAAGCTCTTACGGTAATATATCAAAAACAAATGGCACAACTTATTGTTAATGGAGGTTTGTCGGAGGTTTTTACAATAGAGAAAGGTACTAGACAGGGGTGTCCTTTATCGCCATTGTTGTTTGTTTTAACACTGGAAATATTATTGATCAAAATTCGAGAGTCTCAGGAAATTAAAGGAATAGAAGTTAACAAAAAAGAATATAAGTTGAGAGCTTTTGCGGATGACTTGGTTGTTACTTTGTCGCAACCTGATTATTCTGCAGTAAACTTATTACAGTTGATTCATCATTATGGTTTGGTTTCGGGTTTCAAGATTAATGTAAATAAGACTAAAATCTTACCTAAAAATATGTCTAGTCAGGAGAAGCAGATTTTGGCTAACTTGACGGGTTTTGAGATTGTTAATAAGGTAAAATATTTGGGGGTGATGTTGTCTGTTTCTAATGTAAAATTATTTAAAAATAACTATGAAAGGTTGTGGGTCAGGGTACAGAAGGACTTGAAGAATTGGGAGAAGTTGCAATTATCCCTCATGGGAAGAATTGCAGTGATAAAAATGAATATTCTACCCAAGTTTCTTTTTTTGTTTCAAATGTTACCGATTTTGAAAAATGAGATTAATTTAAGTGAGTGGCAGAAGGGTCTTAATAAATTTATTTGGGCAGGGAAAAAGCCAAGGGTTAAGTTTAAAATTATGCAAGACTTCCGTGAGAGGGGTGGACTTAAGGTACCAAATTTGAAATTATATTACGATGCGGTGGTCTTAACACTAATCAGTGATTGGGTAAATTTGACAAATCCTGAGATACTTCATTTAGAGGGATGGGATTTACTTTATGGGTGGCATGCCTATTTAATATTTAATAAAAAAATGGACTGGGTCTTTAAATCTCATATTTTAAGAATTTCTTTACTTAGGATTTGGAGAAAATATTATAAAAGTGATTTTAAAGTTCCATTATGGGCTATACCTTGGCATGCGATAGAAGGAATAAAAAGAGGAGTAAAAATGGACATGGTGTCTTATAGTCAGTTACTTAGATGGGATGGGCAAAACTGGCAGTTAAGATTACGGGAAGATTTAGCGCAAGAAAATATTATTTATTCTTGGTTTCAATATAGGCAACTAGTAGATAAATGGAAGGTGGATTGTAAATTGGGTTTTCTTAGAGAAGATGGAAATCTTATTAAGCAAGTCAAGGATCAAAGACAAACCCATATCAAGAGAATTTATGGGGTATTAGTTGAAATGGACTCAGAAACGGAATTAATTAAAGATTGTATGATTAGATGGGCGCAGAATTTTGGTGTCCCAGTCTCATTGGACATTTGGGAAACCATTTGGGTGAGAAATGTCAAATTTACACAAGCACAGAACCTTAGGGAGAATTTTTATAAAATGTTTTATAGATGGCACCTTGATCCACAAAAAATGTCTCTTATGTACCCTGACGTGCAACCCAAATGTTGGAGATGTGGTTATAAGGATGCTTCCTATTATCATATTTGGTGGTCATGCAGAGAGATAAAAGCATTTTGGATCAAAATATGGTGGAATATCCAGAGAATTTTTAGAAGGAGGGTAAAATTTACTCCGCAATTATTTTTGTTAGGCATTGTTACAGATTGTGATACAAAGGAGGTTGTATTGATGTTAAATTTGATTACAGCCGCTAGGCTGTTAGTAGGACAATATTGGAAGAAGGAATCTTTGCCTACATTGCAGGAATGGTTTCTTAAAGTAGCTTATCTGGCGGAAATGGCAAAGATTTCGGCTTTCTTAAAGCAACAAACGCAAGAGAAGTTCCTTGCTGTTTGGGACAAATGGATAAAATTTATACAATTTAGATTGGGTATACAAAAATATCACATAGCTTTTTTATAAGTTTTATTTTTATATATATATATATAGATATTTTTTATATATATATACATAAATATAGATTTTTTAATTTAATTTTTTATTTTTATTTCTTAATTTTTAATTAAGCCTATATTCTGCTCTGGGAAGCTCAGGGGGGGGGGAAGGGAGGGTTTTTGTGAGGGGTGGGGGATGGGTTTTTTTTTTTATATATATATATGTAATGTTTAGTTTCTTTTTTGTATATGTTGTCTTTTGCTTTGTATTGTTTTTGTCTTTTTGTAAAATTTATAAAACTTTCAATAAAAAAAAAATGAAATAATAAACAAAGAAAAAGAAAAGAAAAGAAAAAAAAAAGATAAAAAAAGCTGCCGAGTATTGTTCTAAAATGGGGGGGGGGAGTTTAGGAGGAAATAATTCAATCAATTACATGACTTGACAGGATTTCTAACCATTTTTTTTTATCATGCGGCGAAATTGTATCTGTAGAAAAGCAGAGATCCCCACTCAATATTCCCATGCCCACAGAGAAGCTAATAGATGGGGCAATAGAAAAAGCATCTCAAGGTAAGCGTTTCCTCGTGGAAGGCATATTTTGACCAAACTTTGCTTCATCCTGCAACCCTTGGCCTGGGGAGATCGGGGGTTGCTGGTTTTTCACGTGGCTGCGATGTCCGAGAAGAGGCTTGGGTGGTGGTGGAAGGGACTTTGTCGTCGGGGCTGCTTCCCCCAGGTTCTTTTGCTGGAGCTGCAAAAAAGCCACACGAGCGGTGTCCCTCATCTTTCTGGTCTGTCCCTCCCAAGATTTTTAGGCGTGAGTGCTGCTCAAAAGGAAGTGTGGGATGATACACAGCGTGAAGGCACCGTGAGCAAATCCCAGGAGCAGGGGGCAAGTCCCGAAGGTGAAACTATGTACAATGGCGCTTCAAATGAAACACAAAAGATGAAGAGGAACAACAACCCATCAATTGTAACTTTGAACTGACTCTCTTCGGAGACACTTGAAGTTAAGAGGGTTGTGTGAGTGCAGGCAGGAATGAGGGACGCCGTGAGCGGGAAAGAAAGGGGCTGGGCTCACGCTTCGCATTCTTCAGCTCCTTTCCTCCCACCGGAGTGAAAGGAGCGTGGATGAAGGGCAGACGCACGTGGGGTTTCTGCTGCTCAGGCTTAACTCTTGAGAACAGATCCTTCCCTCTTCCTGCTTGGAGGAAAAAACTTCTGTGGCTTGGATGCAAAATGCCAGAGTAGCGAGCATTGGCAGGCTGTGGAGAAATTATGGTGGTCCTCGTCAGTTAAATTAGAGTGGGGGCTAATTAATTGCCATCTTTCCCATTGGAAGTTTTATATGGGTTCATCTTTCCTTGCCAGGTATGAGCTTACCTTACAGAGGCTTGGGGCCCAATTCTCCACCATTAATTTGCAATTCCGATCAAATGTCAGCATCAAAAATGATAAAAATTCAACATAATTCACAGGATTATCATTATTTTTTTGCACAATGCATTTGAATATTTAAAAGAAGAGGGAATCTGACTTGAAGTCCTTGGACTACAATGCCAACATTTCATTTATTTTTAATTAGAAATAAATATTTCACAATATATAATTACATATTGTTTTTGTGATTAATCACTATGCTTTAGTTATGTTCAATTTGTAACAATGAAAATACATTCTACATATCAGATATTTACATTACGATTCATAACAGTAGCAAAATTACAGTTATGAAATAGCAACGAAAATAATTTTATGGTTGGTGTTGAGTCCTCGGCTTAATGGCGAATAAGCACAGAGCATCTCGTAGTGTCAAGAAGCCTTTATTGTTGTCTCTTCTGCTCCGTTACAGCTCTGAGGCACGCAGGCCTCTCTGCCTCTCCTAAGAACGCTTCCCTGGACCGAATGGCAACATTTGGCGCGCTCCGCGCCTCGTGCATGTGTGCGAAGCCGGCGCCAGCCAGTCTGCTCCCGGGCAGCTTGCAACTGCCCGGGACCGTTGCAATGTCCCGAGCCTGCCTTTGCAGGCTCAGGACACAACACCCCTTCGCCCCTGGCTAAGACTAATAAACTATATGAATAGTTACACGCGACCTCAACACGAGCGTAGTGTACCAACCCACGCTCCAAATGGTACTGGGCTATTGTTCTGGGCATTAATACCCAATGCCCATATTTCCATTGCTCCCAACAGCAGACACCATCTCACTGTTTCTGCTTTGCCAGCAGAGTTACAAAGTCCTCAAGGTACTTAAGAGATCTCGTGACTCTCTGTAACCTCCTTAGACCCTGAGAATCCCCAATTCCATTTTGCCCAGAGGATGACATGAATTTGCCCCCTCTTTCAGACCCTGGTGGTCCCCATGGAATGTGCCCCATTGCCTGGTCTGCTTGCTTGCCCACTGGGCTCGTCAGACCAGGACTTTGTTCTCCCAATAACCTGGTTGACCTGCCCAGTTGCAGGCTCTCTGGCCCCTCTATAAAACTGCCACTGTTAGGCAACTCTGTAGTGCCTCCCAGGCCCACACTGGACCTATCAAGGGGCTGCATTCCTTTGCTCCCCAGTCCCGTAACGGGACTGTCTGGGATTTCAGTATTTCCCCAAAACTAAGTTGCCCCCCCATCTGTAGCTGAGGTGTCAGAATTGGGATGTGCCTCTCCGGCCACCTTCCTGTGTGAATACCTCCTTCTGGAAACAGTAGCAGTACTGGGTCAACTAGACTGGTTTTGTGCCAGCTCTCTTGCAATGTTTGAGTTATTAGGATGCTCCCGGTTATTCTCCCTGACTGGAGTGCTGAATGGTATTGGTGAATGATGAGTATGCCCCCTGGGTGACTCCCTGGCTGGAGTAGGCACTGGTGCCTGTGTGCTTCCTAGTTCCCATGGATTCCTGTTTGGAACACTTGCGGAATTTTGGAATAGGCCATCTGTGGCCTCTCTGTTGGGGCCCGGCTGCTGCCAACACCCATCCCTTTGCCCATGGAGGTCCCCCTAGAAAAGGCCCAGGAGTTTCTGAGGATAAGTCCAGTCTTGTACGCAGCTGGTCGATATGCCGTCGAAGGACACGACTGTCATCCAACAAGACCTCGTACGACAAGGGACCAGTAACCTTGCATACTACAGCAGGAACCCACAAGTGGCCTGGCCTGTAATTACGGGTCCATAACGGGGCACCCACTTGCAGATACCTCGGTGCCCTGGTTTTGTAGCCTTAGGAGGCAGTCTGTCCGGGTGCAACCGGTCAAGTTTAGTAGTAAGTTTGCGCCCCCAGCGAAGTTCAGCTGGGCTTTTCCCAGTAGAAGTTGAAGGTGTGGTGCGGTACACAAGAAGAAAGTCTGCCAACCTGTGGTGCTAGTCTCCATAGGTCAGTTTCTTTAAAGCATCCTTGGTGATGCGGACCATCCGTTCAGCCATCCCATTGGTGGAAGGGTGGAATGGTGCAGAGGTAGCATGACGAATCATGTTGGCCTGTAAGAAAGCTTGGAATTCGGAAGAGGTGAATTGAGGGCCATTGTCAGACACCAAAACATCCGGAAGCCCATGTGCAGCAAAAATCCCCCTCAGTACTTGAATGGTCTTGGCAGTGGTGGTTGAAGAGACAGGTACAACCTCAAGCCACTTTGAATAGCTATCAACCAGGACCAAGAAGAATTGACCCTGAAAGGGCCCAGTGTAATCGATGTGCACCCGAGACCAAGGTGATTGTGTTTCCTCCCATCTATGCACAGGAGCCTGGGGCATTTCTGGGCGTGAGCGCTGACAAAGATGGCATGCGTGCATCTTAGCCTCAATTTCCTTGTCTAACCCAGGCCACCACAAATGGCTGCGCGCAAGCGCCTTCATTCTTACAATGCCAGGATGGCCCTCATGAAGGGAACCTAAGACCCTAGATCTCATTGAGGTAGGAATAACAACTCTGCTGCCCCACAGCAGGCAACCCTGAAAAGTGGATAACTCATGTTTCTTAAGCCAGAAACTCTGGAACTCAGTACCTGGACAACTCTCTGGCCATCCAGACATAACCCAGGATAATACACGAGAGAGTGTGAGATCTATGGCTGATTCAGCAGCCACATCCCTGGCATTTAAAGGTGATTCAGGCAGCGCCTGAATGGAAAGGATGTTGATGGCAGGGGCAGGATCAGCCTCCACTACTTGTAAGGGTAATCTACTGAGGCCATCAGCATGGCCCATTTCTTTGCCAGGTTTGTGAACTAAAGAAAAATCATAGGCTGACAGAAAGATGGACCATCTCAGCATCCTGGGGGAGGTGATACGGGGGGGGGGTTGTTTGTTTGTAGTAAACAACCCCAACAAAGGCTTGTGGTCAGTGTAGACCGTGAAATGTCTGCCATATAAAAAATCATGGAATTTTTTAATGCCCACAACAACAGCCAAGGCTTCCCTGTCTATCTGAGTGTAGTTCTGCTCAGCAGAAGACAAGGTTCTGGAGTAATATGCAACAGGAACCTGAGTTCCATCAGGTTGTAGATGGCTAAGTACTGCTCCTACCCCATAAGGGGAAGCATCACAAGTGATGCACACAGGGAGAGTTTCATTAAAATGTGCAAGCACATTATTGGATGTGAGTAAGGCCTTAACTTCATGTGCTTGTGACCACTGCCACACTGCCTGTTTGTCCAGAAGCCTATGAAGTGGTTCAACTACATTAGCTTTGTTAGGAATGAATGCCTTATAGAAATTCAAGAGGCCCAGAAAAGCTTGTAGTTCAGCTTTGGACTTAGGCCTAAGAGCTTGCATGATAGCTTTTAATTTGGACTCAGCAGGATGAATCCCATTGGCATCTATTTTGAATCCCAGGAAATCTGTAGAAGGTACCCCAATTTTACACTTGTCGTTTTTTAGCTTGAGGCCTGTTTTCCAGAACCGAGCAGGACAGCCCTCAATCTCTCAGCTAAATTTTGGGTGGAGTCTCCACCTATTAAGACATCATCAAAATAGGGCAAACCCCTGGTATACCCCTCAAGGTATTTTCCATTACACTTTGGAAAATTCCAGGAGCCACATTTACTCCAAATTGTAGTCTTTTGACTTTGAATCCCCCCCCCCTGTGTGTTACAATGGTTTGTGCTACAGCAGCAGCTTCATCAACAGGTAACTGTTGATAAGCCTTGCTAAATCTAGCTTTGCAAAAACATGCCCCCCCCTTGAGGGAAGCCAGAATATGGCTGACTACAGGTACAGGATAGGCATGTTGTTGCAATGCCTTATTTAGGGTGCATTTGTAATCTGCACAGATGCGAATGTCCCCATTAGCCTTAAGAGGCGTGACTATGGGTGTTTCCCAAGGACTGGAGTCAACAGGTTCTAAGACTCCTTGCTCAATCAATTTGTCCAATTCAGCATCAATTTTTCCTTTTAAAGCAAAAGGTACTCTCCTTGCTTTTACTCTGATAGGAGTGACAGTGGGGTCCAATTTTAAGGAAACTGGGGGCCCTTTGTATGTACCCAGCTGTGGGCTGAAGACATCTGCAAATTCTTTGCAGACTTCTTGTAGACCCACTGTTTGCAAACTATTAAGCCCTGTAACTTGTATTCCCAAGGCTTCAAACCAATCGAGTCCTATGAGACTCGTGCGCTCACCCCCAACTATCAATACATCTAATGGACCTTCAAAATCCTTATGTTGTACGTTAAGGGTGGCCTCCCCCTTAACACACACTTTGGAGTTTTGAAAGTCTCTTAGAAATATATTGGATGGCCTAAGCTTGGCCTGGAACCCACTGCTAGAGCAAATCTTTCTGAATGTGTGAATGGAAATAATTGAAAGTGCAGACCCAGTGTCTAGTTCCATAACCAATGGAACTCCTTGAAACTTCACTTTAAGTGACAGTTTCTTTTTGAGTGGCTTGTGTGTGCCTGTCCTATAAATGCTTCTTTATGAAGCATAGAAACCCACCCTGTTTTGGCTGGGGACCCTGGTACCTTTCAGGCACAATTCTTCTCAGGGTTGTACCTTCTGACGGCCCAGACACACAGCTGCTATGTGGCCTTGCTTTCCACATGCTTTACAGATTGCAGAACAGAACCTGCAGTTGGTCCTCTTGTGGTGACCTCCACACCCGAAGCACTTGGGTACAGTTGAAGACTTTTCTTTGCCTTCCTTCTGCTTCCTTTCTTTGGCTGGGTAGAGATGATCCACCTCTTCTTCAGGATCCTCTTCCGAGCTCTCCTGGACTCCCTCATGGTGCACGGAAACACTTCTGGAGCACTTCTGATAGGCCTCACATTCTTGATTGCCCCACCTGCCTCTTCTGCAGTAACCTCTCTCAAGGCATCTTGGAACGATATGTCTTCCTTAGCAAAAAGTCTCTGCTGCAAGTCTCTGTTTCTAAGCCCACATACAAATCTGTCTCTCAACCTTTCTTCTAAGTCTTTAAACTCACAAGGCTTAGCTGCTCTTCTCAAAGCTGCAATGTATTATTTAGCTGATTCACCAGCTCGTTGATCCCTCTGTTCAAAAGTATGCCTCCATGCAATAACAGACAACTTGGGCTGAAAATGTTCTTTTAGTAATTTTTAAAAATCTGTGTAGGTTACAGATTCAAGAGGCGCAGGGGCTGCTAAATTTTCAGCAATTTCAAATGTATCTTGACCACAAACACAGAGCAAAGTAGCGGCCTTTAAGCCATCTTCTCTTACTTGGTTTACTTTCAAGTAGTTTTCTACTCTGGCCACATATGACTCCCATCTTTCTGGGTGCGTGACATCAAATTCAGAGAGTCTCCCTATCTTCGCCATTTTCTCATGTGTAAGGAAAGGGTCTATCAGCCAGCTTACCTCCAGCGACGCTGTACTGGCAGGCAGGTGCTGAATTTAATGCCGTCTTCCTAGCCGCTCTCAGGATTCCTGGGTAAGCTTACAATTCTTCTTAATTAATTGTAAGACATCCCACCTTCGTCGCCAGTGTTGAGTCCTCGGCTTAATTGCGAATAAGCACAGAGCATCTCGTAGTGTCAAGAAGCCTTTATTGTTGTCTCTTCTGCTCCGTTACAGCTCTGAGGCACGCAGACCTCTCTGCCTCTTTTAAGAACGCTTCCCCGGACCGAATGGCAACATTTGGCGTGCTCCGCGCCTTGCATATGCGTGCGAAGCCAGCACCAGCCAGTCTGGTCCCGGGCAGCTTGTAAGTGCCCGGGACCGTTGCAACATCCCGAGCCTGCCTTTGCAGGCTCAGGACACAACAGTTGGGGGTCACCACAACATGAGGACCTGTATTAAAGGGTCGCGGCATTAAGAAGGTTGAGAACCACTGGCCTAGAGGCTGCTGGGAAGAGCTGCAAGCTGTGAGTTAAGGGGGAGTGCAGAGGAGAAAGGCAGCTGAACTCCTGGTTGGACCTCCATTGCATTGCGCGTGAATCATATAACTAAAAAAATCCAAAAGAGCAGTAGTACATTCAGGACAAGGGCCTCTGAGATTGTGATTTCCTTTTATTTCAGAATGTCTGGCTTAGTTCAGTATAACACTTGTTTTGCAGCTGTTTTTCCTTGTACTCTTCTCAAACTTGGATACTGTCCTATCTGTAAATAAATCACTAGTATACAAGGACAGATTACTTATCTAGGGTCTGTAATCTGTGCTCTTCAAGCAGAAATTAGGTGTCCAGTTCAGCCTTTCTGCTTTATTGAGCTGCCATGCTAGCTACCTCAAAGATCCTGCAGGAGAAGGGCAGTGTGGACAACCATGGGATCTGGCAGGATGAGAGCTATGAACCATGAACACAAAGCTTTCGCTGTGTCCTTGCATAACAGATACAGTGCCCTTACTGGCCTTAATAGGGACACTAAGGAGACAGATTAAGGTAGTTGTGATGATGATAGCTCAAATAAGCAGGGGATCATGGTTCAAGATGAAGAACTTGTTTTGGACAGGGGAAAGTGTGAATCATGTATTACACATCAATCATGCAAGAAGAGAAGCCCCTTCTGGTTGATGATTCAATTATAAGGGATGTAAATTTAGGAAAGGATCCAAGTCAGGTGTCTTCCAGGTGCTAGTGCCAGCAGGAACAAGAAACATATTTTTAAGATAGTAAAGAATGTAAGCAAGGAGTATCATGTGGATGCTATTTTACATCTTGGAACGAACAATATGCCCCCAAAAAATGTACTCTCTGTGCAGAAACTGGGCAGAAACTTAGCAAGATAGGCTATAGGCTTACTTTTTCAGAGGTTTTACCAGTGTATAAGGAGCAAAATGGAAAAGGCCAGCATATAGCAGAATTCAAAATGTGGCTGAAAAAGTGATGTAAAGGGGAAGGTTTTGCTTATATTAGTCATGATGTCTGCAGCTGGTTCAATGAAAAAGTGTATAAAAGAGATGATTTGCATCCATCAAAGAAAGGGACTGAATTACTTGGCAATAAATTCACAGATGTTCTGGAGAAATATTTAAACTGAACAATGGGGACAATGAGTTAATTGACACAGAACATTCCTGTCCTGGGCAATCTAAAAATTATAGGGTTATCAGCATGTGTAACATAGATGTGTGTGTGTAGACAAGAATATCAACCTTGCTGTCAAGCAAAATCAAACTTTTAATAGTGAGTGCCACACAAAGTGCACTAATCAAACAGATGGTAAGAAAATAGGGGAACTCAGGCACCACACAGGTTATGTAGAAAGTAAACATAGGATCAGTCATAAAGGACTCAAATATCTATACACCAATGCACACAGTATGAGCAACAAACAGGGTGAAATTAGAAATTCAGGTAAATGAGGGCAGATATAATATTGTTGCCATTACGGAAACTTGGTGGGATGAAACTCACAAGTGGAACACACAGCTAGAGGGATTTAAATTATTTAAAAGAAACAGACCAAGTAAAAGAGGAGGTGGAGTTCCTACATCTCTACAGAAATAGATCACACCAATGATGAAAACTGTCTTGAATATATTTGGGTCAATATAAAAGAGGGAAAAAATGACATTGTCATAGGTGTGTATACTATAGATCAGGGCTTTTCAACCAGTGGTACGAGTACCACCAGTGGTACATTGGCACCTGGCAGGTGGTACGTGACCATCCTAGAGAAGTGGTAGCGGGGGAGGGGAATGAGCTGAACCAGTAGCAGCACCGCACAAGCCTGAGCGAGAGATGACTGGAGCTGCAGGGCTGTCAGGACTCAACAGAAGTGCCAGGATCAGTGCCGCTTTCCAGCTGATCGGTGCTTTTTCGGGGCTGTCGGGGCTCAGTGGAAGCACCAGGATCAGCGCCAGGCTCCAGCTGGAGCTCAGCGCTGATCCTGGTGCTTCTGTTGAGCCCTGAAGAAGCACCAATCAGCTGGAAAGCAGCACTGATACTGACGCTTCTGCTGAGCCCAAAAGAAGCGCCGATCAGCTAGAATGTTGCAGCCTCTCCAGGGTCTTGTGATTTACATTCAGATGCTTGGCAACCGATTCATATTTATGATGGTCACAGTGTCCCAGGGTCATGTGAAGTGACCAAAACCCCACCCCTGCTGCCAATCCTCAACAGAAATGCTCACAACAATGAAAACCTCGGGCGGGAGGAAGAGCGCTGCCGGGTGGGCAGGCAGGTGTCGGCTGTGGCTTGGAAGGCACTTTTTTCAGTGCCATTGTAACTTTGAATAGTAACTAAGCGTACTGTTGTAAGTCAAGGACTAACTGTACTTCATCACTTTTTTCCTTTTTTTTTGGTCATCAAGTTTTTGACACCTTGCTAGGCGACTAGTGGTGGTCGGATGTTGCCATATCCTAAAAATGGTACAATGGGTGAAAAGGTTGAAAAGTTCTGCTATAGATCACCCAACCAAACAGAGGAAATGAACTTTTTGCTAGTCAGTTAACTAAGGTATGTAGGAAGCATATCACAATAGTAATGGGGGACTTTAATTACCTTGACATCAACTAGGAGACAAACTCTGCAGCAAGTGGAAGATCAAACAGATTCCTGATAAAACTAGCAGACAACTTTGTCTCCCAAAAAGTAGAGAAGGGAACCAGGGGATTAGCCATTGTGGATCTAATTCTCACTAATAGAGATGAAATGAAAGAAGGTGTTGAAGCCACAGGAAACTTAAGGGGGGAGTGAGCATGCAATATTGGAATTCAACATTATGCAAGCACAAGCAATAGAACACAGTCAAACTAGAGAGCTAATTTCAATACACTTAGAGAGAGCTTGGGAAGGATTCCATGGATGAGAATCCTCAAGGGGAAAACAACTCAAGAAGCTTGGGAAATTTTGAAAAGTAAGATTATAAACGCCCAGTCTAGCACAATACCAATGAAGAAGAAAAATAACAGCTCTCAAAAGAAACCAGAATGGCTGCATAAAGAACTCTCTGATAAATTGAAAGACAAAAAGGACAAGTATAAAAAGTGGAAAGAGGGGCACATAACTAAGGCAGAATATTAGCAAATAGCCCGAGCCTGCAAAGATGAAGTGAGGAAAGCTAAGGCTCAAAATGAACCAAGGCTTGTGACAAAAGTCAAAAATAACAAAAAAAGCTTCTTTCAACATATAAAAAAAACAAGAAAAAAATTAAGGAAATAGTTGGTCTATTAGTGGGAGTAAGTGTCAAGAATGTGATAAGCAAAAGGGAGAAAGCAGAACTACTCAACTTGGTTTTTGCGTCTGTATTTACACAAAGGGAAAAAACAGTCCAACCTATCAAAACAGTACCATAAACAACAGATTAGAAACACAACTACAGAACTATCAGCCTGACCTCAATTCTTGGGAAGATCTTGGAAAAGACAATCAAGCAATGAATCAACAAGCACCTAGAGCAGCGGTTCTCAACCTGTGGGTTCGGACCCCATTTGGGGTCGAATGACCATTTCACGGGGGTCACCAAACAATGCAGTCCACCATTTTTTCCCCCTTTTCCTTAGCTGTGCTACTCCCTTTTATTCCATTGGCTTTTGAAAGCCAATAGAATAGACTCTCTTGAATAGAGTCTAATTCTATTGGCTTTCAAAAGCCAATAGGAATTGTCCAGGCTGTCTTTGCCCTGCTGAGCCCGCCAAAAGTCCCATTCTGCTACGCTTCGGCCAGCGCAGGGGGCGGCACCACGCATGCGTGGTGCTCCCGGGCAGGGAAAGTCCTCGACTTACGACCAGTTGAGGGTCGCGGTATTAAAAAGGTTGAGAACCATTGACCTAGAGGGAAACATAGTCATTACCAAAAGCCAACATGGGTTTGTCAAAAACAGATCATACCAGACAAAACCTATTGCATTCTTTGACCAGGTGACAGAATTAGTGGACCAGAGGAATGCTGTGAATATAATTTACTTGGACTTCAGTAAGACATTTGATAAAGTAGACTACAACCTACTACTTGATAAGACAGAAAAATGTGGGTTAGACAGCATCACCACTAGATGGATTCATAGCTAGCCGACCAGCCGTACTCAGCATGTAGTCCTCAATGGAACTGCATCCACATGGAGGGAAGTGTGTAGTGGGGTGCCCCAGAGCTCTTCAACATCTTCATCAGTGATTTGGATAAGGGGATAAATGGGGAACTCATCAAATTTGCAGACGACACCAAGCTGGCAGGAATACCTAGAAGATAGGCTTAAGATACAGAAGGATTTTGCCAGACTTGAACATTGGGTGCTATCTAACAAAATGAAATTCAATGGTGAAAAAAGTAAGGTTCTACATTTAGGCAAGAAAAACCAAATGCACAGGTGTAGTATGCTCAATAGTCATAATTGTGAGAGGGATATCAGAGTCCTAGTGGACAATCTCTTAAATATGAGCCAGCAGTGTGCTGCAGCTGCCAAAAAAGCTAACACAGTGCTAGGCTGTATTAACAGAGGGATAGAATCAAGATCATTTGAAGTATTAATACCACTTTATAATGCCTTGGTAAGGTCACACTTGGAATACTGCATCCAGTTTTAGTCACCACGATGTAAAAAAGATGTTGAGACTCTAGTAAGAGTACAGAGAAGATCAACAAAGATGATTAGGGGACTGGAGGCTAAAACATACAAGGAATGATTGCTGGAATTGGGTATGTCTAGTTTAATGAAGAGAAGGATGAGGGGTGAAATGATAGCAGTGTTCCAATATCCAGGGGCTGCCACAAAGAAGAGGGAGTCAAGCTATTCTCCAAAGCACCTAAAGGCAGGTCAGGAAGCAATGGAGGGAAACTAATCAAAGAGAGAAGCAACCTGGAACTAAGGAGAAATTTCCTGACAGTTAGAATAATTAATCAGTGGAACAACTTGCTTCCAGAATGTGAATGCTCCAATACTGGAAGTTTTTAAGAAGAGACTGGACAGCCATTTGTCTGAAATGGTATAAGGCAGTGATGGCGAACCTTTTTAGTGACTGAGTGCCCAAAAACTGGCTCCGCCCCCTGCCCTCGTGCCCCCCATCCTGATCGCTCTGCCCCCACTCTGACCCAAGCCCGGCCCTGCCCCGCCCACCCACAGGGCCACTAACTGCCTCTACGGCCTGCTGCAGATCGCCCAGGCAGCCCAGCAGCGCCATGGCAGCCACACCCTACGCCCATGCCCCACAGCATCAACTGCATGCAATGGGGTGTGAGGGCAGAGTCTTGTCCCCGCTGCCCGGCTGCCATTTCTTTGGCTGCACTGTTGTGCGCATGCCATGCTCAGGGGCGACTCTCCTCCGGGGAGGCTGCTGATGAGGAGTGGGCCATGGGGACAGGCAAGGTTAGGGTGACAACGCATGTGCCCACAGAGAGGACTCTGAGTGCCACCTCTGGCATGTGTGCCATAGGTTTGCCACCACTGGTATAGGGTTTCCTGTCTGAGCAGGGGTTTGGACTAATGACCTCCAAGATCCCTTCCATCATCATCATCATCATCATTATTGTTGTTGTCGTGTGAACCAAACTTTGGAAATTTTATATGTAACCATGAAAGTTTGGTATATAGATATCTGAAGATAGCCAAAAGAAAGGCAAATAATTCTGCATCCTAATGGGAGCTGCATTCAGGTTTATGCTAGTCAGCCCCAAACCAAGGTTCTTTTGTCATATTTCAAACTATTTGGAAGCATTTCTTCTTCCTAATATGGTCGTATTTGGTGAACTCTGTATGGCATTGATATTTTCCTTGCTGGAGTGTGTTTACTGGAGCAAGATGCTTATTTCTACCAAAACTAATAATAAATCCTTAGCATTCAAAGCAACCTTTCTCTTACTTAGGGCTATGCAGAAACAATGAAGAACAGGATGCAAAGATAAAGGAACATTCTTTCAGTAGCCAAAAACTTCAGATCTTCAGTAACCTAGATCTGTGATAGGTAGTATACATTTCTGAGCAACATAAAAAGCTTCCCCCTTAGCATTTGAAAAGGCAAGCATGAATTTATCATCAATGGCACACATCAGACTTTTTTTCCACTCTGACTCCTGACACCCTTGTACTCAAGAACTATTTAATCTTTATTTAAACTCTCTATTAACACTGTCCAGGTGCTAAAAATCTTGTCCTGTCATTAATCCATTGATAAGAGCAAAATTTGGCTAGTCAGAAATGTTTCAGGATCTCTGTAACTGGCAAAGACCTAGTGACATACTTTGGAAAGTTTCTATTTCCCCTCACAGACTCCAAAGTTAGAATTGGCACTTTTTCCTGTGGCGTAGCAGCTTTGATGTCACTGCCTTTCTTGTGCTGTCCTTTCAAAGTCATAATGAACAGGCAGCCCTTAATGCACTTCTGTGGTTGTCATGGTCAAAGCTAGATATACTTACAGGAAATGCAGTATGCTTGGGGATAAGGTGATGCTTGCTTGTCCATCTAAATCCTTGTGTAAAAATGACTACATGATGTGTATGTTTTGAGGAAAAGTTAGATAATGGAAAAAAAACCCCTGCAGCACCTCTGATACCATAATAGGAACAGCTGAAAGAATGAGTTATTTGACTGAATATAAAACATGCACAGATAAACCTTTTGGTTGCCAAAGCTGCAGACATCCCAAATAATAGGTTGCCTCATTATTACCCCCAACTACATATGCAGTAAACACAAAGGCAGTTATGCGGGTTTATAAGATAAGATGAGATGAGATGAGATGAGATAAGATAATCTTTATTGTCATTTTTTATTGTGGGCAAACAGCACACATCAAAAATGAAATTTAGTTGCCCGCTCTCAAAGTGAACACATACATGACACACACCTAAACATATTATATACAACATAAATATAGACCCACACCCCTACATATACATAACAAATAAATATTAAACACTGTCCACTGTTATGAATATATAACAGAAGGAGGAAGCTTGAGAGTTCACAAGTTTAATGCTGTATGGAATGAAACTATGGCTGAATCTGGATGTTCTGCTTTGGATACCACGAAGCCTCCTCCCAGAAGGTAACAAGGAAAACAGGTCGTGAAGAGGATTTGATGCCTCAAATCTACCAAAAAATGTATTCAGTTTGTTTAGGAAGTCTGTGTCATTCTTGTATTTCAATGGAGTCACCTTATAATCCATAATAGCCTAGATTCCTTGCCACATTCACCTGGTGTTTGTTGGGTCCTGAAAACAGTACTGAATTTTCTAGCAATGGGCTTGCTTTGCACTTTTTATGGCACTTTCAGATTTGCTCTGGCTGTTCTAAGTGCTAGGATGTCACCAGATTTAAAAGCCACATTCTGTGCTTTCAGCATCTTGCAGACCTCATAAGTCAGCCATGGTTTTTCATTCACCCTATCAACAATGCTTTTCAGGACACAGATATCTTCTATGCACTTTTGGATACTGTATATGCAGCACCGTGGTGGCATACTCCACAACATTTGTATGTTGAGTACAAATCAGTATCAGTAGCTGCTTCCTTAAACATGCCCCAATCTGTGCACTCAAAGCAGTCTTGTAATGTTACTATAGCTTCCTCTGTCCAAACCCTCACCTGCTTTACTGTAGGTTTCACTCTGAATAATAAAGGTTTATATGCTGGAATAAGCAGCACTGAGAGATGGTCAGAGGGGCCCAGGTGAGGGCGGGGGATAGCTTTGAATGCCTTCTTGATGTTGGAATAAACAAGATCTAGTGCAGTGGTTCTCAACCTGTGGGTCGGAACCCCATTTGGGGTCGAATGACCATTTCATGGGGGTTGCCAAACAAGGCTGTCCACCATTTTTCCCCCTTTTCTTTGGCCACGCCCCTGGCACCCGGTGATGTATAAGTGGTTGGGGGTCACCACAACATGGGGAACTGTATTATGGGGTCGTGGCATTAGAAAGGTTGAGAACCACTGATCTAGTGTATTGTCCCTTCTGGTTACAAAGTCCACATATTGATGGAAATGTGGCAGAATCTGGACTGATTCCTGTTTTATAACAAGCAACAGATCATGCAATAAAACCAAGAAGAAAACCAACAGAGCAATATTATTAGCATATAATAAACCATGAAAATCACTCAGTAAAGTCACTAATAATCTTTAGGCTTCCCATTGGGCAGTTCTAGCTCAAGGCATTCCTGATGATGCCAGGGTAGATCCTTTTCAAACTCCCAGGGGAGGCTAGTCTACAAGATGGGGTCACTCCATTTGAAATTGTACTCTTTTCATTTCAGACATAGTGGGAATTCTAATTTTCACCTTTGGGACTAGTATCCTGGATGAGGTGGTTTCACCAGGAAGAAGTCATCCTAAAGATATCTACAATTTAGATGAAGACACGTTAAATATCTTCCAGACAGGCTGAGGAGTATCCTCCTGTCTTCCTAAGCCAGGGCTTTTCAACCTTTTTACCGATTGTACCACTTTTAGGATATGGCAATATTCAAGTACCACATAGCAAGGTGTCAAAAACTTGATGACCAAAAAAAGTTGCTGTTCAAAGTTGCAAATGCATTGAAAGGACTTATGACTATTTTTCACACTTATGACCATTGCAGCATGCCCAGGATCATGTGATTTATATTTGGATGCTTGGCAATGAATTCATATTTATAATGGTTACAGTGTTCAAAGGTCATGTGATCCCCTTCTGCAACCTTTTGACAAGCAAAGTCAATGGCATTGCTGCTGGTGGCCAAGTGCTAAGGTGGGACTTCCTTTCCTTCCTCCCTTCCCTGCCTCCCTTTTTCTCATTCCCATCTCCTTCTGAAGGAAGAATTTGAACCCCCCCCCATATTTTCCCTCTTCCATATATTGATCAAACAAGGAAAGGCCTCCAGAGACAGAAAAGACAAGCTGCTGAGTGAACTAGCTTTAAAAGGCACATTCCCCTTTAAGAATTAGCTACTGGCTAGAAAGAAAAGTAAGGAGCACAGCCGGCACTTAAGGAAGAAAAAAAAGGAAGTACTGGCTGCCAAATAAGGCAACCTCCCCAAATGGCTTCATTCATAAGTAAAGGAATGCTACAGGCAAAATCCATTCAGGAGAAAAATACTTCAAAATCCCTTGCAGCAAAACTTACAGCTAACAACAGCAGAGCAATAGAAGCTAACACCATCAGCCAAATAGAAATTGCCAAACACTCCTTAAGAACACAAAGCCCTCATTGCACAAATCCCAGAACTTCAAAGTCACAAAAGAACATAAGAATCCTTCCACTCTCCATCTCCTTCCCTCCTCTGTGCCTCACCTCCAGCCATTGCTGCCTTTTTTCATTCCTCTTGGAGGGCGACCCCTCCCCCACTGCATTTGTTACCTGTTTGCTGCTGCCAGCACAGATGGCTGCCACAGCAGTTGTAGATCGATTCATGATCAGCCTGCTTGATCTCCTCTCCCCCCACCCTCCCTGTCCCCCTCCTTCTTCCCCTTTGGTGCAGCTGACTCTGCCTCCTCCCAAGGCTGCTGCTTTTTTCCTCTCTGCCTCTCCTGCCCAACTGCCTCCTTTTATAGGTTCTCTTGTCTCCACCCCCCCTCCTTTCTTATGGGGGAGGGTGAGCCAGAAGTGAACCTGGGGCTTTTGTAGCTCTAGAGTACTCTCTTACCGCAAGTCCTTGCCTGTGCTGGCTCTTTCCCTCCCCCACTACACTTGGCTAGGCAGGGCTGCGTACCACCTGCCACTCATTAATGTACCACAAGTGGTACGTGTACCACAGGTTGAAAAGCCCTGTCCTAAGCCACCTTCTTCCCCAGGTTGACTGTTATAGTTACAATAGTATCGGCCTAAGGAGAGAAATTTGGTACATGCCTGGGGAGGAGGGATTGACATTGATGGCATGCTCATGAAGACCCCATGTAGTTTGTGAGCTGTAGCTCCTCATAGATCATACAAGATAGTCTGAACAATTGACATCAATAATAAAGAGACAGTAATGAAGGAGGGGGCAGGATGGAGGGGGGAAAAGAAGCAAGGACTGCAATCAGGTAAAAGTTTATGTTTATAACTTTTTTCTAAAACAGAATCTCCCTTTGTGGGTAGGAATGATTATATCATTGCCTGTTCAGGTTGCAGTTGCAATTCTTTCTTGTTGAATAAAAGAAAAGTTGATGCGGGACTTCCGGTGGTGTCGCGATGTCGATGGCGGCTATTTTTTAGCCGCCCTTCTGAGATAGCGTTAAAACCGCCGAGGACAGCAGATATCAGCTGTTCCGCGGTTTAAAACCTCCTTCCTGGGCTAAAGGAGGGAGGGGAGTTTTACCCTGAATAGTGGTAGAGCCTCTGAAACCCCCAAAGAAAGTTTTTTTGGGGGGTGAAAAGAGTGCTCCCACGGAGTTCAGGGAATCTCCGCTTCTCAGCTGTCTTTGTTCCTTGTCGTTCAGGACAAAGCAAGACGCTGCTCCCACCTCCGCGATTAAAGAGAACTGGTGAATTACTTTAAAAAAAGCGGACAGAGCTGATTGGGGAATTTTTATTTTTTGGATGTATTTGGACTTTAATTTTAAAGAATTATTTTCACTTTCTCTTTTTTTTGGTTGAGAGGGAAAGTAAAATGGCGATGTGAGGCTTTTTTTTGAGTGCTTGAAAGGAAATGGAACGGATTTTGTTACTTTGTTACTTTTTCTTTTTTTTTTGCTTTTTATTATTATGGTTTTTTGAAAGAGACTTGGGTTTAGTTATTTTCCCTCTCCTTTGTTTATTTTTTATTTTTGCTTGGGATCTCTTTTTCCTTTTTTTTAAGAAGGAGGAAAGAAGAAAAAAATTTTTTCTTTTGTTTAAAATGGCTTCAAAGCATCAAGTTTCCACAGTACCTAAGGTGGCTTCTTCTCCGGCGATATTACCAGCTCAACAACCATCTTCTCCTCCTGTACAACCACTCACGGTAAAAGACTTGCAAGATGTCATGGGAAATGTTATATCTCAAATTAGAGGAGAAGTGAAGGAGATTTTAGTGGAGAATAATAATATTTTGAGGCAAGATATAGTTCTGGCCCTAAAAGGACTTGCTTCTGTTGTTGAAAAGTTGGATTCTTGTGTTGAAGAAGTAGTAGATAAAGTGGATATATTGGAGGAAAAGTTTGAAGGAATGGAAAAAAAGATGGAAATTTCAGAAGATGAAATTGTTATGTCTCAATACAGAGAGATGGAGTATGCTTTAAGAATCAGAGCTTGAGGGAAAATATGCAAGAAAACTTGAGAGAGATGGTGGCCAATGACTTTGCTGTGATTTTGGACAGAGAAAAGGAGGAAATACTCGGAGAAATTGAAAAAATATTTAGAGTTAATTCTTGGGTGGCAAAACAGAGAAATTTGCCAAGAGATGTGGTAATTTATTTTGGGAAAAGATCTTTACGCAATGAAATTATACAAGCTTTTTATAACAAGAGATTTCAGATTGCTGCACAAGATGTAATAATTTTAAAGGAGATCCCATCTAAAATTCTAAGGAGAAGAAAAGAGTTTGCTTTCTTAGCAGATGAACTTAAAAAGAGGCAGATGCCATTCAGATGGGATATTCCGATTGGAATTGTGGTGAGTCACGCAGGGACACGTTATAGACTTAATACTGTTTTTAAAGCAAGAGAGTTTTATACTTTGGTCCTGGGAGCGCGCTCATCACCACCTATAATGTTGAAAGTTTTGGAAGAAAAGGAGGTAGAACAGCAGTCTGAAGAAGCTGTATCGATGAAAGCTGGGAAAATACAGGCTGAGTGGTATCAACAAGCTGAGATGAAGGAACAGAGAATGACTCGAGCAGCACATAAGCGTAAGGAAAAGGAACAACAGAAGAAGGAGGTTAAACAAGTTTTACAAGAATTTGTTTCTGAGCCTGTGGGAGGAGCAAGACCTAAGAGATCATTGGTGCAATCCTCGATGGCAGATCTCCAAGCAGTCTTCTCTAGGCTAATGGATGGAGGAGATGGCAAAGCTCCTGACCTGGAATGTTAATGGCCTTAATTCTCCACAGAACAGGAAGAAAATATTTCACTATTTGAAACAACATAATAATGACATCATTTGTTTGCAGGAAACCCATATTATTTCTAAAGATCAAAAATATTTAGTTAATGCCCGATTGGGATCTCATTTTGTATCCTTTGCTTCTGGGAAAAAAAGGGGGTGTAGTTATTTATGTTAAGCAAAATTTATCAGCTTCTTTACTAGATTCCGATCCTCAAGGGAGATATGTAATGATTGAAGTGGGAATGTATGATAAAAAAATACTTATAGTGGGTTTGTATGCTCCAAATCAACAACAAGAACAATTTTATAGGCTTTTACACCAAAAACTGATTTCATTGGACTATAGATCTGTTATATTGATGGGAGATTGGAATGGAGTTTTGGATACACATAGAGATAAAAAAGGACTTTCTACTTCTTTTAAACAGGCTAAATTACCTAAGGCCTTTTTTGATTTGAAAGAGGACTGGGAGTTGCGAGACTATTGGCGAGAACATAATATGGAAGAGAAAGATTTTACTTTTTTTCTGATAGACATCAATCTTTTTCAAGAATTGATTTTTTTTTTATCACAACGGACTTATATTTTAGGGTAAAGATTGCAAAGATTTTTCCAAGGACATTGACAGATCATAGTCCTATGTGGATGGAGTTAGCCATGGAAAAAGAGGAGAGAAGATCCTGGAGGGTGAATGAGAATTTATTTAGACAAGAAATGAATGTTCAGAAACTTAAAGACTATTTAAAGGAATATTTTATTTTAAATATGTATAAGGGAACTCCAATGTCAATGGTATGGGATGCAAGTAAAGCTTATATGCGTGGGGTCCTGATACAAATGAATAAGGCTTATAGGCAAAAACAGTCGTAAAAACGTAAGGAGTTGGAAGATGAGATTAAATTAAAAGAAAAAGCTTTAATTTTGAATCCTTTAGATGAGAAGGCAAAGGTAGCTATAAATTTACTTAAATCACAGTTTAATATGTTAATGGCTGACCAGACTGCAACCAATTTGCTTTATATGAAACATAACACATTTTGCAATGCCAATAAGCCAGGGAGATGGCTGGCTTACCAACTGCGGAAGAAACAGAGGCTGAGAATTATAGATAAAATAAATTATAATGGTAAATTGGTTTTTCAGAAGGAATTGATTAAAAAATCTTTTTTAGATTATTATACAAAATTATATATGGGTAAGAAAGTACAGGGTTTAGATATAGATAAATATTTACAAGATGCTCATTTTCCTAAGTTAACAGAAGATCAGAAACAAGAGATTAATGGACTTACTACTACAGATGAAATTATTACGGCAATTAAACAATTAAAACTAGGTAAAGCACCGGACACTGATGGATTGACATCAATTTATTATAAAACTTTGATAGATGAGTTGATAGAACCTTTAAAGGAACTTTTTAATAAGATACTACAGGGAACAGAGACCCCCCCGTCTTGGGGCAGGGCTTTTATATCTTTGATTCCAAAAAAGGATCAAGATCTTACTTTACCAAAAAACTATAGACCTATATCTCTTCTGAATGTAGATTATAAATTTTTTTCAAAAATTTTAGCTAATAGACTCATGATTGTATTGAATCAAGTAATACACATGGATCAAACAGGTTTCATAACTGGAAGATATATGAAGAATAATATTAGACAAATTATTAATTTAATAGAATATTTGGATAAGAACAATCAGATCCCTGCGGGATTGATTTTTCTAGATGCTGAGAAAGCCTTTGATCAGGTAAATTGGCAATTTATGTTAAGATTGGTTGAGGAAATGAATTTTGGAGATAAAATTTTACAGGCTCTTCGAGCAATTTATCAAAGAGAAACAGCACAACTTATAGTTAATGGAGGCTTATCTGAGGTATTTCAAATTGAAAAGGGGACTAGACAGGGTTGTCCATTGTCGCCTTTGTTGTTTGTTTTAACTTTGGAAATTTTGCTGATTAAAATTCGTGAATCATCTAAAATAAAAGGAATAGAGATTAATAAGAATAATTATAAATTAAGGGCCTTTGCTGATGATCTGGTTGTTACTTTGTCTCAACCAACTTATTCAGTAATGGAGCTGTTACAATTGATAAATCAATTTGGACAAGTCTCTGGTTTTAAAGTTAATAATAATAAGACTAAAATATTGCCAAAAAATATGACTAATCTGGATAAGGAGACTTTAGTTAGATTGACAGGTTTTGAAATTGTTAATAAGGTAAAATATTTGGGGATATTTTTATCCACTTCTAATGCAAAACTGTATAAAAATAATTATGAAAGGTTGTGGCTTAAAGTACAAAAGGATTTAAACGATTGGAAAAAGTTGCAATTATCTTTGTTGGGGAGAATAGCAGCGGTTAAAATGAATGTTTTGCCAAAGTTTCTTTTTTTATTTCAAATGATACCTATTTTGAAGAACGAGGCAAGTTTAGATGAATGGCAGAAAGGTATTAATAAATTTATTTGGGCAGGGAAAAAACCAAGAGTAAATTTTAAAATTATACAAGATGTACGAGAGAGAGGTGGACTCAAGGTACCAAATTTTAAATTGTATTATGATTCTGTGGTTTTAATACTGATTAGTGATTGGATTAATTTAACAAATGTAGATATACTCCTTTTGGAGGGGTGGGATTTATTATATGGAGGGCATGCCTATTTAATTTATAATAAGAAGGTGGATAGGGCTTTTAAGTCTCATATTTTAAGAATTTCTCTACTTCGAGTTTGGAAGAAATATTATAGAATAGACTCAAGAATTCCATTATGGGCTATCTCGGGGCACGCAATAGAAGGAATAAGGAAAGGAGTGAAGATGGACAGTATTTCTTATAAACAATTACTTAATTGGGATGGGAAGAATTGGCAATTAAAACATATAGATGAATTAGCACAAGAAAATATTACTTATTCGTGGTTTCAGTATAGACAATTACTGGAAAGGTGGAAGATAGATTATAAAGTGGGCTTGATTAGAGAGGATGAAAATTTGTTGAAATAAATTAAAGATCAAAGTTGATCTCATATAAAAAGAATTTATGATGTATTAGTGGAGTTGGATTCAGAAACAGAATTAGTTAAAGATTGCATGGTTAAATGGGCTCAAAATTTTGATGAGCTGGTTTTATTAGAAACATGGGAGATAATTTGGGTGAGGAATGTTAAATTCACGCAAGCTCAAAATTTACGGGAAAATTTTTATAAAATGTTTTACAGATGGCACCTTGATCCACAAAAGATGTCTCGTATGTTTTCAAATTTGCAACCTAAATGTTGGAGATGTGGTTGTTTGGATGCAACGTATTATCATATTTGGTGGTCATGTAAAAGTATAAAAGCTTTTTGGATAAAGATATGGTGGAATATTCAAAAAAATTTTAAGAGAAGGATAAAGTTCATTCCACAATTGTTTTTGTTAGATATTATTGTTGATTGTGAGGATAAAGAAATTCTTTTAATGTTAAATTTAATTACAGCGGCAAGGTTGTTGATAGGACAATATTGGAAGAAGGAATTTTTGCCTACCTTGGAGGAATGGTTTTTTAAAGTTTCTTATTTATCTGAAATGGCAAAAAATTCGGCTTATTTGAAAGATCAATCGCAAGAGAAATATCTTTTGGTGTGGAAAAGATGGATAAATTTTATACAATATAAGTATGATATCAAAAGATATTATTTAGCTTTTGAATAATTTATGTTTAAAGTTTAAAGTTTAAGATAATAAGTATTTTTATTATATATACATATATTGGACTTTATTATTATATATATATATTGGATTTTCTTTTTTTTTTTAATGTAACTTTTGTTTGAGGTTTACTTAAGTTTAAATGTTTTGTATTCTTAGTTCTAGCTAACCCTGTATTCAGCTCTGGGAAGGGGGGGAAGGGTCTTTGGGTGGGTAGGGAGGTAGTGGGAGAGGGATTTTATTGTAAAATTGTAAAACTTTTAATAAAAAAAAGAAAAAAAAGAAAAGTTGATGCAGAAGCAACACGGAAGGGGAGCGCCAATTCTGTTTCACCCCCTTTTTTCTGGGTTTTTAAATAATCTCTGCAATTTTGTAGTTTATATGTGCTACTGTATTTCCATTTGCAGCTCAATTACCTTACATAAGAAAAGCTGCTATCCACTCTAGTTTGCAAAGGCAAATTGGAAAAAAATTCTTTCCCCCTGAATATATGGCCCTAAATACTTTTATTGTTATTTCAATAATGTTCTGTTATGCCTCATTTTCTTTGCATTCTTCTTCTAAAGGCTCTCTATGAGATCATATATCCAGCTTAGCTTTATATTATTCTCATTCTAACATCTCTTTTATGCAGGAGAGCCTATAGATCTGGAAATCCTGGGGATTTCCAGGCTGCATTTTAACTGCTTTTTCACAGTCTCTTGTGACTCTATTTCCTCCATTCCTATTTTTAGGAATGTACTTGCAACTCTACTTGCTTTCTGCTTAGATCAGAAAATACAGAAAGATTGGGTTAGCTGTCATGTGAACATCAGTATTTTGACAAGGACATTACATTTCTAATTTCAAAGGGCTAGGAATCCTTTTGGGAAGTAGAACAGGGATTTACTTAGGTAGCAATGAGCAGGATCTACAAATTTACTACGTTATCTGAAACGATGTCATATTTAAGCCCCAACTCCCCTAAAGTACTGCAAAAAATAGGAGAGATAACATCTACCCGTTTTGCAATACTAATACTAATACTAAGTACAGTCCTATATACAGTACATCTACTCAGTACAAAGATTCATTGAGTATCCAGATGAGTGTTTAGCTAATTACAGAGTTACTTATCATTTTAGTCATCATGCCCTTGTGTGTATATAATCTGCTATATTCTTGGACTGAATTTAACTCTTTAACTGAGTTAATTTTGTTTCTGTAGTATTTCAACTACTGGGTGAGAAAAAAGCAATTAAGTGTTGAATCAGGTTAGATTTAGCTTTGTGCCTCACTTTTCTGTACAGTGTTCTCATTCAATACTAAACTAACATGCTATTATCTAATTATAGAGTGGGACATAAACCGTTAACAACACAATTACCCATTTAGCACATCAGCAGTCATGATCTCTGTAAGAATAAAAGAAAGTACATCCCAGTTTTGCTCAGAGAATAATAGAAACATTCTAGAATCATCAGTTTTTGGTCTTAAATAACTGCCAATCTGCTTTGGCAATGTTTTTAAGACAATAGCAAAACATGGGTTCTGCAGTGTATATAATTTTTAAGAATGGAGGGGAAAATAGGGCAACTGCATAGCAAAGACATATTGTAGTCCAGGACAGTAAGGACACGTGACATATGAAAGATGCAACCTTGGCTAGATAAGGGGAAGAGTTAGTACGATATCTGTTTGTAAGACTTGGCAGAGAAAGTGTATGATCTCTACCAGTAAGGTCTAATGAAAGAGTTCAATTGTCACTTTTCTCTTGGCAATGGGAAGTTCTCAATCAAGTCCTTAGTTTGAAGCTCAAGAAATGGGGCTATTTTACAAAATACATTTCAGACATTTATTTTGAGACTCAGAAAGAGAATGGGTAGTGTCTACCTCTATCTAGCAATCTATCTTAACAAAGATGTCAAAAAGTAAGCATGTAGCTCATTAGCTAATATATATGTTTTTTGCAGGTTTTTTGAAATGGAAGAAGACAATTGCTCAAGGTCCCATATATGGAGAAGGAGTCATTCAAAGGATGGTTCAGCATTTGCAATAATCAGATGGACCATTTACTTTTGTTCAAAGCAGCAAAACTAATTATTTAAAATAATTATTGCAATATTTTTTCATATACTCTCATTTACAGGGCCATTAAGTCTAATGACAAAAAAAGAAAAAAAAGGAAAAAAAGGACATAGAACGCACTGAGAAGATAAGGTGGTTGAGTTCAAATGAACCATGTGCCCAAGCTTCTCAGAGTCTGAAAAAGGCCAATGACCTGCTTGTGTTTTACCCATTGAATGTTTCTGTCCTGGATGATCGTGGCTAGCTGTTTTAGTAGAAATTGCTTCCTTTCTGGCTTGTCCTTCTTTTACTCCAATTGTTTTTTATTCTTTAGTTTTCTACTGTAATTTGAGCTAGGAATAAAGTGTGCCAAGTTTTTTGTAATAAGTAGCAAGGTGGAAAAATATTCTTAGGTAGCTGATTTTGGCATTAAATTGAAATCAAGTACTAAGATAATTTCTGCCCTAGAAATTTATAATATCTTCTGAGTCGTTCAATCATCACCATGCCAAAATAACAGTAACATACCTCTTCAACATTGGCTGCTAAGAATGACTATTGTGGAAAGAATTAAAGACTCAGAACTATTTAACAATATGAAATTATCCATTTCTTCTGATTGGGGGATTGGTAGAAATGATGTTGACCAAAGATGATTGATGATAATTATGCACTATTGAGTCAGTGTTAGCTCTTAGTGATTATATAAATATAATTTCTCCTGGATGATCTGTCTGAAACTGGGACCTTTAGATCCTCCAGTGGTGCATCCATCACAACTATAATTGAATTTCTCCACCTTCCTGCTGGTCATGTTGTTTTTTTCTTTCCACCTTTCCCATCATTATAGAATTGTCAAGAGAGCTAAAAAGTATGCTTACAAATATGTGTTGACTCCTGGCCACTCTGGACAAGGACTTGCCATTTTCTTGGCAACATTTTCAGAAATGGCTTGTATTGTTTTCTTCCTAGAGCAGTGGTTCTCAATCTTTTTAGACCGGCGACCCCGGTCATGAGCAGGTGGCGCGCATGCGCGGTGGTGCCCCCTGCGTGGCACGCATGCACGGCGGAACCCCCTGCGTGGCATGCATGCGTGGGGCCCCACGTGGCACGCATGCATGGGGCGCCCCTGCACGGCGCGCATGCACAGCGCCGCCCCCTGTGCGGTGCTCCCCCTGCACGGTGCACCCCCTGCGCGGCGTGCCCCCTGCGTGGCGCGCATGTGTGGTGCCGCCCCCTGCGCTGGCTGAGAAAAAAAATGGCGGATCACATTGTTTGGCGACCCCCGTGAAATGGTCGTTCGACCCCAAATGGGGTTGCGACCCACAGGTTGAGAACCGCTGTCTAGAGCTAAGAGTGTGTAACTGGTTCAAGGCCACCTAGCTGGCTTCATGCCAAGACAGAACTACAATTAGTCCTCGACTTACAACCACAATTGAACCCAAAATTTCTGTTGCTAAGTGAGATATTTGTTAAGTGAACTTTGCCCCATTTTATGACCTCTCTTGCCACAGTTGTTAAGTGAATCACTGTAGTTGTTAAGTTAGGAACATGGTTGTTAAGTGAATCTGGTTTCCACATTGACTTTGCTTGTCAGAAGTTACAAAAGATGATCACATGAACCTGGGACACTGCAACCGTCATAAATATGAGTCAGTTACCAAGCCTCTGAATTTTTATCACATGACCCTGGGGATGCTGCCATGGTAGTAATAATAATAATAATAACAACAACAACAACAACAACAATACCACTACTATTTGTTATTGCACTGTTTCCTCTGTCAACAATACTGAATAACTCAGGATACGGCTATCAAATACCCAAAACATCTGTTAGACTATCCCATCTCCTTTACATGGATGATTTGAAGCTGTATGGAAAAACATCATCTGAAATACAATCGCTGCTCAACACTATCCGTATATATAGTCAAGATATTGCAATGGAGTTTGGGTTGGACAAATGTGTCACACTTACTATCAAACAAGGAAAAATAGTGAAAACTGAAGGAATCAAGATGCTCCACAAAAATAACATTTAAGAGTCTGGATGAGGAAGATTACTACAAATACTTGGGTATCCTTCAAGCTGACGACATCAAGCACACTGAAGTGAAGAAAAAGATTAGATGTAAATACATCAAGAGAGTGAAGAAGATCTTAAAGTCCAAACTCAATGGAGGAAATACCATGAAGGCAATCAACACCTGGGCCATTCCAGTCATTAGATACACAGCTGGAATAGTGGACTGGACTCAAGCAAAACTAAAAGCAACGGACAGGAAGACCAGAAAAATAATGACAATCAATCATGCCCTCCATGCACAAAGTGACATTGACAAACTCTACTTACCAAGGCAAATAGGTGGGCGTGGAATGCTACAAGTACATCAGATGGTTGAAGAAGAAAAAATGCCTTTGGAAGAATATCTGAAGGACAATGATGAAGATGCACTGAAATTAGTATATCAGGAAGGTTTACTGACTACTGGAGAGACCAAACTGGCCTACAAGAAAGACCAAATGAAGAACAGAATAGAGGCATGGGAAGACAAAGCACTACGTGGCCAGTACATTAAAAAAATAGCCGGGAAAGCAGATAATAACAAGACCTGGCAATGGCTAAGAGCAGGAAAGAGACTGAGGGACTAATTCTGGCTGCACAAGACCAAGCCTTAAGGACAAATGCATACAAAGCCAAAATTGTGAAGACAGCAACAGACAGTAAGTGCCGCCTATGCAAAGAAGTTGAAAAAACAGTGGACCACCTGGTAAACTGCTGCAAGAAGATTGCACAGACTGACTACAAGGAGCGGCATGACAAAGTAGCAAGAATGGTGCATTGGACGATCTGCAAGAGATATGATTTGCCTGTAAACAAGAACTGGTGGGATCATAAAATAGAGAAAGTCATAGAAAATGATAAATTGCTCTGGGAGTTCAGAATTCAAACAGACAAGCACCTGCAACAGACTTAACAATTGTCGATAAGAAAGACAAAAAAGTCTGGATAGTGGATAATAATAATAATAATAATAATAATAATAATAATAATAATCCCCCAGTGAGGCACTACCTTGACGTGGTTGTGGGGCTTGTGTACTCTGAGGAAGATGAGAGCTATGCCAGAGATTCAACCATACTGGACAGGTCTCATCAGAGGAGTCAGACAAAGAGTGTCTCTCCCATAAAAAATATAGTGAGACGTAAATTGCAGAATGCCATACCAGCTCGGACGTCGCCCGGGTTAACAAGGTCCACACTAGATATTGGAGTTCCTGGATATCTGGTGAAAAATGGGTTACAGGACTCAGGACTGTTGGATGAGCAACCAGGGCCAGCAGCTGCAGAACTACTGGAAGAAAAGGTGTTTACCCGTCACAGATACACAGTGATTGAAAATAAAGAAATAATGATCTGTTACTACAGATCAAGTCCAACAAGAAGAGGATATCTAAAATGAATGCACCAGTTCTGGAAAGAACAACATCCAGAATCAGAAATAAAAGAACAGAGACTAGCAGATCAACGCCGATTTATAACACGAAATAAAGTATTCACAGAAACAGAATTGGACGAACTGCAAAGGTTTACCCAGAGCAAAGAAATCAAAGCCTTACCAGAAGTAATTCAGAATGTAGAGGCAAACCAGGGGGAGTTGGCAATGAAGGAATCCAGCAGAGATATACAACTGTTCTCATTTGGAAACCAGGCACCTCTTCCTCAGAAGAAGAACAAAACCCTCTAACTAAAGAAATAAAAGAATTGAAACAAAGAATAACTGAGCATCTAGAACAGCACAAAAACAACAGAATAAGGCTACCTGCATTGAAGCTTGTTCCAAAGAAACAGCTAGCACAAGCATTAAAAGATGCAAATATTGCAATATCAAGTATAAGCACCAATTCACTGCAAGAAACAAACCAACTAATGTACAGCACAGCTGCAGTTATAACAGAATACCTGGGATGCAAAATCAACAAAGAAGAAAAACAAACAAACAGTGCACCAGAAAAATGGAAGGTTAGACTAGAAAATAAGATCAGCAAGTTAAGATCACATGCAAGCAAGCTAGAACAGATGAAAGAAAAGAAGCTGAAGAACAAGAAGACCAAAGAATACCTAATCAAGAAATACCACTTAGAAACAAGGAAGATCAAGGAAGCACTGGAAATAATAAAGCAACAAATAACAGCTATAGCCAGGAAAATCAGTAGATATGAAGCTCGAATTGCAAACTATAGGCAGAACCTCCAATTTCAATCCAATCAGAAACGTTTCTACCAATCCATCAATGGAGAAACTGCAAGGAATCAGTCAGTACCTGACAAGGAAGAAACAGTGCAGTTCTGGAAGCAGATATGGGATAACCCAAAGAAATACAACAAGGATGCGGCTTGGTTAAAAGAGGTGGATGCAAATAAAACAGAAGTTGAAATGAAAGAACTAGTAATAACAACAAAAATGGTAGAAAAAAGAGCAAAGAAAATCAAAAATTGGTCAGCACCAGGTGAAGATGAACTGCATGGGTTTTGGTTGAAACATCTAACTGTTATACACCCACTCATTGCCAAGCAGCTCAACAATATACTACAAGGAGGAGAAATTGAAAAGTGGCTAACAACTGGGAAAACCTACCTAATAATGAAAAATCCAGCAAAAGGGGCAATCCAGCAGGTAACTACAGGCCAATTACCTGCTTACCAACAACTTTCAAATTACTAACTGGTGTGGTAGCTGATGCAGTACAACAGCATCTAATTGAAAACAATCTCTTTCCACCTGAGCAGAAAGGAAACGCCCCAATAGCAGAGGAACAAAAGATCAACTCCTAATAGACAAAATGATCTTGGAAAACTGCAAGAGAAGGAAGACCAACCTGAATGTGGCATGGATTGACTACAAAAAGGCATTTGACTCTCTGCCACATGATTGGATAATAAAGTGCCTAGAAAGAACAGGAGTCAGTAGAAACATCAGAAAATTTGTGCAAAGATTGATGGCACAATGGAAGACACAGTTGCAGATCAATGGTGAGAGCTGGGAGAGGTTAATATCAAGAGAGGAATATTTCAAGGAGATTCATTATCACCATTACTATTTGTTATTGCACTGTTTCCTCTGTCAACAATACTGAATAACTCAGGACATGGCTATCAAACATCAAAAACATCTGCCAGACTATCCCACCTCCTTTATATGGATGATCTGAAGCTGTATGGAAAAACATCATCTGAAATAGAATCGCTGCTCAACACTGTCCGTATATATAGCCAAGATATTGTAATGGAGTTTGGCTTGGACAAATGTGCCACACTTACTATCAAACAAGGAAAAATAGTGAAAACTGAAGGAATCAAGATGCCCCACGGAAAATAACATTAAGAGTCTGGATGAGGAAGAGTACTACAAATACTTGGGTATCCTTCAAGCTGACAACATCAAGCACACTGAAGTCAAGAAAAAGATTAGAGGTGAATACATCAAGAAAGTGAAGAAGATCTTAAAATCCAAACTCAATGGAGGAAATATCATAAAGGCAATCAACACCTGGGCAATCCCAGTCATTAGGTACACAGCTGGAATAGTGGACTGGACTCAAGCAGAACTAAAAGCAATGATAGGCAGACCAGAAAAATAATGACAATGAATCATGCCCTTCATCCACGCAGTGACATTGATAGACTTTATCTACCAAGGCAAATAGGTGGGCGTGGAATGCTACAAGTACATCAGATGGTTGAAGAAGAAAAAATGGCTTTGGAAGAATATCTGAAGAACAATGATGAAGATGCACTGAAATTAGTATATCAGGAAGGTTTACTAACTACTGGAGAGACCAAAGTGGCCTACAAGAAAGACCAAATGAAGAACAGAATAGAGGCATGGGAAGACAAAGCACTACATGGCCAATATATGAAAAGAATAGCTGGGAAAGCAGATAATAATAAAACCTGGCAATGGCTAAGAGCAGGAAAATTGAAGAAAGAGACCGAGGGACTAATTCTGGCTGCACAAGACCAAGCCTTAAGGACAAATGCATACAAAGTCAAAATTGAGAAGACAGCAACAGACAGTAAGTGCCGCCTATGCAAAGAAGCTGAAGAAACAGTGGACCACTTGGTAAGCTGTTGCAAGAAGATTGCACAGACTGATTACAAGCAGCGACATGACAAAGTAGCAACAATGGTGCATTGGAAGATCTGCAAAAAATATCATTTGCCTGTAAGCAAAAACTGGTGGGATCATAAAATAGAGAAAGTCATAGAAAATGATAAAATTAAACTGCTCTGGGACTTCAGAATTCAAACAGACAAGCACCTGCAACATAACACCCCAGACTTAACAATTGTCGATAAGAAAGACAAAAAAGTCTGGATAGTGGACGTGGCAGTGCCTGGAGACAGCAGAATAGACGAGAAAGAACTGGAGAAGATAACAAATACAAAGACCTACAAATAGAAATAGAAAGACTGTGGCAAAAGCAAGCAAGGGTAGTACCAATAGTAATAGGCTCCTTGGGTGCAATCCCAAAACAACTGGAGCACCACTTGAACACCATTGGCATTGACAAATTCGCTATTAGTCAATTGCAAAAGGCGGCCTTATTAGGAACTGCTTCCATCCTGCGACGATATCTGTAATACCATCAAACATCCACATCTGCCTATCCCAGGTCCTGGGTAAGGACTCGATAGGTAGACAAAATGCCAAATCCAGTCTGAACATTTGGCTGACTGTGCGATGATCGATAATAATAATAATAATAATAATAATAATAATAATAATAATAATAATAAGAAGAAGAAGAAGAAGAAGAAGAAGAACTGTGGCAAAAGCAAGCATGGGTAGTACCAATAGTAATAGGCTCCTTGGGTGCAATCCCAAAGCAACTGGAGCACTACTTGAACACCACTGGCATTGACAAATTCGCCATTAGTCAATTGCAAAAGGTGGCCTTACTAGGAACTGCTTCCATCCTGTGACGATATCTGTAATACCATCAAATATCCACACCTGCCTATCCCAGGTCCTTGGTAAGAACTCGATAGGTAGACAAAAATGCCAAATCCAGTCTGACCATCTGGCTGACTGTGCGATGATTAATAATAATAATAATAACAACAATAATAATAATAATAACTTTATTGTCACTTTGAATGTACACCAATTGGCATACATCAAAATGAAATTTCGTTGCATATAGCTCTCAAAGGGTCACCACCTCCGATATACACTCCTTGTTTGTGGTGAGCTCAAGTTTCAGATTGTCCATTTTAGTCTCTAGGGAGCGAATGATGGCAAACAGGACAGATGGAAATGGAGCTCTATGTGGATTAGCCCACATAGAGGGCTACGTGATTAGTTTTCCATAGGAAACCCTACATTACATATCTTGTCCTCAGCTCTAGTAGAGATACTGTCCTGTGGCAGTGTTGAAATACAATTAACCTATTTCATGTTTTTCCTCAGTCAGCATGGTGTCTTTAGCCAGTCTTCTAAATCAAAGAGGGACAATCTTTTTCACTGTGACTTTCTACCCTGCCTGAAGGTGATAGGGACATGGTTTGAATATCGTGTGACGTTTTGGGATTCATTTCTTAGAATAGTGGGGGAGGGGGATTGTTTTGCTCCTTACGCTCCTTACGCTCCTACTCAAAAAAATAGGGTAAAATTTTCTGTGATGGTCTTCCAAAGTAGTTATCTCCATGACCCATGATCCAGGTATGCTGAAAGACACTGTACAGTGCTATTCTCTCATGTCTTTTATACAAGAAGTCATAGAGTATCATTCATATATACTGTATGCATGTATATGTATATTCATTCCATGGGTTAATAGGAAAGTCTCTAATTAAAGACTTTTAATTAAAGACTAGAAACTAAGATAATATAGAATTAAGATATATTAGAAAGACTTCTTCTAATTACATTTGTCTATGTAATTGTTTTACCACATGATCAATTGCAAGCTTTTGATCTAAGCCAGCCTAAAAACTTTGAGCTCAGTTTGAGAGCTTGAAGAAATTCACATTATGTATGCCCAGCTAAAGAAGTTAGAATGGACTTAGAAGTTCAGCAGATAAACATGGGGCTTTGTTGTGCTGCAGCTAACATCATGATACCATCCTTTCATGGGATACCAGGACTGTCTTTTGCATTTCTCTTCATTTGGCAAGATTGCTAGCCTCACTGGATTGACACTAAACTGGATATCTGATCTGTCTTTTTCAAAAACTTATATTTACTTTGAAAGCTGTATCTATTTTTAGCTATTGTATTCTCAGCAAAGGATTTATTCTTCTCTCTCTCTCTCTCTCTCTCTCTCTCTCTCTCTCTCTCTCTCTCTCTCTCTCTCTCTCTCTCTCTCTCTCTCTCTCTCTCTCTCTCTCTCCTCTCTGCAAGCTTTTTGGCAAACCTGGGAGGGTTAGTTTTCACATTTGGTTATGACTTTTGCTTGGCCTTTGCCAGATAGGTGCCATATCAAGGTTTTTTCCTGAACATTTTATGCTACAGCATAATAAATACAGCTCTGCAGCTAGTTTATTAATCTCAGCATAGTTTAAACATTAACCTGTATTATTTGTTGAAGCCTGTTTGCAGCCTCTTGTATCTAGATCAATGATTGTCAATCTCAGCCACTTAAGGTGTGTGGACTTCAACTCCTAGAATTCTCCTGTCAAAATTCTCCTCCAAGAAACTATTGCTGTTTGGAAAACTAAATAGGACAGGAATTGAAGTTGACTTGAATGAATGAATCATTTCATTGGAGATAAATGGTAGTCTAGGAGTTGAAGAGTGGGGCAGAAACAATAATCAGGGCAAGATTAAAAGATATTCCAGAAATAGAATTTCCGTCAAGCATGCAATTTATGATCAAATATAAATGCCTTTTATGTTATCTGAAAATAAATTAGGGTCTATACTAAAGAGGATACATTATCTGAGAATTGTCTTGGGGACACAACTCTTGCATTGATTGTAGCTGTTTCTACTGGGATAGCAACATTGTGCACATATGCTTCTGCTCAAGAACTGAGACTCTAGATAAAGCAACTTGTTCAAATAATAGGAAGCTATTATATGCCCCTTAGAATGAGTCTGGAAGTGAGTCTTACAACATTTTTTATTAAACTGGAGATCTATTGACATGCACTTTCTATTCTCATGAATAAAAAATACATACGTACGTACATACATACATACATACATACATACATATATATATTAATAAGAATAGTGAAAATAAAAATGTGATTCCTGGGTGAATCCATAGTCAATTACCAATAAAACATGAACACCAGGAATATAATAAACTATAAAAGTTTAATACCATCACCGATCACCAAGCTTTCGTCAGATACTTCTGACATCGTCAGGGTTAATGCTGGTCTGTGGGAGAGTGCCTTTATAGGTGAGCCGTCATTTGCACACAGCTCCTAGATCTTGTCGTAGGTCCTAATTGATTTAACTGCTTTTTAATTACGGCTTCCATACTGATGACTCCTCTTTTCTTGCTTTTACTGCTTGTGGGTGTGTCATTATTCCCCTCTACCTCCCACTGTCTTGAATTAGGGAGGTTCTTTCCTCCCCTTTTTTGGTCATTTGTATCTCTAAGTTGTTCCCTCTTCACACCTCCGTGTCTCCTATCTTCCTCCTTCTTCTGATCTTTACTTGCTCCCCAATTGTCATCCCTCATTCTGTGGGGGCGCACTCTCAGCCTTTCTCCCCATCCCTTGCTTTCCATTTCCCTCTCTTTGGCTGCATAAACTCCGTTTCTGTCATTGCCATTCCGTCTGACATCTACTTGCTCTTTCACCCCATTATCAATGTTCTCGGACTCCACGTCAGACTGAATCCCTTGAATATCTCCTTCCTCCTCATACAAGCCCTTGTGTGCCCTCCTTTTTTGAATATGTATGCCTGGTTCCTTTGTATCCCACCCTCCATCAACACAGTGATCTTTTTTACAGTTTCTATCACGTTCTACCCTTATTTGCATTTCCCCCCCATTCACACTGCTCTCGATCTCTATATTCTCTTGGGCGTTCCGATTGGCGCTCTGTTGTTTCCATTGATGGACTGTCGTCACAGGGCAAGCCGGTCCCATCCTCCTTCTTTCTTGATGCTGCTGGATCATCGCTGTTTTGGATTTCGGGGGGTCGGGAATGATTGTTCGTTGGCTAATTGCCTCTTTCTCATCATGCAACTGTTCTCTCACTGTCTGGGAGCGTGTGCATGGTCCTGGAACAAGGGGGGAGAAGTCCCTCAATCGTTGACTATTCTCCTGAATGTCCATGGGCCGTTGCTGTTGTTGGGGGGGGGTGAAAATTCATCCCCTCCATAACTTCTTCCCTAGGGTTATGTGATACTGTCGCAAGGTGTCTCCTTAGGGGTGGGTGGTCTCGCCTGCTCCATGCTCTTAAAGTTAGATGTGCCGGGCACAAATCGATGTGCCAGTTGACAGAGTCCCTGTCAGAGAGCCATGCCTCTTTTAGTAACTGGCCCTCTTTCGTATTGTCACCGGACAGGATGCATACATTATCAAAGTCAAAGCAATGTCCAGAATCCGCCATGTGCGCCCATACTTGGGAGTGCTGGGAGAGACTTCAAAAAGAATGAAGACTAGGGTCCATGAGCATAAATTAGCGGTAAAAAGGGGGGAACAGCACTCCCAAGTATGGGTCGCGACCCCATTTGGGGTCGAACGACCATTTTACGGGGGTCGCCAAACAACGCGATCTGCCATTTTTCCCCCTCAGGGGGCACCGCCG
The DNA here is from genome assembly GCF_016545835.1 of Crotalus tigris. NCBI lineage: Eukaryota > Metazoa > Chordata > Lepidosauria > Squamata > Viperidae > Crotalus > Crotalus tigris. Next base: position 320,333 of record NW_024097319.1, on the reverse strand, counting down.
TGCATGTGTGCCACGCACGGGGTGCCACACATGGGGGGCGCCACATATGTGCACCGCACATGGGGCGGCGCATGGGGGCAGTGCCGCGCATGCATGGCGCGTCCGTGTGATGGGGTCGCCGTCACACAAAGGTTGAGAACCGCTGCTATATAGGTAGTCCTCGAGTTACGAGTGTAATGCAGCCTTCCCATTCCACTCGTAACTCTAAAACTTGTAGAGTGAATCTCGTACCTTGAACAAGATCACTCCCTTGCTCATTAAAACGAGCCTCCGGAGTCCCGATTCAGCCACTGGAGGCACATGGAAGCATTCCCCAACTTTGGTTCTGTTCTCTATTGCAGTTAACAGAGTCCTAAAGTACCATGAGATCAATAGCATGAGATCTTGCCCCACTGATCTCGTGTGATCTTGTGATACTTTAAGTCTCCATTCTCTGCGAATGCACCAAAGACCTGGAGCAGCCAAGAAAGCAAAGGATCTCGATCTTTGTAGGGTGAGTATTGACGACCTGGTGCCTATGGAGACCCTGGGTGGGGGTGGAGAGGGAGGGAATAACCAGGGTGAATGTTGCAGAGCCACTGCAGTTGACTGCCATGGTGCTGCAATATTCATAACTTTGGGACTTGCTCGTAAGCACTAGTGGGCACTCATCATGTAACTTTGAGTGAGCGTTAAGTCAACCTCATAACCAGATGTTTTGTTTTATTGGACTTAGGTGAAGATTACATGTGAGATAGAAATGGAAAATGAGCCGAGGTGGCACAGCAGTTAGAGTGCAGTACTGCAGGCCACTTTAGCTGACTGTGTTCAGCAGGTCAGCGGTTCAAATCTCACCAGCTCAAGGTTGACTCAGCCTTCCATCCTTCTGAGGTAGGTAAAATGAGGACCCAGATTGTTGGGGGCAATGTAATATATATATATATATATATATATATATATATATATGTCTTTGGTTGTTCGGGTTTTCTCCCACGTAAAATTGGAAGTGTCTTGGCGACGTTTCGACGAAGTCCCATTCGTCATCTTCAGGCTGGTGTTTTCAGCTTCGTGCTTCGAGCAGCAAAGACACTTCCAATTTTACGCGGGAGAAAACCCGAACAACCAAAGACCTACATACAAACACCCGCGAAAACCTCAGACACACACACACACACACACACACACACACACACACACACACACACATATATATATATATATATATATATATATATACACACACACACATTGCTTACTGGTGTACACCGCTTAGAGAGTGCTTGCACTTAAAGCGGTATATAAGTCTCATAAAATAAATAAATAAAATAAATAAATATTTCTACCTTCTACAGTGTTTGAAACAGCTAATAACCATACTTCTATTTTTGATTTTTGTAATATTGGCAAGCATGCTTTTTATTTTTTCATACTGGTGCTCACCATTTTCAGAGGTTGCAAGCCAGAAACATGTTCTTTGAACTTCAATGGAGCTAGTCTATTTCCATTTGTTAAGGAAATTTATAATTTGACAGTTTGTGATATGCAAAGTAGTGTATGTTTTCTTAGAAGTGAGTTCTGTAGAACTTAGTTCAAAAATGTTCCCTGTTCACCCAATCTCCATACAATAATAATTGCTAGATTAATTAAAATGTACCATAAAGTGAATAGGCATAAAGAGACTCTTCTGATATTTGTTGATATATAGTTTTATATTTCTTAATATGATAAAAGCAGAGAAGATTTACAAAATTTTGAGCAACACTTTGGTATCTCTTTAGGAAATGTTGCATATCCATATAATTGGAAAGCATTAACATTTTGTCCACTAAACTCTACTAGAAATAGTATAACTGGAGGAAGTGAAAAGAGTTTTCTCTTATTCAAATAATACAAAAGTAACCATATAACTTCAGAAACTTGCTGCCCTGAATATCAGGAGAACTGGTATGGGACTGGAAGCTATACTATCAAGAGTAAAGCCATTCTGCAGAAATCATTTTCAGTAAACAAGAACTGGATGTGATGGGAGTTGCAATTAGAGATATCTTCAGGAGAAAAGCAAGTAGGGTGAGGAGGAAATAGCAATGCAAGCATTGCTCTATCCATTTTGTGCATGCAAAATTGAATAATTAAAGACCTGTTAGCCAGATTAGTATTGTGGCAGTTTCAATGCTTTTCTTGCATTCAACATCTTATAAATTTTCAGGGTAGAATGCATACGTTATGATAAATATATCATCAGTCCATCAATTAATGATATTTTACTTCCTGAGACTACATAAACTTCTATAATTTACTTGTCTAGACAGTTTTACATTAGTCTGCTGTCTCCTAAGCAATGCTCAACGTCCAATTGTCTGTCATTTCCCCAGGCATTTATTTCTTCTTGTTTTGCAAATTCCATATTTTCAACATTACTTTCAAATGGATTCATTTGTATTTCTGTCTGGACCTTATGTCTATTTATCTATGGATTGCATTTTTTAATATTTTCTTAATTCAATCTTAAACGTCTGTTGTTTCACATCTTACATTTGGATGGGAATTTGCAATAAATAAATGAAGGATATGCTGATGTAAGAGACCTCCTTGCTGAAAACACTTTGTCCCTACTTGTACTTTGTTACTCAACCAGCAATCAGGATTCTGCTTTCTGAATCCTGCTGAGTTTCCTTTTCTACTTTAATCTGTATGTAGATGAGAATAATTTTATTGTTTTGTAAGAAAGGGCATCATCAATATTGCACATTCATTGCACATTTTTCCGAACTAGAGCTACAGTATGTCCCTTTTTCAACAAGCCAAACTTCTTTGAAATCATTCATTCTGTACACTCTTCTTTTCTTATCCCATATGCTTTTTCACCCTGATTTTAATATTAAAATATTCTTACTATAGTTGGCTTCTTCAAAGTGAAGCTATGGCCTGCCCATGTAAATTTTACTTGTCTGAGGTGGTGTATAGGTTCTCTTGCTTGAGCAGGGGGCTGGACTAGAAGACCTCCAAGATCCCTTCCAGATCTATTCTATTCATACTTCCTAGTTGTAGTAATGCCATGTGAAGGATTTTGGGGAGAAAGGAAGCAATGTGGCTGCAAGCTGAAGCTTTCTATAAAATAGAAACTCCGAGAAAAAAAAACTGGTAAATTAGTATGTGGTAAAGGATGGAGGATGCAGTCAAAGCTAAGAAATTCTAGTAGAATTTCCACTAGGCTACATGATTTTGAGGAAGGGACCCAAAACATGCTCACTCTGCTGGAACTCATGAAACGAGCAGAAGTGCCATAATTGGAGAAGTGCCATGAAGGGCTTTATAGGTGAGAACCAGCACTTTGAATTACCTATTGGGAACCAATGCAGCTCACAAAATAATGATGTTACATGGCCATATTGAAACGCATCCATAACTACTAAAGCCTGTACATTATGGATCAATTATAGCTTCTGGATGGTTTTCAGCTATAACTCTATGTAGAGTGCATTATATAGTCCAAAATGTAGGTCACTAGTGTTGTGATTCTGTGCCAGCCTGTGCTCCCAACAGCTGAGTCAGAGGAATCTGAGGAGGAGGTGGAGGAGGCATTTGGGGGGCCATCAGAGCCAGAGGGAGACTCTAAAGTACAGGACTCACAGTTGGATGCAGAGCCTGGGCCCTCCAGCCGTGTTTCTGATGAAGCTCAGCTGGGTGAGGAGCATGAATCAGACTTGGAAGAATCACAACAGATGGAATTGTTAATTGACGCACGCAGGCGGCGTCAATTAGCCAGAGTAAGGCAACAGAGGTCAATGAAGTACCTCCAAAGTAAGAAGAAACGGCAAGGGGCGGCACCACCTTAGGACTGCTAATTAAAGGGAGGAGGTGTGGGTGGTGCTGGTTGTTGAAGGCAACCATTTGAAAACCCCGTCTTGGAATCTTGATCTATGACTTCTCTTGTGATTTCTTGTTTGTTTTTCATCGTGCTTTTTTGGACTTAACTTTGCTGTATTTGACAGGTTTGTCTACAATATTAAAAGGGGGTTTTGTTTTTATTTGCAAGTCTCCAGCCTATTGTAGTAGCAGGGGTTTTGTCCTTGTGAAGTTAACAAGGACGACAATAGGCTGGAACATAACAACTAGGGGGTGAATGACTGTGAGTAGAGCTGTTCAGGAAAGGAAACAATAAATGTACAATGTGGATTAGCACAAAGTCTGTCTTAGCAATGACTACTACCTGCTTTTCTATCAGGAGTTATAAGACCAGGTGTGTATCACTTCTCTCTGGAGGTGCATAAGTTCATTTAGACATAAACTAGAGAGTCCTTATAGTCAGTGGACCGCAAAACCAATTCAATCTTGTTAGGATTAAGCTGAAGCCCATCAAGACCTCCAGTCCTCCAGATACTGGGAAAGGACCCTGAGAGCATCAGTTGGTAGGCCTAGAGTGGAAATGTATAATTGGGAATCGTCAGTTTATTGATGGTATTAATTCTGCACTGATGGGAAACTTCGCCTGATGTAGAAGTTAATAACAGTGGAGAGAGGGAGAAGTAACCTGAAATGTCTATTAGGCTGGGAGAGACAATTGGGAAATATATGGGGTCTGGGGAAACAGAATCTTAGGAAGAGAATGAGAAAATGCAAAGAAAGTAATTTGCCTCCTTTTTTTCCTCAAGAGGGAATTATTCTATGCACTGAAAGGGTCAAAGTGAAAATGGGATGACTGTCTGGATTAGGAAAACAAGCCTTACAGATAACCTTTCCTCTCAATAAAAGAGCTGAATTTGTATTTTTTTGTTCTTGCAGCAAAAAATATAAACAATTTTGAACAGGGGACATTAATTTCTGAAGCAGGAAAATATTTATATGAATATGCAAATATTCAACGGTAAAAAAAGAAAAGTTCTACATTTAGGCAAGAAAAACCAAATGTACCGGTATAGTATAGGTGGAAACTTGCTCAATAGTAGCAACTGTGAGAGGGATCTCGGAGTCCTAGTAGACAATCACTTAGATATGAGCCAGCAGTGTGCTGCAGCTGCCAAAATCGCCAACGGTGCTAGGCTGCATTAACAGAGGGATAGAATCAAGATCACATGAAGTATTAATATCACTTTACAATGCCTTGGTAAGGCTACACTTGGAATACTGCATCCAGTTTTGGTCACCATGATGTAAAACAGATGTTGAGACTCTAGAAAGAATACAGAGAAGAACAACAAAGATGATTAGAGTCTGGAGGCATATAAGGAATGGTTGCTGGAATTGGGTATGTCTAGTTTAATGAAGAGAAGAACGAGGGGGACATAATAGCAGTGTTCCAATATCTCAGGGGCTGCCACAAAGAAGAGGGAGTTAAGCTATTCTCCAAAGCGCCTGAAGGCAGGACAAGAAACAACGGATGGAAACTAATCAAGGAGAGAAGCAACCTAGAACTAAGGGGAAACTTCCTGACAGTTAGAACAATTAACCAGTGGAACAACCTGCCTCCAGAAGTGGTGAATGCTCCAACATTGGAAGTTTTTAAGAAGAGACTGGACAGCCATTTGTCTGAAATGGTATAGGGTTTCCTGCCTGAGCAGGGGGCTGGACTAGATGACCTTCAAGGTCCCTTCCAACTTTATTATTATTATTATTAATATTGTTGTTGTTGTTGGACTTGATCTGTAGTAACAGATCATTGTTTCTTTGTTTTCCATCACTGTGTATCTGCGACAGGTAGACACCTTTTCTTCCAGTAGTTCTGCAGCTGCTGGCCCTGGTTTCTCAGCCAACAGTCCTGAGTCCTGTAACCCATTTTTCACCAGATATCCAGGAACTCCAATATCTAGTGTGGACCTTGTTAACCCGGGCGACATCCGAGCTGGTATGGCATTCTGAAATTTACGTCTCACCATATTTTTTATGGGAGAGACACTCTTTGTCTGACTTCTCTGATGAGACCTGTCCAGTATGGTTGAACCTCTGGCATAGCTCTCATCTTCCCCAGAGTACACAAGCCCCACAACCACGTCAAGGTAGAGCCTCACTGGGGGGGGGGTAGTGCCTCACTGGGGGATTATTATTATTATTATGGATCATCGCACATTCAGCCAGATGTTCAGACTGGATTTGGCATTTTGTCTACCTATCGAGTCCTTACCCAGGACCTGGGATAGGCAGATGTTGATGTTTGATGGTATTACAGATATCGTCGCAGGATGGAAGCAGTTCCTAGTAAGGCCGCCTTTTGCAATTGACTAATAGCGAATTTGTCAATGCCAATGGTGTTCAAGTGGTGCTCCAGTTGTTTTGGGATTGCACCCAAGGTGCCTATGACTATTGGTACTACCCTTACTTGCTTTTGCCACAGTCTTTCTATTTCTATTTGTAGGTATTTGTATTTTGTTATCTTCTCCAGTTCTTTCTCGTCTATTCTGCTGTTTCCAGGCGCTGCCACGTCCACTATCCAGACTTTTTTGTCTTTCTTATCGACAATTGTTAAGTCTGGGGTGTTATGTTGCAGGTGCTTGTCTGTTTGAATTCTGAAGTCCCAGAGCAGTTTAATTTTATTATTTTCTATGACTTTCTCTATTATTATTATTATTGTTATTGTTGTTGTTATTGTTATTTCATTTTGAGCTGTTTTAAGCATGTAGTTTCATAAATCATCCTAATTTTAGTATGAAACAAGTACTTTGAATAAAAAATGGACTCTTTGAGTACTTTATTCTAGAAAAGTTTCAAAGTTGAAACAGAAGCATTCTAAATGTTTTGCTTCAATTTTGAAACAATTTCTCTAATGCTGAACATAGCTGTTTTTCATTCTAAAGAAGAGACTTAAAAATTCTTGCTTAGAATGTTTCAAAATTGTACACTTTGCGTATTCCTAATACTGTATAAATATTGGAACCTTCCCTAAGTTTTAATAGCTTCCAACAAATTTTTAAAAATCCTAACCATTTGCAAAATTATCACTTAGGGACTAGGATGATCTTGACGTGATGTAATATGTTAAATAAAAATGATATTAATGGCTGATCATGTGTACACAGCAGCTAAAAGAGCCAGTGCCGTCTTGGGTTGTTGTTGTTGTTATTATTATTATTGTTATTAACAAATGATGCACTCGAGAGTAGTTCTTTAATTGCGTTTGAAACTCATTTAGCTTCATTTAGTGTATTAGTCCTGGGCACAACATTTTAAAGGAGACATGAAGAAGCTGTAGAAATTTCAGAAAAGAATGGCCAAAATGATAAAGTTCTGAAAACCAAGCCAGATGACAAATTATGGCCATCTTCATCTATGACTTAACAAACTGAACAACCATGATTTACCCAAAGCACAGGATCTAGGTTTGCATAACATATTAAATAAAAAACAAATACCAATATCATTTATGGACTCAGTCAGTGACCAGGAAGAAAATAGGTGTTACATTCTTAGAGCAAACTATTCACAAGTACATTGCTTTAGGTACAGGTTTATTATCCAATTAAATTGGAACAACACTAAAATCATGGGCCACGCTGCCACCCGCCATGCTCATGAGTTCATTGAAGCCTGGTACTCTACAAGCCAGTCCATCAACAGATACATTGATCTACAACCAGCCTACAAACCCCTCAGAATCCAAATCAATCGCACAACCATCTGGAGATAGTACCAACCCTCAAGCCCCTCACCCCCCCACCCAGCAGTTCGTCTTCCAATGACCCTGACCTGATGTAATCTCCCCATCACAAGACCCATCACCAGCCTCTCTCTGATGATTCATCACAAGACCCTCACTTGACACACCCACATCTGAAGCCCTTATAAATAGAAGAGCACTGGCACAGACATCCCCTAAAAGCCGCTGAAGTTGTTACCTAGCCTGGTAATGAAACATTCGGAAACCAACCCACAAGTTCAGAGAACGAAACTTCACCCTCATCCTATCTACTTTTCCCCATAAGTCTGTAAAAAAACATAGGATTCTTAATCTGAAATCTAGGAATTGACCAAATCAGAATTGTTCAGCTTTGATAAGGTGGTTCTAGCAAATGAATAATCCACCCTGATTATAAAATGAAGTTTAAATCTCATAAATGGGAGCATTTATGACTGGCAAGCATTGTGGCTGGATAAAGTACAGGCATCATTTGGTTATCTTTCCTTTCTTAATTTAAAAGTATGTTTTTCTTCTATAACTGAAGCATGGGGAAATCCCTCTGGATTGAGGTTTGTTGAAAAATGCACTGGGGAGGGCAATGTGTTTGCCTTTGAAGGCACTTTAAGGGCCTTAAAATGGAAGCTGCTGTTTCAGATTTGGTGGTTGAGGAAAGACCCTGCACTGTGTCCTGAACTACTCTCAAGAAAATACAGTGGTGATCTCCACAATGGATAGAGATAACACTAGGTATAACATTATTTCTGATGTGTAGCATACAATGGAGGTAGTGACAGATTTTATTTTTCTGGGCTCCAAGATCACCTCAGATGGGGACTGCAGCCAAGAAATTAAAAGATGCTTGCTCCTGGGGAGGAAAACTATTGCAAATCTAGACAGCATACTAAAAAGCAGACACATCACCCTGCCAACAAAAGTGCGTATAGTTTAGGCCATGGTTTTCCCAGTTGCAATGTATGGCTGTGAAAGTTGGACCATAAGAAAGGCTGAGCACCAAAGAATTGAGGCCTTTGAACTATGGTGCTGGAGAAGACTCCTGCGAGTACCATGGACTGCAAACTGGTCAGTCCTAGAGGAAATCAACCCTGACTGCTCTTTAGAAGGCCAGATCCTGAAATTGAAACTCAAATACTTTGGCCACCTAATGAGAAGGAAGGACTCACTGGAGAAGGGCCTAATGCTGGGAAAAATTGAGGGCAATAGAAGAAGGGGACGACAGAGAATGAGATGGCTGGATGGAGTCACTGAAGCAGTAGGTGTGAACTTAAATGGACTCCAGAAGATGGTAGAGGACAGGAAGACCTGGGGTCGCGATGGGTCGGACACAACTTCACAATTAACAACAACAACAACAAAGCATATGCTAGTACAGATATGTCAAACACAAGGCCCGGGGGCCGGATGTGGCCTGCGAAGTGGTTTCATGTGGCCTGCGAAGCCAACCTGGAAACAGTGAGGAAACGGCCCCTGCTGTCTTAGCCTGGGCCCAGGCTGGCCGGGAGCCAATGTACAATTTTGTGATGGCCATCTATGCTGAAACGCGTTCAGTCTTAGCTCCACAAGGCCATCTGGAAACAGCGAGGAACCAGCTCCTGCTGTGTCGGCCCTACACCCTGGGTGCATGCTGGGGAGGTGTCACCCTTTGTGAGGACTGAAGAAATGCACCATCGCCTGGAAATGGCCAGCAAATGGCTCTCGCCTACTTCACATATCCAACTTGATGGGCTCTGTCCTGGTCCCACACCTTTCTGCCAGAGACCCTCAGATCTGTCCCACTCCTGCCCAGGCTCCCACAGGCATCCTTGATGCAAATGATGTAGAGCTGGCCACGCCCACCCAGTAGGCCAGACCTGCTCCATCAACGCCCACCAAGTAGGCCGCACCCACTGATGTAGCCCTCAATGAAATTGAGTTTGACACCCCTGTGCTAGTATATACATGACTAAACTGTTTAGCTTTCTCCAAAATTTGGCTCTCCTCCATTCCTATTCCAATACATCAGTTGGCAACATCACCAGCTGATGGATCATAAAACCTTCTCTTTAAATTTAACTCTTCCATTTCCTTTGCTCTGGTAACATTCAGTTGTCAAGTTGTACTGCTTCTCTCTCTAGAAATTGTATACCACAATCTCTCCCTTTCAACTTCGTATTTAAATTGCAAACTTATGGAAGTAAGGACATCTGTACTGCTAATGCTATTTTGAGTGCCTCTATGTAGATGAGTGTTTTATAATTATATTTAAATGAGATTCTGTATTTTGTCACCACATAGCTACTACAGAATAACAGCTTAAGACAATCTCTCTGATTTCATCAGTACACATTTTTTACAGCTTCAGCATGATGAACAAGATACCCAATAAGAAGAATTTAATATCACACTGGAATAAGTTCTGGAAATTTTTCACCTTGAGTAGATTGTAGGAAGATATGATAAGATAAAATTCTTTAGCCACCTGGAGAAATATTCCATAAAAGAGGATCAAAATCAATTCTATATCATCTCAGAGGTCCATTTTAAATTAGATTAAAAATTATATTGAAGTTACTAAAAGACAGATTCTGGATTGAATATTAAAGAAAATTTTCCTAACAGTGTTGTTGTTAATTGCGAAGTCGTGTCCGACCCATCGCGACCCCATGGACAACATTCCTCCAGGTCTTCCTGTCCTCTACCATCTTCTGGAGTCCATTTAAATTCACACTTACTGCTTCAGTGACTCCATCCAGCCATCTCATTCTCTGTCGTCCCCTTCTTCTATTGCCCACAATCTTTCCCAGCATTAGGCTCTTCTCCAGTGAATCCTTCCTTCTCATTAGGTGGCCAAATTACTTGAGTTTCAACTTCAGGATCTGGCCTTCTAAAGAGCAGTCGGGGTTGATCTCTTCTAGGACTGACCGGTTTGAACGCCTTGCAGTCCCAGGGACTCGCAGGAGTCTTCTCCAGCACCATAGTTCAAAGGCCTCAATTCTTTGGCGCTCAGCCTTTCTTATGGTCCAACTTTCACAGCCATACATTGCAACTGGGAAAACCATGGCCTGGACTATACGCACTTTTGTTGGCAGGGTGATGTCTCTGCTTTTTAGAATGCTGTCTAGATTTGCCATAGCTTTCCTCCCAAGGAGCAAGCATCTTTTAATTTCTTGGCTGCAGTCCCCATCTGAGGTGATCTTGGAGCCCAGAAAAATAAAATCTGTCACTACCTCCATTTCTTCCCCATCTATTTGCCAGGAATTGAGAGGGCCGGATGCCATGATTTTGGTTTTCTTAATGTTGAGTTTCAAGCCAACTTTTGCACTCTCCTTCTTCACCCGCATCAAGAGGCTCTTTAGTTCCTCTTCACTTTCTGCCATTAGAGTGGTATCATCTGCATATCTTAGGTTGTTGATATTTCTCCCGGCAATCTTAATTCCAACATTTGATTCATCTAGCCCTGCCTTTCTCATGATGTGCTCTGCATATAAGTTAAATAGGCAGGGCGACAGTATACAGCCTTGCCGGACTCCTTTTCCAATTTTGAACCAATCAGTGGTTCCGTGTTCGGTTCTCACTGTTGCTTCTTGACCCGCATATAGGTTTCTCAAGAGACAAATGAGATGGTCTGGTACTCCCATCTCTTTAAGAACTTGCCACAATTTGTTGTGATCCACACAATCAAAGGCTTTAGCATAGTCAATGAAGCAGAAGTAGATGTTTTTCTGGAACTCCCTAGCTTTCTCCATGATCCAGCGTATGTTGACAATTTGATCTCTAGTTCCTCTGCCTCTTCGAAATCCTGCCTGTACTTCTGGTAGTTCTCGATCCACATACTGCTGGAGTCTAGCTTGTAGGATTTTAAGCATAACTTTACTAGCATGTGAAATGAGTGCAATGGTGCGATAGTTTGAACATTCTTTGGCATTGCCTTTCTTTGGAATTGGAATGTAAACTGACCTTTTCCAATCCTGTGGCCACTGTTGAGTTTTCCAAATTTGCTGGCAAATTGAGTGTAGCACTTTTACTGCATCGTCTTTTAAGATTTTGAATAGCTCAGCTGGAATACTGTCACCTCCACTAGCTTTGTTGTTGCTCAGATTTTCTAAGGCCCATTTCACTTCACATTCTAGGATGTCTGGTTCGAGGTCAGTGACCATCTCATTGTGGTTATCTGGGATGTTAAGCTCATTCTTGTATAGTTCTTCTGTGTAGTTTTGCCATCTCTTCTTAATCTCTTCTGCCTCTGTTAGGTCCCTGCCATTTTGGTCCTTTATCATGCCCATCTTTGCATGAAATGTTCCCTTCATATCTCCAATTTTCTTGAAGAGATCTCTGGTCCTCCCTATTCTGTTGTTTTCTTCTATTTCTTTGCACTGTTCATTTAAGAAGGCATTCTTATCTCTTCTAGCTATTCTCTGGAATTCTGCATTCAGTTGGGTGTATCTTTCCCTTTCTCCTTTGCCTTTCGCTTCCCTTCTTTCCTCAGCTATTTGCAAAGCTTCCTCAGACAGCCATTTTGCTTTCTTGCATTTCTTTTTCTTTGGGATGGTTTTAGTTGCTACCTCTTGTACAATGTTGCGAACTTCCATCCATAGTTCTTCAGGCACTCTGTCTATCAGATCTAATTCCTTAAATCTATTTGTCACCTCTACTGTATATTCATCAGGAATATGATTTAGTTCATACCTGAGTGGCCTAGTGCTTTTCCCTACTTTTTTCAATTTAAGCCTAAATTTTGCAACGAGAAGCTCATGATCTGAGCCACAGTCAGCTCCTGGTCTTGTTTTTACTGACTGTATAGAGCTTCTCCATCTTTGGCTGCAGAGCACATAGTCAATCTGATTTCTATGTTGACCGTCTGGTGATGTCCATGTGTAGAGCCGTCTCTTGGGTTGTTGGAAAAGAGTGTTTGTTATGACCATTGTATTCTCTTGACAAAATTCTATTAGCCTGTGCCCTGCTTCATTTTGTACTCCAAGGCCAAACTTGCCTGTTATTCCGGTTATCTTTTGGCTTCCTACCTTAGCATTCCAATCCCCCATGATGATAAGGACATCATTTTTTGGTGTTAATTCTATAAGGTGCTGTAGGGCTTCATAGAACCGGTCAATTTCATCCTCTTCAGCACCAGTGGTTGGGGCATAGATTTGGACTACTGTGATATTGAATGGTTTGCCTTGGATTCGAATTGAGATCATTCTGTCATTTTGAGGATTGTATCCCAGTATTGCTTTTCCTATTCTTTTATTGACTATGAAGGCTACTCCATTTCTTCTGAGGGATTCTTGCCCACAGTAGTATACCTGATGGTCATCTGAGTTAAATTCACCCATTCCTGTCCATTTTAGTTCGCTGATTCCTAAGATGTCGATGTTCATTCTTGTCATCTCTTTTTTGACTACGTCTAGCTTGCCTTGATTCATGGATCTTACATTCCAGGTTCCTATGGAGAAAAAATCTTTACAGCATTGGACTTTCCTTTCACCACCAGATATATCCACAGCTGAGCGTCCTTTCGGCTTTTGCCCAGTCGCTTCATTCTTTCTGGCGCTACTAGTACTAGCCCTCTGCTCTTCCCCAGTAGCATATTGGACACCTTCCGACCTGAGGGGCTCATCTTCTAGCGTCATATCTTTTTTCCTTTTAGTACTGTCCATGGGGTTTTCATGGCAAAGATACTGGAGTGGTTTGCCATTTCCTTCTCCAGTGGATCACATTTTATCAGAACTCTCTGCTATAACCTGTCCGTCTTGGGTGGCCCTGCACGGCATAGCTTATAGCTTCATTGAGTTACGCAAGCCCCTTTGCCACGACAAGGCAGTAATCCATAAAGGGGTTCCTAACAGTAGAGCAGGGCTTTTCAACCTTTACACCCATTGAACCACTTTTAGGATATGGCAACATCCGAGTACCACCAATCGCCTAGCAAGGTGTCAAAAACTTGATGACCGAAAAAAAAAAAAATGAAAAAAGTGATAAAGTACAGGTAGTCCTCGACTTACAACAGTTCGCTTAGTGACTCATAGAAGTTACAATGGCAGTGAAAAAGTGCCCCCCCAAGCCACAGACGAGCAAGACACCTGCCTGCCCACCTGGTGGCACTCTTCCTCCTGTCCAAGGTTTTCATCGTTGTGAGCATTTCTGTTGAGGATTGGCAGTGGGGTTGGGGTGGGAGGGTGTTTGGTTTTTATTCCCCCCATCTGCTGGGTGGTTGCAGCAAGTTTTGGTCACTTCACATGACCGTGGGACACTGTGACCGTCATAAATATGAATCAGTTGCCAAGCATCTGAATATAAATCACAAGACCCTGGAGATGCTGCAACATTCCAGCTGATCGGCGCTTCTTCTGGGTTCAGCAGAAGCACCAGGATCAGTGCCACTTTCTAGCTGATCGGTGCTTCTTCAGGGCTCAGCCGAAGCACCAGGATCAGCGCCGAGCTCCAGCTGAAGCCTGGCACTGATCCTGGTGCTTCCACTGAGCCCTGACAGCCCCAAAGAAGCACTGATCAGCTGGAAAGCGGCATTGATCCTGGCGCTTCGGCTGAGCCCTGACAGCCCTGCAGCTCCCACCATCTCTTGCTCAGGCTTGTGCAGTGCTGCCACCAGTTCAGCTCATTCCCCTCCCCCACTACTTTTCTAGGATGGTCGCGTACCACCTGCCAGATGCCAATGTACCACAAGTGGTACCCGTACCACTGGTTGAAAAGCCCTGCAGTAGAGGTTTCTTTTTCCTAGAAGTCAAACAGAGGCTGGACAGCCACTTGTCACTGATACTTTAGTTTGGATTCTTGCACAAAGCAAGAGTTGAACTTGATGATCTGAACAACCTTCCAACTTTCTAATTCTGTGATGATAGGTTTGTACAAACATAAAGAGTTCACTCTCAACTTAAAATGAAAAATGCCACCGAGAAATTTTCATAGAGTTATTGTATCATATACCAAAATTATTTCAGACTAGGCAGAATTAATTGCTGTTAAATTATAAAACAAATCAGCTTTTATACTTAGAATTTTTTTAATCGTGTAAAGATTTCCTTCTTAAGTGACTAACTAAAATTATAGTGATCTCATCTTGTCTTTGTCCTTGGAAATTAACCTGAAACTTTAAAAAAAAAATCTAATCTTTTCTATGTTTTTAAAAAATGTTTACACTTAAGCCTTCAACATAACTATGAAGGGATAAGCATCTCTTGAACAGGGAACAAGTCAATTCCATGAAAATGTGGTTAAAAATTCATTATATTGTTTGAAACTGCATTCTTGCTTATCTCCTTTTGTATTTTCAGTTTTGAAACAAATATAAATATACATCTGCATTATTTAATGCTGTCATCCCCATGTGCAATGCTGTATGCTGGCATTTAGAATATATAGTTATGTCATCCAGTGGAGTTTTGGCATTTGTTTTTTCTAATTTTCATATGCCGGTTTAGGAAAATGATGCTTTAAAATGACTTTTTCACAAAGACTAGCCTAGATAACTTGTTCCCTGAAGGAGAAAATCCAGATGGTGCCCCCTTGTGGAAAGAAATAAATAAAACTAAATAACTGGCAACTTTGCTGATATTTCTAGGAATTTCAAAATCATTTTTCTGAAGCCAATAATAATATTTGCTTGGCATTTCATTCAATTGTCCAACAGTATAAGCAAAATTATTATTATGGTTTGTAAATATAAAATGTCTTTGAAACAAAGAAGAAAATTTATAGAGATGGTTTTACATAATTGAACTAATAGAAACATTGTTTTTCCTTCTATCTTTTACAATATCCAGGAGAACTCAAAAGGTTTTTCACATTTTTGTGTTTGTTTAGTTGACTGTAATAAAAGTTTGGCTAAACTAGGTGGCAGCTTTAGCTAACTTTGGCTGATTTTGAGAACCTGAATAGATTCAGCCATGAGCAGACCTTGAATGGAGACCACCAGGAAAATCCCAGAAATATCCATAGATTGTGAAGTTAAAATGTATACCCTGGAGAAAGACAATTACAAAACACAAGAATGGATATGTCATGATCAGGAGATGAGTTGAATTTTAATAGAATTATCATGTAGACATGGATTTTGAACTTTTCCCGATCGACTCATATGGTGACAATTGCTCTTAGTTGTATAATATCAGACTTTAAGAAGATGTGGAAACTGATGAAAAAGGGATTATCTTTTAAATGTAATCCAATGGCAAGAGGAAAAACGAAAATGACAAAAAATGTAGAATAAAGGGCCGACAGGCAATTATCTATACTCAGTGATAGAATGGTTGAGATGAGATTGTGGAATAGATTATTTAGTGGTGAAAACAAACATACTGAACAAGAATGTGAGAACTTGACTGATGCAGGTGTTAGTCGATGTGGATAAGGGCATTGTGTCTATTATTAAATACAGGGATACTGGATGTCTTCAAAATGAAGCCAGAAATCTGCCATGTGTGTCAATCACAGGTATTGCTGCCAAATTGTCAGCACAGGATGTTCAGGAGGGATTACAATATACACTGGAGTGCAAAATCGGTGCAATGACAGATCATTTTATCCTTCTCTGAGGAGCTATCCAGGCAACTTCCCTGAAGCAGGTACTGCCATGTGACATAGGATTTTCATACATAACCCTAAAGCCACAAAGAGATAGAAATATGTATATTATAGCATTGTCAAAAATAAGGCGGTTTCCTTCTTGCTTCCTAGTTTCAATGGTGTTTCAGTTCTCTGTGTGTAAGTATATGCATATGAGGAGAAGTCTGATGTATTGCATAACGTAACAGTAAAATATTTTTAGATAGGTACTATAGAGGGATAAATAAAAGCGGGAGAAATCAGATTTCCAACAAACTTGACAAAAGAAGAAGGAACATTTTTTTATCATTTATGTTGGGTTGGGCTAAAACCCTCTGCCTGCCATTGTAATTATTGATCCACACTTTGGGGCATCCAGATGCTGAACTAATATGGTATTCCCATAAATATCTCTATTATTTCTAGATTCATATCCTTGGAAAGAGCAGTGCACTAAATGGCCCAAGACAATGGTCCTCAAGCTATTGCAAACTCTTGAAAATATTAAGAAAACATGAGACTGAGTAAAACTTATGATAACTTTTTTTTGCCTCTGTAGAAAATTTTGATTAAACACATCCCTGAAAAAAAATCGAATAAAAGAAAACACATATAGAAAAGTAAAGCCTATGGTGACTGAACTATCAAAAAAAAAAATTGTAGGTTTGTAATATTCAGACAGAAGATTCAAATGTTGGGTAGATATTTTTCTAATTTCTAATTATAATGACAACGACCAAATGATGGTGAGATGATGATGACTATATTGCTAAGTTTAAAAAAGAAAGAAGCTAAAGTAATTTTAGCTTGGGAAATTGTGGAATAACTACTTCCCAAATCAGTGGCAGGAAATTGCTTGAACCAATCAAGAAAAAACAGTTTTAATCTTCACCAAGAGATTTTTATTTACAGCAGTTGTTCTCAACCTTCCTAATGCCGCGACCCCTTAATACAGTTCCTCATGTTGTGGTGACCCCCAACCCCCCATCCAGCTGGCCGGGGGGTATCAAAAACTTGACCAAAAAAAGAGAGGAAAAAATGGGAAAGTATAGGTAGTCCTCGACTTACAACAATTCGTGACTGTTTGAAGTTACAACAGCACTGAAAAAGCGAATTATGATCATTTTTCACACTTATGATTGTTGCAGCATCCCCAGGGTCATGTGATTTACATTCGGATGCTTGACAACTGATTCATACTTATGACGTTCACAGTGTCCCAGAGTCACATGATCAATGGCCAGGGGGCGTGGCCAGCTGATCACTCAGGTTGCAGAGTGCCTGTGGGGGGGAAATCTGTGGGTCTCTGGGATGGGACTGGGGTGGGTGCCTGCCTTCCTTCCCTCCCTTCTCTCCCCTTGTCCCTTCCTTCCTTCTTTTCTTCCTTTCCTTCACCTCCCTCTTAGTCTCTTCCTCCTTCTCTCCCTCTCTCCCATTGTCCCTTCCTTTCTTCCTTCTTTTCTTTCTTTCCTTCACCTCCCTTAGTCTCTTCCTCCCTCCCTCTTTCCCATTGTCCCTTCCTTCTTTCCTTCCTTTCCTTCACCTCCCTTAGTCTCTTCCTCCTTCCCTCCCTCTTTCCCATTGTCCCTTCCTTCTTTCCTTCCTTTCCTTTCCCTCCCTCTTAGTCCCTTCCTTCCTTCCTTCCTTCCTTCCTTCCTTCCTTCCTTCCTTCCTTCCTTCCTTCCTTCCTTTCTTCCTTCCCTCTTTGTCCCTTCCTTCCTTCCCTCCCTTCCATTGTTCCTTCCTTCCTTCCCTCTCTCATTGTCCTTTCCTTCCCCCCCTCTTCGTCCCTTCCTTCCTCCCCCCCCTCCATTCCCAGGAAGGGACAAGGGGAGGGGGACAGGCTGCCAGAGGCAGAGGATAGCTCCACCCAGCTCACTTGCTCAGCTTCACCAGAAAACAAGCCGCTTGCTAAGTTAGCAGAAGCCCCAGTATCAGCACCGGGCTACAGCTGATTCACGCTTCTGCTAAATTAGTAAGCTAGCAAAGCTTGAGCAAGTTTGGTGGGCAGGAGCCAAGGAGAGCTGCTACAGCTGACCTGCTTCTTGGCTGCTCTGCAAAAGTGCGGATCAGCTGTAGAGGTTCGCTCCGATCCTGGACAAGAGGAAAGGAAGGAAGAATGGAAGGGACAAGGGGAAAGAGGAAGGGAAGGAGAGACAAAGAGGGAGGGGAAGAAAGGAAGGAAGGAAGGAAGGAAGGAAGGAAGGAAAGAAAGAAGGAAGGGACAATGGGAGAGGGAGGGAAGGAGGAAGAGACCAAGAGGGAGGGAAGGAAAGGAAGTTCCAGCCAGGAGAGGCTTGCCAGCCCAGCTGCCGAGAAACAGAAGAGCGCAAAGCCAAGGAGAAGAAGGTGGTGGTTTCCTCCCAAAGGGGGCTCCTTTTCTCCACCCCTTCCCTGGGTTTGTGGGGAATTTCTCGTCACCAATGCTGACAGGTGCTCCTTCGAGCCCGCCACGAGCTTTCTCACCCCCTTTGCTTCTCCCCTCCCTCTCCCGCTTTCGTGAGGATTGTGGCACCCTTGGGAAGCCGATCGTGCTTTGAAGCTTAGGAGAGGAGGAGGAGTCCCTTCCTCCTTCCCTCCCTCTCTCCCTGTCAAGCCCCGGCGGGCTCAACATGAATGGGCGGAGGAGTCGAGGACGGGCGGGGTGGCAAAGGAGACCGGTGGCCGTCGCCAGACCTCCCGGCTGACAAGCGCAAGTTCGGGAGTCACCAGCTGACGGGCGCAGGAGTTGGGTGCTGTGGCGGCCTCCCCTTTGCTGACCTGCGTGCACGAGAAGTCATCCGGTTGCTGCCCAATGAGTCTCTGGGGAGGGCGGGGCCTTGCTCTGTGCCTGCGCTCTTCATGCACCCCTGCAGGGCACATTTGGTAGAGTTTGTGCAGACTGCCGCCAAGCAGCATATTTTCCACAAACAAGTGAGGCGGAGCAGAGGGGGGGAGGGAGAGAAGGCGGTTGACAAGCTCTGCTTAAGACCATTGTAAATATGTGTTTTCCGATGGTCTTAGGCGACCCCTGTGAAAGGCTTGTACGACCCCCAAAAGGGTCGCGACCCACAGGTTGAGAACCGCTGATTTACAGTATGAAAGCCACTATGTCAAGGTACCATCTTCAGCTTGGTGCCTTGCTGGAGTCCTGTCATCAAAGGACTAAGGGGGAGGGATGGTGGGGGGACAAATGAGCAATAAACCTGTATACATTTTCTGTGGGAATTCAGGAAAGGGAAATGACAGCTAAAGAAAAGCAGATCAAAGTGGAACCAGTTTGTGTCAGGCATCTTCAAGGTCATTTGCCCTGAGTGTGGAAAGTTACCAGCCCAAACACCTCAGTGTTCCCGAAACATCCTGGCGGCCTCACATTGACTAGGGTTGGACTGGTCATGCGGGGAGGGACAGAATGAAGGAAATAGTTTTGCATTGATGTGTGGAAAACTCAGACTCCGCCTGACTTTACTGCAACCATCATCTCTTAGTAAAAGTACTTTTCACTTCAACCAAATGGAGTTGAGAGTTTTTCTTCCCTAAAGGATCGGACTGGGGTAGGTCTGACACACCTTCTATACACATTATCATACATTATAATAAAAAAATAACAGATAAAATTTTATGTGTTAGCTTGTAGATTTTCCAAGATGGCTCACAAGAGACAATAATACCTTTAGGTTTTATATATTTTTATTATTTTTTTAGTTCTGTTATACTTCTTTTATTCTTTCTTATTGTTTTTCCAAAAACATTGCTGGCTTGTGCTGTTTTTAATTTTATTTTCAAACTGTATTTTATGGCTTTTTTTTTTACCTGTAAACCATCCAGTGAACATTTGTTATTGTATGGTAGAATACAACTAATTAATAACACTAATTTCAGTTAATCGTATCTATATAAGGCAATACAAATGTGAAGAGTATCTATTGAGTAGCTCATAAAAAACAAGTTCATTCTCTCTTCCAACTTTGTGACACAATTGAATTTGGGATAGGCCTGTTTAGCAGCTTAAAAGAAATACAAAATAATACTTAGCAATAGCACTTAGACTTATATACCACCCCATAACATTCTCTGAGCAGTTTACAAATGTCATCACATTACCCCCAATAATCCGATCCTGGAAGGATGAAAGGCTGAGTCAACCAGCTCAGTCAGAATTGAACTTCTGGCTGTGGGCAGAGTTAGCTTGCAATACTGCAATTTAACCACTCTGCCACTATGGCTCCTAATCAGTTTTCTACAATGTTTCAGTTAGAAATAAAATGAATTTAGAGGTTAAATCTTAAAAATATTTATATATTTTTATATTATATATGGTGTCTAATTATTGCTTTTGCAAATTTTAATATCAGCTATTTAATCAGAGCTAAGACAAATTAATAATGATCCACTGTGCATTTTCCCCCAATTCTTTCATAGTAACCTTTCACCTTTCTTTGGTGTCTCTTTAACCCTCCATATGTAAGTCACCATGTGATTAAAAATAAGTAGGGCTGTGTTTCTAATGGTTTATTCTAAAGAAAGCATGAGGTTTCCTTGCAATGCTATGTTGATATATTTAGGGGAAAGTAATTTAGCTAGCATGGTCTAATGCTTAAGGCATCAGGCTAGAAACCAGGAGGCTGCAAGTTCAAGTCTTGCCTTAGCTATGAAAACCAGTTAGGTGACTTTTGGCCAGTTACTCTCTGTCAACCCAAGCCAATTGTTACTGTGGAGAAAATAGGAGGAGAAAGGTATGTTGGGTATGCTTTATTTGTAAAAACAGTAAAGACAGGATACAAATAAATAAATAAATCATGCAGACCACAATTTATTATCAATGTATAAGAAACCAAGGGGACATCATATATCCTTGTCTTATTCTCTGCTATTGAATCTTTTGTTATGTGTTTCATGCATTCTCAGATATGCTTACTTTAATATTATATCATTTTTGTAGCATTCAGTAACCATATTTTGCCCCCACATTAATGGAAAACATTCTATAATTCCAGACAATTCATTTCATCATACGATTTTTTTAAGTTTGCAAATGTAGTATTAAACTTTGTCATATTCAATGATCTGCTGAAAAACAAAAATCTACTGCCCAGAATAAAGTTGCATTATAGACCTTAAAAGTTGCCCATTATCACTTTTCACAATGTTTCAGTTGGAACACTGCCAAACACCTTCCTAGATATATGCAACAAACTAATGCTCCATAGTTTCTCCTATTTAAGTGAATAATCAGCAGCAATCCATAGAAAGCTACTGCTTTGATCAGAATGATAAAAGCAGTATTGCAATATAGTGCTGCAAATTCTGTCCCTTTGTGGGTGGGGTGCAGTATCAGTCTGCTCTGGGCATCAGTCTGACTCCTATAGCACCTCACCCCCAGACACCACTGCGAATAAAGATTCTTCCAATTGCCATCATGACTGCAGTCTTTACACATGCATTAAGCAGGTCCTATGGCCATTCTACTGTAGTATTGTACTGTACTACATATTCATAATGTAATGGCAGGGCTGAACCCATAGAATGAAAAATTGGAGGAGCCCTTTTCTCTACCACAAGTCCTCTGGGTAGACACACCTTGGTTTTGTCTCCTTGATTTTCAAAATATTAAGCCATATAGGGGCATACTAGTTCTCACTACCACCATATATCTTTCAAGGAATCAAAAGGGTGCAAACAAAGCACAGTATTATTCTAAATGGCATTGTCCTATGCAAGCAGAATATCTAATCTAAAGATTACCGCTGCCAGCCAATATGCTGTTGTATGCATCCCAGCAATTAGGAATAGTAGCGATGTACTGAGATATTCAGGATACAAGATGCAGATAGAAATAGACAGACAGATGCAACCTGCTGGGGAGGTGGAAAGAGAGACTTTGTCCCTGTATTGCTTATAGTCTAATATTAATTTGGTTTCTTTGGGGAAAAAAGGTTGAATCATACAGGGCTTTGTTGTGGTTTAATAGGTTTAATTGTTCTGTCAGAAGATGAACTAAAACTATAGAAAAATAGATTTGAGAAAGTCCTAGTATCTATAGTTTGATCCAATCGAAAGAAAAACAGCAATGAATCCCATGAACAAAATTTCTATTTTTTTCTTAGTAAAATGTTAATTGTGTTCTTCTTTCCCATATGAAGCATTTCCACTTGGACAATAAAAATTAATCCTTCAATTGTTAGTCATATTATGTTTGGGGTGCTGCCATTTTGGCCAATTAGAATAAGAACAGAATAGAGCTGAAAATTAGTAAGATTATTTATTTTCACCTGAATGGACTCTTTATTGTTTTTTTGCAAGCTGGGCTAATCAAGTAGTTATCTTACTGTTTGCCATAGATGTAATTCTTTGATTACAGTTCTGTGGGAGTATATCCTGTTAGAGTCAATGACTGTGTTTGCACTGTATGTGAATCCACGGTTAATTGTAGCGTACCGTAAATAGCTCAGTTGGAATTCTAAGCTTCTAAACATTAAAGTAATATTTAGTTTTCCAAGACAATGTTATATGTGATTCCTTGCATTTTGGAGTTAAGAATGAGGCTCATTCTGGCGTGGTGAGAGATGGTGAAAAAAAATGTTCAGCTTGATTTCGACAGGGTTATTTCAGCGCCAGTATCAGTGTGCGAGCTTGGAAAATCACGAGGAGAGCTGAATGGTTTCCTTTAGAGTGCCGTATTTTTAGAATCCATTTTCAAAGGACCCAGAAGAGCTGCTAAACGTTAAGGCCAGTCTGTGTCCAATCAAGTCCATGCCTGGAAAGATGCACTTGACACGTGGGTAAGAGTCACTTGGGGAAACTCTGGAATTGACAGGCGCTGAGGCGCTGAGATGAGACACTCTCGCCTTGCAGAAGGGGAGAGAGGAAGACGAGGTGACCCTCGCTGTCAGGACTGAGAGCGCCGCCACCACCCGCTCTCTCGCCCGCCCACCTTCACCCTCCTCGCTCCTCAGACCAGACTCAAACGCGCTCCGACGACAGCTCCGCCTCTCTGTCAGACAGCGCGAAGCCCCACCTCCGCCAGTCCACAGACGAAGAAAGAAAGGCGGACAGCGCGCCTCCCCCTTCGCGGCTCCGGCCGCCCCTCTGTCCCCTCTCTCCCCGCCCTACTCCTGGCGGCGCCTTTCCCTGCTGTCAAGGAGCGGCGGAACGAGTTGGGCCGGAGCGAGCGGGAGGGCGGGGGAAGCCCGTGATTTGGAGATGGTTCTGTGGAGGCCGCGGTGATCTGGAGTCGTCGCTCCCTGGAGGGACGTGACCTCTGCCGCGATGCTAAGGAGGATTTTACAGAGGGTAAGGGGGCAGTGGGGAGACGCTGGCGACGCTTCGGGCTCCCTGTTGCAGCGCCTGGGTTGGTTGCCTGGGGCGGTGCGGCGCGTCTGCACTTCCTGCAGCCGGCCCAGCACCCGAGTGGGCGCTCTGATGCCCAGCTGCCTGCCTGATTTCCCCCAGGCCTTTGAGGCTGGCCGCTCCCTCTCTTCCCAATGAGTAGCGGCGCTGGTCTTCCGATTACCCTGTTTTCTGGCCCTGGGTGCCTTCTCTGTTAGGCCTTTTTTTTCCTGGCTCTTTCTTGGTGGCCGAGGGTGGGAGAGAAGCCTTGAGAGCAAAGAGTCTCTCGGGGACGCGAAGGCGAGACTGGTGTGGAAGGAGAGGCGGGGAGTTTCGGGTGGAGGGCGGGCGACATTAGGCTTCTCATGGGATTGTCCATAAGCTGGGGCTAGAGAGGCGGGCGGGCGGGAGAAGTTATGGGCCTCCATCTTGGATAGGGGAAAATGGGGAGAGTGAAATGAAGATGGGAACGGACTTTTTCTTCTGTGGAGGATGCAGACTTCGATGGAGCCTCTGGGCTCGGTGCTGTGAATGTTGCTGTAAGGCCTGGCAACGTTAACAGCGGTTGGGCTGTTTCTGCATTTCTAGAGTCACTTGTTTGATGAAACTGGTGGCTATATATGGTAAATTAGACAGACAGACATTCAACACAGCAGATTAGGTCTCTGTACAATTGTAGGCGCTGTTGGACATTTGGTTCACGTAACTTCTGGTATTGTAAGTATTTCCTGAGATGGTCTTGTTCAGATATACATTAACATTGATGGCAAAATAGAAGTACATGTAATTTTAACCATATTATATATGATATGATATCATCAAGAGAGTAAAAGAATTGAAATGGGATGGGCTGTTCACATAGCAAGAAGAACTGATGGCAGGTGGACCAAGACAATCAGAATGGATCCCACTTGATAAAAAGCCTCCATAAAAGAGACCTAAAACAAAATGGATTGATGACATCAACAAGTATTGCGGTCCAATTGGCAAAAGAAAGCTCAGGACCATATTGGTTGGAAACATGAGGAAGAGGCCTTCATCCTGCAGTGGCTAGACAATGGCTAAAATGATGATGGTGAGGAGCATCTGGCATATTAGCTATTCTCCAGGATTTCTCAAATATAATACATAAAAGTTCAAACAATCAACAAATTCATTTGAGCCTGGAGATGTAAATCTTTTAAAACTAAATATGTATTCCTTGACATATTTCTACGACTCAAGCTTCAATACTGTTCTTTCATCCTTTTCTTCATATTTACATGGTGGAATATAGTCTTGTTGAAGGAGGTTTGGTCACATCTTCAAAGGACTCTTTATATAGTCATATTAGCCATTTCTGCTGTCCTCCATTTTCTCATTAGACTTATTTATAATTGTACTTTTAGTTTTTCCTTTTAAAATCCAGCTATTTAGGGTTTCTTTTTCCATTATTTCTTCTGCCATGGAATCTTTGTAGTTATTTTTTTTATTCATTAAACCTTTCTTGAAGACTCATGTTTTACTTTACAGATATTCCTCTACTTACAGACAGGTTACATTCTGAAAGGCTATTCAGAAGTCCAGTTTGTTTATAAGACCAAACAAGCATAAAAATAAGAGTAGTAGAGTTCTTACATAAGTGTCAGTGAGAGGTATGTGTGCAGATCGGTGAATAGTATGTGAACAGGAGGCAGGGGAAAATCCCATAAATATATGGTGCACTGTAAACTTATCCTTTCGTACCTTCTCCTGACTTCTGGGGCCTAGTTGGGAGTTGTGGATAAGTTTATTTATATTGATGAAAGTTCATACAATAATTTGAAAGTTTGTAAGTAGAGTTGTATCTGTAGTCAGCTTTACTTTCTGTTAATTGATTGTTAAAATATAGACAATATTGTATCTGACAATGTATCATAAATCTAGAGCAGACATGTCAAATAAAGGCCTGGGGGCCGGATGCGGCCCACAATGTGGTTTCATGTGGCCCGTGAAGTCATCCTGGAAACAGTGAGGGAATGGCCCAGGCCGGCCGGGAACCAATGTACAATTTTGTGGTGGCCATCTATGCTGAAACGCATTCAGTCTTAGCTCCACAAGGCTGTCTGGAAACAGTGAGGAACCAGCCCCTGCCATGTCGGTCCCGCCCCCTGGGTGCGTGCTGGGGAGGTGTCATCCTTTGTGAGAAATGAAGAAATGCACCATCGCCTGGAAGTGGCCAGCAAATGGCCCTCGCCTACTTCACATATCCAGCTTGGTGAGTTCCGGGGGAAGGGTTTCAGCAGGCTCTTCCAGTGGACTATGCCTTGGCGCTTGCCCTGGTCCCACCCCCTTCTGCCAGAGACCCTCAGATCTGTCCCATTCCTGCCCAGGCCTCCACAGGCAACCTTGATGCGAACGATGTAGAGCTGGCCATGCCCACTCAGTAGGCCACGCCTAACCTGGCCACACCTCCACACCTACCCTCCCCCCAAGGACAACCGCAATGCTGATGCGGCCCTCAATGAAATTTAGTTTGACACCCCTGATCTAGAGGATAGGTGGAAGATCTGAATGTTGAAAAGCATTTATTTTAAACAAGTTCAGTTTTCAGCATATGTATTTAAATGCAACTTGGAGTATTTAGATAAGCAAGTAGTCAAAGGAAGTTGTTGTCTTAAACCTAAGATTCACACTGTATGGTATATCTGTACATTCACATCACAGTCATACAGAATTATCCTGTAGGAAAATATGTGCAAAGAGACACAGTTATTGGTAGTGGATATTTTTGTTGTATGCCTTCTTTAATTGAAAATTTGCAACTCAGCATCAAGTTATTTTATTTGGCTTCTTCTATAAGAATTAATTGTCACTACAATGCTACTTCCTATACTTGTGAATAATCCTAATCATAGAAGTATCCATGGGAGTAAATTTACTGCTGCCAGTAGTCCCCAGAGCAAGGCAGCTTGACAGAGATAATATATTTTCTCTTTTTTTTAGACTCCAGGCAGAGTTGGATCTCAGAGCTCTGATTCTGATTCATCCGCAGTCCCTGGAAATGCAGTGGATATCAACAATGAGAGTAGTTCAGAGGTACTATATTGCAAGAATGTATGAATTTATTTTTTCAGGACGTAACTCAAGTGGTTTTGTAATCTTATAATATTGCATAAATATTGATTTTTACGGCATTTAATCCTGCATTTGACATATTTACGTTGTAATTAGTTTTTGGCAGATTAAGCCTGAGAATTATTAGTAGAAGGGATCAAAATGAAATATCTTTTTACATAAGAGATGTCAGAAAATTTTGTATATTTTAAGCATCAAATGTATCTGTCTTCTGGTCTGAATGTCTGGAAACTATATAGATTTGCTAGAGTAAATAAAATTAAACGGAACATCTGAGCATGATTGCCAAAGTCAATAGCATATATAGCAAAAAATAGAGATACCCATAATGATACATGGGATGATATTCTAGAAGAAAATAATTGTTCTTTAAAATAAATAATCTGACCATTCATAACAATGTTGCCAAAAATATGTCTGCTTTCCCCTTATATCAATAGTGAAAAAATATTTTAAGTATTAAGCTACTTCACAAAGGCAGTTACCTGAAAAACACCTCACCTTGAAGTATTAATGTAGCCATGGCCTTTGAAAGACTCAGCTTCTTTAGAAGCTACGTCCGATGGTATATTTGTGTTTGCCTGCATAAACATTTCACTAGTAGATTAATTAAGAAATTTTAAAAATGTATTCAAAACATTAGGAAACATTAATATTATTTTAAATGGTGGTACTCGTTATAAAATATATCTACTGTATTTAGTTTACTTACCATTTTAAGTTAATACCTAAAACAACTGTTTCAGAAGGCTTATATACATTTTTGTATAAAATGGGTATTATAGCACTGATAATGTCTGAATAGTACTAGAATGAAAACATTGGGATAGGAAAAAAAAGAAGACAGATGCTTTATGAATTGTCTTGTAGTGCTGTGGCATTTATTTGGTTCTGGGATGCTGTTCCTTTCTGGATGCTTGTGTCAGACATGAACAATCAGACCCACACATGTACAGTTCAAGATAGTTACGTTATTTTCTGTAACAATTTGATAGGAATCTGCCCATTTTGGCAGGTTGGCCTGGGAAAGACTAGATAAAGGCTCAAAGACATTTGGGAGATCAGATCTTGCTGATCTCTTGTGTATCTGTGTATTGATGCTAATTCCCATTTGAGACCTCCTGACAAAGTCTGTGGTCTCCAGTAGCTTGATTTTAAGTTTAGCTTTTCTGAAAAGTATCTATGATAAGAACACATAAGGTGGCACTTTCTCTGTCATAGAAAGTGAAAGCTAAATTGTGTATAGATTATTAGCATCTTGTATTATTTCTTGTTCATTGCTATATTATGTGGAATAGGTGTAGCTTTAAAACTTGGCCTTTAAAAATAGAACATAATTTATTATTATTTTTTCTTATTTTGTTTATATAAAACTCAGCTTGATGTAATAGTTTTCTTCTGACTTTCTTGCACTTACATTTTTATATATCTGTAGTATGAGCAATAGTTTGTGTAATTTATAAAAAAATATTTCTTTTTTGCAAATAGCATTTCAAATTTGTGTGATATTGTTTGAAACAGTACATTTTAAGAATTAAAACAGCTGGAATAGTTACAAAATTCCACTATATGTAATACTATGTATAGGATATTTATATATTAGGTTAGTATATATAATCAAGCTTTGCTTGAGATGTTTTGGTTGAGAGTTGAGATATTGCTAATTGACAAAAAAGTTACATTTGGAAACATTTCCTTTAAGCATTAAAGTGAAGTATAATTAATGAATATAAATGCTATAGTTTATATTGCTTGCCTTTATATATTGCCTTTATATATTGCCTTTTACATTTTTTTAATTCTATTGAAGTTACAAATCTCCAAAATTAAATAATATGAAATAAAATTTAGTGAATGGAAAGGAACTTAATTCTGTATTATTTTTAATCATGCTACAAAAACCAAAACCCTCTCACTGTATTTGAGCCGATTATCTCTCTTGAAGATTGGTTTATTTGTCTATCTTTGTATTCTTCTGTTTCTATTCATGAAAATACATTGAAGGGGAGACCAATTAAACAGATTTTCATATTTCAGATTTAATTATGATTTAGCTTATAAGGTTATTTATTCATGTGCCAGATTGAGTTGCAATCTTTATCGGAAATAAAATGTACATCCTTTCTCTTAAAAGATTAGTTCATTGCTTAATGTGATGAAATACTGAACTTAAATATTTTAAGTACTTCACACATTACTAACATTTATGTAATACTCCTGTTTATCATTTACCTTGGATTGGTTCATGGAGGCTCTTCAAAAAAATATAAGTAGATTGTTTGGAAAAAATGTAGCTTGATTTTACTACTGTGCAAGGTAGAACTATTTAAAGTCATACCTGATGCTCTTTATTATATGATAAAAGATCCGGTATTTAGCAATAAATACCTTATTTGACTACTTCTGTCTCATTTTTTTTTAACAAGCAGAGACTATTAGAGTTGCTATATTAATCATTCATTACTTTACTGTGGAGTGTAAAGTTTGATACTGTTTAGCTCATTATTTCCCGTGGGCCAGTTGCATCATGCGGAGGCCATGCCCACCCCAGCTCCAGCAATGCGAAAAAAGTCACGATATGTCGTGACACATCATGTGACGTGGCGAGTTTGACACCCGTGGTGTAAAACATTATTTCTATGATCTGGCTTAACCTCCAAGATGAGAATAACTCAATTTTTGTGTCATTCTGCAATCTTTAAATCAGGGGTCCTCAACCCCCTGGCCACGGCCCAAACTGGGCTGCGCAAGCCTACCATTCATACAAAACCATCCCCTTTCCCTCCCCCGCTGGCCCACCAAGCCGGAAAGGTTGGGGACCGCTGTTGTAAAGGCTTTTTTTGGGAGATCCTTTCACAATTTCTTTGTCAATGATGTAAGGCTGAGATATTTATTATTAATATACACAAAAATGTGAAACCATAATAGCCAGTTATTTAGCTGGTGTTCGTCTTTGTATACATCGAGTTATTCCCAAGAACTTAGGATAATATAATGAATGAGCATAGTTTATGTGCTGATCTAATCAGCACAGTCATTTGTTAATGACAGATAGAAAGTTTGCCATGCGCAGTTTCTAAGTGCTGTACAAGATTTTTGGTATAACATCCAGTATGCCAATAACCACTGGGAGCCATTACAGCTGGTTTTTATTTTCAAATCTTGATACCTTGTGATTTTTCTCAATTTTTTTTCCTGCTAATGTATTATCTCCTAGTATTGCTACATCAATTATCCACATTTTCGTTTTCAACCATAGTTAAATGTGGTGTGCTTTGTATCAAGACTATATTAATTTTATTATTACTTTTATTTTATTTTGTTTTATACAAAACAAACAGAGCTGTTTGTACTGAAAACAGCCTAGAGTCATACTGGTTTGAAACAATGCATAGATTTAATACATCTTTTTAGTACATCACAGTTACTCATATCATTCATTAATTCATGCCGTTTACCATTTATTTCTTTTACATTCTTTTACGTAAGTTGCAATCTTTTGCATGCCAAGTAATACCAGTAATAGATCTTGATATCTGCTATCCATGCATAGTTTTGGGTAAGACTTTCATATAATGGTTGTTAATAAGATAAACGTGTATGCTAGGTTAATAGCCATTATTGTACATGCTTTACCTATAAGCACCCTCTGATAATGATAAGGACAGTATCGATCAGTTTGACACATTTTGGCTAGTATGCCACAGATGCAACAATAGCTCATTTTTGTTCCATGTTAGGATCTGTAATCAAAATGTTATGTTATAAGCTTATATAAAGGTAGTCTTCAACTTACAACCACAATTGAGCCCAAAATTTTTGTTGCTAAGTGAAACATTTGTTAAGTGAGTTTTGCCCCATTTTATGACTTTTCTTGCCAGAGTTGTTAAGTGAATCACTACAGTTGTTAACTTAATAACATGGTCGTTAAATGAATCTGGATTCCTCAGTGACTTTTCTTGTCAGCAAAACAGGATCAGTTGACACTGGGTCACTGCAACCATCATAAATATGAGACAGTTGTCAAGTGTATGAATTTTGATCACTTGACCATGGGTGGAGATGGTGCAATGGTTGTAAGTATGAAAAACGGTTTTAAGTCACTTTTTTCAGTGCCATTATAACTTTGAATGGTCACTAAATGAACTGTTGTAATTCGAGGACTACTGCTACTATTGTTTGCATATCATCAAATAACATACATACACACACATAAACATACACACATATACCTACACATATATAAATATATTTTGACATAATACTACAGTGTGTAAATATTCCAAAATTTGAAGTATTTAACTGTGACGTATTTGCCTTTGAGTTGAATGGTACTTCAATGAGTTGAATGAGTTGATGTACACTGTCCACTCACTTCCACTTGATGGTGGGAATGACAAGGTATCCTAGAAGTTGTTTAATATTATGTCCAGTGATTAGTATTTTATTTACTCTGTCTCCAAGCTAGAGTTGTACATGAAATTCAAAATCTAAATCTAAATTATAATTCTGGTTTAAGAGAGCTGTTTTGTACGTAATATTAATTAAATGATTAGGCCATGTATACCAGAAAGTTTGTCCATTTGTCCATTAGAATTCTTTATTATTGTACATGCAGATCAAGCCATGTTGTTAGCAACTTTGATGAGTAGTTCAAACCCAATACTGGCATTTGTTCTTGCAATTAATTACATTACAAAATGAAATAGCATTTAAGACTTCTCTAAAGAAAATTTAATCACAATTCCTTCTATAATATGGTAGTATTCATTTTCATACACTAAATTAAATTGTTATGATGTTTTCTAATTACCTGTTAATATATAAAAGAGCCAACAGTTAAATATTAATATTGTTACTTGGTTATTTTTTTGTGCTTTAGGGATTTATTTGTCCTCTTTGTATGAAATCTCATGGATCAGCTGAAGAACTTTTTAAACACTATGAAGCAGTTCATGATTCTGGTATTGATGCAAGTCATGCAGGAGAATCTAACATGAGTCCCAAAAGGTGCTTATAAATACTGGTTTATTTCTTTTTATTATATATTGAATAATAATTTATTGTAACTTCATTTTAATCACTGGTTAATCTAAATATTGGATGGAATATATTACCTTGTAATAGAAAAATATATTCAATGAAAAGAAACTTGGTAATACTAAAAGCATTTATCTTTAAACTATATGGCAAATTGAATAGCATCTTGGTTTCGATTTACCTTAGATTTGTTTTATGAAGATAGTTAAACCCTTTTTGTTTGCTAGGCCTCAGAATTATGTTTTAATTTATAAAAATGAAAAAGGATTAAATATTTTGATGCCACTGAAATATTAATTTCATTAAATTAATTGAATTTAAATTAAAAGTATGGGAATATAAAAGAATGAATCCATACATCTAACGCCAAGTCTTATTTAATTAGGAAGTAAGTTTCATTAGAGTTATAGTGATTTATCTCACAGGGAACATGCTTAAGACTGTGCTACATATGTCTCAATTGTTTTAATGTTTGTTTGCTGATTAATATGAGGACAATTTATTTTATTTTATTTTTTAAAATTAATAAAATATGTTTAAATATATTATTTTACAGAAATAAATTGAATTTAATTGCAGTGATTTTTAAAATATTTAAGTATATATATTTCCTTCTTTTTAATATGGATTGTATTCAGTGATGACATAACTTTATTGAGGCAAGAAGTTCAAGACCTGCAAACTTCACTTAAGGTTGGAAGAGTGCATTATTTATGTATTCAGCTTTTTATTTCAATTTACAAAGTACACCGTAGTGTTATCAAAATCCCAAGTTCATACCATTCTTTTAACTATCTTTCTACAGGAAGAACGATGGTACTCTGAAGAGCTGAAGAAAGAATTAGAAAAAGTTCATGGGCAGAGGCAGCAAGTAATTATTTTAAAATGTTTGAAGCAAGCTTTCCGCAAGCAGTTTTTTTTTATCAAACTTGAAATGAAGATCATTACCTATTTTGTAAGGCATGTGGTCTGAATTAGTTTTAATTGTGCTAATCTTCTTTGTAAGGGGGTGTGATGGCTCAGTGGTTGAAGACACTGAGCTTGTCAACTGGAAAGCTGACAGCTCAGGTTTGAGACCTGAATGCTGTGTGATGGGTTGAGCTCCCATTACTTGCCCCAACTCCTGCCCTCCTAGCAGTTCAAAAGCATACAAATGTGAGTAGATAAATGGGTACCACTTTGGTGGGAAGATAACAGCATTCTGTGCGCCTCGGCATATAGTCATATAGGTCACATGATCACAGAAATGCCTTTGGACAACTCTGGCTCCCTTGGCTAAGAAACAGAGATGAGCACCGCCCACTAGAGTCAGACACGACTGGACAGGGGAAACCTTTACCTTTACCTTTAATCTTCTTTGTATTAATTGCTAATACAGTGAATGGATGATTTTTTTTTTTAAAAAAAATAACTTTAAAAACAGATTTGTTAATGTAAACTGTCATAATGAAAATTTTGTTGGTGGAAAAAATACTAGATAAAGCAATTTGCAATACATAACTGTGATTTATTGCATATGTTTTCATTTATTTTAATGGATACAGTCTGAAACAGCATTGTGAATTATAGCTTCCAATACATGATGGATCCTTATAGTAATGTTAGTTAATAGAGGATCTAACACTCTTGGTGATGTGCTCAAGTACAGGAATTCTCAATCATAAAGCTTGATTTAAGATCTTTATATTTTTATTTTCTACTGTAATTGTGCAAATGGTTACAAACTTGTAACTCATAACCTTCCTCCCTCCCTCCCTCCCTCCCTCCCTCCCTCCCTCCCTCCCTCCCTTCCTTCCTTCCTTCCTTCCTTCCTTCCTTCCTTCCTTCCTTCTCAGGAATCCAAACCTGATGGTCTGGCAACTGCTGCCTCTACAGGTGACAAACTTTTAAAAAATAGTCTCATGAAGTTATGAAACATGGTTGTCCAGAAAAATGATTTCCTTATCTATATCTCTCATTAAAGAAGTGTTTATCCATAAAATAATTTATTGATTGATTGTAAATACTTCAATTTAAAATGCAGTCTTTAAATAATTTAAAATGTTGAAGATTCTTTTTCCATGCAGTAATTCATGTAATAATTCTATAGTTTATAAGAAGAATCTTTTTATTGAGCAAATTTGATCTTAAAGCTTATCTGTTGTAGAAGTTACTTCTGTTTTAATTGATGTTGTTAAAATAAGGATTTCAGTGACCTTTTTACTGAGTACTAGAGTCGCAATTGCTATTTTTATCAGATCAAATAATTGTAAAGCAATTGGTGCATCATAATTAATGTATAGTTGTTTTTCTTAGTGTTTATTCTGTTTGGTTGTGGAGTCCGGTTGTTTTTGTGCTGTGCTTGCTACTTCATACAGCAAAGCTATCCATGCATGATGTGACAGGGCTTTTCTTTCTTTTTCTCAGCTGGCTTGCTGCAGAGCCTGATACTGACTGTGGCTGAGAAAGAATGATTGACCCAAGGTCGCCCAGCTTTGGTCATTCCCTTTAAAGCCCTACAGAAAGATATATCAGCTAATATCTTGCCAAATTGCCTGATCTAGGGAAGGCTTATTGAGAGTCCCCCACCCATGAGAGACTTGAGGTGTGGATGAGACTCTAGGTCTTATATATAGTCCCCATTTTATGGAATAATTCCCTCCTCGGAAGTACCACACGTGCAATCTTCATTTTGCTGTCCTTCTGGAAATTAGTTAAATCTATATTATTTCAGTGAAGTTTTAACCTCATTCGATTGACATCAATTTTGGCTTCGATTATTATCATTTGATTATTTTGCTAATTTGTTTCCCTTTCCTTACTATATACCATTGGAATTAGGGTGGGCTCTAAGTAGTGATAAATATAGGAGGCAGGACAGAATTCAGGAAAATTTTTACAGTATTCATCTTGATTAAAAATGTGTGTTTTTATAAAGTATCATTTTAGTTTCACCTAGTAATCATACTTTTTATTTTAGAGTTGGAATCTTTAGAACAGCAATTAGAAGATAGTCAAGTAGAAAAATTTAATATTAAACAAATGAAAGACTTATTTGAACAGAAAGCAACACAACTGGCCACTGAGATTGTGGGTAAGTTGTCCGCTACTTATTGCATAATACAGTGTCGTCTTCTTGTTTAAATTGAAGGAACGCCTTTTTAAAAATCTTTCTCTACAACAGAACTTAAAGCCAAATACGATGAAGAAACAAGCCTTCGAGAACTTGCAGAACAGAAAGTGACCAATTTGACACAAGAGTTACAGAAGCAAAAAGGTGTATGTGAAGATTTAAACACAGAGCTGGTAATTCTTGTGGTCATGTTTTATCATGCCTTGTCTAATTGAAAGGGGATGATTTCTACAGCTTGATCATTTTAATTACAGATCTTTAAAAAAACAAGTTGATATTTATTTTTATAATTATTTATTTCTGGTGCAACATAAAGAATCAACTTCTATGCTACAGTAATGGATATGTTTCTTTCCCTTGCTAAAAAATAAATACTTTAATTTGAAATATTCTTTGTTTTCCATTCATTGTCATATTTTTCCTGTTTATCGTGGTAATAGTAGTTTGCTCTGAGTAGACAATTATTTATTCATTCTCATTCTTAATTATTACTGTTCTTAGAGTTAAATTGCAATATGTGTATTTTTATAAATTATGCTATTTTTATATTTGTGCACATTTTATAAATTACGAAGTTCATTCCTACTGAGGAAACTATTTTAAAATACAGAAATTAAATATAAGGACTGTGTAGAGATTTACATTCAAAGATTCTTGACAGGATTACAAATATATATTAAATATCCAGAATAAAAGATAAAATGTCCATAGTATATAAGATATGTAATTGTTAAGAATCAACATCAACTTAATGACACATAAATGATCTAACATGGACTATACATAAAAAACCCATACCAACATATAAGCTAAAAATGGAGGGAAGAAAATCACCAGATAGCATCATTTTAACTAATTTGAAAAATGAAGTTAAAAAAGCTCTCCAGAAGACGCCTACCTTCAGTTGCTTGCACTGGGGAAGTCAAACATACAGGAGAAGTGTATGTTCCATAATACAGTAGATGTTATAGAGCAGGCATGTCAAACTTGCGACGTCACATGACATTGAGCGATGTACCGTGACTTTTTCTCCATTGCCGGCAATGGGGTGGGCGCGGTCTCGTCATGATGCATCTGGCCCACGGTGGCAGTTTGACATGCCTGCTATAGAGTAATGGAAAAATATCTTCTCCTGTCTTCAGTGCTCCTAACTTCACAAGAGTAAGTGACTAACTATAACTTTTCCTTGGTTGTAAGTTTTAGACAGATTAATTCTAATTGCAAGAGATCTTAACCCACATAAGACTTTCTAAATCAAACCAGCATTTTAAATTGAACTGGAAACCCATTAACCAATCTAGGTTTGCAGCACATTTGTAAAGTGGACAGCTTTTTTGCATCAACAGGAGTTTTTGAATAGTCATTAAAAGAAAGTCCATGTAAAGTGCCTTTACAGTTCTCCAG
Organism: Crotalus tigris; assembly: GCF_016545835.1. NCBI lineage: Eukaryota > Metazoa > Chordata > Lepidosauria > Squamata > Viperidae > Crotalus > Crotalus tigris. The sequence continues at coordinate 284,229 of NW_024097319.1, read as the reverse complement.
TTTGGGTTGCAATAATACAGGTAGTGATCAGAACATAAATGACCTTTGCTTTATGTAAGACTTTCATTGGTGCTCCAGTCAAAGCTAGATAAGGAACTGTTTAATTTCATAATGTATTTTGGAGTGCTTATGGGTACATAGAATAGCTATTGGGAACACTTTTAAATTAAATGTCTCTTTTCACTAGTTTGTATAGCAGCTATGGAATTCTATGACAAGATGCAACTACTTCATGTTTCTCAATATGTGCTTTGGGCATACTCCTATGGTTTTCAAAAGTTATTGTGTGCTAACCCTATGATTAATTGATTAATCAACAGTTGAAAATATTTATGTTGAATGTCTCTAAGTCAGGGGTAGGCAATCTTGGCTCTTTTATGACTCGTGGACTTCAACTCCCAGAATTCCTGAGCCAGCATGGCTGGCTGAGGAATTCTGGGAGTTGAAGTCCACGAGTCATAAAAGAGCCAAGGTTGCCTACTCCTGCTCTAAGTAGTTAAAGTGGATTTAGCTGCATAGTATTTTAACAAAATAAGTTGAAGAAAAATTATTAAAATTGCAGAAAGCTGAGAATTTTTTTTTGGAACTACAACAGTAGATGTATTTCAGTTATATTAGAGCATGGGTATCAAACTCACCACATCACGTGACGTGTCGCAACGTATCGTGACTTTTTCGCATTGCCAGAGGTGGGGTGGGTGCAGCATCCGTATGATGCAACTGGTCTGTGGGCCGGCAGTTTGATACCCCTGTATTAGAATATACTGTAACAGCTTTCATAAAATTAAGTAGCTTTAAGACTAGACTTTGGAATATAGAAAGTATATTTACACACACAGAGAGACACACAAATTGGTTTTGCACAGTAATTTTATAAACCACGTTGCAAATATAATTTCATTTTGAACTTTGTAGTACTGATTTTTACATTGTTGTTTTCTAAAGCTTCAAAGACCTGGGGTAGAAGACGTTGCGGTTCTAAAGAAGGAATTAGTCCAAGTTCAAACATTGATGGATAAGATGACTTTGGAATGTGAGAAAGAATCTGAGAAATTGAAAGATGAGTGCAATCATTTGAGAGCAGATTATACAAATGCAAAGGTAACGAATCTAGTCAAAACATTTGAATATGAGCCATAATTTTATAATTTAATGTGGTTATATTAGTAGAAAGCTATATGATTAAAAATTTGAAAGTCATTTAATGGTGGTACAGTACAACTCTTTTTGCTGCAAGATAACATTTTTTCCTTTTAGAAATTCTCTAGTTATAACACTGATATACTATAATGATAAATTTGAATTATCTTGGATGTTCTCAAGATCATTTCAGTTCAGTTCAGTTCTCGTTCACTTTTTTATTGGTTAATCAAACCTCTACCAGTTAGAACGGGGGTGTCAAACTGCTGGCCCGTGGGCCAGACGCATCATGTGGAAGCCACGCCATTGCCAGCAATGGCAAAACTCTCCCGATACGTTGCGTGACATCACGTGATGTCGTGAGTTTGACATGTCTGAGTTAGAAGGTGGGATAATGTCATGCTTATAAATAATCTGTTTTAGAACTCATATCTTACTCAATTTATGTTTTGTTTTGAAGTTCTGAAGCCATCCATGATAATACTTTGACAAGATCATTGTTGTCAAAATCAATGTGAAACAGTTTTGCACATTAAAATGCATGAATTCATTTTTGTGTTGTGTCAGACAGGACTATAATGACAAAATAATCGTAAGGTGATACTTTTATAGCTCTGCAAAATTATATATATATATGTATGTATGTATGTGTATATATATATATATATATATATATATATATATATATATGTTTTCTGAGGTTTTCGCGGGTGTTTGTATGTAGGTCTTTGGTTGTTCGGGTTTTCTCCCGCGTAAAATTGGAAGTGTCTTGGCGACGTTTCAACGAAGTCCCATTCGTCATCTTCAGGCTGGTGCTTTCAGCTTCGTGCTCTTCGAAGCACGAAGCTGAAAGCACCAGCCTGAAGATGACGAATGGGACTTCGTTGAAACGTCACCAAGACACTTCCAATTTTACGCGGGAGAAAACCCGAACAACCAAAGACATATATATGTATGTATGTGTGTATATATATATATATATATATATATATATATATATATATATATATATATATATATTACATTAAAAATTGAGGAATAGCGATTCCTGGGTACATACATTACAGTAAAAAAGAAGCGATCACCAGGAAATAAAACACCAAGGTTTTAATAAATAAAATCAAGCTTTCGATGGCTAGCATCTGCCATCATCGTCAGGATACAAGCTAGCTAGTGAGGAAACCTGCTTATAAGCATAGCCACGCCTAAACTCTACGCATGGACCTTGTAACAGGTCCAAGCCGACTAATCCTTACTTCACTTACAGCCTTCAGTGATTCTCTAATGCAGTTGTGAAGAAAGGTTATTTTACGATAGTTGTCAGCAATGCGGCAAGCAAGTTTCTCCCACCTTCTGGCTGCGAGCAGGACGGCTCTTCCATAAGTATTAAAAATTACATTAAAAATTGAGGAATAGCGATTCCTGGGTGTTTTATTTCCTGGTGATCGCTTGGTGTTTTATTTCCTTGGTGTTTTATTTCCTGGTGATCGCATCTTTTTTACTGTAATGTATGTACCCAGGAATCGCACTTGGTGTTTTATTTCCTGGTGATCGCTTCTTTTTTACTGTAATGTATGTACCCAAGAATCGCTATTCCTCAATTTTTAATGTAATTTTTAATACTTCCTCAATGGGGGAAGCCAGATTTACTTAACTGTGATTCATTTAATGGCCATAGTGACTTGCTTTATGACCACACCAATAAGGTTATAAAATCAGGCACAAACACCTTGCATAGCGATGGAAGTTCTGGTCCCAGTTGTCATAAGTTGAGGACTGTCTATATCAGTGGTTCTCAACCTGTGGGTTGGGACCCCATTTGGGGTTGAACGACCATTTCACGGGGTCACCAAACAACGCAGTCCGCCATTTTTTCCCCCCTTTTCCTTAGCTGTGCTACTCCCTTTTATTCTATTGGCTTTTGAAAGCCAATAGAATAGACTCTCTTGAATAAAGTCTAATTCTATTGGCTTTCAAAAGCCAATAGGAATTGTCCAGGCTGTCTCTGCCCTGCTGAGCCCGCCAAAAGTCCCATTCTGCAAATGGTGCTGCACCAGTTGAGTAGTCCTCGACTCACGACCGGTTGGGGGTCGTGGCACTAAAAAGGTTGAGAACTACTGGTCTATATTGAATTCAGCAGTGTTTATTCCAATAACTACATACTTTATTACATTGCATTGTTGTACCCTGATGCTAAGTGTAACATGATTAAATTATAATCCTGCTTGATATACTTGATTGGGTTGTTAGGATACATAAAATCCTTAGATAATTCAACTTTGCAGATTTCTGCATACATTGTCTTATTTATCAGTATTTGTAAAATATTTTTGTTATTCATGGATGATCATTAGATTGTGCCTAATTGGTTGTTCCTTTTGGTTTTTTGATTGTACAAAACACGTTTCCTTTGACTGTTCTTGCCAAATAAGCCAAAGTGGTTATATTAACTTACTGTAAACTTTAAAAGCAAATCACTGGATTACAAAGCTTACTAAGCCAGAATCAATCTACATTCTGTTTAAATGTAGTGTGTAGAACCAGTCAATTCAATATTAATCTCCTTATTTGGGTTAATGGTTCTTAACTGCTTCTCAGCCGTGTCTAATACACATTATATGCTTCCAAACATCTGAGGAAATGGAAACATAGAAGTGGCAAACTCTAGAAATTCTTGATGAAAAAATTAGAGGATTGGAGCTGCGATAGCCAATTTTCAGATTCTAAGAAAGAAGATTCATCAGAAGACAGTAAAGGGCATTACTATAAAAAGTGACAGAAAAAGCAACTCTAGGAGGAGGATCGTCAAACAAAGGAACAAGACCATGGATGAGAATATCTGCAGGAAGCAAGAGAAATCGGACATTGTCTGCATCATTGGAACCATTAAGGATCAGTCTGAGTTCTCAGATTCAGGACTTGAAGAATCTTACCAGACTGAGCCTTAGCTTGCTTCACATGGAGAGAATGACACTGAGGGGAGACAGCTGTGGGCTGAGTGAGCTGATCTATACAGTCTTTGTTAGCAAGCGTTCCGACTCCAGCTCATACAAAGAGAAGATCAAGGAAAGCCAAGTGATTTACTTGAAAGAAGTGTTTCTGTCAATTAATGCAGCTAAGGAACTAGTCCAGAGGATAAGAAACTAAGTCTTATGAAGATAGATGGAAGAGATGGGCATATTTAGCTTTGAAAAGTCTGAGAGTGGGGAATGTAATAGCGTTCTTCATGCAGAAGAGTGCCAAGATCATTTTACCATCACTGCAGAGTATAGGATGTGAAATATTGGATTTAAGTTAGCAGGCAGGATAAGTCTGATTAAATGTCAGAAAAAAACATTAACAACAAGAGCAATTAGGCAGTTGAAACCATTACCTAAGGTTGAGTTCCCCTTTGTTGTATTTGTTCAAGTAGAAGCTAGGCAGCCTTCTCTAGGAGATGCTATAATTTGAATTCCTGTGGTAAGCAGAAGATAGGAAAGCCCCTTCTACCTCTGATTTTAGGTTTAGTCACTCACAAAGACAAATGTTTTCTGATTGAAAACGCAAAGCAACACTTGTTTATTTTTCTTCTTTTGATCGTAACAGTTTTTATGTAGAATCTGCTGAGAATTGTGATTTTTCTAAATTGGCTTTAAAATCATTGACGTCTGTCCCAATTAAATGTGCATGGTTTATCAGCATCACGCTACTGATTTAAGAGATCCATGAACATTCTGTCTAATGTTGAAATAACATTTATCATTGTTTTCTTTTCCATTCACCCATCATTCTTTTTTTGGCTGCTTTCTGTGGAGGTCTTTAAATTTGAGGTAATTCTCTAACCTTTACACCTCTTTTCAAAGATAACTACAAACAAATAGCAAATCAGACAGGAACTAATTTGTGTACATATTTACAAGCCACTAATCCTTTTTTTGCACTTATTTTACAAACCATTCTCACAATTAAAATAGCTAGATTTCCAGTGATTTTATGTGATTGGTATCAGTATCTGTATTTTGTCTGTTCTTAATGAATTTGCAACAAAACATTCTGATCTGCTCTTTTTGGATTTAATTGTTTTATTATTTGTTTGGTGGTTTCATGAACCACATCAGGACTCCTTTTTTTTTTTTTTAGGGCTGAAAGGAATAGAAATCCCTTAGTAAGTAAATTCTGTAAAATGCTGGATAAATATAGTTCCAGAAAATTAAAAAAAAATAGATTGATCCAAAAGTGCATATCAGTTTTCTCCAAAATAGTGCTCTCATGGCAAGAGATTTTATTTCCCAAATAGCCTTAAGAAACTGCATATGAAGAAGCCTGAAGGACAGTAGTTTAAGAAAGGTAGCTTGTGAGAGCAGTTGTAACAGCCTGGCCCTTACATGTCCTTTTAGGTTCATTTTTCCTTAATAAAAGAAGAAACGGAGTTTTGTGTCCCAATCTTTGGTACGCTCATGTGAAATCAAGTTAAATAAGTCACAAAGATCTTGTCTCTTATATTTTATTGAGTTCTTTAATGTTTGAAGTTGTGTCGTGGTCAGGAGTAAATTTTTTGTAGAGTGAAGGAATTCACTTTGCATGTTATAATGATAACTGTCATTATGACTCTGTTATAATGATAACATGCAGTTTTTCTTACTGGTACTTTTCCATTATTGTACAGCAGTTCATGGGAGAACTGTCAGATGAATTACATAAATCATGATTCACCTACTGATCATATTTTTCCTGTCCTGCAACCAAACCCCAAGTCTAATATTTACTTTTAAAATAAAGCTATGCTCATTATGTTCTGATATACTAGTTTTACTCTAATATATTTATTTTATTTAAGCACTCAGAACAACTATAACTTGTTGACTAGTTACCACTAGATTTCTGAAGGATGTACAGTTTTTTTTTTCTGTTTTGATTCACATATCTTACAAAACTGAATTTTTGATAAATGCTACATTCACTCACATATAACGCTTTGTGCATAAAGTGCAGTTTTAAATGCCTCTACTTGTTTCTCCAAGCCTTATTTTTAGAAGTCATGAAAAAGTAACATTTAAATATAAGAATGGATAGAAAGAAACAGTAAGAGAATACAGGTTCCAGTTCTTAGGTCCTAGTGGATTTATTCTATAACAATGAGTATCTAAAGTAATAAGATGTACAAAATAAGGAGAATAGTTTACACCAAATACAAGGAAATCCCCTATTATCATTAAGAAATACAGTACAGGTAGTCCTCAATTTACAACAGTCCGCTTAGTGACTATTTGAAGTTACAAAGTGACTTATGACCATTTTTCACACTTATGACCGTTGCAGCATCCCCAGGGTCAAGTGATTTACATTTGGATGCTTGGCAACTGATCCATATTTATGACGGTCACAGTGTCCCAGGGTCATGTGATTCCGTTTTGCAACCTTCTGACAAGCAAAATCAATGGGGAAACCAGATTCACTTAAGAACTGTGTTACTAATTTAACAACTGCAGTGATTCACTTAACAAATGTGGCAAGAAAAGTCATAAAATGGGACAAAACTCATTTAACAAATTTCTCACTTAGCAACAGAAAATTTGGGCTCAGTGTGGTAATAGGTTGAGGACTATCTGTATAATTGTTTTTCACCAGGTGTTTGCATATACAAACATGTATAGACATCTCTGTTTATGTGTTTATATAAACACTCTGTTTATATACTCAAACATTTCTATTTAGGCATTCATTATTAACATCTTTTCTTTCTGTAGAACAAACCTAGAATTTTAGCTTTCAAATTTAAAACGAGACTTTGTCTAAAACATATAATATAGAATAATAAGTTTGTAAGGGACTTTGGAGATCTTCTCGTCCAACCCTCTCCCCATGTCAGGAAATCCTATACCATTCCAGACTTACTTTGGGTTTGATGGGATGGATACACGTGATCATAGAATACCAGAACAGAATTAACAAGAGTTGGAAGGGACCCTGAAAGTCCTCTTAGAGAACAGGCGGCTTGTTTTTATAAAGAAAATACTATTAACAAGAGTCATGAAATGTTTGATACAAATAATGTTTCAGAATTATGTTTTACTAGGATCAGGAAAATTACTGGTACAAATTGTCTGATGGCATCCACTATATTTTTCCTGCCAATCTGAGTTGAAATAGAGAAAAGGAAACCCTTCAGTTCTGAATTTGGCAAGAATACAAGTAACTGATCCTTAGCCATAATGTTAAAATTGCATTATTTGTGTAGCTTTTCTTATTGGTAGCATAAACAAAGCAGGAATCATGGTTTTGTGATCCAATTGTAATATTATTTCTTCTTTTTTACTAGTAATATTTGAAGAATTTATATGAAACAATGTTTCCGTATACACTTTATATAATATACATTTAAATAACTTTAATTTTTTTTGAAGACACATTAACTTTTGTTATGGATTTCCATAATTATTTTATGGGAATATATTCCTGTTGAATTAAAAGTATAAATCAATTTTTTTCATCCTCCCCTCATAGGCTACCATTAATAAGTTAAATGCTGAACTTGCTAAAGGACCCCAGGAAGTTGCTACATATGTACAAGAGATCCAGAATCTTCAAACTTCAGTTAATGAATTTGCACAGAAAAATCAGGTAAAAATTATTATTTGTGTTTTGAAAGCTATAGATTGATGTTCTTGTTCAGTTCTAAAGGTAAAGTCTTACCAGTTAAACAAATCATGAAGCCTCTCAGATTATTTATTAAGATTATTGACTTGTACCTCTTCTAATATGACAAAATTAAGCCAAGATCTGTTCTTGGATTTGGTCTCATGTATTTTGAAAAAAATAGTCAGAGATGCTAGCCCTTTAGGAACCTTGGATTGATATGAAATACTATTTTATTAGATCATGCAGTATTTTTCAGTTGATCCTAATGTAGCAGGTATCATACTTTCTATTCTTACAGCATTTATATACTTATATATACTTGCAAACACATACTCTTTTGTCCTGAAGCTCACATGGATGTGGCTGCAACTGAGTTTACAAGCAACAGGAAAAGTGGGATGGCATCTTCTCAGTTTAGGGTCCTTCTTGACAGTATAGTAGAATAATAAAAATCCAAACTCAGAATATTGTTTTATGACAAAAAAATAATGGAAAGCTACATTTTGGGTCCCTCAGTAGTATACTATGTAGTAATGCATGTTTTTATATTAAAATAATAATTTTGCATTTTTATCCAGCTATTATTTTATTTAAAATTAATGGAATATAATTTCAGTTGTATCCACAACTCAATTTTAGAGTCTAGTGGAAAAATTAAAAAAGAAAGAATTGGAATATATTCTGTTAGAAGAAAGACAAAATGAAGAATCACTGGGTAAAAGGAATCTGCAGGCAACTCTTAATCAAAAGGAATTGGACTGTCAACAACTTCAGGCAAGACTCTCTGCATCTGAGGGCTCATTACAGAGATTGCAGAAAGAATTGTGTGAAAAGGGAGAAGCAAGTCAAAAACTTAAGGAAGAATTGTCAGAAGCTGAAGCCAAAAACCAGCACCTTAAGGCAGAATACAAGCAGTTACAACAACAAAGGGAAGAAAAAGAACAGCGAAGCCTACTGCTTCAAAATGAGCTCAATCAGGTAAAATTTAAGTGTATCCATTCTTAAGCAAATAAATTATAAAACCTGATTTCACTTGTTGACCAAGAATTCCTATACTGTTTTTCATAGTTTAAACAGAACTAATTTTTTTTTTAAAAAAACAACCAACTACAGCAGACATGTCAAACTCGCGATGTCATGTGATGTCGCGAGACATATCGGGACAGTTTTGCCATTGCCGGCAATGGGATGGGCGCGGCTTCCAGATGATGCGTCCAGCCTGTGGGCAGGCAGTTTGACACCCCTGAACTACAGCATGCAAATACCTTCTCTAAACCATTGTTTTAAATTAATGACATAACTCAAATAAAACAGTTTTAGAACCTTGATATCATACAAAACTTATCCTGAAAGTAGCATTTAGCTTAAGTAGATTAAGAAACAGTTTTTCTCCCTTCTGCGTCTATGTTTGATTTCAAAGAAACTTTACCTGCAATAAACCAGAACATTACTTTATGACTAAAATTATTCTGCCAATTAACAATTAACTTTTTCCCTGCCTCTGGAGCTTTCTGTTACGTTAGTTTTTGCCTGATTTAAGCTATATTTAAGTGTACATAGATATTAATAGATCCCCCTTAAAGTTAAACAAGAACATTAATCACTATTAGCTGGTAGTACCTTGTGGCCAGCAGAATCAACTTAGGTTTTTCCCAGATCCATTTTTCCCTCTGGTAAGTTAGACATGATCCCTTGAACCCTGGTCCTTTTCCATCTTCAGTGATCCATCACTTTAGAACCCATAGCGTTCTTTACTCCACCTTGGAACTCGCAGCTCTTTCAGTAGCCAAAACTCTATAAACCCAGCAGTTAGTTTGCTAGCTAGCTGCTTTTCCCTCTTTCCAAAACCCTTAATCTTTTCCTACTAGCCTTTCAGATAATGTTCATCTCTTCCCTTCCATACCCTGTGAGAGCTCTACATGAAAAGCCTTTATTTACTCCAGTTTAGTGTTTTTCCAGGTGAATTAATTAACTTGTACAGTTTGTATGTTTTGGGTGATCTCATGATAGAATAGCAGACTGTGTTTACTTGCAGGTTGATATGCATGTTTAACTTGCTTGTCTGAAGAAAATAGACTGTACTGTGGTTTGAAGTCAGTTAAGACAATCTAGTCATATAAATATATTATAATAAATATACATATTGATTTTATACAAATAACTTAGGGCCAATATATAGTGGTTAAGGTACTGGACCATCCAGGTTTAAGTTTACTTTTGGGCATGAAAGCTAGCAGTGCGACTTTGGTTCAGTTATTCTTTCTTATCCTAGACTGGAAATGGAAAAACATCTGTCTACCTATCTGGACTAGACCAGTAGACTTTAATCTAATGATTATCTGCAATCATTAGTGAAGAGACTTTTATTTTGCAGTGGATTGATTTGGGAAAACAAAATATAAGGCTGCTCCCGTTATTTGAGCTGCAGTCTACTTGTGATTGGAAGGGAAGCATGAACTGAATGTGTTGATAGCATTTGTATGCAAGCACAGTAATTTTTTTAAAAAACCCAAAGCATGGCATGTTCATCAAAATGAGACTGTTTTCATTTCCAGTTACACAATAAACTTCTGGAAACAGAACATCAACTTGGGGAAGCACAGGGTCGACTAAAAGAGCAGAGACAGCTATCTAGTGAAAAGCTGATGGAGAAGGAACAGCAAGTGGCTGACATTCAGTTAAAATTTTCACGTGCTGAAGAGCAGGTAAGAATTATATGCAGAACATAATTTTGATTGAATTGAACTTGTTTTTGGTAATCAGTAACCAGAAAACTCCATATTGCATGCTGTCATTTCCCTTTGCTTGCTTTAATTAAATGTGCCTTCCAAAATTCCTTAATCGTTTATTAAGCATAATGGATCAGGGTACTCATCATTATCCTAGGAGTACTTAATGTCTGTTTCTCAAGATTTTTGGGGGGTTGGGTCCAACCTTTGCCTGGATATAACTGAGTACGTGTAAGAATTATAAAGATTATTGTTATTGCTGCCTAATAAATGATTGGTATCTAAAAATTATAGATTTCTCAGAATACTTGATAATGAGAAACAACAGAACTTTATTTTTTACGCATCTTTCTTAATGAAAAATGCCTAATGTAATATAGGAAATATTCATCTACTGTTATAATGTTGTTATAACATTTTGATTTTGTTGGAAAAGTTGTTGAAGTGACAGATTTTTTAAAAAAAAAACTACTTGTAGGACAAATATATCACATGACTTCTAATTTAATAAAAAAGGCATCTGATGTAAAATACTTCAGTATTAGAGTAAATTATAAACTATTAAACTACTAAATTGTGCTTGTCAGTTTTCAGTCAACAGTCTGTGACTATTTTTCTAAGCTAAAGGAAAAAGCGGCAAATACAACCGAATTACAACATCAATTAGACAAAATGAAGCAGCAGCATCAAGAGCAGCAGAATCTTCAGCAAAGTACGACAGGAAAACTTCGAGAAGCCCAGGTAAGAGAATTTAGCTGCTAAGAAAAAAGCCCAACATATTGCTAGTGTGCTATGGAAGAGTTTCCCAACCTTTTCACCTTGCAGACCAGCAGGGAGGGAGAGGAGATGGTTCCACACGAGTGGCAGATAAGTGCACACGTGCACGCAGTTCCATTTGATTGAGTGGTGGGTGCGCCCGCCCACCACTTGCACATATGGAGTGTCCACACATGCGCTTGTTCGCTGCTTGCGCAAGTAGGGATGCGCACATGCGCCCACCACTCCCACTGCCCAATTCCAAAAGGCTCAAAACCCGGTAATGGGCTGTGGCCCGGGAGTTGAAGAACCCTGTGCTACAAGAAGAAATATTTTTGTTAAAATGCAGGTTATAGTTACTACTGCAAGATAAGGAGCTTGGTAGAAAAATTTTGATGATTTATAAATGGACTGTTATGCTACTTTTTTAATGGAACTCTTATTAGGCATGACATATCAAGTGGCTCAGAATTTGACATATTTTTGTTTTGAAGCATTGTTATTGGTGACTGCATTTCTGAAGCTCATTTCAAAGTAGGAATTGACCTTCAAATCTATATATTTCATAATATGTAGTTCTGTTATCATTGATATTTGATAGCAACAATTTGTGGCAGATACCTTTAATTCATTAGTGTAGGCTTTAGAGATATATCATTTACTTTTATTTTTCTTCTCCCCATTTTTTCTGAAAAATGAATAAAACTTTTCTTTATGTTTTAAACAAATTAATTTTCTCTTGTATATTCTACATTCCAAACATTTTATTTTGATTGTACTTTTTAACTTTCATGATTCAACTTTCTGTTTAATTACATGAAGAATAAAAATGGCTTCAAGTTGTTTTTGTTAAAAAGGGGGCCAGGAGCTCTTAAATATAGTGTGCAGAAATTATGTTCCTAGATAAATTTAGCTATTGTATTCCCCCTTTCCAAGAATGATTTAGAGCAAGTTCTACGTCAGATTGGTGATAAAGATCAAAAAATCCAAAACCTTGAAGCCCTGCTACAAAAGAGTAAGGAGAATATTTCTCTGCTAGAAAAAGAAAGGGAAGACTTATATGCAAAAATTCAAGCTGGTGAAGGAGAAACAGCAGTTCTAAATCAGTTACAGGAGAAGAACCATGCTTTGCAGGAACAGGTAAGAAGTTTTCAAAGTAAAAATTCCAAATTAGTTAGATGACAGTATTTTAAAAGTGACATATCTTGTTAGTTGATGGTTCGTGTCTTGTTGCCTAAAGTCCCTATTACAGGTGGTCCTCAACTTATAACCAGAATTGAGCCCAGAATATATGTTGCTAATTGAGAAATTTGTGAAGTGAGTTTTCCCCATTTTATGACTTTTCTTGCCACATTTATTAAGTGAACCACTGCAGTTGTTAAATTAGTAACACGGTTGTTAAGTGAATTGACTTTGCTTGTCAGAAGGTTGCAGAAGAGGATCACATGATTCCAGGACACTGCAACAGTCATAAATGTGAACCAGTTGTCAAGCATCTGAATGTAAATCACATGACCATAGGAGATGCTGCAGCGATCATAAGTGTGAAAAATGGTCATAAGTCACATTTTTCAGTGCCATTGTAAATGAACTGTTGTAAGTTGCGGACTATCTGTATTGCATAGGGATTAACTACATTAAGGTTAGATGTGGAAGAATGAAGGATAAAAAGGCAAAGTCTTAGAAGTGGAGAGTTTGTTAGGAATAAAACTCTTCTATGAGAATTTTTGGAAGGAAGCTAAAAATCCAAAGCTTGCTTTTCCCATTATTTTTCCTTCTAACAGACAGGACCAGTTTTGATTGGTCTCTCTGAAGGAAGGATTCAGGATTGCCCTACATAGTGAGTAGAGTTGTTGGGTCTGGCTTTGTTCTATAATTTGCAGCAAGAAGTGATCTGAAAATATCTTTTAGAAGAGCTAGGTCTAGGTTGCTTTTCAAAAACACAGTGATGGAGGGGTCATTGTAATCTCTCAGGAATGCTGTTCAGGCATGACAGCAGCGATAGAAAGCCAGACTCTGTGGTCTCTCCAGATAATATTCTTTTATTATGGACCCAGAGGGAATCTTTTGTTCCAGATCTATAACAGACATGCAGAAACCACTTGAAAAGAAATTGCCAAGGACACCCAGATCTTGAGACATAAAATTTCAGGACCGGACCACAGCCAGTTTTAATTTCAACATTTTATTATTGTTTTCCTTTATTTTGCATATAGGTAACACAGTTGGCAGAAAAATTGAAGAATCAATCAGAAAGCCATAAACAGGCCCTAGAAAATTTGCATGAGCAAGTGCAGGAACAGAAATCCCATTTAAGAGCCTCTCAAGATCATGTTCTTTCCTTGGAAACAACTATCAGTGAGCTACATAATCAGCTAAGTGAAAGTAAAGAAAAAGTATTACAACTTGATTTGCAGGTGATCTAACTTTATATTTTTACTTATGTACAGTATAAGGGATAGGAATACTAATTTAATTTTGACAAGCCCAGTAACACCTATCAAACTAAGCTCCAGAAAGTTTAAATCTGTAAGCATTGTATATACTGGTGCATTTGGATATTATGTCACTATTTTATTGTGATGAAACTACTCTGAGTGAACCTTGGGCTTGCAGGTTTTCCCTTTGCCTCTATGGCACAGCTGTGAGAGGATTATTGAAACCTTTGCTTCCATAGATTTATAACTGATAGCTCGTTGTGATGGGAAATAAGCTATGGTAAGTCTTGGTCTTGAATGTCCCCTTCATTATGACTCTGCAGTTTTTTCATCTCAGTGAGGGTACTGAGAAGATAGTGTATTGAAGAAGTTACTTTGCATTATAGTTTTAAAAGGTACAGTCAGGTCCAGAAATATTAGGACATCGACACAATTCAAACATCTTTGGCTCTATACACCACCGCAATGGAGTTGGAATGAAACAAACACAGTGTGCTTTAACTGCAGACTGTCAGCTTTAATTTGAGGGTATATACATCCAACTCAGGTGAACGGGGTAGGACTTATAGCAGTTTGCATATGTGCCTCCCACTTGTTAAGGGACCAAAGGTAATGGGACAATTGGCTTCTCAGCTGTTCCACGGCCAGGTGTGTGATATTCCCTCATTACCCCAATTACAATGTGCAGATAAAAGGCTCAGAGTTCATTTCAAGTGTGCTATTTGCATTTGGAATCTGTTGCTGTCAACTCTTAAGATGAGATCCAAAGAGCTGTCACTATGAGTGAAGCAAGCCATCGTTAGGCTGAAGAAACAAAACAAACCCATCAGAGAGATGGCAAGAACATTAGGCTGTTCCAACTGTTTGGAACATTCTCAAAAAGAAGGAACACACCAGTGAGCTCAGCAACACCAAAAGACCTGGGAGACCACGGAAAACAACTGTGGTGGATGACCGAAGAATTCTTTCTCTGGTGAAGAAAACACCCTTCACAACATTTGGCCAGATCAAGAACACTCTCCAGGAGGTAGGTGTATGTGTGTCAAAGTCAACAATCAAGAGAAGACTTCACCAGAGTGAATACAGAGGGTTCACCACAAGATGTAAACCATTGGTGAGCCTCAAAAACAGGAACGCTAGATTAGAGTTTGCCAAACAACATCTAACAAAGCCTTCACAGTTCTGGAACAAGATCCTATGGACAAATGAGACCAAGATCAACTTGTACCAGAGTGATGGGAAGAGAAGAGTATGGAGAAGGAAAGGAACTGCTCATGATCCTAAGCATACCACCTCATCAGTGAAGTGTCTTGGCATGGGGATGTATGGCTGCCAATGGAACTGGTTCTTTTGTATTTATTGATGATGTGACTGCTGACAAAAGCAGCAGGATGAATTCTGAAGTGTTTCGGGCAATATTATCTGCTCACATTCAGCCAAATGCTGCAGAACTCATTGGACGGCGCTTCACAGTGCAGAAGGACAATGACCCAAAGCATACTGCAAAAGCAACCAAAGAGTTTGTGAAGGGACAGAAGTGGAATGTTATGCAATGGCCAAGTCAATCACCTGACCTGAATCCCATTGAGCATGCATTTCACTTACTGAAGACAAAACTGAAGGGAAAATGCCCCAAGAACAAGCAGGAACTGAAGACAGTTGCAGTAGAGGCCTGGCAGAGCATCACCAGGGATGAAACCCAGTGTCTGGTGATGTCTATGCATTCCAGACTTCAAGCTGTGATTGACTGCAAAGGATTTGCAACCAAGTATTAAGAAGGGAAAGTCTGATTTATGATTATTATTCTGTCCCATTACCTTGGGTCCCTTAACAAGTGGGAGGCACATATGCAAACTGCTATAAGTCCTACCCCATTCACCTGAGTTGGATGTACATACCCTCAAATTAAAGCTGACAGTCTGCAGTTAAAGCATATTGTGTTTGTTTCATTCCAACTCCATTGCGGTGGTGTATAGAGCCAAAGATGTTCGAATTGTGTCAATGTCCGAATATTTCTGGACCTGACTGTATATGTAGATAGTAGGTTAGAAAGAAATCAGATGGTGTATTCCTGTGGTTTTCTGGAAGGCCACTAGACAAACATCAGAAAGCTTAAGCTTTGGATAGGTGTTCCCACAAGGTGTTGGGGATGAGGGGAAATGCCTGTGCATGTAACATCCCTCCAGGAAAGTGGATCTTTAGTGGGGGATCAGACCATTTTATTAATAGGATAACTGATACCAAAATCATATGCTTCCCATCCTTCCTTGCCCATCCTTCTGCCATCCATTGCGGGAGACAAGCAGAGAAGAGTGGCTCCTTTGCTACTGGTTCTTTGATCTTAGACTTTGGTACCTTATAAATATGCCTTTGTAAATATCAATTTAACTCTGTTTGAAGTGAGCTTAGAATCAAAGATCTGGATAAAATTTTAAAGCAATTTAATGTACTATAACTAAACAGTAAAGTCAAGTATTTCGCAGTCTTTTGTTAAACTATTCATAATTGGTGACATATTTTAGAATAGAAATGAATTGTGGTTTTTCAATAATGTAGAACATTTAATTTTTCTGGTCGATTTTAGTTCAATTGTATTATTTATATTTACAATTTAATAAGTGTATCACAGCATTGTCTGTCTGTCTGTCTGTCTAACTTCTATCCATTGATAATGTTGTGGTACAATTAGTAAATTGTTTACCCTAGGAAAATCTTACATTTTACAAGGTAAGAACTATATAATATTATCAATATTAGAGAATATATTTTAATTCTATGTTAGGTAAAAGCAAAGACTGAATTGCTTCTGTCAGCAGAGGCAGCAAAAGCTGCTCAGAGAGCAGACCTTCAGAATCATTTGGATACTGCCCAGAATGCTTTGCAAGACAAACAGCAGGTGAGAGAAATAGTAAGAACCTATATTATGGCTTCACAATTAAGAAAGATTTATTTAAAACAAGGTGAATCTTATGTGTCATCTAAAATATGTAACTTTGTGATGTTATTTTTATATTTATCTCAGATAGCCCAAATGATACATTTAAAATATATAATTTCTAAATAAAATGTAAAATGTTGGGGAAAATGTTTTTTGGGAGTGCCACTTGACTGTTGAAAGATGGTATATAAATCTTTTTTTTTTTTTTTTACATAACCAAATGGTTCTTTTTGAGAATCAGCATGGTATAGAGATTAAGATTCTGGACTAGAAGACTGACAATCTAGTCTTGTCTTAGCCGCAGAAGCCAGCTTGGTGACTTCCTCTCAGCACAAATCAGCATCAGGATCTGTGATAAGGTGGCTAATAAACAAGCCTCCTTGTCATACCATGCATTGATAGCTTCACTATAAAAAATTAGGCAAGTTCAGGGTAAAAATTTGAACCCTACAACCATGTGAAGCAAACACTAAGAAAAACTATTTGTTTTTTATTACTGAGAATTAATTTTCCTATGTTGATATTGGCAGGAAGCACATATATATTGTTTACTGCCTTTCTTTTTTTAGAGTATAATTGGTTTGATCTGAATTGTACAGGTAAGTAGCATATGTACAAAAATCTCTTGCATTAAAAGAACATCTTGAATATCTTTGTGTGAATTTTTGGTAATTATTCTGTATAGTTAGTTCCATGTAGCTTTATCCAACATGTGTCCTTCCCAGATATGTGAATTCCAACTCCAGAATTCTCAGCAATGTATGGTCTTACTGGCTGAGAATGCTATATATATATATTTAGAAGGCAGAACAGGGCAGAATTTTAGTGGTATATATTGACATAGCACATGTCTAAATTATAGTTTTAATTTTTGTTTTAAGTACAGTGATATTCATAAAAAAATATTTTGCCTTTGTTGTAAATGTTGTGGTTAACTCCACTGATGAAGATTATTTATTTATTTTATATAGTTGTCCATCTCTTATATGTGATTGGGCAGTATATAATAAAAAAACCAAGTAACCAATTATAAAGAATATAATACAACAATTAAAAATGTTAAACCATTTAAAATGTTTAAAATACAGCAAACAAGAACTGGTGGGATGCAACATAGACAAAAGGAAGTGAAAATGAAGCTAAAGGACATTAGAATTCAAGTAGACAAACTCCTGCCACATAACACCTCAGATTTAACAACTGTTGAAAAAAAATATGTAAACGTCTGGATAGTGAACATGGTAGTACCTGGAGACACCAGAATAGAAGAGAAAGAAGTGAAGAAAAGCACAAAATAAAAAACCTGCATATAGAAGTAGATCAGTGGTGGCAAAATACTACCAATAGCGAATGATGTCTTGGGTACCATTCCAAAACATCTGCAGCAGCACTTGAACACCATCGGCATTGAAAAAATCCCCATCAGTCGATTACAAAAGGCAACTTCACTTGGAACAGCTTACATCCTGCACCAATACCTTTAAAACCACCAAGATCCACACCCTGCCTATCGCAAGTCCTTGGGAAAGACTGAATTAATGGATAAAAATGCCAAATCCAGCCATAGTAATTTTTATATTATGTACTGGATATTTTCATATATATAGTGTTTCTTTCATACTTAAACTAATGTCACTGTATTAAATTGTCTAATGTTTTTAAAATTATTGCTAATAGGAACTAGCAAAAGTCAGTACTCAGTTGGATCAAGTTGCTTCCAAGCTGCACGACAAAGGAGAATACTGTATACAACTGGAATCCAGTCTTAAAGAATACAAAGAAAAGCACCTTAATTTAGAGCAAAAAACAGAAGAACTGGAAGGTCATCATAAGGTTTGTATTTTTTTCCTTTTAACTCATATTTCCAATTGTGGCTGGTGTCCATATGGAGAAGTGATGAGAAAGGTACAACAGCTGATGCAAAGCATAGTCATTATTAAATATGAAATGAGCGGCTCAAACAGAAACTGATTTTACATAGAAGCAGATAGGAAAATCTTAAGGTCAAGTCAAGAAAAGTCAAATCACTTTAACTATGGAAAATTATTAAAGAGAAGCTAAAGATTTGTGTTTTTCTGATCCTTGCTATAACACAAAAGCACCAGTTATGTTTTTGGTCCATAGCAGCAATTTTTAGATCATAGATGTCACAGACAATTCTTGCCACCCTCTGCTGGTTCCTGTTTGTATACCTTTTTTCATTTTTCATTGGAACTGTGACTAACATAAATTTTTATAATTATAAACAAGGTATGTTTCTCTGCCTAACTCTTTTCTTATAAAAAATTCTGATCACCTACATCTTCACCAAATGCCTAGATATGAACCTTGCACCACTGAGAGATTTTTACCTTTTTATTTCAACCATACTGTAGAAATAACAGAATTGCAAGAAATAGAAATTAAGGGAAATAGCAGACTTGATAGGAGAAGAAAGATGACAAGTATTGGCAAAACGAAGACTAGAAAAAAGGCAATAATATATTTTAGTCATTGAGAAATAAAGATGCATTCAGTAAAACAAACAAAGGAAAGTTAATCCATCAATGATTGTTGGCAACCATTAGTAGGTGAAGCTTGCGCATAATGAAGCAGAATTTTGCTTTTAGAAAGAGATTTATCCTTGTTGTTGATAACAATAGAGTATTGTTATCTTCTAATGAACATTGTAGTGTTGAGGAAATATTTAATTATTATACTGTTCAAGCTAGTAACAAACTTAAGAAGGTGCAGCACTTGTGTACTCTCTGAGTTCTGTAGACATTCAGTTCATAAAGGACCAAATTTAAGGGCTAAGGCATATGTTATGTGCTGGAAGCTCATAAGAGTCTGGGGTAAATGGCATATTTGTGCCTGTTCTTTGCTTCCTTCTACACTGAGGTTGACTTGTTCATCAGGTAGACTCTGTTAACAAGAAGTCATATTTCCATTGATCAACAAAAGACTATATTTGTTTTTGTCTGCCTGGATAATCAAACTCAAAACAGCAGGAACAAAAAGGGAGAATATTTGCTTCTGATCCCTTTACCAAAGCAGTTTAAATTGTTCTTTAATAGTTTAAAGTTTAAAAAATTCCTAGTTCTAATGATAGGGAAAATGTGTGTAGTTTGTAATCATAGTAATAACTGCTACTACTGTTACTACTGTTACTGGGTGAGGAAAACTAGAAAATAAATTTCTATATTCAATCAGACATTGATCAACTTCATACTAAGAGAAGCTTTATAATCAGGAAAAAAGTTTTTATGGATATTGAAGTTAATAATTAGAAAAACAATTAAATAATGAAATTTGAAATTGCAAAAGAGTATCAGCAACCAGTTTGACAAAACATTTTAAATGCAAGAAAGACAAAGATTGCTTCATTTGAAATTTGTACATACATTTAAATGATATTTGTGAGACGCAAACAAGCATGCACGCATACCCAGTAAATAATGACAAAAACAATCAAAAGACTAAGTACAACTCTGCAAAATAGAGAATAACAATAAATAAACAAAAATAGCAATAGAGCTAAGTTATAAAATTAGAGTAGAAATAAAATAAAAAATTAAAAGATATTAGTAATCTACAAAAATTTTAATTAAAAAAATCTAAAGATTAGGTGTGGGGCTAAAAAAATAGCCACTGGAGAAATACCCACTGCAAATGAAATTAGACTCAGAAAAAGGAAAATGATTACTGTTAGCACATTTAGTTTTGAGGTTCTCCAAAGGTTTACAGGAGATAAGCATATAACAATTGTGCTTGGCCTTGACCCTGAATATTGAGGACATTCTCAATTTGGATTTTGTTTCAGATTCAAAGATCAAACTTGCTGAGGGTTAATGCTTGGCAAAATATGTTGTATCATATTAATAAGTATACAGAATCAGAGTCAAAGCTATGTTTCTATAATTACAGTTAACTGGAGAAATTAGTTTCAGTGAACCTGTTGTAGTTTCTTCATAAACCAAAGGACTGATTGGTGAGATGATGTTTTTTTACTTAATAATTTTATACAAAGTGGTTTTCTTTGAAATACTGTGCAATCTGAGCATTTGGTCATATTTTGTAGTGATTGTCAACTGGTGTTGCTTTTGACATATGCTATAACTAAATTTTTATCCAGAAGAGATGACTGGATATAAGGATATGTCTCTGAAAATTTAGAGGAGGATAGGATAAGAAAGGTTGGAATGTTGTGAATTCCTATTGTTTTAGACTCTACAGAGGCCAGTTTGACCCATGCAAAAGGAAATATTTTGACAGTCCGTATTCAGAGAAGATAAGTAAAACTACAGTGGATTAAAGTAATCTCCTTTCTGTTATCATTATATCATTATCATACAGTTGTAATTATTTGCTTTCTAAAAATTATCATTACAGAAACTTGAAACTGATCTTTTTGAAGTTTTGGGACAAAAAGAAAAGGCTCTTCAAGAACTAGAGCAGCAAAGAAAACAGTGCACGGAGTTGAACCTCAAAGCAGCAGAATTGAGCAAACAATTAGAGGAAGAGAGAGAAATGTATGTTAAATTATCTGAATGTGCCGCTTTTACCTGTATCCACATTTTAAAAGGTGTCAGAGTTTCTAATTTTCTAGCATCTTTTTTTCTTTTGTACTCTGCTGCCTTATTGGAGTTGAAATTAACTTTTTGCTTAAATCTGCGTGGAATTATACATGTTTGGCTATATACCTATTTTAAATAAATAAAATATGTTTTTTGCATTGTTAATATTTAATAATTAATTTTTAATTTTACTACATTTTTTGGCCTCTCATCTTCCCTACAGGGTGACTGGGTGATTTCAGTAATAATATTCAGTGTTCAGTAATAATATTAAAATAGTGGCATTAATTTTACAGAGAAAAATATAGGAAGTTTGTTGAATAATTGAAAAGTGTTATATAAAAGTTAATGCTCAATCGTGTAATCTTGAACCTGAAATAATTTCATTTTTATATGTTGTGTTTATATAGGATATCTAGAGCTAAATTAGACTTACAGAAAAAAAATGATATATTAGAAGAAGTAAGCCTACAAAGATTAAAGCAAGAAGAAGAAAATGAAAAACTGAAGTTAGAAATTGAGAAATTAAATCAAGATAAATTGAAGTATCACAGGGAATTAGATGGAAAGTTGGAAACATTAACGGATGAGTTGAAGAAAATGAAGCTCGAAAAAGATACTCTATTAAAGGAGTTTGAAATCCTCAAAAGTAAACTGTCAAACAGCAATGAATCTTTGGAAGAAGCAAAGAATGCATTGGAGAAAGAGAAAGAGAGAGGAAAGGCAACCGTGGCTGAAATTGTGAGTCCTGAATTTTAAATAAAAGTATTTTCTATGTAATCAATATATACATGCAGTTTGCAGGCTACCAGTGAAAATTCAAAGCAATATGTTAGTGGTGATGGCATTTGACTATGGAAAATATTGAAAAAATACTTAATTGACCATTTTGCTTATTATAGGTGTATCTTGGTGCCTAAACGTGTAGCCTGTTTTGAAAAGAAAATGTTGTTATTGCTTAATAGCTTGGTAAAACATCATGTTCTTTAAACGTAATACCTTTTGTTTCACTGTCTCATAATTTTTCTTTTAAAAACATACTGATTAGATTTTGTATTTACTAGATCTATTTGGTTTTAAATCTGCTGTGAGTTCTTCAAACTAACTGAAAGTATGTTAGGGTTCATTAGTAATATTTGTAATGTATTTTAATAATTTAACAGAAAATTCTTATTAAATATTCCTTTTTATACAGGAAAAATCTTGTCAAGAAGCTAGACATCAACTTCAATTACAGTCGGAATCTATAGCTAAAGAACAGAATGAACTGAAAAACTTACTGGAAAAACAAGATGGGGTAATGTTAATTGTTAAGCATGACTCCTATGGCATTCAAATACAGGTAGTCCTAGACTTATGACCACAATTGACCCCAAAATTTCTGTTGCTAAGTGAGACATTTGTTAAATGAGTTTTGCTCCATTTTAAAACCTTTGTAGCCACAGTTGTTAAGTGAATCATTATAGTTGTTAATTTTAGTAACACAGTTATTAAGTGAATCTGCTTCCCCATTGACTTTGCATGTCAGAAGGTTGCAAAAGGTGATCACATGACTCTGGGACACTGTAAGTGTCCTAAATTTGAACTAGTTGCCCTGCATCTGAATTTTGATCATGTGACCATGGGGATGCTGCAAGGACTGTAAGTGTGAAAAACGGTCGTAAGTCACTTTTTCATAAGTTACTTCAGATGGTCACTAAATGAACTGTTGTAGGTGAAGGACTACCTGTAGTGGTTGCTAGACTCAGAACTTTGTGGAAAGGAAGAATTAATTTTCTCTTAACTATATATGAATTATTGCTGTGGGATTAAATTATTTAGTATGGGTATAAGAAATGTGTGGAGTTTCATTGAAAAATATGTACTTAGTATTAAGAAAAATAAAGTAATAACATGAGAAAAAAATGAGATTTTCTATCGGTGGTGTTGAAGTAATACTACATTTCAATATTTAGATATCCAAACAGCTAGCAGCAGAGCTTGATTTGGCACGTGTACAAGTCCTGCAGCTTCAGGGTTTTCTCAAAGACAAAGAAAAAAATGAACAACAGCTCCAATTGAGGGTAAAAGAACTGAAGGAATCCTTTGACCAAAAGAAAAAACAAAATGAGATACAACAAGCTGAATTAAAAACAGCCCTATTAGAAAAGGTAAATTCATATAATCTTTCAATAACATTATGTTATATGCTGTTTTATATGCTGTTATATAACATTATGTTGTTATGTCTGATGTAAGATATTTTGTTGCTTCATAATAATAACAATTTTTGGCTGATGCTGTGGCATCATATCAACAGCATGATCTGTGGAGGCGTTACTCTCTCCGTGTATCATTTATAGACATGTGAAATAATTCTCCTAAGGGAGGTCTATTAACATTTTTGCTGTGTTGTTATACATGGAAAATAATTTGGTGCTCAGTGGCAAATATGAGTTTAAATGAAATACCAGTAAATTATGGAAATGTAAGCATTCTTTAGGCCAACTTTTTATTATTACTTATTTATTATTATCACTGGAATGATAACAAAATAGATTTTGATTTTTTTCTTCAAAAATTGAATACAAATAGTAAGTGTTCATTCTAATTTGCATATAAATTAGACAAAAGCAATATTTAGCTTTCTAGCATATAAAGTTTGTGTCTGCTTTTGTGCACCCATAGATTCATTAGATTATAGAACAGTGATGGCAAACCTTTTAGAGACCGAGTGTCCAAACTGCAACCCAAAACCCACTTATGCATCATTGAGTGCTGGGTGGGTGTGACCCATTGGGTGGGTGTTGCCAATTGGGTGGGCGTGGCCAATTGGGTGGGCGTGGCTGCGGTGGTAATGGGAGATTGGGTGGGACTAAAAAGTTCAATCAATCAATTCCAACTTTGCAAGATCTTTTTTTTCTCCGTGAGAAGTTGAAATTGATTGAACCTTTTTTTTTTTTTGCATGTGGTGGAGGCCTAAAGCAAAAAGGTTTGATAAAACCCAGCTGAAGGCCTAGGACTGGGGCGACAGCGCGCGTGCCCACAGAGAAGGCTCTGAGTGCCGCCTCTGGCACCCATGCCATAGGTTCGCCACCACTGTTATAGAATTTGGTCAGGGCTTCCCAAACTTTTAAATGCAATGGTATTTATATATGACCTTGTTATCTGTTTTCTCAATTACCTTGCTGCGTATAAGAGAAATATATCTTGTCCATGTATGTATTAGGCAGAACTGGAAAATAAATTGCAGCAGCAAATAACTTTATCAGAACAAGTCCTTGGTACACAGAAGGAAAAAATAATAGAACTGCAGAAATCCCATAAAAAAGCTCAAGAAAACATGGAAAAACTTCAACTAGATATTTATGGTAAAGAATCTGAAATCTTGGCTATACGGCAAGACCTTAAGGTATATGACTTTGTTTTGAGACTGCACATGTTTCTCTCAGTATATGCTTTGTGTAAGTTAAAGGATTCTTTTGGTTAGGACTTAAATGAACAGTTGAGGCTAACAACATATTTCAAAAAAGAATCCTTGTACTTCATTTTTTTTCTAGTCAACTGTATGTAGGCTTTTTTATTTTTCCTTGTCCCATGTTTTCTATTTTTTTTTCTGTAATCAAAATATTCAGTCCTTATTAAAATATGTTAGCTTCAGAATGGGACAACTCGCCTCAGCCAATTTCTATGGCCAACTTTCCATGGTCAATTCTCCACAACCACTTATAGTCCTGCTTACCTAAAAAAAGTAGTACATGGGGGAATATAACTTTAAAATAAGCAGGATGAAATGTATCTTGGAGTGATGCTACATGACTATATGAAGTGTTTAAAAATATTTTTGAGGCAGGTGTTAGGAAAAAAATAAGACATACCCCGAAAGTAAGATCTACAGGTAATCCCTGAGTTACGAGCGAACTTTCGAAGTTACATGATAAGCGCCCCCTTATGTTTATGAAAAAGTCCCTTAATTACAAATGTTGCCGCACCACGGCAGTCATTCAACCTTATGAACGACTGCAGTGACACTGCAACATTCACCCTGGCTATTCCCCCCCTCCCCCCCTCCCCGGGTCTCCCTAGGCACTAGGCCTTGGATACTCACCTGGCAAAGATCGAGATCCTTTGCTTTCTTGGCTGCTCCAGGCCTTTGGTGTATTTGCAGAGAATGGAGGCTTAAAGTAAAGGAAGATCACGTGAGATCTCATGCTACTGATCTCGTGTGATCTCATAGTAGTTTTTGGCCTCTGTTCTCTGCAACAGAGAATGGAACTGAAGCCAGGGGAGGCTTCTGCATGCCTCCAGAGGCCCGATCTGGGTGTTGGGGGGCTTTTCTGGGCTGCTGCCACCTGGGAAGGGAGGCTTCTGTGGACCTCCGGAGGCCCTTATAGATAAGGAGACTTTGATTTAAGTATATGAAAAACTTGATATGTTGTAGATTCAAAAATAAATTCTGGTACGTTTTTCTAGGAAGCAGTTGATTTAAAACAATATTTCTGCTACAGTGTTCATTGCATTGTGATACTGGTTAATTGTGCATGAATTGGAGCAATAATGAATTCCAAGAAATAACTAAGTTTCTCCTGCAATTTCCTTGATTAGTTATTCTTTTGTTAAACTGTTGTTTGTTACTTAAATAAGGACCTGGTAGAAATTAAATTGTTGGAGCAAAGAGTATAATGTCTTCTGGTCCTCTTCACATATTTTTTCTTATCTCAGGTATAAACTCTCATCCTGCATCAGTTCATTCATCACTCCTTTACTGTCTAAAATATGGGTATCCAATCCTTTGGCTTACCTGGGCTTCATTGAGTGAAGAGAAATTGTCTTGGGCTGCATATAAAATATATAATATAATTAATATATATAAAACACATAATAATGTTAAAAGTTTATGATTTTGTGAGGCCAGGTCACTAGCTTTTCAAAGCTTCATGTGGCCCATGGGCCATGGTTGGAAACACCTAATATAGGAGAGAAGTATGTTGGAAAAATATACTTTCTGTTTGGTGTGCATGGCGGATTAATACAAGAATAAATAATTTATTGTATAACCCATAGCTCAGTTTCACCGATCAGAATGATAAAGAATTGGACTGAGAATGAGTGGCCCAAAATCACCCTGATGGTTTTTCATGTCTAAGTTGAGACTAGAACTTACAGTTTTTTGGTTTCTAGGCTGACACCTTAATCACTACATCAGACTAGTTCCATTTTCAAGAATTTCATTGTATTTTACTGATGGCAGATGATCTAGGAACCTGTGTCTACAGGGAGGGTTTTCAAAAGTCTCAAGTGATTACATGAAAAAAACAAACCCATTAGTGCAGCAATTTTTTTTCATCCATTGCTTGTAGTTGTATTTTTGTGGATCATTTTTGCCAGCTGAAGTGACATATTCTTCTAATATTTTGCTAGCAAACCTTCACTATAATTCATACAGATGATTCATTCATCTTTCATTGAAAAAAACATTGTCAGTTGTAACTGATGAAGTAGCTCTGGAATGTTAGTGATTCTTTGCTTTCTATTTAGAGCACAGAAGAGAAGCTAACTTTGGCTCAAGAAGAATTGATTTCTAATAGAAATCAAATTAGTAATCATAATCAATTGATCAAAGAACTTAAGACAATAAGATCTACACTGGAACAGGATGGGTCCAAAAAAGAACAGCAACTGAAAGAACAAGAGACGTTGTTACAGGAAATACAGAAAGATAAGGTAATGTATTTTTAATCCTTTGAACTATATATAGTATGAATAGAATAGTATATCTACATCTACAGTATAAGTAGAAAAAATACCTTTCCTTTGGTTGTTGAAGTTGGAAGGAGAGGTCATGATACAATACTAATTGTAATATATTCATGTAATATAGAGTACTCAAGTATTAATAGTATCTTGAAAGATGATTTTCTTGGCTATTAAGAATAGAATACTTTATTGGCCAACTGTGATTAAACACAGAAGGAATTAGTCTCAAGTGCATAAGCTCTCAATGTACGTGCAAAATAACAAAATAATAAGTCAAAGTAATAATCATAAAGATGATACCAATAAGAGAAGGTAATGGAACAAATGAGAAGGATAGAAGTAATACAGCCATACTGCATGGGTAAATATACTTAGCATCAATTCAGCAAGTGCTTCTTTAGCCCCCAGGCCCCAATTGTATCAACTGCATAATTATCTTTTTTTTGCGTCAAGAGATTTAGTTCTCTAGTCTCAAAGCAACACATAATAATATAGTATCTTTGAAATTCAATTCAATAAATTATACAACATAAATAGCTAGATTTATCCATGAAATAATCAAATTTACCTCTTGGAAGAAGAAGAAGTATAGAATCTTCAGTAAAAGAATAAATTAAGAGGTAACATTGGGATTAATGGAAAATATAAATTCATTGATTTTATTTGAATGAATGCTGTTCATTGAAAGTAGTAGCTCCTTTTTGAGTAAATATGCATATTTATTAAGGAAGTATATACTTGTTGACTTTTTCCGAAGGATTTAAAAGAAAAAGATTTGTTTAATGAAAAATCGAAAACCTCAGAACTCTATAACATCAATTGCAAACAGGAAGAAGAAAATGTGAAACTGAGGGATGAAATTAGATTCTGCAAACAAGAGTTTGAGAAGGTATATAAAGTCATAAACATTCCAGGTTTATTAGGATTATATTATATAAGGCTTTGGAAAATGTGCATTAACATTGTTCCAGAATTGTGTTGTAAGGCAGCTGACCTGCACTGAGGTACAGTCTTGGTTTTGAGATGAGCTTTTTTAACCTCCAGTTTTGATAAGTATTTTTTCAGCTCCGATGAATTCTTTCCTGCCTAAGCTTGCAAATTTCTTAGTTGCTTGTTCATTTGTTTGTTTATGTAAAGCATTTATAGGCTGCTTTACTCAAAACCATTTGACTATGAGTAGCATAATAAACCAGTAAAAAGATAACAAAAACAAAATAAGCAATACCAACTGAAAGTAAATATTAACAATTAGTTGGCAATTGGGAATGATGTTCACTACATTCTTCTAAACTGGAGCTCTAATCATATTGACCACAAAACCTAAGGGTGCTCATAGGTTTTCACTCCCTCTCTCAAGGAATGTGCAAGATTGGGGCCAACTGTATGCCATGGGAAAGAGGGAAGAGGTCATTTCAGAAAGTAGGCACCTCCACCGAAAAGACACACTGTCTTGATGTCAAAAGGTGACATTGTTTCAGGGAGAAAACCAATGGCATGCCCACCCTCGGAAAAGGCATTTCTGCCAGTAACTCAGTTCTGTGACATCTAGCCTGGTTTTTGTGTGTGTGTGTGTCAGATAACGTGCACCTTGGAAGACGATAAGAAACCAGTGTATCTTATAATCTAATGCTTATAATCTAAAAACTTTATTTTTAATTGATTTTATAATTAATCTTCAAAGGCAGTATAGAGTGCATTGCAATATCCAACTGAGAGATGAATAACTTCAAGCAAGGCCTTACAATCTAGGAATGGTTGCAATAAGTGCAAAGATGAAATTCTGCAAAGGGAAAGGCCTTATATTTTCAAGTATTGTTCATTAACATAATATAACACATTCATATATTAGTTTAATTGAATTATTTTTGTTTTTTTAATAGGAGATATCAAATCAAAAAGATGCCAAACAGCTGTTGATTAAACAGAAACTAGAATTACAGGAAAAGATTGATAATTTTAATACAGCTATGGAGCAAGAGAAGAAAAACCAGGAAGTCATGAAAGATCAGTGGAAGAAGAAAGAAGGGGAACTGAAGATGAAATGTGCTGAGATAGAAGCAAAACTGGTCAGTATTTTTTAGAAACAAATCCAGAGGTATATCTCCATAATGAGTAAAGTGATTCATGGAATGATTTGCACAGCCAAAATGTTTAATTTTGATGATAAATGCAGAGATCCCAGTATTCCTTTTTTTCTTACTTTTTATATTACAGCCAGTGTGTAAAAAGCAAAATTGCTTACAGAATATACTATTATGTTTTATTCACATTCATTTTAATCAAGCAATGTACAATCAGTACTTTATTTTATAGATAAGAAGACTTTGATTTAAGTATATGAAAACCTTGATATGTTGTGGATTCAAAAATAAACTCTGGTAGGTTTTTCTAGGAAGCATTTGGTTTAAAACAATATTTTTGCTACAGTGTTCATTACATTGTGATACTGGTTAATTGTGCATGAATTGGAGCAATAATGAATTCCAAGAAATAACTAAGATTCTCCTGCAATTTCCTTGATTACGTATTCTTTCTGCAGTGAAACTCTGAAACATTGTGGGAAGTGTTTGTTAAGGGTATAGAGCAGGGGTGTCAAACTGCTGGCCCGCAGGCCGGACATGTCATCCGGAAGCCGCACCCACCCCATTGCCGGCAGTGGCAAAACCAGCCTGATACGTTGCACGACGTCACGTGACGTCGCAAGTTTGACATGTCTGGTATAGAGGAAAAGCAATAAAATCAAGCTTTTTATCTTTAGCTAGTGAATATCTTTGTTGGATGAAATCCCTTCTGTTTGCCAACTCAGGTTCCAAGCCAGTGTTTTCCCTACTAATTCATTTTTCTCCACAGGAAAACTTTTGAGGCTTTTCTTGAAAAATGTTATTTTCTTCCGAGAATGATACCTGAACAGATATTTGAGATGTTGGAAAGAGAATTGTTATATTGTTTCTCTTATTTTAGCAAGCTTTGATCAAGAAAAAAGATGAGCAGTGTAAAAGTCATGAAGAGGCTGAGTGTAAGCTCAATATGCAGATCACAGCACTGAATGAAAATCTAGGGACAGTGAAGAAAGAGTGGCAAAGCAGCCAAAGAAGGGTTAGTGAATTAGAAAAACAAATAGATGATCTGCGTGGAGAAATTGCAGTTCTTGAAGCCACTGTCCAAAACAATCAGGATGAGAGAAGAGTATTGCTGGAAAGGTAAATTGCTAAATAAGTTTTCAACTTGTTTATTTTAAATTAGGAAAGACATTTTTCCATTCTTTGTTATAAGCTGAACTTTATGTAATTTGGGCTAAATCAATTTTTTCCACTTTTTAAAAAAATACTAAGGATTCATATTAAGCTAAGCAAAACAGTAATGGCTAAATAACAGTTAAAATTCATAATCTTAGGGTGAGCTTGACGATTATGTGAAATTCTAAACTTTCTATATTGCATGTTATGACTTTTATCTGTCAGTGTAATTTGATTTGTTACAACATTCTACTTGACTTTGAATAGCAAAATATCAACATACTCTTTGAAAATCTTAATGGCCTCTCTTGTTAATCAAAATATGCATTGTTTTTGACTTTTGGTTGGAGCCAAGTTGAAACAGTTTTCCATAGCATAGTGGTAATAAAAGAATATTATGAATATCAAATTGATAGTACAGAAATTGATGGTTTAAATTAACAGGCTACTAATATACTATAGTATTACTTCAACTTGCAAAATATTTAGACTAAAGAAAGTTGTGGGGGCACAGTGGTTAAAATGTAGTATTGCAGACTGATTCTGTCCACTGCCATGAGTTTGATCCTGACTGGCTCAACATTGACTCACCTTCCATTCTTCTGGGGTCAGTAAAATGAGGACCCAGATTGTTGGGGGCAATTTGACATTTGTAAACCACTCAGAGAGTGCTGTAAAGCACTCTGGAGTGGTATATAAGTGCTATTGCTGTTTCTTACTAATAGAAAGGATACTAAGTGATTTGTTTGTTTACTACATTCCACTTCTGCATTTGTTTCATTATAAAAAGAATAGATGATAGGTACCTGAGACTATGTTGAAATATTTCATCTCCGTAGAAATTTCTGCATTCCTTCCTCAGTTAGCCATTTTTGTATAATAACAATTAACAAAAGAGACAGTGATCTAAGAACAGCTTAATACTATTTATTTATTCATGATAAATCAGGATGATCTTATTATTCCCAGTTACACTTTATGAATATGCTTCCCCATCCTTTGGCATTTAAAAGATTATTCACTTATTTACTATCTTTACAGGTGCCTTAAAAGTGAAGGAGAAATTGAAAAGCTTCAAAGCAAACTCATCGATGCACGAAGAAAACTGGATGATACAACTGCAGCCATGCAGGAGCTAGGGAGAGAAAACCAGTCACTACAGGTATTTTATTTTATGCTGAAAGACAGTAATTGGTAATTTAATATTAGTATTATTGTTCATATTACATAGATAAGTAAGTAAGTAACACATGTGAACAAAACATGCAATCTGGTTGGGTTGGCTTCTACTGGTCTAACAGTGAGTGGCCTTGGATTTAGAATACTCTGAGTATGTGCAGTGGCAGGGAGAGAGGGAATGATTTTGAAGTTTCAATAGCCTTATTGAATTTTGATTACATAATTTTCATACAATTTGAAGTTTTGATTTAATCTATTTCTTAAATTTTGTATAGATCAAACATACGCAAGCATTAAATAGGAAATGGGCTGAAGACAATGAAGTTCAGAATTGCATGGCTTGTGGAAAAGGTTTCTCTGTAACAATAAGAAGGGTATGTATGTATGGGTATATATCATGAGGCTTATTTTCATAAAGTGAAATCACGTGTTAATAAGATTAATTTAAGAAGTAATCTCATATATCCTATTTTTCTGATAGTATGGGGTAAATTTATTCAAAATACTATATATTTTTTCTTTTGGACACAGGGAGAAGTTTGCTAACAATGCCAAATTTCACTCGCTTTCAGTTAAACTTGGTGACAACACCTGCTTAGCCTGAATAGTGACATATTTCTCTCTTGTTAATATCCACTGCATGTATTCTAACTGGAAATAGATGATTGGAAATAAAAACATTTTATTAACATACAAACATTTTAAACACATTTCATATATATTTTAACAAAGTTAGCATAAGAATTTTTTCAGAAACTTTTGCTACTTACAATGCTACATAGGAAAGATAAAATATTTCTTATTACTGTTGGGTTAAACTTTAAAAATAGGGTTGTTGCTTGGTTATTTTTGAATTATATCTGTTCACTGAAATGCACACCAATATGTATGTATATAGATATTTTATGCAGTCCATTGTCATTCTAACTAAGAAATATATTGTTAGTAGAAAACCTGGAATATACTGACTGTTATGTTTTAAATTCATCCCATGCAATACAGCCACTTCTCTTTTTGTGACTAATTAGGTTAGTGATCATTCTCAAATACAGTGGTAATAAATGGTAATCATTTTCTGAGGAATGTATCAAATTTTGCCTGATAGCAAAACCTTTGGTGATTAATGTCTGGTCAGTTTCAGGCAGTAGTGGTGGGAGGGTTCTAATCAACTAATTAAGTTTATAGAACTATCACTTATTGTTACTTTTTAGGGAATTGTTGCACTGCTGAACAAAAGCAGGACAGGAAGAGATAGCTTGTTTAAGCAATTTCTTCACCATACAAGATGAAGAAAAGGAAAAAAAAAAGGCAGAGGAATCAGTGATCTTCACTTCAGCTCTTTTGCTCTCTCATGTATTCCCTAAGTGACCATTTTGTTTAATAACCAAGTCATTGGAGTGGAATATGGTCCCTGAATAAGGAGACGTGTACTTCTAAAAATAGTGTACTTGGTTTTTTAAACTACTCCACTGGTAATTCAGTGTTTTAAAATATCGTAGATTGGGTTGTGCAGTAAGCTCACTTGGTGTCCATCAGCAGCCACAGCCTGCCGGCCCCTTCAACCAGTGCACTTTGGGGCTCCGCAGCCCATTGTCAATGGCCAGCCCTCCAGCAGAAGGTGGCGTAGGGAAGGGGGGAGGCACATGATGCAGACAGCCAGATGTGCCTACTTTGTCCCATATATTTTTGCTTGCGGTTGGAGAATAGGTCGCTGCTGGTCGTCTCCTCAGCTCCCTCACAGATCTTGCCCTTGGCCCATGCGTGGAGCGTGTTCCCCTTGCACACCCAACACATCTGGGCCCTGCCTCGGGCTGGCGCCGCCAGCAGCTCGCACAGGTCCATTAGGCTGCCACCACTGCCCAGAGCGCCTGGTCTGCCCAGCATAAAGGAGGCGAAGTGGCCGGCTAGCAAGCTCGAGTAGAGGTGGTAGAGTACGCCCATGCCCAGCAAGCCAAAGGACACCCCGAGCGGGGAAAGCCGGATCCCCATCGGCGCCATGACTCTCCAGTCCCAGCTAGGATTGCATGCCTCCCCCCATCTCTGCTGGGCCTCCTCACTCGGTACCTACCACAGCTGCCAGCCGCTCACGCAGGTCCATTAGGCTGCCGCCCAGTGCTGCAGACCTGCCCAGCACGAAGAAGGCGAAGCGGTCGGCTAGGAAGCCCTGTGTAGAGATGGTAGAATTCGCCCAGGGCCAGCAGGCAGAGATGGGGGGGCACGCAATCCTAGCTGGGACTGGGGGGCCATGTTGCCAATGGGGATCCGGCTTTCCCCACTTGAGCTGGCCTTTGGCTTGCTGGGTGTGGGTGTGTTCTACCACCTCTACTTGAGCTTGCAAGCCGGCCACTTCGCCTCCTTTGTGCTGGGCAGAGCTGCTGTTTCAGGCAGCAGTGGCCTAATGGACCTGCGCGAACTGCTGGTGGCAATTGCACACGTGCCCACAGAGAGGGCTCTGAATGCTGCCTCTGGCACGTGTGCCATAGGTTCGCCACCAATGTCCTAAACCATAGCTAATTATTGCATCAGAAATATCCTTGTATGGTTTTATGTTTGATGTTTAGTCCTGATTTGAAATGCAAGCACTAAAGCTTTAATGTGATGTGATTTAACTAATTTTGGCTTAATGTGTTATTTGAATATAGTCACTGAAGCTTAACAAAGCATGGTTCATGTCTTAGTTTAGGAACAGAGACTCTTTCAGAGTGAGATGAGTGGCATATAAATTTAATAAATAATACTAAATATACTCAGACACTCTTGACTTGTTCAATAACCAAATATTAGCTTATATTTTAGTACTGGTGTATGAGCCAAGTTTAAACAATTAAGTATTGGAGTAACATTTATGTAATACCAAGCTATAGAGTTTGAGCTTATATATACCATGTGTTCATAACTTTTTCTGTTTTTGTTTTGCAGCACCATTGCAGACAGTGTGGAAATATTTTCTGTGCTGAGTGTTCCTCAAAGAATGCCTTAACTCCTTCCTCTAAGAAACCCGTTCGTGTCTGTGATACCTGTTTCAATGATCTACAAGGATAATTACTCACAACTCTTACATGTTATGCTAGAGTAAAATTTCTGTTATGCACTTCGTACAATACTCAGACTACTATTTTGGGTGGGCACTGATTGTAACAATTGACAAAATTATAGTATAGTGTTTAACTGGTAATGTCAAACAATTGTACTTCTTGTGAAGTTGAAATTATCTGTGACTTGGTTTTGGTCAAAGAGAGCTTCTGTGTCAAGTTTATAAGTCTCCAATGACTTGTAAATAAAATTAAAATAGAGGAATTACAATGTATTTTTTTATCCTAATTTGTTTGTTCAAAAACAACCCCTTTAAACAATTTTGCAGGGATTTTGTGTTTCAATTATTGCTGCATAAGTATAACTTAATGATTGTTCAGAAATGTATAAGGTATTAATAGCCTCAAATAAGCAGCTTTTCATGTCTATTGTTTTTTCCCCTCTTTTTTCTTCTTAATTTTTTTTTACTGTGAGTTCCTTTTTATGATTATGTCTAATTAGTGGAAGCTGCCTTGAACTCTCAAGATTGTCAAGCTGTTTTTCTATAGTATCACTGTACAATATATGTTACAGATAATGAAAAGCAATCCCAATACTATAGTGTAGATCTGATATTTCTTCTCTAAGGATATGCTGCATCCTGTTGAAAATAGTTGGGCTACATCATCTTTGATATGCAAATTCTTATGCTCCTTTACATTTCTTTGTACTATTCAAATATGTTTGCACTGTTCTCTCAAATATTGCCTGGAAGATTCAAATTCTGGTACTGAAAGATACATAGTTATGATAATTATTATTTTATAATTCCACCATTTTCAAGGTGCATGTTCCCTATTTTAATTATTATTACAAATCCTCCTTAAAATTTGGAATGAAACTCAGCACTGGTAAAGATTGAAGAGAAAGCTAAATTCTCAGTAGTTTCTCTTGTTTTATGTTAATTAATTAACAGTCTCACTAATTATGGAGTTTATTAAAAAGTAATGTTATATTTTATTCATCTGATAATTAGTTAAAATTACTGTTTTGAAACTAATAGATGAATAACAATGTTTGTTTCAGTTGAGATTGGGATATACATACACTACTATGTACACTGTGCTGGTATAAAATAATGCACTGGTAAAATCTAGTTTAGTAAAATATAGTTATTAGTAAAATATAAGGTGATATTTAAAATCATTTTTTGGGGGATTTGTAACCTGTTTGCATGGGAGATGAGTGCAGTTGTAGACATAGAAATGAATATGGAAGTAGAAAAAAAGTAACACAACTAGTTTAATAAAGATATATTGATAGAGAAGGCTTTCCGTGTAAAAGATTATAGTTCTACTGCTTGTATCTCCAAATAATGAAATCACAGGTACTAGGGCTTACACACTTTTTTTTCTTGTCTGAAATATTGGAGGAAAAATAGTTGTGGACTATACAATTTTGGATCGATAGATCAAAAGTCTTAAAGATTATGAGTCATTATGAGGTAAAAATGTCCAAATGGTCAAATATGAATATAACGTATAGAGGTCAAATCTTCTAAGTCAGCTATTCATAGAGTCTACAATAGAAATACAGTTCAGATGCTATCCAGCTGTTTTATTCACTACTATTACTTTAATGTAAATTGGAAAAAAAGTTTGAAGTATTCATGATAGGAACTGAATTTTATTGGGGCTATCTTCGGATTTATCTTAATTGATTAATTATATATGTAACTCTTCATCTCATAAATTAACATATAAAGTAACTGATTCAGAAGGGGGAAGTAATATTTTTTAAGATGATGCTTGTATGGGTTGTAGCAGGTGTCATTTTGGAAATAGCTTCCTATATATAAGGGGGAATTGTTTTCCAAGGTTGTGTTGCCATTTGCATTTTTTTCTAAGTATTTTTAAAAGGATATTAAAAACAAGCAAACTATCTGCTCCTCATTTAAGTGGGAATTTGATTTCATTGCAGTCCCTAGATGTTTTACATACATTAACACGCACATGGATAAAGTTCAGCTTGCCCAGAGAAAGGAAATGAGGTTGATCTGATAGTTTAAAAATTGAAAACTCAGGAAGAGCAAGGTATTGCATTGTCACTTGCACTATGCACTTTTTAGTGTAACCAACACTATATGCAAGAGAAGGAACAAATGTTTGCAAGAAGTGATGTAGTAATTGGTCTACAAAATTGTACGTTCTTAATTAAGTGCTCATTCAATTCCCTAATAATTTCATATTGTGTTTAGGAATACTATGTCTATAATTTCTATGGACAGAGGATACATATTTTAGTATACATAGTGTATACTAAAGAGCTTTGCATTTTCTTTAAAGGCACTGCTTGATTTTAAGAATAGAAAAAGTAGACTTGGCAATTTTGCACATTTCATGTTCTCAATGGCTTTCATTGTTCCTATATAAACATTTGTTATTAAATTACATTAAAATTTATTTAGATGATCTATTTCCAGGTCATAGCAATAAACAGAAAAGAAAATTCCCTACTTAAGAACAGAAATGTTAGTATTTGTATTGTTTCTTTAAAACTTAAAAGTGGTATATTTTCACAGTTTCTATTTAGCATTTAAAAAATGAATAATGCTGTCCTTATTTAACATTAACTGCTCTGCCTCAGTATGGAATTGTTTGATAGCAGGCACACAAGAAAACAGTCATGAGAAAACTAGTTTGTGTGATAGACAACACCATTCAGCAGAGATTGGTTTTTCTGCTGTGATCTCTTTAAAACCCATATGAATAAGGTTTGTTATTGGCGTTTTGAATTTATAAATTTCAAATACAGTATATGTTGTTGATTAGTGTGGCAGATTTGAATAACTTTCATGCCACCGACATTGTAATGTGTGGTTAAATCCAAACTCTTTGCACCAAAGAGAAAGAAAAAAATATTGTTACATCAGGTTAATACACAAAGAAACATTTTGTAATAGAAATCTATCCAAAATGCTGCTTGTATAGGATTTATCACTTTTGTAATAAAATTATTTTAAAAACACACAAAAAGCCCACTTGAAGAATGCCACTATGTAAGATTTCATTTTAACTACCTCTTGATATAAAACTCAAGTTGAGCCCATTTTAAAATGGTTCCCTCACTACGATGTTAGGTTTGATTTGTGATTACTGCCAAATTTTAAAACATTTTGATTCACCAAAAATGTAATATTTCAGTATGTGTGCTTATGTAACTTACAGTTATTATAAATCAATACTCTTTTGGTTCCTTTAATTATACAAACCTATAGGTGTTGGAGAAAAATTAAATTATACAACTGTTCCTAATTATAATGTTTGATCTATATCAGCTGTATGTGTCACATTGGCTGCTGTTAATCTTTACATGTCATTAAGTTAGCCTCTGTTTCCAGTGCTTTTGACAAGAAATTGAAAAATTATGCTATAATGGAAGTGTGCCACAAATTGTATTGTCCTATTGGCCTCTTTTTAACTATTGGCTTATTATGGTCGCAGATGTGAATATTGTGCATAATGTTTATTGGGGTGGGGTCTGTATATTGTATAAATTAGACTTGAATTTCTGTGCTTATCTTAAATTACAGATGTATTAAGGTAGCTTTATCTACATAAGATTGCACTTCTTTTTCAAGTGGATCCTTACATTCACATTATCTTTAGATAGTCTTGCATGGCAATTTTTATCAGGTGGATTCTCTTAAGTCCTTCTTTGAGTGGTGTGTTTATGACTTGTAGTCATGTAGTCGTGCCTTATAATGTTAAAGAGTTTAGTTCAGTATGCACTGTAATTCCTAAACTCTGCATTTGGAAAGTGATGGAAGCTGAGTAGTAAGAAAAATGACACCATGCAATCACTAATTCTGTATGAAACCAATGGGTGGATACTTATGGAAATATTACTTTTGTATTCTATTATTGGGCTGAAAATAAAATTAGAAATTTCTAATAGACCATTCGCAATTACTGTTTTGGTGCACTTTTGCTGGTATGGAAAGTTATCTACTATATATGTCAAACCTATTCATCTCCAATTCACATATTAGTAGAAGGCTTCAACTATTTCATATTTTGGCTATGGCAAGATTGAATTTCTTTCTTTATTCCATATAATTATATTGCTATTTTAAGTGATTATCATTTTCCCTGAGTTCTTTGAATTTAATAGTTTGTATAAAAATTTCAATCTCGGTGTCACTGAAACTCTTGTGTCTTGTAGACTTTAACTGGATGCAACAGTGCATTATAGGGCAACATTTTTTGAACCAAGGTACCTCAAACTTATTTGAGGTAAGTTATTTATCATTATTTATCAAATTTATTTGCTGTCCATCTTGGGGTTCAGATGACTTACTTTGCATCCAGAGTCTGGGACACATGACTTCTCTGGGATTGAAATTTGGCAAATTTATAGTCACTTCAATGCTGCTTGGAGTTTCAATACATCAGTTCTGCCCTAGCCTTCTGCAGGTCATATAGATCAGTCCCATCATCAACTGCTAAAGAGCAGTCAGCTGTGTTCAAGCTGCCAGGAAATTGGAAGTTGCTTTCTCATCCACTATTTTTCCCTTGGTTTTCTGTTTCAGTAAGGAAATATCTCTGAAACAATGATCTAACAGGTTGTGTATTGTCTAGTATTGTTAAAAAGGCTGTAGAACCAATATCCCTAATGTGTAGTGCCAAGTACATATTGCAGAATGGAAAGATCTCAAGAGATATAACATAATTGGATGTGTTTTATGAACTAGAGAGCCTATATAGGAGGTTAATTAGTCTTGTCCAAATCATATGAAAGTATTTTTAGTAGTACTTTCACCAAAACATTTCAATTAATTGTTTGACTATAGCATCCCATAGCCTCCTTTAATTGCCAATGGAATGGATAAAATGAGTGATGCATCATATTTTTTAAAAAGTAAAAAGACCTCTCATAATGGAAGATTTATAATGGATTTTGTATGTTTAAGTAATAGAATGTGTGCTGTATTGCCAGTCCACCTTAAAAAAAAGCCATGCTCATCTCTTAACAACTTTTTGGACATACTGTATTTGTGTCACTTTTCATTCTGCCTAAAATGATTCAGGATGGGTGGGTTATAAGGAGTTTTGAATAAATAAGCAATACAGAAGTGATTTCCCATTATCTTCATCCAAGATTTTCTCCCCTCCCCCCCCGCCAACTTTTCAGCCTCCCTTAAATGTTCGTATTTCTCAATAGTCTTCCATCCAAAAGAACAGTTTGGTTGGATCTTGATTAGCATGTCAAAGTCAGCCAAAGTTATTTAGATGCTACCAATTAGATTGCTTATTCATAAATAATATCTAGTGAACTCCTTAATAAAAATATTTTAATTTATAAATCAGAAGTCCTATTGTCCGTTAACCTGCCATAAGGTTATTTTTACCTGTAGCTTTGAAGTAATTTTCAACTTGAGAAATTCCAGTTAACTTGGTTGTCAAATATCTATCAGGTTCTTTTAAATCATGGTTATAAATTTGTTACTAAACTCATAAATCATATTCTGTGGCATTTTTGTTCCATTTTCTATTAGCATGGTTGCTTCAGAAAAACATTGCAGCCATAAAGCCCTGTTAATTCATTACAACAGAACATTTCTGTTTTACAATCATCAGTGTGGCAAATCAATCCTAGCAAATGAGCTGTTCTTCCAGTGTCTGATGATAACGAAGATATAGACATTTCAAAGCCTTATCGTTAATTCATTTGTTAATAGTTTTGTCCAAAAACCCAAACCCTTTAAAAATCCCTTCTGTTTCTCCTTTATGCCTAAGTATCTCTTTAATGCAGAAAGGAAGAATCAATGCTTCTAGAGCTATATGAAGTTTTTCTGGTCTTAGTTCTGCTATTAAATAGTTACCTTCTTGAGTTTTACTTGACACTGTTTTAGATAATTTCAATTTTTTTCTGAATTTCAAAGTCTCTCAAAGTAGAATCAAGGTTTTTCAGCTAGATGAATGTTCTACCAGGAAATCTCTGCTGGATACCATTTCTTCGTTGTCCAATTTATCATAACAAATGACACATACGATTAAATTCATCCCTACACCATATGAATTGCAACAATTTTCACATTAGACTTGCGTATTATAGGATTTTTTTTCTTTCTCACTATTCATCTCTGCTTTGTCTTCATCACTATTATCTTCAGGTTTTTAATTGTCATTATAATTTTTAGACAGGTCATATTATGTACTTAGAGATGTCTTCTCACTTTTTGAAAAGCAGCATAATGCTATTGTAGTTAATTTGATAAAAAATTAAGCATGAAAGTAAGTAAAATGTTAGTTTAATGGCATTTAATATTCTTATATTTTTCCATTTATGTTTATTAGTAAATGCAGATGAACTAAAGGTCATACCATGTTTCATCAAAAATAAGGCCTAGCCCAAAAATAAGCCCTAGTTTGATTTTTTGGGGGGTGAGCCTAATATAAGCTCTACTTCCAAAATTAGCCCTAGTTTTGGGGCTAGGCGCACCTAAAAATCAAGCTAGTGCAGGGATGGAGAGTGGAGTTGCCCCACACCCTCCGCACCTGCTTACCGTTGCAGCCAGGCCTCCCATGAATAGACACCTGCCTCGCCTCACTAGCCCACTTCTGCGGGGGCCCCCAGCCTGCACTTCATCAGCAGAGGCCTTCAGGAAAGGCCTCTGTAGCTGAGAAGGGAGCTCTGGATTCAATCCGTAGCTTAGTTCTTGGCTGCAGAGGCCTCTGACAGCAAAATGCAGGCCAGGGGGCACTGCGTGTGTCAATCTGGAACTCCATTCCAGATGCATTTCCTTTGGTCGCAGAAGAAATGGGCTGGTTGGGCGGGGCTGTCGGTGCCGCCACCGCCGTGAGGTGAGACTGTGGAAAATACCCCCTGGTGCCTCTTTTGGAGACAAAAATAAAATAAATAAAACTTGGTCTTATTTTCAGGGAAACAAGGTAGTAACATTGATATTTGCATATGTTCATATGAGTTATTCTCTGAACTCTGTTCAAACTAAAGAGTACTCTCATTTCAAAAAGGTTTCCAAACATTTTAACACTTTTCTTTAAAAATTGAAAAACATTAAAAAAGTAAAAACATTATAAGCTACAGCTAAATTTCAGAGGATTCAGCAAGTTGACTGAAAAATGAAGCTTTTGAAAGATTATTTCTTCTTATATAGTTGGTGATTGTTGTTTCCATCTGGGATATCCATGTTTTCTGAGAAAAAAAGCAAACGTTTTAAATTAATTTTTACAATTTATTTATTGAATTTGTATGCCACTTAACCCCCAATGACATTGGGTAGCTCACAAATAAAAACATCAGAAAGAGAAAAAAAGGACAAAAAAGTTGCAAGAATGACAAAAACCAGACAAAACAAAAGAGAAATAACTCACACAATCCATAGAAAGCTTCCTCACTCTTACTAAAGGCTGGAGTGAAGAGCCATGTTTTTAAGGCTCTTCAAAACGTAAACAGGGTGGGGGCTAGCTTGGTGGTTGGGGAACTCACTACATATTGCAAGTGCTGCTACAGAGAAGGAATGCTTTTGGAGTTCCAATAGATAGCGTTATTTAATCACAGGCACTTGTGCGCTGACTCTGCCAGATTGAATAGCCTGAGCAAATGCTATAAGAGATAGGTAGCCCCTCAAATAATTAGGTGCTATACTAACACGGGCTTTATAGGAATAGCAACTCCTTGAGTTGCACAGGAACCAAATAGACAACTAGTGCAGTTCATAAAGCAGAGGTGTTACACGGCACACAGGCAATGTCATCACTGCCCATGCCACTGTTCTCTGGCTCAGTTGAAGATTCTGAGTGATCTTTGAGGGTAATCGCATGTACAACATACAATAGTCAAGTCGTGAGATATTCTGGGTATGACTGACTGACAATCTTCCTGATCTAGGATACGGCATAATTGGTGTACCAAATGAAGCTGTGCAATGGTCTTCCTGGTCACAGCAGCCACATGCTTATTGAGATCCTCATGGGGAAGTGCAATCCCATGCAAAGTCAAAGATGAATAATTCAAGATCTGAGTGGCCCAAGTACTCAGAGCAAGTTGGTCTTTATAGGAGTGAATTCCTCCCTATCCAAACTGGCACAGACTCCAGTGGGACAGAACCTTAACAGCTTGGCCAGCCCAGGGTCAAGAGATATAATTATGTATTATCCATGTATTGATGGTTCTGAACTTAGCAGTTTATATGGATGTTGAAAAAAAGGGGACAGAGAATAAAACTATGGCACCCTACAAAAGAGGGGCAAGAATGATTTCTTCCCCCAAGCAATACTGATTGGAGCTGGTTCTGGAAAAAAGAGAATCATCATAAAATGATGCCACCATCCCTAACCCAGAGAGGCATCTCAGAAGAATACCATGGTCAACAATATAAACAGCCATTGAGAGTTCAAGGATGGATGCAGTACCTCCACCCTTTTTCTGATGTTATCTACAAGGACAACCCAAGTTGTCTCAATACTAAATCATGGCTCAAACCTTACTGCAATGGGTCTAGATAATCCATTTCCTCAAGAGTTCTCATATATTATGGACCGATTATTTTCTCAATAACCTTTCTCAGAAAGAAGAAAAGGGACTGATAGTTATTGAAAACTGTTGGAGAAGCAACAGCATTATTTCAAGGCAGGAAGTACTACCTCATCCATCAAAGAGGCCAATAAGGATGGATACATTTTATGCTTTCAAGAAACATTTCCAAAGTAAAATGCCTACCTTGGATACCTCTGTTTGTGCTTGAAGTAAATAGGCTCCTATGCACTGTTGATATCTATTTTCATGTTGTATTAGAAAAGCATTTCGTAGTCCCAATGCTAAGGAAATATAGAAACATGATATAGCTTCATTCCAGATCTCTATAAACAGTGAATAACTGCCTTTCAGTTTTCCCAATGGTGCTTTTTTCAAGAGGCAACTGGACTTTCTTGTTTTTCTTTGAAGACGTTTTGCTTCTCATCCAAAAAGCTTCTTGGATGAGAAGCGAAACATCTTCAAAGAAAAACAAAAAAGTCCAGTTGCCTCTTGAAAAAAGTACCTTTGAGACAATCATGACTAGTGGACTGAGAATCTCCATAGACATTTTGCCTTTAAGTTTGTAACAGGAATATTTAATTGCTGCTGATGTACATGCAGATAATTCAGTGAACAACTTCAATAGAATGTTCAGCTAACGTTCTTTTATATAGAAGTAGGCAACAATGACTTTTGGGTAAATTTTATGGAGCCTTTCTGGAATTTTAGCTATTAAATCTGTTGAGATCTCTTAACTGCTTTCTTTTCCTTAAAGTCTGTTATTGGGGAAAAGAGATGATGATGCAATGCATACATACATAAAAATGGTTCTCATCAAGACAATAAGTGTTTCTATTCTCTAATGTTGGTTTCTCCCCTTTCTTCTTTTGCCTCTGTCTTATTCCTATCATGTAAGTTCCTAAACAAAGATAGGTCTGGTTTAGATGTAAATGCAGCCTAAAAATTGGTCGTAAGTGGTAAGAAAACAAACAAACAAAAAGTTTCCAAAAATATTCATGAAAATCAATGTTGAGTACTAAATACAAAGTTCTTCAAGGAAATTAAAGTGCAAACTCACATATACTTTGGACATCCCATTTTCTCCTAACTGGTTCTGGCTCATGTAAAATAACATCTGCTACTGATACCCACCCTTGTTTTATCATCAAAGGAATGCCTTTCAATTACTGTAAAGATAGTAAAATAATGGGCTAACATTTTCATCAATATTAAGAAAAGGGTTCTTCTATAAG
Organism: Crotalus tigris; assembly: GCF_016545835.1. Taxonomy (NCBI): domain Eukaryota; kingdom Metazoa; phylum Chordata; class Lepidosauria; order Squamata; family Viperidae; genus Crotalus; species Crotalus tigris. The sequence continues at coordinate 240,097 of NW_024097319.1, read as the reverse complement.
TGATGATATTTAATCTCAGAGCTGCCTGTGTTACTGTTTCCAAATAGAATAGATTGTATTAATAGAATAGATTGTATTAAGTCTAAATCTGAATGTGAACACTAGCTTTTCCATTTCCATTGCCACTTTAATTATCTGAATACTTACTGTATTGCTATTCTAAGGAAAGGGCATAATAGTGCCTCATTTTTCTTCTGCTGGTCATATATTTCACCACAAATGTCTCTGTCTCTACACACCATGCAGAAATAGATTACAGTTTTAAGAGCTGAAGCTGGTTTTATACATATATGATTTCTCGTGATGTAAGTATCACTGTAATCCCCATAATAGTATTTAATTAATCAAATATTGAGGAGATATGATAATATAATAGTCAGATGCACTATATATAAGGGTATCAGCTGTGAATAATAGCTTCATACTAAGATATGTTGGGGACATAGAAAATGGAGAATTCAAATATGCTGGATTTATTTGAAAATGGGTAACATAAGATTTATTTTGTAAAACGTTCATTTTCACATGAAGAGAGTACAACAAGAATAGATTGTTTAGATTTAACAATGAATAATAATGTCAGTGCTAAATTGTGGGTTTGTCCCATCAGTTTGGCTTCTTTCCCAGCACACTTTAAAAAGCAAATCCATAATACAGTATATGCCATCTATAGTACAGTATTATATGAATTCTATTCATTACTTACAAGTTGTTGAATATATACAATGACTGTTTAGAGGCTTTCCAATGAAAGTAGACATTTTTGGAAAAACTTCACACCCCTCTTCATTATTTAAGTTTTCTAAATATTTTAAAGAGGGCTGACGTAGATGACCTGGCCTTCAAGAAATGATTTTAAAATCTCTGGCAAAGCAATTGTAAAATCTCTGGCAAAGCAATTTAGCATACCTGTTATATGGAATGAATCAATATTTTTTACCATCATTCTATCTAATGGAATAGGCTGGCCAAGTACCATGCAGTTACCACCTTCTTCAAGCAAAGATTGTAACTCCAGACTGAAGAAAGAACAAGCAGGTGTTAAACTCAGGTCAAATTTCTGAAATGAAATGAAAAACATATTTGCAATCCATGATTGCAGGGAAAGCAGGAAAGATTCAAATTAAGGTAAGTAGCTAAATTACAGGACATAGGAAAAAGGATCCTCTGGGATAAATAAATAGGAATAAACAGTAATGTGGGGGGTGGAAGTAGGGCTAGTGTCAAAAATGGCAAGTTGGCAGATACAGTATTGTGACACAAGACCTGGCATCTATGGTGCACATACTTCAAAAAGGTTAGGGCCTTTATAGTGATTTCCTTGCCAATTTTGATATCCCTGCCCACAACTGCCACTGAAATAGAGACTGTAGGAAAAGCTAGCAGCTCGTCTTACATCCTCTATGTTATAGTTTAATTAACCTATAAAGATCAATTAATGGATGGCAGATGGAACGGTGGAAAAGGAAACCAACTAATTAGGAAGGAGACAGGAAACTAGCTCCGAATCATATACTGACACAAGTTTGGGCATGTTCAAAGGGAAGAGGGAGGAAGGAAAAAAGACAAAATTGTTTGAAAACAGCAATGTGAAGCTGATGTTTAAATCAAACTACTAATATGAATATGAGCTTTTCTATCAAAAGCTCTACAATGAATGGCTGGCTTTGCACAACATGCTAAACCATAATGCGGTTTCTTTATTTTTGGCTTAATGAGGTATGTGAATCAAAATGCTCAAGAAATCATAGCATTATGTTTGAACCAGGCCAATATACCTTGTTCTACAAACTATGATTACAGCTAGCCCCATCTTAATGGTTGTGAAGCTAGTCACTCTTTGCACAGCTTTTGACATAAGCCAGAAATATTCTCTGGTTATCAATATTAACTGTATTTACTACCTATTGTGAAGAGACCCAAGGGGAGTTCCCATCCAATATCCTTCAGCCAACCTGTAATAACTATTATGCACAATGAAATGGAAGATACTGAAAGTATGGAACCTAATCCTAAAAATAAATATGGTTGACATAGCAAATATTACAGGTCCTCCAAAGATTTGGCTTGTATCATGGCAACCCTTAAAGCCCTTCTGTTCTGGCAGACTAACTCACCCCAAAGCATAAGCCAATGGCTTTAGTGTATGTTTTACAAGAGTGTTTTTTTGTTTGTTTAAAGTTGATTTTCAAATATAAGCTTTCTCCCTCCCTGTATGTTTAGTAAGGCCAGCTAATCTTAGTCTTTGCATTTCAGTAGGCCTATTTCCCCTCAATTTCTAGGGATTTCTTTATACAAGACATGTTTAGACTGTTGCAAATTCCTTATTTCTGTCTGCCATCTCTTTGATCTATGATATTTTCCCATCTTCTTAAGATTGGTTGCTGCTGATTCGAAAGTTGTTGATCAGGATGTACTGAAGATGAACAAAAGAAGTTGGGGGCCATTTCAAAAAGTGATTCTTCCATGTAAGCAAATAGTGGGCTTGTTTAATAAGGTATATCTTTGTAAATGTTAGCAACATGTGCTCTCTCTCAGAAACTGCTTCAGGAAGCAAAATAAAGGGAAACAATTCCAAGTTTGGGCATGTTCAAAGAGAAGAGGGAGGAAGGAAAAGAAAAGACAAAATTGTTTGCAAACAGCAGTGTGAAGTTGATATTTAAGTGGTGAATGAAACAGTTCTGAAAATAAGTCAGGTAGATTTCTGCAAAAGGACATAGTTTAATTCCATAGCCCTCTTCTTAATTCTTTGATAATTAAATAGCTATGCCAGTTATCCGCAACTCTTCCAGTTCCCAACAAGTCAAAATGTATATAAATACAACAGAAACTGATTGTTACTTTTCTCTTTCTTTCCTTTTATTTTGTTACCTTTTTATATCGGTTAGGTTTTGTAATCAATAGCAAATCATCAAACAAGAACAGATAGATGTCGGTAAATCTCATGGATTCTGCTGAGCAAAAAAAAGGTGAACTGTGATACAGGTATATTAAAAACAAAACTATTTTCTGAGCTCCTCACTATCTCTTGATTTTGGCAGATCTAACAGAAAAATTTGGAAGAAGTTAAAAAGTATGTTACCTTTTCTGACCAATAGATCTTTGATTTTATATATCCTTTTATGCATGAGGAAATTGGAAGAAAACAACTCCTTCCTATTAACACTCTACAACTTTAAAAGTATAAAGAGATTAAATTTATATTTGAGTTATTAAATAGTCATATCAGCCATAGTGGTACTGTATGGACTACAATGTAAAGATATCTCCTCATGTAAAAATACTTGCGGTTGTATTTACAAGGCTGAATTAAGTAAATGATTGCGAAGCGCTGATAGCAACAGAAGTAACTTTAGGGCACACTATGGTCTGGAGTTCCGCAGTAACTGGAACTCATCATCAGGAAAAAAAAACCCCAGTCCCATTATGAGAGAACTGGCTAAGAGAAAGGAGTTGCACCCATAACAGGCTGAACAAAAGAATTCCTCAAGAATTAATACTTTAGTAGACTGCTGAACCAATCCCGGGAATATTGGTATGCAAGCAAGGGAAAGTCTAAGTAATAGACTTTGATTTTGCAAACCATGGAGAAGGATGCTGTCTTGATTTTATGAAATTCCTGAATACTTAACATTTATGGCATTTATGGAAGCCCTAATTTTCTATGACTAATGCTCTAATTTCAAACTATGGCCATGTACTTTTACTTATTAAATAGTAAATATCCAGAATTGGACACAAAAATGAGCTAGAAATTCTGCCTGGATAACATGTATTCTGTGCCTTGTTAAGACTTTGTTTTTGTTCTTTCATGAGATTTGGAAGCTGTTTCATTCTGCGTACTGTCTAATATGCCTGCCAAATATGAAATATTGTATTTACCTGCAAGTATCAATCGCCCTTCAAGAACAAGTGATCTCTTTGTAGGTGACAAGATGTTTTCATGTGGATTATCTCTTAGCATGTACTTGAGAGACTTAAGATAGGGAAAAAGGAAGGTAGAAAAGGCCACAATAGATAAAAAGTGAATTTTTATTGAAAGTGTAAAGAAAATAAATAACAAGTAGATGTCAATAGAAAACAAACTGATATACCACGATACTGTTAAAGGGTACAAGAATCAAATCTCATATACAAACTTCACAATACAAGGTTATTAAGCTCTAATCTTTAGCCCTGCTTTGTTAACAAGATCAGGGCTTCTAACTTCAGCAATACACACCCATGTTTTTTTTTTAAGAAGAGTCTGCATGGATCTGGTCATGCTTTCTTCTCTTGGAGACTGGCCAAAGAAATGAAAATGCTGAGCATAACTACAGTATACCATATTCAAACATTAAAAATGCTATAAAAGAGCAACTGGAGGATGGGGGAGGGACTGAAGGGGTGAAAATACAATATTTTTGTTTTAGATTCTCCAAGGCCATACTTGCCTGGAGACCCTTCAACCTTTATAGTTCATACTGTGATACATCATTTGAAACAAATAATGAATAGATAGTAATCTTTTATATTCAACATTTTGATTGACTATTGTGATCTACCTGCCATGAAGGTAGAATGTTCCACACTATGTGATAATGGTTATCTTTTACTCAATTTGTATGACAATACTTAGGCGAGAAAGATTAAAGACTATATTATAACATTTTCTATGCTAATCAAGAAATTGCATACCTCAGGAACAAAATGTCTTTTGTCTTGATCCCAAAGTGAAGGCCAAATTATAATTTCCTGAAGCTGTTTAAATTTCTGAAAATTATCCAGCCATTTCACTTTACCTTCCAAATCTCCTAAAATTATGCCACAGAAAGTCAAGAATCAATGACTGGTAATAACATCTCTATAAACATTTATGGTAGCAAATATGTGAACATTGGCAATCTTCACACAAAAAGTGAATGTCCACATTAGATAAACTCAATCTAAAACAAGTGGTTATCATAATATTTTAGAATAACAGTTTTGTTATATATAGCAAAAATGAATTGTCAGATTTTTAGTTTCTTGTGCTTATTTGGTTTGAAAAGTTGATTTTTTTTCAGTAAGTCTGTATAATACTACTACTGATAATAGTATAAATAATATGTACATTAATTTTCAGAACAAAAAGATTCCCAAGCAGCTTATAGTAAATGACAGAAGTATTTCAAAACCAATATCTAATAAGAAAAGCAAATATAAAAAATATAAGAACTGTAGCACAAAATAAAAAATATCCCTATATAACGATAAAATAGTTAAAATAACTGCTAGAGAATTGGAACTAAAGAATAGAAACAAAACTGATTAAAAAACTACATGGCAAAACCCACAGAGTGTTAGGTCCACCAATGTGTCGTGCCATTCTGTTGGAGGGGGAGGGAGGTTGGCATTTATGGGATGCTTTTGCTTTTGCTGCATGCTTTGGAAATAGGGAGGGGGATTGTTTTCGGAGATGGGGCAGACTCCCAGCTGGTTCCAGTCTGGTTCCAAGGCCATTGTGCCATGAGAGTGACCTATTATCTGCCTAGCCCCTCAGCATTTTCAAAACATCTTCTTGGCATTACATTGGCTGCTGGTGGACTGGTCAGGGGCATTGGGTTTGGGGAAAACAAAAGAATTGCTTTGTGCTTTGGGCGGGACCTTCAGATTCCGTCTGACTTTACTGCAACTACCTTCTCTCACTAAAAGTTCTTTGGATTCAACTCAACGGATTCAAGAGTCTTGCTTTCCTCAGGGACTAGCTGGGGCAGGTCCTTACACAGAGAACAAAAAGGACAGAGAACGAAAAGGGACAGAAGGAACAAAAAGCTTTCTAAACAAAAAGAGTAAAACAAGGGTGAAGGCCAAGGGATATTTCAGTGTTGTGGGATAAATACGGAGAAGGCCTGGCCACATCTCAGTCTGCAAATTCCCTAGGCCTTCAGAAATAATCTAAGACTTGTGTAGAAAAAAAAAAAACTATAAAGATACTGTAGTCCAAAACTGAAATATATTATAGCCTTTGAAATGTGACAATGAAGTAATGAAGTAACATCAACCTTGCATTGCTATTTTTTTCTTAGTTAGAATCATAGAACAATTTTTGCACATTTCTTTGAGAAACTCAGAATAGAACAAATCCCAAAGCAGCGTTGATATTTTGAATTTCTTTACTCACGTATTGATGTTTCCACCTTTTCCTTAAGTGAATTAATGATAACTTTCTCTGCTGTCTCTATATTTTTCCAAATGTTCTTTAACAGAAGGGGATAGCGGGTCAACTTGTGTAAAGGTGCAACTAACATTTCAGCTAGTCGGAGTCGCTTACATTCTTTATTCCGTTCACACCACTGTTAAAATTGATGGAAAAGACATGTTAGGAAACATAATTTCAATGGGATTTTTTAACAGAATAAATATTAAGGCACCAGTTCTTTTTATTGTGCTCAGTGTAGCACATTTTTCCATATCATTTTTGTAGTCTGTCATTTTTAAATCTATTTTCGATCAGTCTCAGTCTTGTCCAGTAAAACTTCTTCCTCTTGGATAATTTCTTTTAAACACAGATTATCTATAATGGCAGACATTCTTAAACTTTTCAAAAATAACACCCAATTTTCAAGCATTTACTCTATTCTATTTTAGTAATTCAAATTAAGTGCTCTTTTCATTTGACTGTAAATTTTAGTTCCTTTTGGTTACCTTTAAAATCCAGCCTTCAAAGTCCCATTCTATCATTTTTTAAAAAAAATTCAAACAGATTTTTCCCACAGAAAGGATTCTTATAATTATTTCAGAATCTTACTTCAAATATATCTGGACCCGTAGTCCATTTGTAACTTTCCAAAATCAATATTCTAACTACTCTTTTAAAGTCCTTAAACTTGTATTTAAAACTTCTTTTGCCTATGATTGAAGGAGACTCACCCAGTGCTGTAAAACCTGTTAATGTAAAGGTTCCTAGTAGTAGAAAAGCAATTAACAAGCAATTTTCAAAAACGATTAGAAAAGGAATTATGTGAACCCTGCATCCATAAAGGTGCAGACTGTGATTTGAACAAGATGGATTCCCTTGTCTTCCAGAGCAGAGATCCCTAACCTTTTGGGCACAGACCGGAGAGTGCATGGTTTTGTGTGCTGCCTACATCCCACGGATGGGGCTTTGCTTTTTTATGTGGACTGGTTGCTGGCATGCCATGGCCCGGTACCAGTCCACAGACCAGGGGTTGGAGACCCTGTTCAGAACTCTAAAACTATTAGAGACCCTGAATTTGCAGTCTCCTTGTGAGGAGCAACTGTCTGGAGCATTTGTATGCAATGGCAGGTCCTCCCCTTGTCTGCCGAGCCAGGTTACTGGCTGGCTCTTCATTCCACTCTGGTCACTGGATATGCTTTTAACAGAAGCACCTTCAGTTTGGAAGTCCTCAAAATGAATCTTTTAAAGGCACATTATAATGCAGAAAACATCAAAAATAGAACTATACAAAATAAACTAAAAACTTTTAATTACATTGCAGAAATAGAAAAAATGTTCAACATTTAAAAATGTGGCTTAAAACATAGTTGTGATAAAGCTTTTTTGTGTTAAGTCTGACTTTGGTAAATTTTGTTTTCATGAACACACGTATTTGTTACTTTGGCAGTAATTTCCTTGGTTTCTCACTGCTGCCTTCTATAAATTTTTCTTTTTTTTTCCAGTCTAGCTTGCCTCCTACTATTTTCTGGTCATCTCTCATTCAAATATCAATCAGATATGACCCTGTTTAGCTTCTGAGGTCAGCCAAAGTCAGCTAGCTGTGCCTTCTGGCAGAACATATTGATCAACAACAGAATTCTGCCACTGTAGGAAGGCAACACCTCCCCCTGAGAAAGAAATATTTTGGGAGATATTAAAAAAAAAGCAGAATATAAGAACCCCTCACCCAAAAATTCAACACAGGACATAGCCATCGCCATAGCCCCAAGGAAGCAGGACATGTGATCTCTAGGCCATAATAGGATTAACCCACCACTATTAGAATACCAGAAGGGCACACTGAACCTCAGGTCAAAGTTCATGCCACAGGAACAGGAACAACTCCAAACACAAAAGCCCAAGAAGGTATAAAAACCTACCACTCCTAGCTCCATTTGGTCAGCCACCCCAGAAACATGCTGCTGTCACTGAAGTTTCTGGCAACTAAATAAACAAGAACCTTTTTTTCTAAAGCAGTCTCAATTTTGTTTATTCCTGGCTTGGACTGGACTTTGATGAAGATTTTTCTTTCAACACCACTATTCAGTTAAAAGCAGACTGAATCTCTCCCTTTCCCTCTCCCTCTTTCCTCTCTCCTCTCTTTCCCTTAGTGATTTGTTCTGGACATAGTGAAATCAGTTTAAACACTGTAAAAGAAATCTGTAAAAGAAATCAAAGACAAGATTAATAGCTTTACTTTCAAATAGGTCCCAAAGTCGTCTCTTTTTTTCAGTTTTTCCAAGTAAAAAATAGCAGAAGTATAAGTCAGACAGTATATCTGGTGGCTCTGGCACAGGTTACCTTGGAAATGCTGGAAGATAAACAAAATACCAGGCACTTACTGCTAGAGTACAAAGCATATTGTGCTTTTTTTTTAAAAAAAAAAAGCCTTGAAATTTTTACCTAGCCATGATGCTGAACTTTGTATGCATTAATACTAATTCTTTGATTATGATTGTTACAAAAACAAAAGTACAGTGGGCATAATCCAGCCTTATTGCAACGCTTAAAATAGTAAGTTTAGGAAGTTCCATTGATTTTAGTGAAATTTACTGTATTTCTCAGGAAATAGGCACAGGATCATAGAAACTATTGGTTTTCTTTAGCTTACAAAAGGAAACTGTTACTAAAATCTCATTTTATCAGACCTTTATGCAAAGGAGATTGCATATGAAAGACCAAATTTCTGCTGTGATTTGTATATTTTGGATAATCAGAGATTTACTCAACTGGCATGATTTGCATGATGTACATCATAACTTAATCACACAAATCATATAAAATTGCCATGCTCTACTCTCCCATTCAATTGACTGTTCTCAATAACAGAGACATTTCTCCCAATTAATCTGTTAAAGCAAGATTTCACTGCTGTGGTGGTCTTGTATACAGTTATCCAAACATATCTATCCAAATACCAGATTTCCATTTTCCTCATCATAGCCACAATAACCAAAGACTTGGAGCCTGCAGAATTATGAGCACCAAAATATGCTAGATATTCAGAAGTCAACAAACTGGGAAAAACAAATTATCATAACTAGAGGAAAGGAAGCCATTTTGAATGCTTGTGGCTGGAATACCTTTTATGTGGCATCGTGGTGATTTGAGATTAAAATAAAAGAATTGTGGGTTTCTTTAGGAGAACTAAAACTTCTGCTTTCCAGCATTTCTTACCAAGTTCATAACTGAATGTGTTCAGTAACTTATTACCTTTGTGAGTACACTGATGAAATCAAGGGAGGGGGTTCGCCTGAGAAGATGATCCTCAATGGTGCTAAATAAACTGGTTACAAAATTTAGAGTCACCTAAGCAAAGAATAAATTTATTATTTTAAAATAATTTTGGATTAAATACTAGTCTTTAAGATATACAAATATGAGGATTTGTAAGGTTTATCAGTGAGGGGGGCGGCATATAAATTTAAAAAATAAAATAAATAAAATGAACCACATTCTTTTCCATTGAAGCTACTGATGCCTGTAGGCTATAAGTGGACAGCTTCTGCAAAAAAAAAGTGGATTGGATTAAAAACTGAAGAGGGGTCTCTTTGTGCAGCAGGGAAAGACCATACCATCTGCTACAATTGGGGATTGAAAATGGTTTAGAATGTCACTGTGTAATTGGCAGGAAGCACCACAACCACATAGACAAAAGGCTATTTTTCCTGCTAGTCTTCCTAAGAAACCTATATGCGAGTCAAGAAGCAACAGTGAGAACTGAACACGGAACCACTGATTGGTTCAAAATCGGAAAAGGAGTCCGGCAAGGCTGTATACTGTCGCCCTGCCTATTTCACTTATATGCAGAGCACATCATGAGAAAGGCAGGGCTAGATGAAACAAAAGTTGAAATTAAGATTGCCGGGAGAAATATCAACAACCTAAGATATGCAGATGATACCACTCTAATGGCAGAAAGTGAAGAGGAACTAAAGAGCCTCTTGATGCGGGTGAAGAAGGAGAGTGCAAAAGTTGGCTTGAAACTCAACATTAAGAAAACCAAAATCATGGCATCCGGCCCTCTCAATTCCTGGCAAATAGATGGGGAAGAAATGGAGGTAGTGACAGATTTTATTTTTCTGGGCTCCAAGATCACCTCAGATGGGGACTGCAGCCAAGAAATTAAAAGACGCTTGCTCCTGGGGAGGAAAGCTATGGCAAATCTAGACAGCATACTAAAAAGCAGAGACATCACCCTGCCAACAAAAGTGCGTATAGTCCAGGCCATGGTTTTCCCAGTTGCAATGTATGGCTGTGAAAGTTGGACCATAAGAAAGGCTGAGCACCAAGGAATTGAGGCCTTTGCACTATGGTGCTGGAGAAGACTCCCGCGAGTCCCTTGGACTGCAAGGCGTTCAAACCGGTCAGTCCTGGAAGAGATCAACCCCAACTGCTCTTTAGAAGGCCAGATCCTGAAGTTGAAACTCAAACACTTTGGCCACCTAATGAGAAGGAAGGACTCACTGGAGAAGGGCCTAATGCTGGGAAAGATTGAGGGCAATAGAAGAAGAGGACGACAGAGAATGAGGTGGCTGGATGGAGTCACTGAAGCAGTAGGTGTGAACTTAAATGGACTCTAGAAGATGGTAGAGGACAGGAAGACCTGGAGAAACATTGTCCATGGGGTTGCGATGGATCGGACATGACTTCGCAATTAACAACAACAACAATTCCACTTCAATGCTCAATTCTCAAGCCTAGTTTTTTCACTGCAACAGAATTTGTCCTGGTTTTTTGGTGCAAGTGACTGCAATCGTTTCCCCAGATCATTCCTCAGGCAGCCAAATTAAGCTTGGCAAAAACTTTTCATTGTTTTCAATGGAACATTTTCTTAAATCTTATTACTGAGGATGAGCAATTTTAGATGGGCCCTGGATGGGGGATACTGCTCTGTTAAACGTGTATAACACAGTCCATGAACATTCCTTCGAAATTAAATTAAACTATATTTCTGGATCTTATGTGTCATTCAAAGACAGGGAGCCAAAGACATTCTTTTACAATGGTGGTGTTAAGATCACAGGATCTTTTTCTTGTTCCAGCTTAAAATAAGGACACATCTATGAAATATTAATAGATACTAAAATGAGTTTTGGATGATTATTAAAAAAAGTATGTCAGATTTGGTGAGCACACAGTTTTTAACCACTCAGACCTGGAGTCTAAATTCTGTTCAATGTAGGATTATGTAACATACTTTATAATTAAATCATAACTTTGGGATAGATGCTTTGGAAAACTTAATATCTTGTATTTTCTATTTCAATTTTCCAGAGATTTACATTGTAAAAAATAAGGAGTATTTGGGTTTTGCTACTAGTACTATTTTATTTTAATTATTACAATCAAATTAATTTGATGGCATGAATAATTCTGGTATGTCCACATTTTTGTTATCACTAAAATTCCTTGTTGTCACCTGATTTAATTCTTCCAGGTTTGCAAACAGTAGGCCAGGATCCACATCTGGTAGGAGCTCTTTGCTCTGCAGGTACTTTAATGTATCCATAAAAATCTTTGAAAAACAAAGAAAGAGTGACCAATTTTTTGATAATAATTTATTTTCCAAATCCTTGAATCTTACTATTGCTACTAGTTCTTCTTTTGAGGAAGCTAATCCATTATAATTCTAAAACAGAGCTCAGATTTCACTGAAAGACTACTTTGTTTTTAAACTAGAATTTCAGAATTATAGTTATGAAATTATAATTATAATTGTTATAAACAAACCTATTTATTAACAAGGGAAAACAGAGAGATTTAGACTAAAAGAATTTTAAAGTCAAGAATTAGTTATGGCTATTAGAATTGAAATAAATGTATTCCTGTCATAAGACAGTATTATAATTTAAGACAGTGGGATCATTTTTGCCATTATTAAAGGACTGGGAATATGTTATTCCTGCCAAATCTATTTCAGATCACAGGGGAACTATTATTAAATTACAAACTGTGCTCTGACTGCCCCAAATAACCCAAAAATTCTAAGAATAGCATTACATTTCAAGGACCTGTAATATATATTTGTATATTAGAGAATGCATCTCAATTCCCTTCAATTTCCCCCAAACCCCCTGTAATAACATAACACAGATGTGCTCATAATTGCTTGGAAATCTTGCATACTGCATTGCTGCCAAGTTGAAATGACAATTATTTCACAATTCAGTTAAAGGATAAAACCCTCCAAATGGCTTAATTTGAAGTAGGCGTGTATAAAATTGAGCCATATGTTTTCCTTGTGTTCTTTGTTTTATGCTGTTTTATTAAAACATTTTCTTTGAAATACCAAGTATTGATATAATGAAACTATCTTCATTGCTTTTGATTATTACATATAGTAAGTCATGATGGTGGTTATCTACCACACATCTTTATAAGAAATGCCATGGGAACCAAGCCTTGAATACAAAGTATTGGATCAGAGACTGTTAGAAAGTGGAAATGCCATTCCATTAGTTCAAACGCCACTCAGCTAATAACAAACCATTCCAATACTGTGCCAAGGAAATTATCTGAATATGTCCATAAAGTTATCAGGAAATGAGTTTGATTGGAGGAAGATTTCCCTTTGGAAAGATTCATTATTAGAACATCTTCCTCTTACATTTGAGGAAGCTATTTCCAGTAAGTATAGTTCTCCATTTAAGTAAATGCAAGTAGTCTTTTCTTCACAAATGTATTTGTATAACTGGGTTTCAGTTCTCATGTAGTAAGGATAAATGGAAAAGTGAAAAACAAAAGTAGTGAAGAGTTGAAGAAATCAGGAAGTGTCATGAAAAGTAGCCTCTATTTTATGAATGGCCTTGTTTGTACATAATACTGAATGAAGATTTTTTGGAATCATAAATTGTTGAACAACAACTTATGGTTTAACTTTGAGCTATACAGAATGGACTTGCATATGACTTGCATAATCCAAAAATAAGCTAATCACATTATTGATGGTTTATATGTATCTGATTGATAACTGAGTTTCTCTGTTCCTAAAATAGCATTACACTAACCTTCCTCAATCCACTATGCTAAATTATATTTTCCACTTATCTAACACATATTTTTCATAAGCCAGTGTCAGAAATTCCATCCTGGTCTACAGCAGGTTGGCAATGAAATTGGGCTCATGTTCACCTGGACTAGGGTCATTGCAAGTCTGCTTGGTCATTCTCCTGCTTCTCACTTTTTTATCCATGCATGGAAAGCAACCCTTGCCAGCCAGGACCAGTGTGGACCAATCTGCCAATGTTTTTCTTTCATGGGTTGTTCATTTCTTACTAGTTTCTATGATTCTCCTTATTTTCCCAAATGTTTGCACTTCTTTCCCCACATTAGCTCCTTTAACCCCAATAGAGGTTATTTGTCCTCTCCCCCACTCTTATGTTCTTATATTATGATAATCAGAGCAACAAGAAACAGTATTTTTTTTACTCCTGTTTCTTCTGTAGTGCCATGGAAACTGTTTAGCAAGAAAGCACTGAGTTCAGCTTCATAGAAACCAAATATCTATGTCTCTCCATTGCAACTTAAAACTTTTTGTTTTTGGTTTTTAAGGACGGATAGCTTTACAGAACTGTGCAGCTTGAATGGAGCATAAGCTTCTGGGGTTAAGATGAATCGTTGACTTAATGTATTATTAACTTTAATGTCAAGATTATTTTAAAAAGAGTGGCTATCCATCAGCAGAGAACACACAAGCCTAGCAATCCAGGATGAAATGGCTGCAAGGGAACCAACCAGTAGTGGGAGAGTGGGGGCATGCAAGGAATGACATCTTATTGAACATGGACTGCTATCGTACTAGAATGGACCACTGGACTACATCTCTACTGAAGTGCTTTAGATAGGTCCCATCACAAAACCAGAGTTGTGAGTTGACGCTGGAAAACACAGGTAGGGGATGTGTGTAATGAGAAGAGGACATTGTCATCCATTTCTGCACTCAGATAGCGGAGAACAGCCCTTAGTGCTGATGGGCCAAGCAGAAAGTCTGGATCTGCTCTTAGATTAGATATATCCTTTCCCAATTCATTTCATTCCAGTTGAGATTGATTTGTATAAACTGCCAGAGTCTTGTTGAGCAATCCTTGCTGTGGCTGACATCTCAGCTCAGTGGAGCAAATGGTTACATAAGACCACAATCAGGTGAATGGGTAAGAGGCAAGCAGTAAAATAGCTGAAAAACTTAAGCATACCATTTTGAGAACCAACAGATGATCAAGAAAGTAGTTGCATTCTGTTGTGAATAGCTCCCACACAGCTTCTTTCTTCTTTGTGTCTAACTGATCACTAGTGGCTTTTGACTCCAGTTGATACATCTTCAACATTTCATGCCATGTTTTATCCTGTAATTGTGAATATGGATATACAGTATGCTTCTTTATACATATTCATTCTCAAAGGGATCTTTGCTATTTTAACCCCAGAATGATTGGTAATGGTCATATGTTGAACTTTTATTATAGGATTAAAACTCACATAAAATAGTATTAATAATAGGATTTTATATATTGCACTGAGGAAAATAATCAGTTAAGAGAAATTGAAGTACAAAGTTAAAACAAATGTAGCTAAAATTATATGATAAGAAATATTATACCTTTACATTGTATAATTTGTAGTCACCACACTCGGACATTTTAATGGTTAGAGTTGAGAGACAATATTCCAGCTCAGCCGTTTGTTTTTGTTTGTCTTTATTCTATTTAAAGATAAAATTCACATGTTAATTTGAAAAAGCTAAAACCATATATTTAAACTGGAGGGAAGAGGGAAGGTTACAAATCATTTTTCAATACCCCCCCTTAGAAAAATAAGATCAAACTTCAAGAATATGGTATATAGACCAAAAAATAAAGTAGATTGATCTACTAGATTAGTCAATATTGGCAAAGGAAAATAAATAGGAGAATATTTTGCATGTTTTATTATAAATGAATATTTTCAGAATGTATTGAATGCAGATGAATTAAATGACAGTTTATTCATCCTCCTTAAATTATGAGGATATCCCTTTCTCTCTTCCACTTAAGGCTTGCGTTAGCATGGTTTTTATTTTTATATAGCTTACAGAAATACGGTATGAGTTGAATATCAGTGCAAAATACAGGCTGCTATGATGATAAACAGCTACCCTTCCTTGCTATTTTATAATATGTTATAAATATTATGGTGACTAACTCTTGATCTGAATCTAGAATGCAAGCCCTATTGATGAACACTAGGTGTGTGCCTCCCTCCCTTCTTTCCACCTCTCTCACTTACTACACCCACCCATCTACCCCCCCCCACTCCAACATCAACCACCTCCATCACCAAGTGACCAAACATGCCTGCCAAATTAATATAATTTCACACAAGAGCACACATCCCACTTAATCCAGGGTCTAGGGAAAACATCAGGTCTTCAAGGCCCATTAAAAAGTCAGTGGGGTCAGGAAAACATGAACTTCTCAGGGAATAGTATTCCAGAGGGCAGATATTGTGGCAGAGAAGTCATAACCTCAGAATTTCATCAGGTTTTCAGTGTATAAAGTATCAAATGACAGTGAAAGGGAAAATCTGCAAATTTTGCGAACTACTCACAATTCCTTTTTTAGCAAATGGCCACCATGTCCTTTTGGATTCTATTGCATGGGAAAAAAAGAAGAGCATTGCTAAAGAAACAAAAATATATATTGTAGAAAATATGATTGTGTGATCCTATTTACACAACAGAGTTAACTCAGATGATCCAGGGCCTGGAGAAAAGACCAGGTCTTCAAGGCCAATTTAAAGGACAGCAGAGTCAGAGAAATTTGAACCTCTGGGGAGGACACTATTCTAGAGAGCTAACCCACTCAAATTAACTTATAAGGTCCTGGCAGCACACAATAATGGATGTGCAGTTAACAAGTAGGCTGGCTTGGTCGCTCAACAGCAAGACACTGGTGAAGCGGGTACAGCAATGCCTGCATTTTCTGCATCGCATGAGAAAAGCACATCTTCCTTCCCCTGTCCTTACCACTTTCTACAGAGGGACGATTGAGAGCATCCTGTCATACAGCATCACAGTCTGGTTTGGAAGCATCACTGCTTCAGACAGGAAGGCGGTGCAGAGAGTGGTGAGGATGGCTGAAAAGATTATTGGCAATTCCCTCCCTTCCATCCAGGACATAGCATATAAGCATTGCTTCACCAGGGTCCACAAGATTGTCTGGGACACTACACATCCTCTTCATGACTTATTTTCTTTGTTACCTTCTGGGAGGAGGCTTCGTGGTATCCAAACCAAACATCCAGATTTAGTCACAGTTTTGTCCCATACAGTATTAACCTTGTGAACTCTAAAGCTTCCTCCTTCTGTTATGTATTCAAGATGGACAGTGATGAATATTTATATGTCACATATGTAAGGGGGTAGGTCTATACATATGTTGTATATAGTATATTTAAATGTGTGTTATGTATGTGTACACTTTGAGAGCAAGCAACTAAATTTCATTTTTAATTGTGCCATTAGGCTCACAGTAAAAAATGACAATAAAGGTTATCTATCTATCTATCTATCTATCTATCTATCTATCTATCTATCTATCTATCTATCTATCTATCTATCATTTATCTAATGCTAACTTGGTCAAAAGTTGCCATTTTGAAAATACTGAGTAATTTCCCCCAGCTCCATTTCTCCGGGAATCATGTCTGGTATCCTAAGAGATGTTACACCAGGGAAATCCTGGTAGAGGGATCTTGTATCACCAGGCTCTTCTCCACTAATCAGCCAACCAACAGTGCTCAGGAAAAGTCAGGAAAAGAAGGAAAAAGATTAGGAAAAGGAAATAAAACTGGCAACAGTGTTTGTTGAGGGAGAAAGATCGCTTCCTAGGCACTCACATGCGAAGTGCTGCAGGACAGTACTCTCTATTCTCCCCTTTTCAACATCTAATTGAAATTGCTGGGTAAGGTCATTCATCAGTTTGTGGTTTGGCATCATCAATATATCTTTCAATTCTAGCCCAGCCCAGAGAGATTGTCAAATTCTGTCTCAATGCCTTGACAGGTTTGGATCAAGAGAAACCGTTTCTGACTCAATTCTATCATGACCAAATGGCTGTGGTTATTTAGACCAGGGCTTTTCAACCTTTTCACCCATTGTACCACTTTTAGGATATGGCAACATCCGAGTACCAGTCGCCTAGCAAGGTGTCAAAAACTTGATGACCCCCCCAAAAAGGAAGAAAGTGATAAAGTACAGGTAGTCCTTGACATACAACAGTTCGCTTAGTGACTGTTCAAAGTTATAATGGCACTGAAAAAGTGCTCCCCAAGCCACAGCCGAGCAAGACACCTGCCCACCCACCTGGTGGCGCTCTTTCTCCTGCCTGAGGTTTTCATTGTTGTGAGCATTTCTGTTGAGAATTGGCAGCGGGGGTGGGGTGGGGGGGTGTTTGGTTTTTATTCCCCCCGTCTGCTGGGTGGTTACAGCAGGTTTTGGTCACTTTACATGACCCTGGATCACTGTGACCATCATAAATATGAATCAGTTGCCAAGCATCGGAATGTAAATCACAAGACCCTGGAGATGCTGCAACGTTCCAGTTGATAAGCGTGTCTTCTGGGCTCAGCAGAAGTGCTGCTTTCCAGCTGATTGGTGCTTCTTCAGGGCTCAGCAGAAGCACCAGGATCAGCGCCAAGCTCCAGCTGGAGCCTGGCGCTGATCCTGGCGTTTCCACTGAGCCCTAACAGCCCCAAAGAAGCGCTGATCAGCTGGAAAGCAGCACTGATTCTGGTGCTTCCGCTGACCCGACAGCCCTGCAGCTCCAGCCATCTCTTGCTCAGGCTTGTGCAGTGCTGCCACCGGTTCAGCTCATTCCCCTCCCCCACTACCAATTTTCCAAAATGGTCGCGTACCACCTGCCAGGTGCCAATGTACCACTGGTTGAAAAGCCCTGGTTTAGACCATCCAGTTCTGGGGATGTTCCAACTTTAACATTCGATGAGATGGCACTTTTTCATTCAAGGGTGGTGTGTAATTTGGAGATGTTCCTGGACTCATAGTTCCATCTTGATGAGCAGATAAGAACTGTGGTCAGGAAAGCCTTTGCACAGCTTCATCTGGTGTGCAAGTTTTGCCTGCCGGCAATATGTGGCTGCTCTTGAAGATCATATGGAAGCTTCATTTGGTCCAGAATGCAGCAACATGAGCACTGATGGGCCTGCTGCAGTATAGCCATGTAACACCTCTGCTTTGCAAGCTGCACTGGTTGCCTATTTGCTTCTGGTGCAATTCAAGATACTGGCTATTACAGTACCTACAAAGACTTTCATTGCATAAGGCCCAATTAATTGAAGGACTGGCTGTCTTAGAGCAGGGCTTTTCAACCTTTTTACTGATTGTACCACTTTTAGGATATGGCAATATTCGAGTACCACCTAGCAAGGTGTCAAAAACTTGATGACCAAAAAAAAAAAAAAAACTGTTCAAAGTTGCAATTGCACTGAAATGACTTATGGCCATTTTTCATACTTATGACCATTGCAGCATGCCCAGGTTCATGTGATTTATATTTGGATGCTTGACAACTGATTCATATTTATAACAGCTAACAACAGCAGAGCAATAGAAGCTAACATGAGACATCAGCCATCAGCCAAATAAAAATTGCCAAACACTCCTTAAGAACACAAAGCCCTCATTGCACAAATCCCAGAACTTCAAAGTCACAAAAGCACATAAGAATCCTTCTACTCTCCATCTCCTTCCCTCCTCCGTGCCTCACCTCTAGCCATTGCTGCCTTTTTTCATTCCTCTTGGAGGGCGATCCCTCCCCCGCTGCATTTCTTGCCTGTTTGCTGCTGCCAGCACAGATGGCTGTCACAGCAGTTATAGATCGATTCATGGCCAGCCTGCTTGATCTCCTCTCCCCCCACCCTCCCCCTCCTTCTTCCCCTTTGGTGCAGCTGATTCTGCCTCCTCCCAAAGCTGCTGCTTTTTTTCTCTCTGCCTCTCCTGTCCAAACTGCCTCCTTTTATAGGCTCTCCTGTCTCCACCCCCCTCCTTTCTCATGGGGGAGGGTGAGCCAGAAGTGAGCCTGGGGCCTTTGCAGCTCTAGAGGACTCTCTCACAGCAAGTCCTTGCCTGTGCTGGCTCTTTCCCTCCCCCACTACACTTGGCTAGGCAGGGCTGCGTACCCCCTGCCACTCATTAATGTACCACAAGTGGTACGCGTACCACCGGTTGAAAAGCCTGTTTTAGAGTATTTGCCCAGTCAATCCGATCTGGCAGGTTGGTGTGCTCTGAGTTCCTTCAATTAGGCAATGCCATCTAATAGTACCCAGAAGCACCTTTCTCTGTTGCAGAGCTTGCCCTCTGGAATGAATTCTCCCGAGATCCCACCCTGCTGGTGTTTCAAAGGGGCTTGAAAGCCTGGCTCTTCATCCAGGCCTTTAGTAAGGATGAATGAAATTTCCTTTTAACTTGGATTGTTTTCTTTTGTTTCCACATGGTTTGTTATTATGCCACCTCTACTCTTCTTTTCTTTCGTGTTGATTTTATTGTCCCTATTTTTCATGTTTAAAATCATTTGCAATTGTCTTACTTTTCACTGAGTGATAGTATTCACATAATGAATCTAACTGCAAAGAGCACTTTAATAAAACAAACTAGGGATTGTTTTTACCTTCTTAACTACATAGCTGACTGGATTTAAGTTTTCCAGGGGTAACCTAACTCCATTCATACTTCAGTTTGTTGCAAGAACTAAGCTTGATTTGTCTAATGCAGGGGTGTCAAACTGCTGTCCATGGGCCAGTTTCATCATACCGAAGCTGTGCCCACCCCATTACCGGCAATGGAAAAAGAGTTGCGACACATCACGTAACGTGGCGAGTTTGACACCTGTGGTCTAATGTATTAAACTATTTTTTTTTTTGTGTGATTCAGGATCTTTTTGGAAACAAAGCCAGTGTCCTAGCACGCTGAACAAACCAGGTCTTCTGATTGAACTATTATGTTGGGGTTTTTTTGGAAGGGTTGTCTGGGCATAATATTTATATATGAACATGAAATCATGGTTTGTTATCCACATTTAGAGTTTATTATGTTCTTTCCCACCAAGATCTGGGGCACAGAGCATTTTGATTGGGACTGGTTTTCATAGCCAATGGTACAATGCTACATTTAACAGTATAAAAACCACAGAAGTTATTTTTAGTTAAAAACTCAATTCACAGTTTTTCCTCCCTGACCTGAGTTTTGCAGTGATGTTGATTGGTATAGGAATTGTGCTGCACTGTCTGATATCAACAAGTCTCCAGGGAACATCTCAAATCCAGGCAAACTCACCACCACTGAGCTATGCCTGCGGACAGCTGACCTGAATAGTTTACAAGGAAAACAAAAACAGGGTGGTTAATTAATTCCAAGAAAGTTGTTATTAAAGAAGGGAGAAAATGCACCCCTCAACTTCATTTTTACCCAAGAGTCCCAACATTCATAGTTTGAAGCAAACAAGCAACCTTGTACAATAATATATAGTCATTTACCCAATCAACATTGTGGGGTGGCTGACCTAGAGGAACCTTTGCAGAGAAAATAACGTTGGTCAAACAATTTAGCTTTGCTATCATATAGCAGTCATGTCATCTCAGTCCTAATGCATCTAGATTCATTGTAAGGCTGACTTGCATGGATTTTCATCTCATAATTTACCAACACAAATATAATCTTTTTTTACTGAGTAAATACAAGTACCATTAATACAGATATATAATGCATGCATTTTGCATGTTTAAATAGCAGCTTCTCGGTAACAGTTTTGTTCCTACTGTTGTGGAGTCTCCTTGCAAGCTAAGAAACAATTGCTTATGACAA
The DNA here is from genome assembly GCF_016545835.1 of Crotalus tigris. Lineage (NCBI taxonomy): Eukaryota > Metazoa > Chordata > Lepidosauria > Squamata > Viperidae > Crotalus > Crotalus tigris. The sequence continues at coordinate 219,044 of NW_024097319.1, read as the reverse complement.
TGAACCATGTCAGTGTGGTTTTCTATTTTCTGATTGTCTTGTGATATATATGAAAGAGCCTGAAAGAGCCATATGGCTAATTAATGAATCAGCTTGGATGCAGTGCTGACAGATTTATTCAATACTCAAATGCAAACATTTACTTACATGTATCCTACTCCTTTTAGATTTTGTGCTGTTTCTGAAAATTTGAACTTTATTTTACTATTGCAAGAATAAGGGTATGAATAATGACCGAAGGAACTATTTAATAAAAATAATTTTAGAACTCAATAAATTGTCTTATTGTCAATACTGTTCATAAAAACAAAAATGCATTGTATTTCACTTTAGCTATATGGAGCTATTACAATCTCTGTTATATAATGGTATTTTAAAATTTCAAACAGGTTATGATAAACTCAAAATAGGGAGTCTGCATAACATGTTTTATTATAGTTTTTCCTTCTAGGTTTTACCAGAAATCATTGAGTCAATCAAAGAGTTTGATAAATCTAGTGCAACAAGATTAGTATAGTCACTATAGTTTGCATATAATTAATTTCTCACAAAATCTGAAAAAGTTATCGTGTCATTTGATTCCAGAGAGCATGATTCTGCCTAACTCTGTTCTGCAAGATCAGGCCAAAGAATTAATCACCCAAATCAGATCAGCCAATGAAAACTTCTTTCCTGCTCAAATTCAAGGTTGGTTTTATTCAAACAAGCCAAGTTATATGCTCTCTTAAGGATGAAAGATCCATCACATATTTAGAATAGAATAGAACAATCACAAGTGAAAAAGAAAACCTGAACAGTTTGCTACCATATGCAATCTGCTCCTTGTGACAACAACTTCATCCTTCCTAATAAGATGATCCTGGTTGTAATGTTTTTATACAAAAAAAATTATAAAATTGAACAATATTATCTACAGATAATAAAAGAGGCAGGGGAGAAGGGATTATGGTGTTCTGAAAGCAAGGAATAGATTCTACCAATATAAGTAGAATTGGTAATTTTATTTTTCAAGACAGTTATACTTGCAAACATCAAATAATTGAAGAATTGTTGATCTATTTTGAAAAATCTATTTGTTCTTCTATCATTAATAGGTAAAATAAAGGGAATATGGATGATTAATTTTTGATGGCTTAATATTCATTAACATTATTTTACATTTTAGGAATCAATCTATGTTTGATGAATCTGTAGCAACATGGACTTTGTGTAATGTCTTGTGCAGAATCGCTATAATAATCTTCCTCAATATTGACCATCTGTTTAGGGATTAAGGGACCTGAAGTCCAATACATCCAAAAGGCATTAGGTTAGGAAAAGGTAGTCTGAACTGTAGATATATTTTCAATTTGGTAATTGAAGGATTAAAAAAAAACTTGGAGAAAGATATATTACAGTAGTCTTTTTTTGCATTGGGTTGTTTCAACTCTGTTAACAATTTCAAGCAGTTGTGCAGCTACTTCTAACAATACAAAATGAAAAGATAAATATAGCTGGGCATGTCTGAACTAATATGCAAACATGAAATACCTATTGTTAAAAGAGCAAGTTTAAACAACTCAGTGGTGGAACATTTAAAACATGGCCATCTATATTTAAACAGAAATTATTTTGTTAGATGCAGTGAATATGTCACTCTTACTTCTTAACATGAAATAAAATGGGAATATTATGTTGATTTTAAAATAGCAAGATTAAATATATACATACCTACTAGATTTATGTAAATCCAAGGCCTGAGAAAATAAGGCATTGAGTGTTAGTTCTTATAGCTAATGGCTGCATTTCACATGAAAAATGGAATTTCAGAATGGATCAAATTGAATGTGGACCATATTCACCTAAGGCCTACAAATCAGGCCAGGAAGATATTTAGTCCAGCATTCCATAACCAGCTAGTTGGATTCAAGAGGCCCACAAGCACGATGGGTGACCATCTTTTTTATGTTATGTTCAAGCAACAATATACTCCAATTAAGAGTACAATCTATAAGCTGGCATTTGGTTAGCTTAGGGGCACTAGTAAATAGAGTAAATGCTTTTTTGCCAATGTGACAGCATATTCACAACTAGAGAAAATTTTTGTCTATTCTTTTATATATATAGCAAGTGTGGTGGGTGTTAAGCCTACCATCCACAGGGGCATATTTAAGGGCCACAGGTTGCATGATAGAGTACACCAACACTGTGAATAGCATAATAATTTCTCTTCTCATCTTTGATTGAGAAGTAGCAAGGCTGAGGAAACTGATAATGATATTGCAAAACATTTTTTCCATAATCATAGGACTGTTCAGTCTGTTCAGACTATTTCATGATGGAATCAAAACTCCCCTATAATTTTTCTCACACAGATTTAGGCGGCATTGAAACCTTTGGAATTCAGGTCATTTAATAAACCATACTGCATGATAAATGCTTGATTGGATTTGTGTTTCCTGCTCTGAACAATCATGCCAGAAAATGAATATGGCACTCTAAATTCCTAGATTCTTTACAATCCATTTATGCAAACAGTTTTTTATTTAAAAAGTAATTTTGGACAGTTCTAATAGCCCTCTACTGCTTAACATGTGACTGGAGTCTGAATGGTCCTCTGGACTCTACTGCCTATCTCCCAGCATTCCTTGACATTGGCTATGATGGTTGATGATGAAGGTTGAATATTAGCACCAACTTAACTGTTTCAATCATGTAAAATAAATTATTTGATTTTCAGCCGAATGATTCGAGGCTTAGTAATTAATTTAAGCTATGCAAGCTTAATTGGGAAATGACTAGATAAGGATGTCCAAATTGGTGCTCTTCAGAAGTGTATAAAAGTGTTCAGTTATAAAAAAAAACATGCTAACTGGTTGAGATGGAAAACATGTTTCAGCATATTTGTGGGATTTCAGGTTGAGACAGGCTGAAATAGGCTGTCAAACAATACTAAATACCTTTTAAATCTAGGAGTAATAATGATTTATTATATGAGACTCTCAGCTGAACAATTCTAAAGTATGCCAATTTAGAAAAGAAAAAATGATTATTATTATGTTTTTGCATTACTTACCTGGCTATATTGCTGAGAATCCTTTCCTTCATATTCTGGAGAAGAGTTGTTCTCACTACTGTTTTGCACTGTTTGAGTATCACTGAAATCATGTTTATGATCCAGTAGATTCGCTGTGGGGTTAACTGATGTAGAGTGTTGTATTTGGATCAATGTATTTGAGTAAATGCCAGAGGATGATGGGAGAGAACAGTGCTGAGGGTGTGAAGGAAGTTCTGGATGCATAGAAAGAAAAATGTCAACTTGTGGCATCTGTTTGTCTGTTTCTATGTTCTCAGCACTGTCCTGGAGTGGAGATATTTGAGATACTGATGATGTGTTCTTTCTTAGCCTCCTCAAGGTTGGAGAAGTAGAAATCCTACTTGGAGCATGCCTATCAAATAGATATGGGGGATTGTCAGCACTATCGTGCTCCACATTCAGCAGATGCAACTTACCAGTCAAGTCCCGCCTCCTGGTAAGGCTATCAGGGCCCAATTTTATCCCTGTGTTGATTGTGGCTGACATTTCATGGGAAGAGGACATAGTATTTCCCAAGTCACTCTTTTCTAATAAATCCACATTTTCTTTCCAAAGCTCAGTCTCCTTAAATATATGGCACTGTTCATTTATGTTAATTACTTTATCCATGTCCAGAGAAGATCCACTGTCCATATTTTCCATTCTAGATCATGGAGCATAAATCTATAGTCATAGGATAGAAATAAGAGCAATGTTTTCAATTGCATAATCAACATCAATTATTTTAAAACTAGATTTTATCATTTATTTTCAAAATGTTGGATAATGCTTAATAATTTTTCACGAAGAACTCTTTACAAGAGTTGCTATCATATCTTTAATTCTGGATAAGATGAAACATGATTCCTTCTGTGACAAACTGGCTTATAACTGCTGCAAGATATTATATGCACAAAAATGGAAAGGTTCTGAAATATCCACAATGGAGGAAAAACTAATGAAGATGAAAGAATTAGCAAAGAAGGCAAAATTGACTTGTGTGATTAGAGAAAGGACAATAATCACATTTATTAGTGACTGGAAGCCTCTTATGGATTTTTTGCTGATAAAAGAAAAAAAATGAATTTATGATTTATGGGTTTGATGACTAGAAAGTATAAACTATATAAAGAAGGAAATTATGTTGTAACCTTAGAGAGAGAGGGTAAAGTATAAATGTACTTAGCTACTGTTAAGAAAATCAGAAGCAGCTTCTTCATAACTTTTTATTTTCTTTCTTCTCTATTTCTTTATTTACTTTTAAACTTTATATTTTTTTCAAAATTTGTATTGCTTTTATACTCTTAAATTTATTTAATAAAAAATATATGTCAAAAAATAACTTGGGGTTCTTAAGTGAATTTCAGCTGGCAGCTGTAGCAAATACACCCTTGTAAAATTTCATCTGTAGGAATAATTATGGAGTGGTAGACTTTCCCTTCATTCACACATGCCTTGGTTGCCTCTCACTTGGACTATTGCAATGCACTCTACATGGGTTGCACTTGAAATCCTTTCTGAAACTGGAGCTGCTCCAGAATAGTGATTAGATTTCATGAATTCTGATGTAACATCCCTACTTCAAGAGTTGCATTGGGAACCAGTTTGCTTTGAGTACTCATTGCCACTTCTAAAGCTGTTCCAGATTCAATTTTCCCTTTTAAAGACTTAAAAAAAATCAGATGAACTTCATATACTTGTAATTACAGATTGTTTTTATTTATATGTTTGTGTGTTTTTGTTCTTTATTTTGGTGATTGTACATTTTTATGACTATTTGAAAAAGGATAATAAAAACTATGCAAATTTGAGAAAAAATGGTTGAGGTCTTGGATGTTTTCAGGACTACATTCTTCCAATTGTTTCTGCTTGTCCAGATCAGGTAGACATTTTTAATCAAGGTCCTCCTTCCTTGGAACAGCATTCTGTAACTTCCTTTGTAAATCTTTTGGACTCCTACGCAGCTGGAATTAGAAAGGCCATTAAAACTGGCTTTTCCTGAAGACTCTGGGGATACAGAGATGTGGTTAACCATGACTTCTTATAATTTGAAGGTTTTTTGAAATGAATTTATTTTACTAATATCTGTAATGAAAATGTGAGCTGTAGTAGAATGTTAAATAATTAATGTTTATATAATTTTAATTTTATTTTTGAAAATAGAGTATGTAAACCATTTAAAGGTGGCATCAATTGAAGTAGAATATAAATCTAGTAAATATATTGAAAAATTAATATACAATTTGTTATTGTCTACTGTGAAATTACTCTCCAGAAATCAAGGGGATTTTATGGAAATTATTATTATAAGGGTCATTTTCTGAGAAGGGCACCCATGGAAATTGAACAACTAAATAAATCAGACATAAAAAGTTGGGGAAAAAATCACAAATTTTCACATTTCTTGGGGAACCGTTTTTTAAAAAATATTTGTTACTAAAAGTTTTTTCTTAATATAAAAGCAAATATAAATAAAGACAATGAAAAAATAGGGGAAGAGGAAAGGAGGTGAAGGAAAGGAGAAATGTACGTAAAATGAGGAAAAATAAAGAAAAGCAGAAAACAAAAAGCAATGACTTTCAACTTTTTTTGGTAAATATAGTTATAATGTTAATTTTTTATTTATCTAAAATAACTAATACTAGCCACTTCTACAACCATGGCCTACTTAATCGTCAAAACTCAAAATCAAAGTTTTATTTTTTCTCTTTTGAGCTAAAGTGGTTTCCCAGCAGTTTTTTTTTTATTCCTAGTTAAAGCAGTTAATTTTGCCATCTCCACCAATCTTTGAGAGTTCTTGGTAATAAACTACCCCAATGCAATATTTTCCTAAGGTTCTCATTCACAAATATTTCTAAGGAATATTTATAAATATCTATCAGTGAATAGGCAGTTTCTGACCACAGGGCCGTATTAAATACTTCTTGAGGAGAATGGGCTTCCATCAATGATGAAAAGTAGATGGGACAAAGGAACACACAAAGTTGTTCTTTTTAGTTTAATAATTTTTTGGGGGAAATAAGTGGGCTTTTATTTTTATTTATTTTTAACTATGTTAAATATCACTGCACTCAATACTCATTACAATGGTGTGAAATCATGCAATCATTTTTGATCATCATTTTTGTGAAATTTTTCAGTAAGATTCCTGGCACACAAAATAAATTTTGGGATTCCCAGTCCAGTCTTTGATTGCTGGAGTGCTGCTGTAATTTCATATTACTGTATCTATAGTACATAGATTATTCACCCTGCTTGGATTGTTTCAGTTTACTGAATGTAAACCAATAGTTTACAATCCCATAAACAGTAACTTCTATTGCATAAAACCTAGATGGTTCGTTTACCTTCTAAAGATTTCTTGCACTTCCATAAACTTAAGGATTTGGCAAGCTTGTTTGACACAAAACATGTCAGGCTGACCCTTGGACAACATATCATGTGTGTATGTTTTATACAAGCAACAGAGAATACAACCAGTGGTGGGATTCAGCCAATTTGCACCAGTTCGGCAGCACCAGTAGCTAATTTTTTGTTGCCCAGGCCCAGAATGGATTTCTGGAAGCGTCATCCACACAGAGAAACGATTGTTCACATATCTGAATCCCACCACTGAATACAACGTTCATAAAATCACACTGCACATCACCTTAAAATATTTTAATTTCACTGTCTTTCAAAGCCACTTTAAAATTAAACATGAAAAAACATGCACACCTAATTAACATTTTTATAAATAATAGCAGAAGGTAAAATTTCTAGAAAAAATAATTTATGGTCCTTTAGTTCATTACTTACACTTTAAACAGCAGAACAAGCTATTTCAGAGTTGTCTTCTCCTGCAGAAAAAAACACATTACAAGAAATTTTCTTCAAAGACTCCTGAATCCTCCAGTAAATTTCACTACCTGTTAATGTGGATGAGTTTAGTATAGTTATCTGAAATGTAACTGCAGTGTTTTGTTGTTTGGCTTCTCTAGCCTTCTTTCTGAAAGCAACAATAAAAAAACTTGTTTGACCTCTTTGTATGTTTCTAAGGGATTTTTTAAAATCACAACAGTGAAAAGGGAAGTGGTAACAAGCTAGTTTACAGAAGGTAACATGATCTATTTCAACACATTCCTCATAATACAGTATGTGCCCTATAGACATGTTCCTTTAATTGTTTTACTTCTCAGTTTCTTATTTTCCTCATCCATTTTCAGGTATCTGCCTAGAGAATAAATAGATATAAAAAACCCAAGAAACATTGCTAGAGTAGATTTGATAGACAGTGTGTTATTCATTTATGGATAAATATACAATTTAAACAGATTGTTCTGTCTTCTACCATGGTTTTTTTTTTTTTTGCTGTCTTATAGCACTAAAATAGTAATACATCTCTTTTTACTGTCCTTTTGGTCAGATTAAGCCTACCTGATCAGAAGATTTTGATATCACAGCCTTTGGAAACTCAAGACTTTCCTGGGTTCAGGTTGGGAGCAGAAGTGAGGAAGTAGCGAAAGAGAAGGTTTTACCAAAGTAGGTATAGGGTGCAGTCAGTTTGGGGACATTTTAGAGATTCAGGAGCTTTTGATTTCAGAAGATCCATTAATTTTTCAACCCAAAGATTCTTCCCATTCCATCGTTCTGACATTCTGAGGCCAGAAAGAACTTTCTGGATGGGTTGGAAAGAAAGATGGTTTTTGATAATACAAGAATATCTCATAACGTTTTGGTTGTGATAATGTTCTTATTAATTCAGAACACTTAAGATGTTATATTAGGGCCTTTGGGAGCTCTGTTTATTATTTTATTATCATAAAATGCAAGGGTTTGAATATACTTAAAAATCATCTAGTCTAATTTTTGCCCAATAGAAGTATCTATTAATACAGATTTAGTCAGCCAATCTGTCTTTAAAGACCTTCAGCCAAGGAGAATCCAGTTTGTTCCATGTTTAGAATTTTTTCCCCCCTTGATGTCCAACCAAACTATAGCTCCCTGTAATTTAAACAATTTAATTTTCTTGTTCTGTGTTCTGGAGCAACTGTGAAAAATCTATCATTTTTTCTACATGACAGCTTTTTAGATGCTTGGATCCAAGTTACATGTATATCCATAGTCTCAATTCTCTGGGCTAAACATTCTCAATGCCTCCAGTATTATTCATAAGGTTTTTTTCAGGTCTTGATCATCTTCCCTGCTCTTCTCTAGATTTGCTCCAGTTTATGCTCAATATTTCTCATCCAATCCCATGTTTTTGTTTTTGAAATCCAGGATTTTTTATGTGTCCTTGTTGAATTTCATCTTGTTAATTTAATTTATTTCTATTATTCCAGCTTGTCAAGCTATTCCTCACATATTCATACTGTTCTCTCATGTCATCTGCAAAGTTGATATTCATACTTTGTAACCCTTGATCCAGTCATTCATGAATATGCTGAAGTGTTCAGAGCTAGAATAGAACCGTGTTATATGTCACTTGGCACTTTTTCCCAGTTGATGCAGCTGCTGATATGCTTTATAATTAAGTACAATTCTTATCCTCTCTATTAGGATACCACTGGAAATGTTGTCAAATGTCTACTACATTCTTGTGGTTAACTAAATGCCTCCTAAGAATCTAAGTGGCTATATGTTGGAGATCTGCATTAATAATAAATTGTCCCACATACCTCCTTTGGATTAAAATTTTTATCTATTATGTGAAAAATAATAGATATGTTGGAATCTGGTAGGAATAGAAAGCTCATATGAATATCATTTCAATTACAATGTATTTAGTACAGTTTTAATCAGTGCTTTTTTTCTTAAAAAAAAAAAAAAAGGTGCCTGAACTCACACACGTCATACAACCCGCCTTGCCTACCCTACAAGATTCCATCCAAAAAAGGTGCCAGAACTCTGTTCTGGGCGTTCTATGAGAAAAAAAGCCCTGGTTTTAATGTTTGGAATTATTTTATTCTTCCTGATAATGGAATTGTTTTTGATAGTGTAAGGTTTTCCACTTAGCCTCACAATTGCCCCAGCATTACTCAGGAATTTAAAAGAGCCAAAGAAACTCCTGAGCCGAGGTTTCAGCAAGCAAACAACTTTTATTTTGATCAAAATAGAGTTGGGTGACCCCATCTCTCTTCGTGGCTGGTAGAGAGATGAAGGCAACAACCAGAAAAGATGTCTTCCACCTTTTATACCTTTTCAGAACAAAGAGATCAGGTCTTGATACTAGGCATAAGATGGCACCCAAAAATAATTCCTAGGTGATGACTCATACACAGCAACCCAGGCTCCATCCGTAACTCCTTTCCCTCTCCCCTTACTATGCTCTTTTCATATAGTAATAACCTATGCCTAAAGCATGAAGCCCTTACTTTTCCAATATATATTTATAAAGCATCTGATCAAGCAATTAACTACAAAATAATGATTACAAAATAACAAAACAACGATTACATGGTAACACTCTAAGTATCAATATAAAATGGTTACTATATATAAAATAAATGCTAATGTCAAACTTAAACATACTAAAATCATAAGCACAATAAAATCCCTTCAATAGTAATAATCACTATCCATTTTTTTCATGAATTTAGTTAATTCATCAATATATTATGGACATTGCAACAGCCAGATACATTCCATTAATTTTCTCTTATTTAATATACCTGATTGGCTGCAGTAAGAAAATAGCAGGGAGATGGACTGACTTTGGGGACCTTATTGATCAGCTAGGTCCCGTAGTCATAACGGGGTTTTAGGAAGAAAGCAAGGATGTCTTGTTCTGTGTTTATTTGCATTTTCATTCTTTAAAAATATCTTTTATGTCTTAAAACAGCAGATACTATGTTGTGGTTTTTAGCAATTCTGCAATTTTGATTTGGGGGAGGACTCTGAAGTCACATAGCATTAGGGGCCTTGTGAGACTTGTGGACTGCATCTTTCCACTCCTGGAAATGTGAAAGTACAAAACCTATTCTTTTTTTTAAAATAAGAAAATACTATCTTAGCTACCAGATACAATATAATCAGCTACAGTTGTTTACTTACAGTACAGTGATATAACAGCCGAATCAATGAGTTTTTATTATTTTAAGAACTGGCTCCTCTTGCCTTGTGATTAACTGTAGAGTTAAAAATTAATCTGGCATCTCTTCAAGGCAGTTATGAAAAGCTAAAGGAAAACAGAAGTGTGGCACCTACAAATTTAGAGTAACTATGAAAATTAAAAGTGGCTTGTGTGCATTTATTATTCTTTACTCTTATGTTTATATATGAAAATAATTGAAGCGATTTTTCAGATATATTTTCAATGGGAAGAGATGGTGAAAGGAAAAGGACCCTTTCTAGCGATTTAAATATATAATCCTCTCTTTTTTTAATGTAGCACCAAAGAAAATATTCTCCAAAAACAGAGATAAGTACAGTAAATCTGCCATTTATGTCTTATTTCCAAATATATTTAACTTAATTTTAATAATGTAACATTATTTTAAATCAAATAACTTGTCAAGTTTCTTTACAGAATAAATGCTTACAATTTTAACTGAATTCAATAAAATCAGGATTTCCTCTAGAACAAATTGAATCTTAGTCTAGTGGGCTATCAACGAAATGGGTATTTCCCCTTTTTTTAGTATTGCATAGCAGTCCTTTAATGGAATAATATTTTAATATCCTATAAAACATATTTATAAGTTGCATTTTGAATTATTTTCATACTACTGTCTCAGTAGAATAGTGCATTAAAATTGTTCTGATTTTATCAGAATGTTTATTATTCTTCAGCAAATGTAATAAAGGCACTATTGAAAAATATTGTTGTTTTAATCTTAGGACTGATTCTCTCAATTGTTTAAATTGTAACCCAGTGTCATATGTTTGCTCCTAGAAGAACACATATTACACCTCTGCTCCTCAAAGCTGCATTGGCTGGCAGTTTGATTTCAGGTCCAGTTCAACGTGCTGCTTTTAATCTTCATGATGTGGGACAAAGTTATCGAAGGAACCACCTCTCCCCAATAACATCAGCCTCTCCCGTTAGATCTAGCAGAGAAGACATGTTGCGGATACCATCTGGCAGAGAACTGCAACTGGTGGGTCCCAGGAGATGGGCCTTTTCTCTTATGGTGCAAACAACACCCCTCCCCCCATCCCAAGTCAGTTTAGTGCCATCCCTGTTATCATTCTGGAAATCCCTTAAGACCTGGTTATGTCAAATATTTAGCACAAGACAACACAAGACACAAAACTGTAAGAGTATAGTCTCATTGTCTTGAATCCAAATCCTGCTGGCTGAACAGACTGCAGACTATCGAAGGTGGTAACAGTTTTTTTTTTTTTGTAATGGTATTATAAAGTATATAGGTTAGCAGTAGAAATTCTGTCTTTCATCCCCACATATGCAATACACAGTATGGTGCATTTACATAATGGTGACAATTATTTTATTCTCTCCAAAACAGCAGATGGCATTGTCTGATTACTTTGGAGCGTAAATACTCTTATCTGGGAGCTGATGATTCAAAGTGACAAGCTTATGTTTTGTTGAAACAAAGTGCTATTATAAGTTCACTTAAAGTGTACATCCAGATATTGAATTGATCATTTCTCATGTTTGAGGAAATGAATGGGTTTTAGTTGTGTGTCAGGTTTTTGGTCTATTCAGTTATTAAAAAGACAGGTGGGTTATTCACACAGAAATTGATGATTAATATAATAGCTAACCAATACAAAAATTGCTTTTCTCTTGTGAGATCAGAATTAAATGCCTTTGCTCTTTTTCAGCTGACCCACTGAGTAGAAAATGATTTATCAGCTCAGTATGTATATATGTATGCAGTGCTTTTTTTCTAAAAAAAAAAAAAAAAAAAAGGTGCCAGAACTCACACACGTCATACAACCCGCCTTGCCTACCGTACAAGGTTCCATCCCAAAAAGGTGCCGGAACTCCGTTCTATGAGAAAAAAAGACCTGTATGTATGTATATGTGTGACAAATACACCCCACCCACCCACCCACCTTTGAATTAGTGTAGTATTGGTACAGATTGGGGGGAATCCTTGAAACACATGGAATCAGAAAGAGACCTTGTGCCTCCTTGACACTTCCAACCGCACACTTCCAATCTTTGTCCATCCCCAGATGTAACTCCAGTGTGGGTCAGAAGTCACTCACCCGAACCATTCACATTTCCAGAGCTTTGGCCAGCAGATGCTGGAGGCTGTCGGTAGGTGCTAGAAGAAATGTGTGACAAAAGGATTGAGTAGTGCTGCCAGTCTTTCCCGGTCCACATTGGTCAGGATTTTTGGCCCGATGATACCAGAGGGAGTTGATTGAGCAGTACTCCAAATATAATCCAAGTTTGGCATTGTTATGGGATTACCCACTGTGGGTGCACACTGAAGACAAAGTATGTAGAACCACCTCCCAAGTATTAAATCTCCTTACTGATGTGTGGCTTTGGTGTTGTAAGGAGCAGGAGATGGTTGAAAGCAACCTTATACTACAGCACTTGCCCAAAACAATTTGTCTTTTGGAGGCAAACAGGATGGCCTCTTTGCTTCAGGGAAGTGAGTTTGGGCTTCTTTTCCCAGACCTGAAGTAATCATCTAGTGTGGAATCTTCTATTGTACCTTCCATTTTTCTAAGGTTGTTTCTGTTACCGATAAATAGAATTCACTGGATATGTGTGCTAAGGTCTATATTTCTTTCCAAACATCCATGAGCCCAGCAGAGTCAGAAAATGGAGTACTACAGGTAGCAGTATCTAGACAGGAGGTTCTATAAATAGTAGGAGAGCTAAGAAAGAAAATTATCTCTTTTTCAAACTTTCAAATGTATCTGAGTGTTGTGTGGGAAAGGCAAACAGATAGAGGTCACTGTAGCTGGAGTGTTGAACAGATAACAATTCATTTCATAATTCCTGACTAAATAAGAGCTAGGGTAAAGAAGGGAATAGAAATGTGTGCTTTGAGATCTGTTGTGGCTGCTCTTTTCCTGCTGGAAAGGCATATGATATAATGGCCCCTAGATGGCAACACAACATCTTGCAAAGCATGTCCTGGTCCCTTCACAATAACCTTTTCTAATATGTCTTTTAAAAAAGAAATGACAACCAAAAAGCTATATACATGCTTTAAACAAAGCATAAAGAAGTGAATAAGAAAGACTTGGATCACCAGTGAGAAAATGTTCTGGTAAAGTTTCATAGAGGACTGGCTCTAAACATCATACAATATTAAACTCCTACTTTTGGTACCTTGTAGCATTTGTCCAAATGTATGTAAATGAATTAAACAACTATGGTATTAAGAAGTATGTACTTCTCTTTTCTATACTCATTTGTAAAAAAGGGTAGCAATTCATGTCAGATGGATTTTTTTTTTTAAAAAAGAACTAATGGTCCAAAAAACATCTTGCAATGCAACTCCTCCACATTATTGAACTATTGTCTATTTCTACCATTTTTCAAACCTGGAACGGCCTATGATTTCTCATCCAAAGTCTTCATAATTAGGCTGGGACTTGCACTTGCCATAAATGAATTAAGGCAATGTGAATGAGCCCATCCAGATTATACAGTCTATATATGATGCCATTTTTCCTCCTGAATATAATGCTGTCAAGTCCTTGACTGGATTCTAGAAGACACTTCTTGATGTGCCAAAATGCCCCTTGTAGTTATGCCCTTAGGTGGTCTTCAACAATTTAAACAATTTCTTTTTCTTTTTAAAGTTCACATTAGTCCCCTGTGGGAGGCCTTGGTGATTATAGGTACATAAAATGGATGCATATCCTATCCTATTTCCTTCACAATAAACACACAATTACTGTAGAGCCATAAAAGAAATAAGGTAGTTACAAACACTTAACTGCACATTATCTGGTAATTAGCAAGAATCCAAGAATCCTGATTACAAATCTTCAAAGAAATTTTCAAAGCCTTGTTTACTTTTGCAACCTCATGTTCCTTTTGGTGAATTAACAAGAGAGTTAGATGACATAAATGTAGTTCAGTGAAAATACTCAGAGCCCCAAAACCCAACTGTAATAGCTTATGACATCTCTTGCATAGTATAAACAGTGTCAACTGCTTTATCATTTTCAGTAAACATAATCTTCAGAAATAAAAGGTTTTGTCAAACCTTTGAAGAAAAAGAAAGCAAGAGTTAAATGAGTTTTCGTACACATTTTTATGTATCAGAGGGGGTAGTAAGGGTGTTGTGTGCATGTACATGCATGCCTGCATATGCACAAGCCAAACAGGGATTTTGTTATCTTGTTGAAATACCTTATAGCCTAAAGTATTTTAATGATCTTTAAACAGCTGTGTTGCTAGTGATAACTTGCTGACTAATGGGTAATCTATTGTATCCTACCATAGTAAGAAGGTTGGAATACAAAGCAGACCTTTGTTTCAGCTTCTTTAAATGGATAGAAACGTGCATACTTTCACCAAACCTCAACATATAGGTCATTTATTTCCAGATCTTCCTTCCAATACATGAGATGTGGATATAAAAGTTATCTCATTTTAATTTATTTTTGAAGTAAAACAAGAATACAAGTTACCGGTTCCCTATCACAGTAACATTTAATTTTGTGGCAACTTCTAGGGACAGGTTGCGGCTGTGAGATCTCAGATATATGCATCCAGATCCCTACATTTGTATGATTTCTAAGAATCCAGGCACTAGGAGCAAGTGGAAGAATATGTTGTTGTTGTTAATTGCGAAGTCGTGTCCGACCCATCGCGACCCCATGGACAACGTTCCTCCAGGTCTTCCTGTCCTCTACCATCTTCTGGAGTCCATTTAAATTCACACCTACTGCTTCAGTGACTCCATCCAGCCATCTCATTCTCTGTCGTCCCCTTCTTCTATTGCCCTCAATCTTTCCCAGCATTAGGCTCTTCTCCAGTGAATCCTTCCTTCTCATTAGGTGGCCAGAAGAATATAGTAACTAATTATTCCACTTCCAAGACCCTGAACTGTAAGAAGAACAAAACATAAGTACTTCATTTTGCCTGCAAAGATAGTGCACAGGAAATACAATCCTGTTCAAAAAATCAACTTGAGCAGGGCTTACTCCGTAGGAACCACATCTAGAATTGTATCCTACTTTCTCTGGACAAACCAGGGTGTTTTTCTTACCCTGTTATTTTTTTCTGCTAGGCTTCTATCTCAGCCCCCCTGTTCCTCACGATCTACCACTCCACACCCATTCAGCCCATCTTCTTTTAGAAGTAAACTTTGGTAAAATTGTTTAGAATGTCAGGAAACCTCTTCATCAAACCAATTTGTGGTCTGCTATTCAGACATTATAAAAATTGCTTTTCAGTCTATAATTCTGAATATTTTTTAGTTGTACTTTTTGTAATGCAATGCCCAAATAGTACAGAAATAACAATTGTTTCAGTGATTTTCATCATTACATATCAGAACTCTGCTTTCAAATTATTTTTTCTTGATAAAACAGATGTTAACAATTAGGAAGCACATTTCACTTTCAAATAAATCTTCAGATGACTAGTGCTCTCCCTGACCTGCTTTTGGTAACCTGCACAATTATATGCAACTCTGAAGAAAATGGGTGCCTGATTTTCAGTGGATACATTTCCAGTTCAAAGCCTGGCTGCACACAGAAAAATAAAATCTGTGTTAGTTGAATGCACTTAGAAATGTTTTGTTAGAGTGTATGGCATTTTGATTCCAAGGTGGCATGTTGAGTAGAGAGAGAGAGAGAAAAAAAACTTTGCCAGCATATTTTACTGAGCAGTTCCATGCCAGAGGCAGATTGCAAACTCCAGGAGGAGTGGAGGCCTGGACAGTTTTGAGCATCAAAAAATTCCTCTGTTTGACAAGAGGAGGTAATCCAAATACTGCCTGAAGCAGAAAGGCAATCCACTTACCAATGGGGAGAGGGGGAGCTTCCAAGGACATAGGGTAGAAGGAGAAGGAAGAAGAGGAAGTGGCCCACTTTATAGTACTTGCTGGGTTGGCAATCTTGATGTCACTTGAAGATTGCAGGGTAACTTCCCAATCTAAATTTAAGGATATTTAATTATTTAAAACTATAATTAGTTTCTTGACCCCCCTGAATATGAATGTGAATAATTCACATGAACTTGTATTAAGTGAATAAACAGATGTGATCTTTGGATCTGAACCTCTTTCTGACAGCTGTAACAGCCTAAGCAAGCAAAATGTTCAAAATTGCAGACATGCAAAAACTCTCCTCCACCCAAATCTTTCAATTAAGTAAAAATCTTCTGTGGCAAGCTTATGGGCAGAGCAATTCTCATGCTCTGTCAGAATGCTTCAGAGTTGGAATTCAAAGCCAAACAGCTGCAGACTAGCAGGGCAGAAGGGATATCAAAGAGAGATTTGAATCTCTCTCCATCTCCTTATTTTTTCTCTCTCTTAAAATGTAATTGTGAACCCCTGTGCTAGGCTGGAAATAGCCAGCTGTGGAGGCCCGCAGAAGAGGAATTCAATTTTGGATATCCTCCTCATAAGCTGAAGCTTTTTTCTGTCATCAAAGAAGACATCTGGATAACACCATAGCCCAGGGGTATAAAACTGCTGGCCCGTGAGCTGGATGTGTCATGGTGAAACCACATCCACCCCATTGCCGGCAATGGAAAAAAAGTCACGATATGTCACAACATGTCACATGACATTGTGAGTTTGACACCCCTGCCATAGCCCATGGAAGGCCACCACAGAAATGCTACGTTAATTAAAGAAATTGTGCTAATGACTTGAGAGCATTGGGTATAATGAATGCCATTAGATGCAAAACATTAGGTTCTTTATTTTATTTGTAAAATGAGTACTATTATAAGTATTATTGTTTTCAAATGAAAAAAGTAAAAATTCTGCAAATATGAATATAATAGTCTTACAAAACACATCTGCATATTTAGTTGTATTGTCACTGTAGGGTTAGGGTTAGGACTGTATTCTTCAAGTTGCAGTTTACAAATTGCAATTGCTACTGGTATTCTGTTTGTTGGAACTATAATTGCCTTCAAAAGGGTAAGCAAAGAGCCTAATACTTTGATCAACCACATCTGGCTGACTGTGGAGTTTTAAATAATAATTGCATATTTCTGAATCGGATTATTAATCCACATTACAAGTTAGTATGTATAGAACAAACCACTTATATGCTTGATTATAGTTTTAGATATTGATGATTATAATCTAAATATATTTTATTTAATGTAAATCTTTTCCTAATTGAATTCCATCATGTTTCTTGGATTCATGTAGGCAAAGGCTAGGCTGCTTTTAAGGAGGAACATGATGTTGCACTAAGAATCATAATATAGTTAGCTGTCACTTGGGACTGGTAATTCTAATACAAAGTGCCTTAATTGCTAAACAGAAAATTCAATGACCATGATGGGCTTTCAACACAGGTGTCAAACTCACGACATGGGGTGGGTGTGGTTTTGGCATGACACATCCAGCCCAAGGGCCCGGCAGTTTGACACCCCTGGCTTACAGTGTTATTTCCCATTTGGTCATTAAGCGACTCACCATACTCATTAAGTGAGATATCATGTGACCACATCTTCTGATTTTACTTCCACATTTTCCATTAACTCTGCTTGCCAGAAGCTTGTTGGGAAGCACACAAATGGTGATCAGAGTAGAGACCAATACAAAGATTGGTCAAAAAACTTTTTTTTACACCATTGTAACTCTGGTCATTAAGCAAGACAGTCAGCAAGAGAGGACTATCTTAACTTGGAGAAAAATAACCTAGGATTCATTAGAACTTTTCATTATTACTTAATCTAATTTTGACTGTATTAAGTATGTAGGATTATATTTCAAGATGGACAGTGTTTAATATTTATTTGTTATGTATATGTAGGGGTGTGGGTCTACACATATGTTGTATATAGTATGTTTAAGTGTGTGTCATGTATGTGTTCACTTTGAGAGGGGGCAACTAAATTTCATTTTTGATGTGTGCTGTTGTGCCCACAGTAAAAAAATGACAATAAAGATTATCATCTCATCTCATCTCATCTCATCTCATCTTATGAAGAGGCTGTGTTTTGTCTCAGTAAACCATGTACACCAAAAAACCAATTAGTGCTGCTGCAATAGCTTTGCAAAGAGAGACACATTGACAAATACATTAAACTGGTGAACTCTCACCTTTGTGAAAACAACACAGGAAACTTACACCAAAGGACAATTTTGCATAATTGATGCTCTTTACAAGTCTAACATCACAGCTCCTAAGATGTAGGCTTGAAACAGTCTGCCAATTTCTTTTTAGACAAGCTGCTTGGAACATATACCAACATGACTCTTCAAAGAAAGGTACTAGAGCAAATTTTTTCCTTGAAATATTTTTCAGGTGCTACATCAACAGCTGAGAAATACCTCCAAGTAATGTAGCAGTTGCCAAAAAGAATTCACCTCTGGTAGATTAAAAAAATAAAATAAAATACAAAGTGATGGTACTACTGAAGATTTCCCAGAAGAGCTACCAGATTGATTCCAGCATTAGTCCATATGGATAATTAACTATAATTTCCTCAAAGTTACTGCTTTGAAAATAAAGATATCCATGTTATAGCACCCTTGCAATGCAGAAAAACATCTTGATTAAAACTGCACCCTTAGGTGGTGTATTACATTACAATCCAAAGGTTCACTGACTTTGACTTTTCAAGCTTTGCAGTCCCTTATACTACTCTAATTAGCTCTTCCTGTTTAAAATTTATTCTTGACAATTTTTTCTGGCTTTAGGAAAGCAGGTTAATATTGACGTCAATTCTGTTTTCATGATCAGATAGAATATGCCAATATTAATAATGTCTAGCCATAATCAGATCACATCCTGCTCCTGACTGCTGCCTGGGACTTTTGCAGAGCAAACAGACCTACTTGCAGGATCTGTCATCTAGGTGATTCCAGCAGGTACTTGGGGATTTTCACAGCCATTTGATAAGCAGTTTCATTGATTGCCCGGTTAGCCATCAGTAACAAGGGGCCACCTGGACTCTTGATCTTATTGCTTTCCAGGGGCTTCTCTCTGTTAATCTTGGTTTACTGAGGGACTCTGGGAGATGGAGTGACATAAATGAGGTCTGAAGGATTGCAGCTTTAGTGGAGAAGGATGAAAAGTAGTGGAGAAAATGAAAAGTAATGAAATAAAATTGATTTGAATGATCTAGTCATGATTTTTGCTTGAACCAGACTTTTGCTTCAAGTTGTACAGTAGTTTCTGAGAAAGCATTAATCTGCAACAAAGAATCATCTCCTCCTCCTCTTCCTCCTCCTCCTCCTCCATTACTTCAGGTGTCCAGGGAGATACAAAGTTCTGATTCTTGCTCTCCTGGTGGCCTCAACATTGTTAATTGATGTTGTTGAATTGTGTTTTGATGTTGTCTATCTAACCTTTTTAAAAAATCTATTATCTTTTTTTTGCAACAAAGAATGGTTCCGCATAAAACATAACATTGTAGGCAGCTTGTTGCTGGTGCCGTGGGAGCTTGTTTGAGATCAATGTTGGTACCAAGCAAGGACTTTGGGAAGCAGTTCCAAAAGGTTCCTAGTTAAGAACTACCATTAAACCATTATTTAAATCTGTTTTCTTATATCAAAATATTTTGGCTTTGAGGTTCTTACTAACTATTAACTTATTGCTGTGAAACTGCATTTGATATATTATCTAGTGTTGATTTCTGAAATATTCCTATGAAACGAGAATTTTTTATTGTCTGAATTAATAACCAATGTGAGATTAATTAGTTCTTGCTGTCACCTATCTAAAAGAGAAGTCCTTTAAATCTTTAAATTCCTTTTAACCTGGAACAGCAGGCATGTGCAAAGGGGAAGGGGCTTTGATTGCATTTCCATGACTGCCATCATGCCTGTTTTTTTCACCCAGCCACAATTTATCACATATAGTCTGTTTATTTTCTTTCCATGTGCCTTTGAGATCTACCATTTTCAGGAGAGTATAGAGAAATCTTCCTACAAACTTGCCCCCTACAAATTCCATGCAAATCCTAGTGTCCTTTCGTGTCCCCCACTTCTCCTAGAAGTTTCAAATTGTGGTTATATGATTTTAACACTTTTAGGATTTAAAGACATTCAAAGCAGAAAATAAAAGCTTTATCCTCTGCCTGAAAATCCTCTGCCCTGTTATTTCCATGATACTTCCTTCCCTAGTTCATTTCAGCAAATCTCTATCTTCTGAATGGATAGTTGACATTTCTTCCAGCTCTGTATTACACCTCCTAAAAACTATGTCATACATGTGGTGAAGCAGCCTTCTCCAACCTAGTGCTTTCCAGATGCACTGGATTAACATGGCAAAAACGCTTAGTGAACTGAGTTATTTAGGTTCTTTCCTGTCTGATTTCAGGACTAGCTTTGGCATGAAGATGGCTTTGCTCTGGTAGATGTTCTCTGCAAGAGACAGACATTGGGGTGCAATCCTGGATCCCTCAATTGCTTATGATACAATGGATCCCAGCAGGTTTTGGAGTGCTTGAGAGAGATGGGGGCTACTACTACTTTGCAGTGGATCTTGTCTTATGTCTTTCAGCTCTATCAGAAAGTGATATTGGAAGATTTCTGCTTAGCAGCCTAACAATTATGATGCAATATTTTGCAAGGTTATATCTTGTCTCAAGATATAATTCCTATTGTTAAGTCCTCGAAGTGATGGCAAATGAAGAAGACACATTTCCACAGAACTCTTTATTGCACTTTTAGTCAAAACTCCAGCAATGAGCAAAGGCACGCAGGCCTCCTTTTATACATCCCAAAACCCCGGACATAATGGCAACATAGTCAGGCACTTTTCGTGCCTTGAGCATGCGTGCAAGGTTGGCGCCACTCAGTCTGGTCCCGGACAGCTTCTGCAAAGTGAACTTCTTAATGCCAGCCACAATGGCCAGCACTTCCATGTCAATCTGAGCGTAATTTTTCTCAGCAGGAGACAGGGTTCTGGAATAATAAGCAGGGATCTGTGTCCCATCATCCATCAGATGGCTGAGAACTGCTCCGACTCCATATGGAGAAGCATTGCAGGCAATGCAAACAGGTAGTTGCTCATTGAAGTGAGCTAGTACAGCATTAGAAGTAAGCAAGGCTTTAACCTCATTGAAACTTTTTTCATGGACCTTAGTCCACTGCCAACAGGCTTGTTTGTCTAAGAGTCTATGCAAGGGCTCAGCTATAGCAGCTTTATTTGGCAGAAATGCATGGTAAAAGTTTAATAGCCCCCAAAATGCTTGTAGTTCCCCTTTAGACTTAGGGCTTGGGGCCTGCTGAATGGCCTTCAATTTAGCTTCAGAAGGGTGAATGCCTTGAGCATCTATCCTGAATCCCAAAAAGTCAGTAGAATTGACTCTTATCTTACACTTGTCCTTTTTTAACTTAAGGCCTGCTCTCCTAAAATGAAGCAAGTCAGCTCTTAATCTCTCTGCCAAGTTTTGAGATGATTCCCCTGCAATGAGGACATCATCAAAATATGGGCAGACTCCAGGAATACTCCTCAGTGTGTTCTCCATGATCCTTTGGAATATGCCAGGGGCTACATTCACTCTAAATTGCAATCTCTTTACTTTAAAAGCTCCTTTATGGGTTACAATTGTCTGAGCCTCAGCAGCTGCCTTATCAACAGGCAACTGTTGATAGGCCTGTGCCAGGTCAAGCTTCGCAAAAATGCCCCCCCCCCTTTAGGGAAGCCAGAATGTGACTGACTACAGGTACTGGATAAGCGTGTTGCTGCAGTACCTTGTTTAGTGTGCACTTGTAGTCTGCATATATGCAAATGTCCCCATTAGCCTTTAGAGGCGTTACTATGGGGGTTTCCCAAGGACTAGAATCTACAGGTTCTAAGATGCCCTGCTGGAGCAATTTGTCCAGTTCAGCATCAATCTTGACCTTTAGGGCAAAAGGTACCTTCCTAGGTTTAACCCTAATGGGTGTTATGGAAGGATCTAATTGTAATGAAACTGGAGGCCCATTATAGGATCAAAGCTCAGAACTAAACACATCTGCAAATTCCTTGCAGACTTCAGCAAGACTTAACATTTACAAATGGTGCAGCCCCGTGACCTGGATTCCCAGTTTCACTCAAAGGCCACTGCTGCTACAAATTTTCCTGAATGTGTTGAGGGAAATTATGGAGAGAGCGGACCCAGTGTCCAATTCCATGGATAAGAGAACCCCATGCAACCTTACTTTAAGGGACACCTTCTTCTTTAGGAGTTTATGTGTGCCTGTCCTTAGAATACTTCTGCGTGAAACTCACCCTATTTTGGCTGGGGACCCTGGTACCTTTCAGATGCAATTCTTCTCTAGGTTGTACCTTCTGACGACCCAAACAGACGGATGCGATGTGGCCTTGCCTGCCGCATGCCCTGCAAATGGCGGAACGGAACCGTCAGTCTGCTCTTTTGTGGCATCCTCTGCACCCGAAGCATTGGAGGGTTGTTGAAGCCTTTTCTGTGCATTCCTTCTGTCTCCTTCCGGCTGCCTGGTAAAGCTTATCCACCTCATCTTCAGGAACTTCCTCCAATTCTTCTTGCACGTTCTCCTGGTGGACGGCGATGGTCTCTGGAGAGCTTCTGGTGGGCTGCGTATTCTTTACTGCCCCACCTGCTGCTTCCTCTGCTGTAACCTCTCTCAGAGCATCTTGGAAGGAAACATCTTCTTTAGCAAAGATCTTTTGCTGTAAGTCTCTATTCCTTAACCCGCATACAAAATGATCGCACAGCCTTTCCTCCAAATCTTTAAACTCACACGGTCTGGCTGCTCGCCTCAAGGCCGCAATAAAGTCCTTAGCAGATTCACCTGCCCTCTGATCCCTTTGTTCAAATGTGTGCCTCCAAGCAATGTCGGACATCTTGGGCTGGAAATGCTCTTTCAGAAGTTTCTTGAGATCCGTGTACGTTACTGCTTCCAGAGAGGCAGGGGCCACTAGATTTTTGGCAATCTCAGAAGCTTCCTGTCCACAGACACACAACAAGGTGGCAGCCTTCAAGCCATCTTCTCGAATTTGGTTGACTCTGAAATAGTTCTCCACCCTCGCAACGTATGATTCCCATCTTTCTGGGTGTGAGATGTCGAACTCTGATAAGCGGCCGATCTTTGCCATTGTAGCTTGCGCTTCACCACTCGCTTCTTCCAGGGAAAGGGTCTTTCAGCCAAACTCACCCTCCAGCGGCACTGTAGTGGCAGGATGCCGTTCTCCCTCTTCAGGACTTCTTTGGGTGAGTCTTAAAGCTTCCTTCTAGTTATCTTGTGAAGGATCCCACCTTCGTCGCCAGTATTAAATCCTCGAAGTGATGGCGAATGAGGAAGACACATTTCTACAGCACAATTCTTTATTGCACTTTTAGTCAAAACTCCAACAGTGAGCAAAAGCACACAGGCCTCCTTTTATACATCCCCAAACCTCGGACATAATAGCAACATAATCAGACACTTTTTGTGCCTTGTGCACGCGCGCAAGGTCGGCACCACTGAGTCTGGTCCCAGGCAGCTTCTGCAAAGCTCGGGAACCCTTGCAACATCCCGAGCCTGCATTTGCAGGCTCAGGACACAGCACCTATATCTGTGGGAAATACTATAAAAGGCATTTTGGAAGGAGTATGGTAGCTATACCTGTTGGCATTCCTTAAAAGAAGATGTACTCAAACAGGAGACATGTGGTCCAGGAAAGTATTCATTTAAATTAAACAAATGTAAAAATAATGTTTACATGGTGTAACAACTGTGTTATGGCCTGTTAGTACCTCCTTAGGTCAAACAGATTGTTTCTAGGGCTGATGCAACCTCCATGCAAGCATAGAAAAGGTATAGTTGCTTTATCTTCAACAGGTGAAGCAAGAGTACTCACACCCCTCTCTGAGCAGCTGTGCTTCACTAATACTGTATGGAATGATTTGAATTTCCCTGACAAAATTTATTGGCATAATAGTGAAGGAATCGGCTAACATTTGGGCTAAAATTTATGTATATTCTTTGAAAAATATTAGGACATATCTGATGACTAGATGAAAGCAAATACTTATCTGTAATTTTCAAAATGAGAATAAATAGGATTCAGAGAATTATAGAGGAGTTAGGCTGACAATGATACCTTACGAAAAGTTAAACCTATAGTCTGTGAACACCTTGAAAAAAGTACAGTAATTTGCAAAAAATAAGCATGAATTTGTCAATAGTTTTGATCAACTAACTCTGTGTTAGTCATGTTTTCGATTGATGGCTTCTTTAATAGATTGTGGTAAAGCTATTGGTAAAATACATTTTGATTTCAGCCGAGCATTTGATAATATACCCCATGGCATTCTGATTAGCTAGGTAGTTAGCTTTGCATTGGGTGGAACAGCAACTAATGGGATAAAAGGTGGTATAAACTATTTTCATTAATTATTCCTCTAGTCCTCAATACTTTTATTATTTATTTTGATGAACAAATAAAGGAAATGGTTGTTAATACTGAGATATCACAAAACTGGGCTGAATAGATGGTAGCAGAAATAAAATTCAAAGTGAATGTCAAAGATTAAAGAAATGGGCGGAAACGGACAGAATGAAACCATCTGTCTGTCTATCTATCTATCTATCTATCTATCTATCTATCTATCTATCTATCTATCTATCTAATTTTGAAACTGCCCTGAGGAGTATACAAATAAAATATTAAAGCATAAAAACTGTAGATAAATTTAAAAAGAGGAAAGGATAATTAAAATTCAACATTAACAATTAATTAAAAAGTAGGCGGAAGGGCTTCCAGTGCACTAACCAGCCCCACAGGTGCATGTTTCTTTATGAGCCAAAGCAAGGCAACAGAGCCCTATTTTTACACTCTTCTGAAAGACTGGGGGAAGAGTGTTCCAGGGAGTGGGGGCAATGGCCGAGAAGGTTCTCTTCCTGGACCCTGCCAGATGCCAGTCAGAATTCTTTAATTGATGAGGTCCACAACCTACATTTTTCATTTACTTCTATGTACTCATTCTACTATTCCTTTTTTGTGTAAGAAATGCACAGAAAAATTTAAGAAACAGTAAGCAAAATAAATACTGTAAATAAAAGAAATGAAATAGAAAACCCTGAAGTAAGAAAAAAAATCTGATTTATACCTTATATCATTCAGGTTTTAAAAGAATTATGACCACTCTCTAAACAGCTCACAAACACTATCTGAGGTCCTGACCCACAGTTTTAAAAATAATACCTGCAGAATATTTCCCCCCATGGATTGCTTCATTTGGAACAGTGTTTCTCAACCTCAGCGACTTTAAGATGTGTGAATTTCAATTCATGCTGGCTAGGGAATTCTGGGAGTTGAAGTTCACACATTTTAAGTTGCTGAGATTGAGAAACACTGATTTAGAATGTTCTTCACATAGAAAACAAAATTCAGATGCCCTTATAAAGAAATGATAGCTTCACAAAAAAGAATGATAGTTGTGAAAAAAAGTTGGAATAAGAGTTGATTGAGAACTGAATGTGAATCAACAGCATTGTAGAAACAGAAAAAATTAAGTTAAACAACCTAGAATGGAATTTACACATTAAACTATATTACAGTTTGCTTAACTATGGCTTATTGAATTCACCTTCACATGGCACATTAAGCCACTAGCTGTGGTTTACATATTTTAATAGATATAATTAAATCACTAAGCATAAATGAAGGTGATGTATGGAAAAGATACATCTAATAGAAATAGTGGAACTTGTGGAATTTGTTGTAGCTAATTCCTAGCATGGTCAGGTTATAATTGTTTTTAAAATGATCATCTTTGCTAATTAATACACACAGAGAAATGTTGTTCTGAGTTAGGGCTTCTCTTATTTTAAAGACTTGCCTGAACTATAGTAGATATTTCCTAGAAGTTTCAACTCTGTCTCTATCAACACCTTCACAGAACTTCTGACTTCTCAGTTCAAAGATATTACTATAAATGGTGTGTAAGATTTTTATGCTATCTCTACTAATAAGCAGGTAGGTCTTATAAAACATGACCTTTTGCCAGATTCCCATTCCTTTCAGGATGTACTACAGGCCAAAGATGCTACATTTCAAATAGATTGTCACTTATTTCCACAGAATAAGAGCTGAAACAAAAACCTTAGGTAATTAGCAATTCTACCCTGTTACTTCCGAAGCAATGGCTTTCATCCTTTGCTTCAAAACCTTCAAGGAAAGCTGTTCTGAAGGTCATTCATTCATTATTCTTCTAATATGTCCTATGACCAAAGTTCTCAACTAGAATTTTATTTAAATAAAATATTTTCTAGAAGTCCTGGGAATATGTATATATATATTACCTTGAGTGCTTTTTTTTGATGCACCCTGTCGGCCCAAATTTCTAAAATTTGGATTGCTAGCAAAGAATTAAAGGAGAACTGGAATAGTTATTTCGAACTTTTTAGATCTTATCAACCAGACATACCTTTTCTGAGATTCGAACCTGGGCTGTCTGCCTGTTAAGCAGCTGTGTTAACCTCTAGGCCACAGGCTCTTTCTCACTTTGCCAGCTGTATCAGGGAGGGAAGAGACAGGGGAGGAGAATTATCTTGAGTGCTATTTGATACACCCTGTCGACCCAAATATGGGAGAAAGAAATCTTTTGCCTTGTATCAGCTCAAACTAGAGCCATCCACAGGCATGTCAGTCACAACTGCGACATCATATATATTTCTAAAATTTGGATTGCTAGCAAAGAATTAAAGGAGAACTGGAATAGCTATTTCGAACTTTTTAGTTCTTATCAACTAGACATACCTTTTCTGAGATTCGAACCTTTGAGCTGATACAAGGCAAAAGATTTCTTTCTCTCATATTTGGGTCAACAGGGCACTCAAGATGGGGGTTGTTATTGTTATTTTGCTAAATGCCATTGTAGTATTCAGTCAGCAGAGGGCACAAGAAAAACAATAAATTTAGCTTCAGAATCCATGTAGACTGTAAGACAACTCCTTTAGTAACAGCTTAGACATTTTTTTCAAGTGCTGCTTTGTTCCTAAGTTTGTTCTGATATTTTCATCTCCAGATGGACTACAATCCCTATCTTGTTCAGGCAGAATAGCTCTAAGCTACCTGGGGCTGATGACAACATATCTGGAGAGTACTAACCTAAGAAAAGTTCAACCAATAAAATAGACAGAAAACAACATTGAAAACAGGGCTTCCTCCCTTCCTTTCTTTGTTCATTCAATAGATGAACTTTCAGCTTGTTTTGATCGATCAGCTTTAATTATTATTATTTTAGATGTTATCTATATACTTTCACTTTAGGGGCATTAATTAACAGGCACTGAAAGTATTTCCATTGAGCTCATACTTTAATGAACTGAAAAACATCTGGAAATTGTTTTTACTGTGGATTGATACAACAAGTGGTTCTAGACAGGATTGGGTCTCTCTCTCTTCACTTCTGAAAAGAACATTATATTTCCACAGGAAAAGCATGGTTTTCTTTCACAGGCTAAAGGGAGGGAATACATTTATATCCTCCCTGTTTATTGGATCTACACAGATTAAGAAGCAGCCAATTAGCCAAGCACACATCATTGAGCCGAATTTTTAGCTTATAGCTAAACTCAAATGTCTACAGAGCAAAACTTCAAGAGGGCAAAGGATCCACAAGTAGCTACAATATGCCAAAATGACGAAAGGTGCATTGTGATATCATAACCCAAACCCTGCCTTTTTATACTTACATGATAATGTTACAAATATGCCAACAAACAGAATGGAAGAAAAGAGTTATAGTTTTTTCAATCTTTCCCCATCACCACCACCACCACCACCACCATCATCATCATCATCATCTTCATCATCATCATCATCCCCCTCCCCATCCCCTTCAACATTCCCATTTTTGTCTCCATCCCCATCTCTTTTTATTTTAGTAGGAGAAATTTAATTACACTTGCCTTAGTATAGACCTAGTGCTGTTTCTAGAGCACGTCTGGAACTGGGAATATTGGGGCTCCTGAAAATCCTTTAGCCTACCTGCCATAGATCTGGAACATCTTTTCATTCTCAGGCTTTAGAAGCGATATAATAGCAGAGAGATACTAGTGTTTTCAGGAGCAGAAATTTATTTGTTTATTTAGAGAATTGATATTGCCTCCTATTTGCACATGGTGACTTAGGATGGTTTACAGTACATAAAAGCACAATATAAAAGAAGTAAAAATAAGAAAATAATAACCCCTCACCTCCCCACCATGGCAACAACACACATTCATACCAGCAATTTAATGGGATCCATCCTGCTCTGTGTTCCCCAGGCCCACTGACAGAACCATGTCTTGAGGACCTTCTGAAAGAGTGTTAGAGTGGGGGCCAGTCTAATTTCTGGAGGGATGATGTTCCACAGGGAGGGAGCCACCACAGAGAAGGCCCTTCTTCTGTGTCCTGCTGGATGCATCTCCTTAGGGGATGGGACCTGCAACATTCCTTGTCTCCCCACTAGTGGGTCAGGTAGATGGGACCAGCAAGAGATGGTCCCTCAGATAACCTGGTCCCAAGCCATGAAGGCTTTAAAGGTGACAATCAGCACCTCGAATTGCACCTGGAAGCAAATCAGCAACCGGTGCAGCTTAAAATTGATTTCAGGAAATCTGTCATGTGGCTGCTTAAAGTTGACACCCTTCCAATTAAGCAGAAATTATGCATAATATATATGTGTATTTATGAATGAAGAGGAGCAGAGTATTAGTATTTTGTGGCTCAAGAGCCACTTGTCATCAAGAAATAAACTGCTTTGACATCTACACTATAATAATAATAATTAGTATGTTCCTTACTTTAAAGCGAGTCCCTTTAGAAATATTTACATCTGAGACCAACTCCTCCAGACTAAGATTCGGTTCTAGCAGGAAAATCCAGCTACACAAGTTTAATTGGTCAATTTTGTAAAGTCCAAGCAACATAGCCAATAGTTCACTGTAGTTGTTTTCAGAGTTTAGCAGGGGTACATTGACTCTTATCTATTTGCCTCAAGAAATATCACCAGCATGCAAAAATGCCTTTGAACAATTAAGACTGCATACATACTTATCTGCAAATAAGCTAATTATAGAGAGTATGGTTTACTTTGGAGTAAACATGCTGAACTTCTTCAAGGGGCTTCAAGATAGGAAAAAACTGTTCCATTTAAAATAGCAAAGTATACCTTGTCTTTATGTCTTAAAAATCCAGTATATACTACATTCAGAATCAATAACTAATATTAATACATTGTGAATAGTGATGCCAAAAATCCCTGAATGCTATTTTATGGACTTTGGAAGAAATAGTAGAAACTAGGGATAAAGCTTATAAAGGCTCTCCAATGAAAATGCCTAGTTAGATCAAAGTAGCTTGGCATGAGAAATGAGTAATTCACAATGAATAATTCATCAATTGAATTTAGCATTTCATTGGCTATGCAGAATCTCTATGAGAAGATGCCAGTTTTTTTTAAAACATCTTCATTATTCTCATTTTCACTAACCTTCATGTATATATGCTCATTGACTAAAATCTGGCAGCAAAAAGAATGGCTTGGGGTTTACCAAGTAGGGAAGGGGTGGACTGAGACTGATAACAGTTGTCTAGTGTCTTCTGATGTTCTGCAGCAAAACTAGGGGTACTTGTTAATAACTCTCCTCTCCTGCCAGGCATCACATCCATTCCATTTATTACTACTTGAAGATTTTTTATCAGTGTTATTTATTGCCCCACGCATTTCCTGGGCAGAGTTACACATGTATGTGGAAAATACCAACACTCATTTATATGCATGTACTTATTGCATCTGTTTCCATCTCAGTCCCAGATGCTTAACCTGCACAAGTCCTAAAGATGGGGGGGGGGGGAGGAGGGGAAGGAAATAACAATTTTAGCAATTCTTCTTCTTTAAAGGCAGTTCTCCCCCTACCCCAGGCTGCTAAAGGGAAAATGGGATAACAACCTTAAGCCTGTCTTTAAGATGTCTTAGTGCTGTAGTGAAAATGATTTGGTGTATTTCACTTGCTACTAATGGAGATCTCTTCAACACTGGCCAACTCCCCACTATTTGATGGAAAAATACATGAGTATCCCAGTGGACAAAGAATTTCCTTCAGTGATGTTGGGAAAGTATGGATGGGTACATACGTCTTTTGAATATCCTGGCCCTAAGTCACAAAAGGCTTTAAAGTTCAAAATTAGTATGTTCCAGTGGGCTGGAAATTCAGTCAATTATTTGGTTCTCCAGAACTTCAAGGACCAGAAGTCTGTGATGTAGATAAAGCATTCTTATATTTGGGAACAGCAAAAATGTTATAGAAAGGCTTGATGTACATGTGAAATAATAATAATTCTTAAGCATACCTTAATAATTCTTAGTTCCTTAGTTAGGATTTGAATTATTAAGTTTCCAGTAATCTTAGACTATGAATCTAATCATAGATTACTCACACATCATAACAATAATATAACAATACCTTATAACATTTAAAATGAAGTATTTGTGTTGTCCATCTGTTGAAGCTAACAGATTATCATACTAGCCCGGGTATCTGTGTCATCATGATTGTTGTTACAAATGTGCTGGTTTATCTGCTACAAAGACCATTTTGGGGAGGTGTATTAACTCCAAGAAATCCTAGTAGTTGCATTAATATGCACATATAATAGGCAAAGCATAAGTGGGAATGAAATAACTGCATTGGCAAACCATAGAGTCGGGAGATACATTTTTAAACACAAATAAGCTGGGAAGGATTAAGATTTCCCTATCAAGTGGTCTCAATTTAGACAGAGTTCCATTTTTTTGATAATAATAATAAGATGATCAAGAGAGAGAAAAAGAGAGAAAAAAACCTGAGCCAATATTCACTATACATTTTATCCTGTTATTTAGTTTGCTTCTACAACTTTGAAATTTTTTCTACATGTTCTCTGTACTTTATTAATTCAACTTTCAAACCAAACCCATAAAGAGTTGAAAACCCATCTATGACTCTCTAACATATGTTTACATTTATGGAGAAAGGCAAAATGGTATCTATTGCTATTGAACTGGCTTTAAAAAAAAAACACAAAGAAGCAGAAACTCTATAGAAACCATAAAATCCCTTGCCTGAGGTGATTGCTTTGAGCTATGTTCTGAAGTAGGAGCCAGTTTCCTAAAACATTTTCATATACCAGCAATAGATCACTTAGATTTCAGAGAAATGGTACTAGATCCTTTCAAAACAACCAGCAGTGGCACTGTCTCTGGTGCAAATTTCACATGTAAGCTCCAATCTCATTTTTCTGGGTGCTTGTGTTTTAAAATGGTTTGCATGAAATCTGTGGGTTATTTTTTTGTTCTATGGCAAAGCACTATGGATTGGTAGTTTACTTCATTTTTTAAAAAACATCATATAAAAAGCATGAATTGATAGAGTGATCCCCAGAAATAGATTCCCAGAAATTTTGCATTCTAATTTATTTTTATTTCTGTAATGAAATCTTTAACTCAGGCTCCAGGCACTTTTCTGTAATTCATGGTATAAAATTTGCTCCAGAGGTTTTGTTATTCCTCCAGTAAAAAAACCATAACATTAATTATATTTAATTATCATATCAGTTCAATGATATTTACAGTTTAAAACAATGAATTGCTTTTTATTGTAGCTATTATTTTTTTCTGTTAAGGAACACATACTCTTCAGCAATACCAATTCTTGGTTTTGCTTTCAAAATTTCAATGAAAAAGATATGTTAATGTGAATCAGAACTGAAAGTGATCCACAGATACAGAATGCTCTATACCTAATTGCCATTCAGAATTGGTTTCCATAATCTCTTATCCTGGCATTGCAAATCCCATGAGTTGTTTTATAAATATGCATTTATTATATATAGACTCATTGCCTTAGAGTCAAAGTGTATGCCTTAAAAAATGTGTGGGCTTTAAAAAGTGTTTATTTTGGAATGTAAATATTTCCTTTCAATGTAAATTTTTCAAAGTGGAAAATGTACTAAATTATCTAAATTATATCTAAAAATATAAACCAAGAACATCAGCCTCACACAGCCTAGCAAACAACTATAAACCAACAATTAAAGCACCTATTAAAATGACCACTAAACATCAAGAACAAAAAATGTATTCACAATTAACTTTGCAAAACAAATGCAAACATTTGAATTAAAAGGCAGCAGAGAATAAAAAGGTATTTTTCTACTGCTGGAAAACTGGGCTAGG
The DNA here is from genome assembly GCF_016545835.1 of Crotalus tigris. NCBI lineage: Eukaryota > Metazoa > Chordata > Lepidosauria > Squamata > Viperidae > Crotalus > Crotalus tigris. Next base: position 186,765 of record NW_024097319.1, on the reverse strand, counting down.
GAAGCCACCCAGGGGGACTTTGCGTAGAACAGAGCCCTGATTGAACGGCCTCTTGCAAAGTGATAGCTCAGCAAAGTCAAGCCACATCAAAGCAGGTGCTTCAAATACCTTCAGCTGCCCAGAAGACACATCCACTGGCACTTTTGGCAAAGTGGCTGGTTGAAGCAAAGCACAAGTGAGATACTATACCTGATCAATATTAGGGCTGTGCAGTGGTTCATTTTCAAAGGGGCAAAGGTGTTTATGAATATGTGTGGTCATGGACATAGCATCTGTCAGCAAGTTTTAAATCAAGATCTCTCCCTTCCACATACCACATCATTCACAAGTTCACTGGATTCTATGGGTATATAATTCTCAATGGATCTTGAATGTTAATTTTGTAAAATAGATTCTGTTAATGCACAGAAAGCAATACTGAAGAGTGTCTGCAAGCCACCACCCTTTTCTGGTCAAGACTGTACAAAAGAATTTATGCTACATATGTCCATAAATATATATGCTTGAATATAAACAGCTGGTGGCAGCTTCCAATCAACTGTTTAAGACAGTGATCCTCAACCTTTCTAATGCCGTGACCCCATAATACAGTTCCCCATGTTGTGGTGACCCCCAAGTGGGTGTGGCCACCAGTAAGAGGGAGTAGGACAGCTAGGGAAAAGGGGAAAAAATGGCGGACAGCATGGTTTGACGACCCCCGTGAAATGGTCATTCGACCCCAAATGGGGTCCCGACCCACAGGTTGAGAACCACTGGTTTAAGATCACAGAACTGAGATTTTTAACTTACAGTTAGCGCTTTTTAGGGATCCACTGCATAGAAAAGCACGTCAGGAATAGAAAACTTGTTTAAGCAATCTCTCCACACTGCAAGAGAAAGGGGAGAAAAAAAAAATCAGTGAGGCACAGGACAAACTCAAGAAATGCTGAATATGTCACTGAGAGGAAGACACTATGAAAGTTGTAAATGTGCAAATTGAATGCAAAGTTACTTTTTCATCTCCATTTTAATTGCAAATGGTCATTGTCTGAGGCAGTTGCTAAAGGAGAACTACCTGTAAATAGCTTCCTAGGTGGATTCAATTTGCACTATTTAGATACAATCCTGATGCAGTTTTATTTTAATGAAATACTGAGAGTTAAGATATGTCACCAGGTCAAAGATCCAAATGTCTTTCTGTAATTATGTTTGCAGTTACAGTAATCCTACGTGAGGAAAGGCTACTGTGAACCAAATTGCATATAACAATAATGAAGAGTATTGTGGCACCTGAAAGATTGTTGTGCTGCAGTAGACAACCATAGCTGCTCCTCTGTTAGTCTCTGCATAGGGACTATATACACAGAGTGCTAGACATTCATAATTGTAATTGTTGAGAATAATGCAATCTCAATATCATAAATGGCTAAAAATATCATCTCTCCACTGATCTGTTTGGTGCACATAAATTCTTTCCCAAAACAATGATGTCTTCCAAATGAAGGAACAGTCCTTGTACCTGAGTGGATCTGACACTGAAATCAGAGACCTGAAAGCAATTTTGATATATCCCTGTGGTAGTTACATTATATTCATGGGTGAAGAAATGCTATTTCAAAACAGCAAGTTCTGCTTTAGGAAAAACATGGTGTCACTCTTTTATGTTTGAAAGATTATTCTTTATTTTCTTTGGTGTGTTTTTATCTTGATCTTAAATCCTCCCTCCCTCATCTATAGAAGCTTTTTGGCATGACCAGGTGAATGTCAAATTATTGCTAAGACAATAACATGATTTTAAAAAACAATGAAGGCTTACTACCACCGCGGGCACTGAAACATAAAAAAAACCCAATAGCAATTTATTTTTTTATTTTTATAAAGATGGGAAGTGATATATATTTAGGCATAAAACTGAGATGGGGATAGGAAACCAGGCAGTTACAACTGAATGGCTTTTCTGTGGGCCCAGCTATTTACCAAAAAGAAGAAATGTTGGCTTGCTCTTCCTTGAGCTCCATTCTCATTAACTTATCCTTACTCATAGTGTCCTGACTTCCAAACAGATCTGAAAACAGATGAACATCAGTCTACATTATGCTTTAAATTGGATACCAAGGGTTTTAAAGAGAAATAACAGTCATCTGGAAGATGAATGATATAGTCACAGGAAGAAATGGGACATTGTGATGCCCCATGCTAAATAGCACCTAAAACGTGGCTGTACATTGACATAAATTTGGCTGGCTGCTGCTCTCTTTATTCATCATACTTAAAAGATAAACCTGTAGCCTGATTTTTGTTTTTGTATTTCTTGTCTTCAAAGGTAAGTTAGGAAGACAAATGCAAACATTCTGGCAGTGAAGTCATTTGCCTGGCCTCAGACTGGATGGTTCCAGAAATGATACAAAGTATTTTCAAAATTTAGGTAGTGTTTAAAGTGGAATTAGAAGTCCCATCGTAAACAGAAATTTCTAATCCACACGCTTATGTAGGAACGGTAGCATTTGTTCTAGTGAATCAAACGAAAGGGTTGCTTAATGTTTTCTGCTGATATTGATACTTCTTTACACATCGTGAATCTTCATCTGATCTGACTTTTTCCGAAGCAGATTCTTAAAATAAAAAGAACCTGCCCTGAAGGAATAAAATGCAAGAATGAACCAATTAAAGTAAGAATCAACTATACCCGCTTTCCCCCGCCCCCCAGCCTTGTGCCACTACTAATTAGAAAAAAAAGTCTTTTTGTCTTTTATATGACTCTACTTCATTCAATGTGACTCAGTGCAGGGTTTCATATTTAGAAACATGTTGTGTTTCTGTTTTCCTTTAGAGCAGGGGTAGTCAACCTTGGCCATTTTATGACTCGTGGACTTCAATTCCCAGAATTCCTGAGCCAGCTTAGCTGGGAATTGAAGTCCACGAGTCATAAAATAGCCAAGGTTGACTACCCCTGCTTTAGAGCTTTAGGTAGCATAGCTAGGAAAACTTTTTCTTTATCCTCCCAACAATAACTCTATGAGGCAGGTTTGGCTAAGAGATGTCAGTCCCAAATATTTATTTAAGCTTTGTGGTCAAGAGGGGATTTCAATCTGCTCTTCCTCAGTACCAATCTAGTACTTTAACTATTACACCATTCTGACTTTCAATGGTATGCTTCACTTTTTCTTGAACCTTTAAGATGGACTGTATAAAATAAATACATTATTTGTACTGTTCTGTTTGACTCTTATCAGTATCTTCTGATTTTCTAAGGTCTCATCATTTAAGGAAAAGGTTGCTGATTAATGTTATTTCCCAATTTCATAGAAATGCAACCTTACATTTCCTGGAGACACTTTAAGAAGACCTAAGCTATAACTTGTTTCATCAGGATTACGTGCGATGGCTCAGGCTTTGTTACAATCTGTTTGAGTACATAGTGATTCCTATCAGGCAGTTTACTCTAAACTGTCTTAGATCAAGTTTCAAGTTTTGCAGCCCAGAACAGATGTGATTTTCCATATAGCATCACTGATTTAAAGAAACTTATGAAAGGGGTTCAAAATGCTTTGAAAACAACTCCAGGCTGCAAATGAAGCAACACATCAAGTGTAGGAGCTGATCAGTTTCAAACACATTAACCAAAAATGTTGCCCCAACTGGTTGTTAAATAGCATCAAGATAAAAGAAAGAGACAGAAAAGTTGGTATATATATATATATATATATATATATATATATATATATATATATATATATATAAAGCAAGCCTGTGTGGCAAATTAAATACATAGGAATATATAGTATATGTAGTGAAGAAGCTGTTTCTGTCCTCAGCTAGTTTTGTAAGCCATGGTACACAATCTTTTCTTTTGAAAAACAGTGCTTGGGCTTTAAGTAACATGATTTGGGACTATACTCCAAAAAGTAAGGGATGGAGCCAGGCCAAAAATTAAATTTCATTTCTTCTGCTTAATTAAAATTAAAAATAGTTAATAAGTCAATTCCTCATTCAGGTATGTAATAGTTTTCCCGTTTTGCCCTAATTGGCAAGAAATGTGATATATAGCTGTATAAGGGATATTTTAAGAATATATTTGGCCCTGAAGTTTCAGGTTGTCCACTTTTGTTCTGGGCCAATGAGAGAAATCAAATCTCTCTCACATTGGTTAAATGAACCAATGTACTGTCATTATATAACTTGTCATCTAAATGAACTAGGTTTTCTTAAATGATATTTTAAAAGATTTTTTTATCAGCTAGTGTTTGTTGTGTGAAAATAATTTGTGCAAACAAAAACAAAATCTTTACAGTAGCTAGTAAATCTAGATTCTGGCTTGCAGCTTCTGGGTCCCTCATGGGACCCAGAAACTGCAAGCTGAAGATCTAGGTGGTTTAGAAAGCTACTGTAAAGATTTCATTTTTGTTTGGGCAAGTAATAACATAAATGAGATCTACTACTTAGGTTTTGTAAATGAGATGGATACAGTCTACAGAAAAGTTAAAACTTAAGGTCTAGTTTAGAACAAGATTGATTGATTAATTATATACCATCGAATCATTTTTGACTCCTAGTGTCCACATTTTCTCCAGATTTTGGAGGATTCCAAAACCTGGAGGAGGAATTTCAGGGTTCCCAAGGATGCACTCATCACCATTGTGACTAATCTATTCATCTTGCTGCTGGTTATCCTTTTCTTCTCTTTCCTCCCATCTTTCCCAGCATTAGAGTAAGATTAGTGTTACATAATAGAAACTCCTGGATCATGTCTGGGACACAGAGACAGCAGTCAAGACCAGCTGCATTATGAATGATCATAAATGCGAATGTGAGTGCTTGTTTCTGGTCTGTCATGACGTATGAACTCATCCATTGCATTTTATAATAAATATAATGTATTTTGTTCAAGAAGGCTTGAGTTTGGCTAATGCAATAAAAAACATAGGGTAGTTATTGATGAATATAATTCATGCTTTTCAGTAATTTAATAATGAAAATTTATTTTGGCATGCCATGTTGTATTTCATAATCTTGTTATCCTAAAATATCTGGTATCCAGATATTTTGGGATAACAATGGATGTGTTGGCATAACTATAGAATTTCAGAATATTTTTAGAAGCTATCAGGTTGAAGAAGAAAATCAAATATTGCTATTGTTGTGTCCTGAGCCTGCAAAAGCAGGCTCGGGACGTTGCATTGGTCCCGGGCATTCCAAAAGCTGCCCAGGACCAGATAGAGTGGCACCAGCATTGTGTGCATGCGCATGGCGCGAAAACACCCTGTTTCGTTGGTTGATGTTGTCCGGGTTTCTCGCCATATAAAAAGGCTTGCGTGCCTTTTGTTTTTGCTTGGGTGTTGTTATAAGGAGAATAAAGATTTGTTCAACATCGCCATGTGTCTTCATCATTCGCATGTGAACGAAGTATACAACACTGGCGACGAAGGTGGGATCCTTTGCAAGCTGAAACAAGTGTTTTAAGGACTTACCTAGGAAGTCCTGAAGAAGAGAAGACGGTGTCTGAATCAGCATTCCAGCCTGCCAGTATAGTGTCGCTGGAGGGTGAATTCAGCTAAAGGACCCTTTCCCCAAACAGCAGTTTGCAGAGGAGCGAGTGGTGAAGGTCATAATAGTATGATGGCAAAGATTGGTCGTTTGTCTGATTTTGATGGCTCACACCAAGAGAGATGGAATTCCTATGTAGCAAGGGTGGAGAATTACTTCAGAGTAAATCAGATTAGAGAAGACGGCATGCAGGCTGCAACTCTTTTGTGTGTCTATGGACAAGAAGCTTTTGAAATTGCAGAGAATCCGGTGGCTCCTGCACGTCTGGAGTCAGTAACATATACTGACTTGAAGAAACTGTTGAAGGAACACTTCCAGCCAAAGTTATCTGTTATTGCTTGGAGGCACGCATTCGAGCAGAGAGACCAGAGGCCTCTGCTGCAGATTTTATTGTGGCCTTAAGGCGAGCAGCCAGACCTTGTGAGTTCAAGGATCTGAAAGAGAGGCTGCGAGATCGCTTCATATGCGGTTTAAGAAACAGAGACTTACAACAGAAGATTTTTGCAAAAGAAGATGTCTCTTTCCAAGACGCGCTATGAGAGGTGACAGCTGAGGAAGCAGCAGGTGGGGTTGTGAAGGCCTTACGGCTCACCAAGAACCCTCCAGACACAGCTACCGTCCATCAAGAGGACGCTCAAGAAGGATCAGAAGTGGATCCTGAAGAGGAGGTCGACAGAATTCACCAGCCAGCTGAGAGGAGGCAGAAGGGACGTCCGGTCAAGGCTCCAGCATCTCTTCAATGCTTCGGGTGCGGAAGATGCCATAAGTGAGCAAATGGCAGGTTTCGCTCAGCCATTTGCAGGGCGTGTGGCAGGCAGGGCCACATTGCATCCATCTGTTTGGGTCGCTAGAAGGTTCAACCTTGGGAAGAATTGCTTCAGAAAGGTACCAGGGGCCCCAGCCAAAACAGGGTGGGTTTCTGCGCATCGCGCAGGAGTATTCTAAAAACAGGGTCACACAAGCCCCTTAAAAAGAAACTTTCCATTAACGTAAGGTTGCAAGGGGTCCCCCTATCAATGGAGTTGGACACTGGGTTTGCTCTTTCAATTATTTCAATTAACACATTCAAAAGGATATGCAGCAGCAGTGGCCTTCGAGTTAAACTCAGGCCATCAAATCTAACACTTACTGATTTTCAGAATTCTGTGGTGTGTGTTAAGGGGGAGGCTACCCTTAGAGTACAGCATAAGGATTTTGAAGGTCCCCTAGATGTGGTGGTTGTTGGGGGTGAACGTATGAGTCTTATTGGACTTGATTGGTTTGAGGCTCTGGGAATCCAGGTAACTGGGCTGCACCATTTGCAAACATTGAGCCTTGCAGAAGTCTGCAAGGAGTTTGCAGACGTGTTTAGTTCAGAGCTAGGATCCTACAAGGGGCCTCCAATTTCTCTACGGTTAGACCCAACCATCATACCCATTAGGGTTAAGCCTAGGAGGGTACCTTTTGCCCTCAAGGGCAAGATTGATGCTGAGCTGGACAAATTGCTCCAGCAGGGCATTCTAGAACCTGTAGATTCTAGTCCATGGGAAACCCCCATAGTAACGCCTCTAAAGGCTAATGGGGACATACGTATATGTGCAGACTATAAGTGCATACTGAATAAGGCGTTGCAACAGCATGCTTATCCAGTGCCAGTAGTAAGTCACATTCTGGCCTCCCTCAAGGGGGGGCGCATTTTTGCAAAGCTTGACTTGGCACACGCCTATCAACAGTTACCTGTTGATGAGGCAGCTGCAGACTATTGTAACTCACAGTGGGGCCTTCAAGGTCAAGAGAGTGCAATTTGGGGTAAATGTAGCTCCTGGCATATTCCAAAGTGTCATGGAGAGCACACGTCAAGGTATTCCTAGGGTCTGTCCCTACTTCGATGACATCCTCATTGCTGGGGAGTCATCCCAAAATTTAGCAGAAAGACTAAGGGCTGTCTTGCTTCGTTTTCGAAAAGCAGGCCTTAAACTAAAGAAGAATAAATGTAAGATAGGACCCACTTCTACTGACTTCTTAGGATTCAGGATTGATGCTTAAGGCATTCATCCTGCTGAAACTAAATTGCAAGCTATCCAGCAGGCTCCAAGCCCTAAGTCTAAGAGTAAGCTGCAAACCTTCTTGGGGCTATTAAATTTTTACTATGCATTTCTCCCACATAAAGCTGCAGTAGCAGAGCCATTACACAGGCTCTTAGACAAGCAGGCTCCTTGGCAGTGGACTAAAGTCCATGACAAGAGTTTCAATGAGGTTAAAGCTTTGCTCACTTCTAATGCTGTTTTAGCGCATTTCAATGAGCAACTGCCTGTTTGAATCACATGCGATGCATCTCCTTTGGGGTGGGAGCCGTACTTAGCCCTCTGAAGGCTGATGGGACACAGGTCCCTGTGGCCTATTATTCAAGGACTCTGTCTTCTGCAGAGTGAAATTACGCTCAAATTGACAGAGAAGCCTTGGTCATAGTGGCTGGCATTAAGAAATTTCATGATTTCTTATATGGGTGCCATTTCACGGTCTTTACTGACCATAAGCCTCTGCTGGGTTTGTTTACCACTAACAAACAGACCCCACATATCATTTCTCCTCGTATGCTGAGATGGTCCATTTTCCTGTCAGCATATGACTATACTTTAGTTCACAAACCAGGAAAAGAAATGGGTCATGCAGATGGCCTGAGCAGATTATCACTGAACCAATTAGAGCCAAATCCTGCTCCAGCCATTAATATTCTGTCCATTCAGAAGTTGCCTGAGTCTCCCCTCAATGCTAGGGACGTGGCTGCAGAAACTGCCACTGATCACACACTTACACGCGTGCTTACCTGGGTGTTGTCAGGATGGCCTGACAAGTACTAAATACTGAGTTCCAAAGCTTCTGGCACAAGAAGCATGAGTTTTCCACTTTCAAGGGTTGCTTGTTATGGGGCAGCAGGGTAGTGATCCCAACCTCATTGAGGTCTAGAATCTTGATCTCTCTGCACGAGGGACATCCTGGTATAGTCAGGATGAAAGCGCTTGCATGCAGCCATCTTTGGTGGCCTGGGCTCGATAAAGATATCGAGGCCCAGGTGCACGGGTGCCAAGTGTGCCAACATTCGCGGCCTGAAATGCCTCAGGCCCCAGTACATAGGTGGGAGGAAACTCAAACCCCATAGTCTAGGGTGCATATAGATTATGCTGGGCCCTTTCAGGGGCAATTCTTCCTGGTTGTTGTTGATAATCATTCCAAATGGCTAGAGATTGTTCCTGTTTCCTCCACTACTACTGCCAGGACCATCCAGGTGTTGAGAGGAATTTTTGCATCACACGGTCTTCCAGATGTTCTGGTTTTGGATAATGGCCCTCAATTTACCTCTTCTGAGTTCCAGGCTTTTCTTCAGGCCAATCTGATCTGGCATGCAACATCGGCTCCCTTCAACCCATCCTCCAATGGACTGGCAGAGAGAATGGTGCGCACCACCAAAGATGTCCTCAAGAAACTGATTTACGGTAACTGGCATCACAGGTTAGCAGATTTCCTTCTTGCACACTGCACCACACCATGCACTGCCACAGGGAAGAGCCCTGCTGAACTCCGCTGGAGTCGCCGCCTCATCACTAAGCTGGACAGGTTACACCCTGACCAGGTGGCTTCACAGGTGTCACAACCGCGGGCACCTAGGAGACTCCAGGTGGGTGATCTGGTTTGGGCAAGGAACTATGGGCCTGGACATCTCTGGGTCACAGCTGTGGTCTGCAAGGTCTCTGGGCCATTGTCATACGAAGTTGCCTTGGGTGACGGCTGCGTTCTTCGCAGACACATAGACCAACCGTGTTGGAGACTGGACTCTCATCCTTCCCTTGCTGGCTCTGCTCTAGGGGAGGAGGAGAACCATAATATGCATTCTGGGTCACAGTTTCCCAGGACTAACAGGCCCTCACTAGCTGCGACTGAGGCTGTTGAGAATTCATCCCAAGGTTCCGCAAGTGCTCCTAACAGGAATTCGCTGGATAGGAGATCATCCCACACATCCATTATTACTCCAGACAGGGAGTCACACCAGGGGTATCCACAGTATTCACATATGTCAGATAGTGCTCCAGACAGGGAGACTGACCAGGGGTACCCACACAAATCACAAGCGGCAAGAGAGAAGGAATTACATCAGGGGCACTTGCCAAATTCCGCAATTGCTCCCAAAAGGAGGTCTCCAACAAAAGGGGTTGCCATGGAGGCGACTCCTGACTCTGGTACCTGGGGCACGTGCTTGGGGGCCACAGAGTACTGGGGCACTTCCGCTACCCAGCCCTCTCCATCTGCTGGCCTTGGCTCGAGGGACAGTGTTCCCAAGAGGGGTCCATTGTGGACTCGGGGACTTCCACCCCTCCAAGGTATGCTGGCTTAGACTTAGAGGGTCCAGCCAGCCAGCAGCTGGGCGGGTCAACCGGGTATTTGGGGGAGCAAAGTCCTGGCCTGCCTAGCCTGGTAGGAGAGCAGGTAGGTCAGGCACCCTTACCAGGGTCACCTTGGAATTTTGGGCAGCAACACCCTGGCCTGCCTAGCCTGGTAGGTGAGCAGGTGAGCCAGGCAATCTCTCCGGGCATTAGAAGATCGCAAAGGGCCAAGTGCCCACCCAAACATCTGAGAGACTTTGTGAAGTTGCTGTCAAATCATGATGGACCTGTTCATGAGGCCCCTGAATAAGGGGAGCAACTCGTGGGTAGATTATTTTGTATTTTTTTTTTGATTTCGGATACATTTATTGTATTACTAAGATTGAAGGGAGTTTGCCTGAGGGCAGACTCGAGTATTCCACACTCCTTGCATTTGATTAATGAAACTGTATGACACTCTTCCCAATGCATGGTGTATATGTGAGTGCACAAAGTATGTTCCATCTAGGGGGGAGGGGTATTGTGTCCTGAGCCTGCAAAAGCAGGCTCGGGATGTTGCATTGGTCTCGGGCATTCCAAAAGCTGCCCGGGACTAGACAGAGCGGCGCCAGCCTTGTGCACATGCGCATGGCGTGAAAACGCTTTGTTTCATTGGTTGACGTTGTCTGGGTTTATGGCCATATAAAAAGGCTTGCATGCCTTTTATTTTCACTTGGGTGTTGTTAAAAGGAGAATAAAGAGTTGTTCAACATCGCCATGTGTCTTCAGTATTCGTATGCAAATGAAGTATACAACAGCTATAATGTCAGATTTAGATGCATTTGGTATTTAATAATAAGGTGAAGGGGGACAAAGACATATTGAAGCAAAAGTTCTAGTACAGGTAAATTTGAGTTATTCTATAATCTCATGTCATCTTTTATAGGAGGCTACCTGAGAAGACCTAATCATTTTTCCAAATAAATGTTTCCCTCCTGAATTGTCCTAAATGTCCAGAAAAGAATTGAGTAGATCAAAGACTCACGTAGGTGAAGATATTGACTTATATATTAGACATTTGAAACATTAGACTATCATTAACTTTGCTAGCAGCAAGCACGTTCCCTTTGTTAAGCAACAAGATGCTGAGTAGCATGTTTTGAAATCTGCATTGTACATATAGAATTTCTCTCTTATTAGTGAAACTAAAATTATTTAGATTTGGAGGATGTATGGCTATATCTGGTGCCTAAATTTAATTGTATGCCATAGAGTATGATCTCACATTTTGTTATCTGAAGAATTCTTCATTTATTTTTTCAATCTTTTTGCCTTGTTTGATGGATAAATCTGGTACAAAAAATATTCCTGCTTTTATTCTGCCCCTTTTCACCATTTCAGTTCAATATGCTTTTCAAGTTTCCTCTTATTTTAAATGCAGTCAGTATCCATTCTCTGAAGAACTTTTGTTTATTCATATTACTTGGGATTCTACTTTGAATTCTGCTTATCATCTGCCTATGTTCAAACAGATTCTTTTGTTAAGCTGGAGGAATCATTTTTGCAAGTTCGAAGCTGTTCTGTTCTGAAGTAAGATCCCTGGGGCTTGATTTTGGAAGAATCTAAAATATGGAATTAAGCTCTGATCCACCCTAGACATCAAGTATCAAGCTGACCCATAGCATTTACTTTTAGAGTTCCATATTCTTTACTTTCTACATCACATCTATCACTAGATATGTTTTCAACATCTACATTTCAAAAGGCATGTGTCTTCGCTTTTATTTCATAATTTATTTCAACATCTTTGAACATAAGCATCCATTTCTTGCTGCAGTGAAGCCAAAATGGTGAAACATACATTGTGATGTCACATCATAAGCTTTGCTCTTTCATATCAGCATTGCAACATGACATGCAAACATATAGGGCACAAGTGTCAGACTTGCCACGTCACATGACGTGTCGTGATGTATCGTGACTTTTTTTGCATTGCCGGAGCTGGGGTGGGCGCGGCCTCCGTATGATGCAACCGGCCTGCGGGCCGGCAGTTTGACACCCCTGATATAGGGGGTAGGTTAGTGCTGTGATGTCACAGTGCACATTTCCTCACTTCTACTCTTTGCTTTTCCTGTGAACATCTATGGTTATTTTGTTGACCTGATGCAAACAGTAAGAACATGACAATCCTTGTGGGCTTTAGAACAATTGAATGGCTTCTGTGAACAGGAAGATAATGCACTGGTTGCCTGTAGGCAATTGAAATATAATTGCTATCACTCCTTACTATATAAGTGAGGGTTGATGTGAATACCAACCAGTCTGAAAAATCTACATGTTGTTTATCCCTGGAAAAGACTGATCTTCAATGTAATTCAAAAACTATGAATCAGGACTTGTGGGGATTTCAGTGCTGACATATTTGGAGGGTGTCAGGTTAGAGAATATTTGTTGCTTTTTCTTGTTTCTCAATATTCTGAATATGACTGCACTTCAGATGGTAAAATAAACTTTTAGTAATTTTTTTTCATCAGTTTTGAGAAATATAACACTGTTTTCAGCTTCATAGGAAAATTTGGCCAGTGACACAGCTGCTGCTGGTTATCATGTCTTCATGGCTGTGAGTCATCCAGAATCAGTGGTAAATTCTAATGCATTGTGGGATTGTGGTATACAAAGGGCTGAGACAGCAGATCCAGCAGGAAGCCTCTGAGAACTTGTTCACAATTATATCTATGTAATTTGATGGCTTTTTAACAGAAAAAGTATTGTTGATAAAAAGCCAAGAAACCTAATCTAACATTTCTAACCAATATCTTCTGTTCTCTTAGCTGGTTCCTGATTTAGGAGTTATGAAACAAGATGCAGCCATTAGTCCCTTCTAACCAACTTGATGAAGGAGATATTACTAACTTTGAACTGGCTTGATTTCAAGCATGTTATATACCAACTGTGATTTAGTTGGCTTCCAGCTGCTGAGCATTTTTCAATCACTATGGATTTAGCATAATCCCAGATGCTATTTTGTCCTCTTATATATTACAAACAATAACATTCTAAGATCTTCTGTTTTTCTCTGTAGGGCATTCCATCAAAATAGACTTCTTGTCTGGACTACTGCTTGGCCCTGAAAAGATCCATCTAGTGTTTGCTTGTTATGTTCACATAATAGGACTAATGTAACGCTATCCATGAGAGAGTACTCTCAATCCAGTCTCAGGAGAATTAAAAAAAAGAAAGGAAGCCAAGGAACACACTTTTCATTAAACATTAATTTGGAAATGAATTAAAGCTTCTGGAAGCTTATGTCAAGCCCCTGTAAACAAACATTATATGGAAAAATACACTGAACAGTGTTACCTTTAGGGCAACTTTCCTGACTGATGCTGATGTGTTGAATTTCAGCTTCTATAATTTTGCAGCCACCAATATACACATGTCACAGAGTAGGCCCCAATACTATTTTGCATTAAAATAAAATGCAGAAATACACAAACATATGGAAATAAAAATGTATGGACCAGGTTGGGGAACTTTGCTATAAAAGAAAAAGCAAGTCTCACTAAAGGAGGAAAGACAAAATTCAGTTGTGGTTTGTTTTCCCCTTTACTCCAGTGCTGCCTTGACCTTTCCTAATAGAAACAAAATGAAGCTGGCTGCATTGAGAGAGTTTTCTAGGGTTTTCTTGTAGCAGACATGCTGATTCAAACAGAACCAGACTTGTGCTGCTCTGTACTGGCCACATAATAGCTCCTTTGAGAAGCACAACCAAAATACTGCAAGGAGCCGTGGACTCTTAATTGCCACTTGCAGTGAGAAACTGGAAGCAAAGGATGATAGGACATATGAATAAGTGGTTTAGTAATACAATTGCTAAAGGAACAGGGAAATGAAGCTGTGGGATGTTTTAAATGCAATATTCTTGCACATCTGTCATAGATAAATTATTGAATGAAATTTTTTTATCTTCTGAACTGGTTTGAACTACGATAGCAAAATGGAGCCCAGAGGCTTTACATGCATTGTACTTTACCAAAAACTGTTGTAATAAGCCCAGTGTTTCTTTAAGGAAATTACTGTATAATATATATGAAAAAGCATCCATTACTGAATGTTGCAAACATATCAGGGTAGTTTGGTTTTCCTACAGAAAGGATCTTCATAATTTATGGATACTTATTTAGGTTTCATACCAAAATCAAAGCTATATAATATGAAGAAGCACATATCCATAGTCCATTTGTAAAGCGAGATTTGATTTTCTTTTTAAAAATATAAAGTGAAATATATGTAACACTAAATATATGTGATATATATTGTTTTGTACAGATCTATTGCTTGTAAATACTTTAGAATATGCATAAAACTATATATATTTGATATAATGCTTGTATATTTACATTAATAAGGATATTTATTCTAGGTCAAGACGGCCTGACTTTCTGCAAAGTTGCTATATATTGAGATCTGAGCCCAGAAAGAACTAATGAGCACCATATGTATACCTAACATAAAAATGAACATTAACAGTCTAAAACATCAAGGACAAAACCAGTAATTTAAAAGCCAGCATCATTCTTGCTACAACCTAAATTTGAAGAATATAATTGATACAGCTAAAACCATGTCCCTTCAGAGGACATTTCATGGGCCATGGGCCACCAAATAAAGGCTCTATTTTTATTCCCATTCAAGTGTTATATTGTCTTGAAAGCTTAGTGTGTGACATTTCATATTAAAAGCTCTTCTGTTGTATTGCTCCAATAACATCTGCAGAAGAAAGGTATGACACATACAGTTATGCATGTGTAGCCTTCCATGTATACTAGGGTACATTTCTGAATGTGCATAAAGCAAAAATCAGACAATCAACCATATTTGAATGATGTTGGCAGGAGAGAGATTTTACTGGAATACTCACATAGGATCACTCAGGTTTCCATAAGGTGTGAGTGGAACCAATTACATCTACCAATCTAAATAATTTTCATAACAAACTTTCAATTACAATCTTCAGATCTAAGGGTACAAGCAAATTCAAATAGGTATAAGTAGTTGTTAAAAATAGTATAAAGTCGTTTAGAACTTTATTGAGCAAAACTATGAGTTTGCACTGAATTGAAATCCCTGGAAACCAATGTCTACTGCTGAGAACTGTGTGTACTATAATCCATTTTGATGGTGCTTATTGGCCTATTGGCCTTAATTGGAGTCTCTGGATGGAGCCAACTCAAAAAAAGCTGAATCCTAGGCTAGTTCTCAACTGTCAACAAAAGATTTTTCAGTCTAGCAGAAAATGTGGGTGAAAAAAATGCTTGCTTCAGTATTTTGCCCTTTCCCCAATAATCTGTATTCAGTAAAGCAGAAAGCACATGGCATCAAAGTTTCTTTGCTGCCAGCAGAAAGGTAAAAACATTCTGATATGGGCAGAACAAAAGGAGTTGATAGACCATCCCAACTGTCTTGTATCCAAGCAGTTTTCAGGGATTGCAAATTGGGCAAACATTTTGAAGCACAATCATTTCTCAAAGTTCGTTGAAAAAGGAATGTTTCTAAAACTTCTTGTTTATATGAACAGGTGTTAGTTGAATCTCAGGGAGTAACATATTCCATAATTTGGATACTGTCACAGGGAGGGGCTGTCATCTTACCCAAGTTCCTGGAGAACCTGGGTAAACAAATATTTTTAGCAAGCTTTCTCAAGATACCTGTATCACATGGGTTGAGTTCACTATCTCCAGTATGTACTGATATTACCAGTTACTGTATCATAACAAGGCTTTATAAATAATGGCCTACATATACAATTGAGCTTAATAGTAGTAGAAAGTCTGTGTAGTGTCTCAGAATCAGTATTACTTTGCAGTGGTGAGATTATCTCACCAGCAGTCTGGACTAGTGTTTCTAATTCATCTCCATAAGTTAACTCATGTAGTGTATTGCAGTAGGCAACTGTTGAATTAGGAATGAATTATCATTGCCAGAGCATCTTGGTTGAAGTGGCCAGAACTGAGCAAAGGTTCTTATGGCCATATCTTCCATCTGTTGTTTAAGCAAGAGTCCAGAATGACTTTCAAGTCACAGATCAACTTTGTCAAGGTTAATGTGATTCTGTTTAGAATTACAACCAGAATTGGTTTTAACTAGATAATCACAATATTTATTGAGAAAAATAACCTAGTTAGGAGAATTTAATTTGAATTTGTTTGATCCCATCTGGATTTAAGAGTATTCATATGTTATTTTAGGCTATCCATGGCATTTCCATGTGCTTCATGTTGAATGATGCTCATACAGAAGACTAGAGAGAAATTATGAATAATGACCCACTCACTTGTGGTAGAATGAATAGGGGAGATAACCATTCACATCTCTTTTTTTGTTGTTCTTAGGACATTAAACTCCTGGAGCCCTCATCTATAGTAATCCTCAACACTGACAATGAAAAAAAAAAAAAAGAAATAAGAATTTCAGGGGGTTGGATGCAGAGCTGTGGTGGCGCAGTGGTTAGAATGCAGTATTGCAAGTTAACTCTGCCCACAGCCAGGAGTTCAATCCTGACTGCCTCAAGGTTGACTCATCCTTCCATCCTTCGAATGTCGGTAAAAAGAGGGCCCAGATTGTTTGGGCAATATGCTGACATTGTAAATTGCTCACAGAGGGCTGTAAAGCACTACGGAGCAGTAAGTGCTATTGCTATTGCTCTTGAGTACCTGCTTTCATAATGTTTCTTTCTCTGGATACCATTCCAGGAGTTTTGCACCATTTTAAAAACAAATAAAATTGTAGAAACGGAATGCAATGTACAAATGCTTCTTTGTTTGTTTATTTTTTACATTTAAAACATTGGGCTATTTTGCAGTGTAATCAAAATATGGCAGGAACTAAGAAGAATTTACGTCAGAAAGATATTTTGTCAAACCCTCTGTGTAGGGTTTGCACAAGATGGAGTGCCCTGATACTGGTTCCTCAAAATGCAGTGATTCACCCACACATTTCATAATGGCTGTGTATATTTCTAAATCACTTTAAACCTAGGAAGGTGTCTTGACAAAGGGGAAAACATTGTCATCCAACTAAGTCAAGATCACTTCTCTCGGACATGACAAAAAAATCTGCAGTCCCAATAAGTCTTTGCTTCCACATAGTACTTTCCATCACATCTTGATACTTATTTATGAAATGTTATTAAAAATTATTACATTTATTTGCTGCATCTTGTAATAAAATGACTTTGATAGCTAGACTTAAACAATCTTATTGAGAACTGCAGTGACTTGAATGATTTGCCCCCTAAATGGTGAGAATGTCCAAGTACAATATCTTTGGATCAAAGAAGAAGCATTTTTCTGCATGTACACAGGTTTGTTTTTTCTCTTTATTCCTTCTATATTGTTCACCTGAGAATAAACATCTTCTGAAATCTCAAGGCTGTTAAGTCCTGGGAGCGATGGCGAATGAAGAATACACATGTTTCTGGAACAGCTCTTTATTGTGCTTATTTCAAACTCCAACAACAAGTAAGGCACGCAGGTCTCTTTTATACGTCCCCATTCCCCGGACAAGATAGCAACATTACTAGGCACTTTTTGCACTTTGCGCATGCGTGCTTGGTTGGCGCCACACAGTCTGGTCCTGGGCAGCTTTTGCAATTGCCCGGGAACCTTGCAAAGTCCCAAGCCTGCATTTGCAGGCTCGGGACACAACACCCCTCCCCTCTTAGCTAGAACACAGACAGTACTTTGTTCTTAAAATCCTTACAACATATAAAATAATAATAAATTTATTTCCATCCTACAGACACTCCATTCTGCTACTTGTTTGCCACTCTCTAATGTGTGCTTCGCGGGTTCTGTTACTACCCACTTGGGTTCCATCTCCCCACCCAAGACTTGTACTATTCTTATGCTGACAAGAACCTTACATACTCATCTAGGTGTTTAGGAGGGGCCTTAACCCGTTGGGACCTTCGCAGGATGAGGGAAGGTGCCTGGCCTGACAGCTCCCCTGCTCGATGGACAGACCAGGACTTGACCTTAAGGGTGCCTGGCCTACTGGCCCGGCTGATTGGCTTGCTAGACCAGGACTTTTATGCACAGGTTTTGCAGGTGACCCCTGATAGGGCGTACTGGCAGAAATGCCAGAGTTTCCCTCAGGCTCTGTGAGAACAGCTGCACTCTCCCACCCTTCTGAGTTGGCTGAGGATTCCAGAACTACTCTGGATGGCTCCTGAGAACCTATGTCCTCGAGCCAGCAACCTTTTTCGGACGTGCCCTGTGAAACAGGTGTGTGTAAGGGGCCCCAGTATTTGGCGGACCCCAAGATCAGGCCTGAGGTGCCAGAGTCAGGAGAGGCCTCTCTGCTTGCCTCCCTTACATAGGACCTCCTTTTGGAAGCAGTTGCAGAATTGAGCCTGCTTCCTGTCTGGGTTAGCTGTTCTTGCATGTTTTGTGAATTCTGTGAATACCCCCAGTTATCCTCCCTGTCTGGAGTATTACTGTTTCTGTATGGAATATGTGGAGGCCCCCGGGGTGACTCCCTGGCTGGAGTGCGTCTTGGTGTGTAGGATAGTTCTCTGCCCCATGAATTCATGTTTGGAGCACTTGTGGAATTTCGGAATGGGGGATCAATGATCTCCTCAGCTGCCGGCATTGGCTGCTGACATTGATCCTCAGAATGTATTCTATAACCTTCCTCCCCCCCAAGAGCAGAGCCAGGAGCAGAAGGGTGAGACTCCAGCCTCGTATGCAGCTGATCTATGTGCCGCCGAAGAACGTGGCCGTCTTCCAGGGACACTTCATAGGACAAGGGCCCCGAGACCTTGCAGACCACAGCTGGTACCCAGAGAGGACCAGGCCCATAGTTTCTGGTCCAAACAGGAGCACCCACTTGCACTTGGTGGCCATGGATGCGACCCTTGAGACGCCTCCCGGTCAGGGTGCAGTCTATCCAGCTTGGTAATGAGCCGGCGATTCCAATGAAGTTCAGCCGGGCTTTTTCCAGTGGCAGTGCAAGGTGTGGTGCGATGTGCAAGAAGAAAGTCTGCTAACCTGTGATGCCAGTCACCTTAAGTCAGTCTCTTAAGGACATCCTTGGTGGTGCACACCATACGTTCAGCCATTCTGTTGGTGGATGGTGGAAAGGAGCAGAAGTTGCATGGCAGATCATGTTGGCCTGGAGGAAAACCTGGAACTCAAAAGAGGTGAACTGAGGACCATTGTCTGAAACGAGAACATCTGGAAGGCCATGAGTTGCAAAAATACTTCTCAGCACCTGGATAGTCTTGGCAGCAGTAGTGGAGGACACAGGAACAACCTCTAGCCACTTAGAATGGCTATCAACAACAACCAAGAAGAATTGCCCCTGAAAGGGCCCAGCGTAATCTATATGTACCCTGGACCATGGGGTGTGAGTTTCCTCCCATCTATGAACTGGGGGTCTGAGGCATTTCAGGCCAGGATCGTTGGCACACATGGCACCCATGCACTTGAGCCTCAATGGCTTTATCGAGGCCAGGTCACCACAAATGGCTGCGTGCAAGCGCCTTCATCCTGACTATGCCAGGGTGTCCTTCATGTAAAGAATGCAGCACTCTAGTCCTCAGTGAGGTTGGGATTACTACCCTACTTCCCCATAGCAGACAACCCTTGAAGGTGGACAACTTATGCCTCCTTTGCCAGAAGCTTTGGAACTCAGTATCAGGGCACCTGTCAGGCCATCCTGACAACACCCATGACAGAACGCATTTGAATGTGTGGACAGTGGCAGTTTCAGCAGCCACATCCCTTGCATTGAGGGGAGATCAGACAGTAGTCATATGCTGATAGGAAAATTGACCAACGCAGCACACGAGGAGAAAGAATATGTGGGGTCTGTTTGGGTGTGGTGAACAACCCTAGCAGAGGCTTATGGTCAGTGTAGACCATGAAATGGCGGCTGTATATGAAATCATGAAACTTCCTAATGCCAGCCACAATGGCCAGCACCTCCCTGTCAATCTGAGCATAGTTCTGCTCAGCAGGAGACAAGGTTCTGGAGTAATATGCTACAGGGACCTGTGTCCCATCAGCCAACAGATGGCTAAGAACTGCCCCCACTCCATATGGAGAAGCATCGCAGGCAATGCAAACAGGCAACTGCTCATTGAAGTGAGCCAGTACAGCATTAGAAGTAAGCAAGGCCTTAACCTCATTGAAACTTTTTTTCATGGACCTTAGTCCACTGCCGACAGGCTTGTTTGTCTAAGAGCCTGTGCAATGGCTCAGCTATAGCAGCTTTGTTTGGCAGAAAGGTATGGTAAAAATTTAGTAGCCCCAAAAATGCTTGTAGTTCCTCTTTAGACTTAGGCTTGGGGCCTGCTGAATGGCCTTTAATTTAGCTTCATTAATTTAGATGCCTTGAGCATCTATCCTGAATCCCAAAATGTCAGTAGAATTGACTCCTATCTTACACTTGTCCTTTTTTAACTTGAGACCTGCTTCCCTAAAATGAAGCAAGACAGCCCTTAATCTCTCAGCCAAGTTTTGAGGTGATTCTCCTGCAATGAGGACATCATCAAAATATGGAAAGATTCCTGGAATACCCCTCAGTGTGTTCTCCATAATACTCTGGAAAATGTTAGGGGCTACATTTACCCCAAATTGCAATCTCTTCACTTTAAAAGCTCCTCTATGAGTCACAATTGTCTGAGCCTCAGCAGCTACCTCATCAACAGGCAACTGTTGATAGGCCTGTGCCAGGTCAAGCTTTGCAAAACAACTTCTTTTTTAGGGGTTTATGTGTGCCTGTCCTCAGAATACTTCTGCGTGTTGCGCAGAAACCCACCCTACTTTGGCTGGGGACCCTGGTACCTTTCAGATGCAATTTTTCTTTAGGTTGTACCTTCTGACGATTCAGACATATGGCTGCAATGTGGCCTTGCCTTCCACAGGCCCTGCAAATGGCAAACCGGAACTAGCAGTTTGCTCTTCTGTGGTGTCCTCTGCATCCGAAGCATTGTGAAGTTATTAAAGCCTTTTCTGTGTGATCTCTCTGTCTCCTTCCGGCTGCCTGGTAAAGCTTATTCACCTCATCTTCAGGAGCCTCTTCTGAATCTTCTTGCATGTTCTCCTGGTGGACAGCAACAGTCTCTGGATGGCTTCTGGTGGGCTGCATGTTTTTTACTGCTCTGCCTGCTGCTTCCTCTGCTGTAACTTCTCGTAGAGCATCTTGGAATGAAATGTCTTTTTTCGCGAAGATCTTTTGCTGTAGGTCTCTATTTCTCAGTCCACACACAAAACAATCATGCAGTCTTTCATCTAAATCTTTAAATTTACACAGTCTAGCTGCTCGCCTCAATGCTGCAATAAAGTTGTTAGCAGATTCTCCTGCTCTCTGATCCCGTTGTTCAAACGTGTGCCTCCATGCAATGACGGACAGCTTGGGCTGAAAATGTTTTTTTAGAAGTTTCTTTAGGTCTGTGTATGTTACGCCTTCCAGCAAAGCAGGAGCTACGAGGTTTTCAGCAATTTCAAAAGTCTCTTGGCCGCATACACACAGCAATTTGGCAGCCTTCAGGCCATCTTCACGAACTTGGTTAACCCTAAAATAGTTCTCTACTCTTGCAACGTAAGACTCCCATCATTCCAGGTGCGCAACGTCGAATTTTGACAAGTGGCCAATTTTTGTCATTGTAGTGTGTGCTACACCACTCGCTTCTGCAGGGAAAGGGTCTCTCAGCCAAACTCACCCTCCAGCGATGCTGTACTGGCAGGATAGCTGCTGAATGCTTTAACACCATTTTCCCTTCCAGGACTTCTTTTGGGTAAATCTTAAAGCTTCCTTCTAGCTTTCCTTGTTAAATCCCACCTTCGTCGCCAGTGTTAAGTCCTGGGAGCGATGGCGAATGAAGAATACACATGTTTCTGGAACAGCTCTTTATTGTGCTTATTCCAATGAGTAAGGCACACAGGCCTCCTTTTATATGTCCCCATTCCCCGGACAAGATGGCAACATTACTAGGCACTTTTCGTGCCTTGCGCATGCACGCTTGATCGGCGCCACTCAGACTGGTCTCAGGCAGCTTTTGCAATTGCCCAGGAACCTTGTAATGTCCCAAGCCTGCATTTGCAGGCTCAGGACACAACAAAGGCTAACTTTATATATATTTATATAAGGCAGTCTTCCTCATTGTAGTACTCTTCAAATTGGAGTCCAGCTCCCATTATTCTGAAAATGGCAGGCCTGGGATTGTGGCATTATAGTTCACCCCATATAGACTAAGTAGTGGCTGCTTTAAGACACATTTTGTTTTACAATTTTTATGCTTATGAGGTGCTTCCTGAGCATTGTTGTTTTCTTGTACATGTTTCATTACCATGCTCAGCACTGCTGAGCACTGATGATGTTACTTAATTTGGGTAATGCAATGTCTGCAAGAAAACAACCAAGGTCAGAGAGCACCAAGAACCCCTCATTTCAACCCTGAGCTACAAATATTTTCTTGGCACCTTTTGCCTTGCTAAATTCTCTTAACAGTATTAGTTCTTCAAAATCATTTTGGCAGGCGTACATGCGAATAAACTACTCTAGTAATCAAAATTTCCTCATGAACTTCTGTTATTGCTTTATGATAAGATGCTATAAATAGACTCTTACTATTTGGAGAGATTTCATTGGATCTATGGTTGATATGTCTTTTATTTATTTGTTTATAATTGATAAAAATTGATTTTTATCTTCAGCCCACAGGCCATCAATGGAAACATACTGAATCAAAAGAGATACTTTTTGCACATATGTTTCATCACCTATCTTCCATAATATGGAAGGAAAGAGAAAAGGTGTGTGTGTGTGTGTGTGTGTGTGTGTGTGTGTGTGTGTTTAGGTAAAGAAGGAGTCAGATGGGGCTGATCCTTCAGCAAAGTTGATGAAATGACTAAGTTTCCATATTATCTCTCTTGGCTGATATGTAATGGTCAGTAGGATATTCAGTGATTATATCACTCTTCTTGTCACCTGGTTTATTGCAGTTGGAGAAGATTTGCCCTCTTATTCATGCTATCTATAAGATCACCAGGCTTCTGAATAGAAACTTGTGCCAAAAGCGATAAAGGCTCAGCCTTTGTCCTGACACATATATTGGCAGAAGTTATGGAAATATTTTTGTACATTGAACTGTCATGTGTACTGAATTCACTTGCTTAAGGATTTAGCTTCTGATTTCTATTTGATTTTGTTTTATTTGTATCAGATTCATTTGAGATATATGGTGCTCTAGGTAAAGTTTAATTTTGTATATCTTATTTTTAAAATATAACTTTCTAGTAAATTTTGAGACTCTGAAATAGTTCTTTCTTAACAGGAATTTTATTTCCTTTTGTCCAACAAATTTATAATTTATTGCACATATTAGATTTTGTGGTGGTGGTAAAAAAAAGTACACGACTGATGCCTACTCCTTTTTCTAGATATATCATCAGCATAGCTATATCTATATTTGTATTTATCATATTTGTTTAGCTGCCTATCTAACATGAATGTGATCCTGAGGGCATAAAGCAGTTAATTAAAAAAGATTACTTCCACTATTAGGGGAAAGGAAGCATTCTAACCTGAAAAGAGTGCTGAGTTTTGCCAAACAATATAATGGTAAAATACAGTATATCTTTGACTGTTTCCATTCTTGACATATTTTTTAATGATCCAAGTTTCATCTCCCTCATTTATTTATTCAGGTTTAAAAGTTACCTGGGATTTGCTTACAAGGAAAAGTATAGTGGAGTGGGGTCGGGGTCTCATGTTGCCTAGTACTTAAATAACCACTTATATGGTACAGTGGCTGGCCACCTTTTTCCATGAAACAAAATCCTAAGTTTACAAGCAATTTCTATTCAAATGATGAACCTGAACTCTCGCTGAACTTGGCAGATACTGGAACAACAAACAGTCAAGAAGTGGAGGAGGAAAATATGAAGAAATTAAGCAAGAAGCAGAAGTCTTGCAGCACAGCCTGGTTCATAGTCGCTCCCTTTCATTGCGAGTCTTGTTGATACTTGCTGAGTGTCAGCAGATCAAGTTAAAAAAAGAACTTTGATATTTTATAGGTGAGAAAACAGGAAAGTGAAAGAGCTGTTATTTTTCTTTTTCTTAAGACCCAGCAGGTAAAAGTTGATGGCCATTTCTTGGTTGGTTTTACAACCTGCAAATTTCATACTTTTGGCGTTATGTTAGATGCTAACAAGTATATCAAAGCATATTCCTGGCTGTGCAGTATAAAAAAAGGATGATACTCCTGACTAAAATACTTTAATAAACTGTTGGGAGGTGAGATTCAGCTGTGCCATTCTTGACACCTAAGATACCTCATGGATTAGCAGTTTTGCCAGCTGTTTGTAGTGTGATTGTATATGATTTGTAAGATCTGCTAAAACCAAGAATTTCCAAAAACCGTTAGAACTCCCATGGCTCCAATTTGTTTCAAAGAGGTATGATGAATACTATTTATTCATAACGTGCAATATTACAGTCCTGGTGGTTATGCTGGTGGGAATTGGCACAATGTTGATGTAATCAAGATGCTATGTTTACCACCCACAGTAAACTAACAGAATTTCAATTTATATGTAACGGGGCAATATGATCAGATCATACCCCACTTTTATTTCAGTAGGACTCTGAGATCCCTCTCATAGTACTACTATTGAGCAAGGTACACCTATACTGTACCTGTGCATTTGGTTTTTCTTGCCTAAATATAGAACCTTACTTTTTTCACCACTGAATTTCATTTTGTTAGATAGCCCAATGTTCAAGTCTTTCAAGATCCTTTTGTATCTTAAGCCTATCTTCTGGAGTGTTGGCTATTCCTGCCAGCTTGGTGTCATCTGCAAATTTGATGAGGTCCCCATCTATCCCCTCATCTAAATCATTGATGAAGATGTTGAAGAACACTGGGGCACCCCACTACACACTTCCCTCCATGTAGATGCAGCTCCATTGAGGACCACATGCTGAGTACAGCCGGTCAGTAGCTACAAATCCATCTGGTGGTGACGCTGTCTAACCCACATTTTTCCATCTTATCAAGTAGTAGGTTTTGGTATTCTAATGGTGGTAGGTTAATAGGATTAACCCACCACCATCAGAATTCCAAAAGAGCACACTCAAGCTCAGGTCAAAGTAGATTGCACAGGAACAGGAAGAACCTCAAATACAAAGCCATAGGAACAGGAAGAACCTCAAATACAAACCCAAAGAAGTTATAAAAGCCCATCTATGCTAACTCCATTTTGTCAGCTGCCCCAGAAGTGCATGCTGTCATGATTCTGCTCTTCAATAAACTGGATCTTCTTTCCTAAGCAGTTTCCATTTCATTTTATTCCTGGCTTGGAAATTGGACCTGAAGATTTTCTTTCAATAAAAGAAACAACTATGGCCAGGCCCGCAAGAAAGACACAATCTTGAAATGAGATCTTTGCAAAGAAAAATGAGAATTTGGATGATGTACGTGGGGAGGAAAGGGAAAATAATTCATCTTTTCCTATAACCAACTCAACAGCAGATAAGAAAATCACAAATCTGGCACAAAGATACAATACATTTTAGTTCCATTCTGTTACTTCTGTTATAATTTACTTATATCAGTCCTCTTAATGTTACAGAATATAAATATCCAGACTGTGTGCTCCTAATTTAATCAGATGAATAAGAAATATTGCTGTTTAAATGGAGAAAATTTGATAGTTAAAACATTCTGATTTTACTGAATAAAAGATTTAGAGGATGACTAATTCATGTTTCATTGGACTGTAAATTGGACTCAATGACTTAGAAGTCATATGCACTTTGACCTTGGTAGCAAATTCCCAGAATGGCACACATGGTAAAAGAGTTATTTTTTTCCCCACCTCACCCAACCGATGTGATATGACAGTTCTCTTCTTATGCACAATTGTCAATAATAAAAACTAATATAGTAGAAGCAACTGCATACAAAATTATATTTTTAATTTATATTAAGCAGATGCCCTGAGGAATAGAAGAATTATGTGGGAAAAGAAGCAAGAGAAATGCAAGTGTTATTTAAACTGATTATTGTCTTCCATTCAAAATTTGTCTTCCTCATCTGAGTTGGAAGAGGAACTCTAAGCTGGCAGTGAAGATAGGAGCATAATGTATTGCAGGTCAGTGGTATGATTTAGATCAGGGGTGTCAAACTCCCGGCCCACGTCACGCAGAAACCATGCCCACCCCAGTTCTGGCAAGGGGCAAAAACGTCATGATACATTATGACACATCATGTGACACGGTGAGTTTGACACCCCTGATTTGGATCAATGTTTCTCAGCCTCAGTGATTTTAAATTAAACTCTGTGGACTTCAACTCTCATAATTGAAATTCTCATGTCTTTAAGATGCTGAAGTTGAGGAACACTGGTTTATACATTGAAGAAGAGTTGTCATGTCTTTTCCCAAAGCAAAGTTTTGATGGCCATAATTGTTACTATAAAATGAGAAATTCAGTATATGAATATTGAAATATCACGAGATCAGTACCACAAATTTCAGCCTGTTATGAAGCTTGGTGGCCCTGTTGGTTGGAGGATAGTGGCATTTGTAGCATCAGCTTAAAAAAGGGTACTAGATTGGGAACAGCTGTCATTTAATCAATTTATTCTTCATTGCTAAAGCTGTAGGTATTTTGTTTTTTAAGTTCCCTCCGCTAGGATTTGATGACTAAATAACCTTGGGCAGAAAAAAACACCGTAGTAGTTATTTTATTCACTGAAAACAACAGTGGTGTGCTAGTTAATCTCCCACTCTAAAAGATATAATACATGCCACTTAGATGAGAAGGAGGAAGGGTGATTTTCACTATCTTCATCCCAGCTGTTGTATTTTTGTGATAACTGGCTGAGGCCACTGATATCTAGAAGCTGAATCTGGTAGAAGTATGAGGAAAATGCCCCAATAAATAGCTCTTTTATATGTAATCCCACCATTTTTTTGTTGGCATTTCTGCTGCTTCTATCTGGATAATAGTAGCATCTGTTTTTTCCCTGAGGAGAATATCAGAAAGATGTATTTTGTTCCCTCTACCCTTCCTTTCCCCACTTCTCTTACCAACAGTGGCTCAGCTCAACTGTCAGTGGGGATTTAAATAGCTTTACATAATCTGCATTAGAAGGCAGAAATGCAGAAATAAATCCAGGCATTTTGCTGGTCAAGTGGCAGGTGGGGAATTTTAAGTTTTTATACTAGCAAAATATAGTCTCTGCTCCAACAAGGATTTTATTTTCCTGTCTATTGATTTATTATAAAGTCTGAAAGAAAGTTTAGGATTACAAAAGTGAAGGTAGAAGTGAAAGGTCAGAGAGGCAGAAAGCAAGAAATGTCAGCTGAAAAAACTGAAATATCAAGGACAGGAGGACTATGATTGTTATAGCATCTGTCAGCAGAAAGTAAATCTTTGTCATTTCAATATGATGAGGCTAATATTAGTTATGCCTGAATTTTCAGAGAACTGTCCCATCTTGTTCTGTATAATTTCATGCAGGCTTAAATAAACTTTTCTTCCAATACAAACTTCATCTTCATTCTGTGACATCACTTTACCCAACACTAGAACAAGAATACAAAACAATACTCCAGGTTTGGGGGAGGGGGATAGAGAGTTGCTCTTGACATCTTAAATTTCAGATGTGCTAACAAATCAAAATAAACGAAACATGATTCTAGCCAAAATCTTTTGTCTTCCTCTGCAAATACATTCAGCTAGTTACAGTCAGAATTTAATGGAATAAAAGCTATTCTGAGATAGACTTTGCACTAAATAAATCTTCATTCAAAGGAACAAGGGTAGCATATCTCTTGATATTATGTATACCAATATACTGTGGAACATATTATTAACCCATGTATTTAAATAAAATGCCCATTAACATTATTGTGTTCAAAATATAATTATTTGCCATTTACCCAGCAGATGGCAGCATTTATATTATTTTAAAAAAATTAAACAGCTGAGACCTGGTTAGGACTTGGATAGGAGACCAACAGGAAATATCTTAAAAACATTCTAGAAGAAAATGAGAGTTCTGTATGGCTCCCATAAAGTCTAAATGGGCATATCTGTGAAGTCACTAGAAGTCAATCTAATTTTTTTTTTGTAATTGTAGATTTTCATAGGTTTTATAAGGGGGATATATATTTACAGTGAGGTTAAAAGGCATTCACATTTTAATTTGTAAAGCTTTTTTTTTGCTTCTCCTATATTCCCAGATTAAAGAATTTGAAAAGGGCTTTTATCCTGGGTTCTTTCCCATGGCTGAGTTGATCAGCGATCCACCCATCCTGAGTTGGCAGAAACTACATTAGTGTGATGTCTGTTGTGCCCATGGCTCATCCTCTTCTGCCTCTTCTGCCTCTGTTCTCTGTTTCTTCCTGGTGATGGCCATCCAGATTTAAGCATCTTGAGACTGCCTCTGGAGGTTACCAGAATATAGGGAAAACACATTGTTGCAGTTTAAACTTGTCTCGCTTTGGGTTGGGGAAAAGATGAAAGCAAGTCAGAAAACTTGCCAAGGCATGTTTGACTTGTTTGGTACAAGTGGGAAAAGGCCAACAGAACTAAATCATTTTTTAAAAAATGCTATAAGTTATTTTGCACCTCTACAATATTTTACAGCCCAATCCTATCATTAAGTTACATCTGCTGATCAGCGATGAACTCACTACTAAATCTATTATGTCATGAAAACAGAAATAAAAGCAGCAAAAAAACCCACACACCCATGTTTAACATCTCAGTAATGTGACATAGCAACAGACCATGAACGAATGCAATGGACTGAATGTAATGGGAGCAAGAACAATGTTTACTCCCTTTCCCCCAGTTCTCTCAAAAGGTGGTGCAGGGTTCTGGAGACTGGAAGCCAAAAGAAGATGATGCAAATTAAATCAGTCAAAAGGGAATAGAGATTTTATATCAAGCTGTCTGGTTCAGAGAACTTGGAATACAAGCTGAAAGCAGATTTTGCCCTGAAAGAAAAGAGCATTTTATGCAGCACTTGACATCTGCTGGCTGTGCATGATGGGAATTTTTAGTTCAATGCACCTGTAGGATTGTGTTTCAAGAAAATTTGCTTCAAGCTAACAAATAAAGTAAGCAAACAAATAACCAGGGCTTTTTTTTGTCATAGAACGCCCAGAACAGAGTTCCGGCACCTTTTTGGGATGGAACCTTGTAGGGTAGGCAAGGCGGGTTGTACGACGTGTGTGAGTTCTGGCATCTTTTTTTTTTTTTTTTTTTACAAAAAAAGCACTGCGAATAACCAAGCAGACCTATTTCACTACTTGAGAGACTCCATGCCTACTCACAGTGAGCCGAGCTGTTTGGCCTGGCTTACTCCAGGGACATCACTGTGCCCTCGATATATTTCCAAGGTTGTATATTTTCCAAGGTTGTAAACCTCACAAGGAAATAAAAGTCAATTCAATAGTGAAATAGGCAGCAGGTTAATAAATTTAATAAATAAATAATAAAACAAAAGTTTAGTCCACTTTTAAAAAGAATAGCTACTTCCATTCAATTAATTTTACAGCTATGTTTCACAGTGGTTTCACTAATATGATGACTGTACTGTAATGGACCAGAGTTGCTCCCTAGAAGAATAATCATTTCAGTCATTACTAGAAATAAGGGCAACTTCTTAATTAATGCAGTCACAAAATTCGCCATGTTCAGTTTTCCCAGGAGAGTCATTTATTCAAACTGAGCAGCTGCTTTATATGTGCGTCCATATTAGATATCCAGCAGAATTTCAGCAATATTAATAGCTACATAAGCATTTTCACTGATCAGTTTTTGTATCTGGAGGAGAGAGAGAGAGCGAGAAAGTAAGAGAACGAGAGCTATTAAACCTGTTTGTTTTTTTCACAAAATTCTAGACTGCCAGATCCTCATGCCAGATATGGGATATGCTTCCTTTTGAATGTAAACCTCTACAAGGCAAAGATGCTTGCTTTGGGTCATATATAGAGTGAGAACTTCCCCTGCTCCTTTCCCAAAAGTAATTTTGATCAAAGCAGAAGTTAGGTATTGGGGTTATAAAAAGTAGAGAATTGACATTTGAGTATTTGATTAAAGGTTAGAATTGGAAAGAAGCTGGAAAAATCCAAATAAGCAAGCATAGGATTTCTGTTTCGGCAATTGGAACAGCCAGAAATTGTTAGAATTTTGATATTTAATTTTCTGCTAGTTAAGCGTTATTTTTTCACCTGTTTACCAGAATTCTGTACTTGTACAGAATAAATAATCTCATGGTTTTATTGTTCTTGTGTCCAAGAAGATTTGATATTCTCTTTATCAGCTTCTTCCTGAGTTGAAGTATAATTTAACAGTTTCTTCCATTCCTTCCTACATCTTTCTTGCACTACTATTGGGTGCATGATGCAGTGAAACACTTGATTTGGAACTAATAGACAGTTCCTCCCCTCCCCTCCCGTCCCCTCCCCTTCTTCCATAACCAGACTTGTAGCATCAGGGTTTAATGAGTTAGAAAGACTAATATTAGGAAGTAAACCTAGATGTTTTGAGGAAAAAGTAATCTTGGATTGTCCAGCCAACAGAGGATAGTTTTGACTATCATGCATAGGTCAGAACGGCCGGTACAAAAATTCAGTATCTACCAGAACATAGCATTATAGGATGGACTGTAAAAACTTAGCTGTGACCATGAAAAAGGAGCCACAACAGAACTAAGCAACTGAAGAAAGGAATATAAAGAAGATCTTAACATAGCTTTATATATCATTTATGTGCTATCTTGTAAGTGTTTTACTGTCTTTTTATGACTATGCATTTTTTTTTTACTTTCATAATTATTTTGAACACATTTATTTCAGATTCTACAATGTTTGGCCCTTTGCTAATGGATTATTTTGACAAATTATTTTAGAATTATAAATTAAGAGGTAAGTCATTATATCCCAGAATAATCTCTTTAAAGAAGTCTGACAAAATAAGAAGCATAAAAGCTGCAAAAACTATATAAAGAAACCTGCAGATAAAGGTTCAGGTAAGTGACAAGGGTTGAGTATCAGGTTGCACCAGTTTCTGGAATCTTCAGTTGAAAGTATTCAAGTAGCAGGTAGAAAAAAAATCATAGCCTGAAAAAAAAAAGATATAAGCAGTATAGTACTGAGCAATTTAAGTTAACAATCTGAGCCATCAGAGATGGTTGTAGATGAAGACTTTGGATAATTCATTTTCCATTAGAACCGCTTGTCTAATGCTCTGCTGAAAATAAAAAATGGTAAACAAGAATGTGTGGCTTCTGCAGGCTGCTCAGATAAATTTGTGCTACCACATTTGATATTACAAAGAAATATTTTCCCCAGTTACAGTATATATGGGCAAACTGGAGAAACTGATTATCTGTCTTTGTGAAGGACTGACTCCCAGATCTTCATTTTGTCTTATATATTGACTAGGTATGGAGGAGCAATAGCAGCTGATGTGTCTTTCCATCTTTTGACTTATTTTTCAATCATGTTTACACCATCTTTATTTTGTTGCCACTGTTCACTCCCTGAGTTGTCTTTGCAAGGAGTAGGTGAAGAAGGAAATTGCCTATCCCAAACAGGAGGATCATAGCCACATTTCATGGTCGCATGTATAACTTTTTATTTTTTGGAAGGGTACCCCTCAATACTTACTGTAAATTAGCAGCTAGGTTTGCTAACTTGAATAAATAAAATAATTGTAGTTTTAGTAGGAAATAACCTGCATCCCAGGAAGACAGTTTTTGAGATATCCAGAATGCTACTTTCTGATGATTTACAATAAAAATGGGATTTTGGGGGATTGTTTATTGGAAATCTTTCTCCTGCAATTTATTTTGAAAGGATTGTACATAGAGGCTGCAATTCCACTTGATCTGACTAGAAAATGTGTTCCTTTTATACATTTCCCACATATATAATTTATGTTAAGTCTCTAATCTCTTCCTTGGCTGCAGTCATATAGCTACATGGCTGGACTACAACTTTGGGTCTCAAACTGCAGCTGAATGAATGCTATTTGAGAGGATCTGACTCTAGTTTTCTATTTATTAGTCCTCAACAGCTGGGACTTCAAATCACTTTCTCCATTGTCTGCTCAGTGGCTTTAAATTTCTTCTTTTCTTCAGAATTGCTTCACAAAACAAAACAAATCCCTCAAAATGTTCAAAAAAGATCACAGACCAAACATCTTGCAAAGGAGCAAAAAATTAAAGGCCCTTATTTTCCTGGGTTTCTATTTGCATAGTTAGGTAGCATGATCTGGCAAGATCATATTGCATAACTAAAGAGTCATTTATCATATGCAAAATCACCAAAATTCTCTTAGCAATATGTCAACACTACGGATGACATTCTAATCTAAAAATAAAATTGTGTATGGTACAACTTTTGCCAACAGTTGCCATTCTAGGATTCTGTAGGGCAGAGAAACTGCTTTCAGAAATTTTACCAAGTAATGAGGCTTTCTCAAAACAATAGAATAATTTTTTTTCATACAAAAATCTGCTAGACCTTTATGGCCTGTCTATCTGAAGACTATCAGTGACATGATATAATTATAGAAGTCATAAAACAAGTCATGGAAAATGCTACAGGCTGTTGTTTGTTTGCAACATATTATAACTAAAAGGATATTTTTGGGACCCTTTAGTAATATACATAATACTTTGCAATGTCATTAATGGACCTAATTGTGACTGTTTCATAGTCCCACAGATACTTACAATTCATTCCGCAATTCACAGTATATATTTTTTTATTCAGAGCTAAATCTGAAATCCATATCTCTTAAATTATTTGAGAAAAACTGGGTTGTTATCTGAGATGCTGTAAATATCTATTGCCAGTGGTTTGGCATACTTTAAATTGGTGTTTGTTGAAATATGCTTGAGACAACCTCAGGGAAGCATGTGCACTTACGAATGAGGTGAAAATGTCTACTATGTAAGTACCATTTGTTGAAAATTTATGAACTGTAATGGACAGAGCCCTCTTACTTCCTTTTCATCTAAAAATCTGCTAAATTTGTATGTTGGGATTGATCCACTGTGTCAAGGTTCCGACTAATGAAACCAAATAAACCAGAACTTTGAGGCTTGAAGTTTCTTCAAAGAACATGTTTACATAATATCAGCATGGTCAAAAGTGAAACCAATTCTAAAATTCCACTTAGGTATTCACTGTAACTAAATGTAACAGTTCCCTCCCCTCTACTATGCTGTTGCTCATGCTACCCAATAAAAGCAATTGGCGGGCTCTGTGAAACTTCTTATCTCCACCTTCCCGTGTGGGAATGACCTTGGTTCTCACGGGACTTCTCTGTGTTTAGCAATGCTGTCGGTTTCTCCCCCCTTCTCCCCCACCTGTGGGTAACTTAGGATGGCTAAGATGGCTTCAGCCAGATTTGTTTCAGAAGTTGACACACTGATCTTCTTTAGATATTGCCCATGTTCTATTGAGTCAGATCAACTCATCCTTTTCTTCCTTTATATAAATGTTTCATAACTTAATTCTCTTTATTGTACCATTTTAAATTACAAAATTAGACAGAATACAGTGGAATTAGAGTTGGCTTGAACATCACAGAATAATTGCCAATATTTGAGGTAAGATTTTGTTTTTAAGATAAAAATATATTTTACCACTGTCTTTATTCACAAAGTGAATTGCAGGGTCATCTTAAAGTCATGGCCTACATGAAGATCTTTTGAAAACTGTCCTTCAGCTACACTACTTCTTTGATTTATAATCTGTACTTAAATTTGGGTTGACATAAGAATCATAGCAGAAAAACAAACAGAACTGCCCACTTTGGCTATGAACTTTGCCCACTGTACTGTGATCACCCACCTCTAAAAGAGAATGTAGCTGTCAGCTAGTTATCTTTTATACTAGACTGTTTTATTGTAGAGGGAGAATCATTTATCTGACATTTTGTGACCGTTGTGTTTTTATTTGATATATAAAATTGAGACATAAGTAGTATTTATTTAGTGATGATAAAATAGTAGACTATTGGACTTTGGTAAAAAGACATTGCATTTGGTCTCTTGACTGTGGGTCAGAATGCCCTCCCTAACCACCATCTTCTAATGATAGCAGACTCATATTACCAAATATTATTTATTTGCCTTCACTAAAACCAAATATTCTGGTTGGTGGTACAAATGGGAGGGTAGGTCTGATTAGTCAGTTTGCGTTGGCTTGATTCCCAAAGCATCTAGCACTGACAATTTTTAAAAAATCAAACAGGGATACACTTAGATAAAAAAGAACAAAAATAATCTTTTAATGGTCAATCATTAATCACTGAGATAGCCTAGAATAAAAGCTAACTAATACTTTCCTTCTTCCATTTCAATTCCACTGATAGAATCCCTGCCAATCGTGTGTGAGTCAACATACATATCATGTGTGTGCCTGGAATATATATGAAAAAGAATGACTCTATGACTGTTCTTAGACAATGATTATGCCAATTTTCTCTCAAGGTTAGAGTTTCCACAGAATAGTGTGACTCTTTAAAAGGAAATAATGTGGTGCAATTCTGCACTGATATTACTGCATGAGAGTGGATTTGGCAGGGTGACTTCAGGTCACAGTTCATGTGACTTTCTGCAAAAACAAATTTCATGGAAGAGTAACAATTCAGAAAGCAGATGGAGAATGGTGACCCATTTAAACAGCAATCATAGCAGACTATCCTGAAGACAAGAGACTGCAGCTTTCTGATGTTATGAACATGGAAATGAAACACCCAAAACCTGATGCCTTCCTTGCTTTTAGAACTGACAAGTGCAGCATTTTTTTCAAATTTCTGAATATTTTAAATTGATTTTAAGGATCAGTTAATTTCTTTTTAGGAGGCATGGATATAGCATTTATAGCAGTGTTATCTGCAAAGAAATGAAAAGGGTGCAATTCCTCACTTATAGAGACTTAGGCCATCAAAGCTTGCTGAAGGGAAATACTGATTTTAATGTTTTCAGCCCTCAATTTAGATGGAGACTTCTCTCTCTCATCAAAGATAAGCTGAGGAGGGCAATGGGGGAAAAAAGTGTTTTATTATATCAGTTTGGAATTTCTCCCCATTAAATTCTGAGCCCAATACTTTTTTGTAATCAAGTTCAAGTTAATTTGTCCCCAAGTCCTTTTATATGCCTTTTCTTTATGCTGATATTTGTTCTGCTTTGTTAATTAGTATTTGTATTGATTTTTATAAGGTACAGATAGTCCTTTACGTACGATCACAACTGAGTGCAAAATTTCTGTTGCTAAGCAAGACAATTGTTAAATTAGTTTTGCCCCATTTTATGACCTTTCTTGCCGTAGTTGTTAAGTGAGTCACTGCAGTTGTTAAGTTAGTAACACGGTGGTTAAGTGAATCTGCCTTATCCATTGTCAGAAGGTCGCAAAAGGTGATAATAGAACCCTGGAACATGTGCAGGTGTCATAAATATGAGTGAGTTGCCAAAGTCTGAATTTTAATCATTTTGGGGATACTGCAATGCTAATAAGTGTGAAAAACAGTCATAAATAATTTTTAGTGCCATTGTAGCTTCAAATGGTCTCTAAACAAACTGTTGTAAGTCGAGGACTACTTGCATTTTATTGATTTTACTATTTATGCCCCCCCCTTTTTGCTAAATAATTCTGAAAATCTTTTTATATAAAAAGCTACAAGAGCCTTTTATGACGTAAATATGAAATGGAAAAGAAAAACAGAAGAAAAAATGAAATGCAAATGTAAAAGCCCTGTCATAGAATACAAAATGAACAGGAAATCTTTTGGCAACTTAAACTAGTTCTGGGTAACTAAGCAAGGAAGTATAGTAGTATATGATTGCCATCTTTTTCAACTAATCTTGGAGTAAACTCCAAAGAACTCATCAGGATTTTCTTCTGACAAGGTATATAAAAATTATTTGGTTGAAAATAACACGTAATCGAGTGCTGCCAAATAAATTTGTTTAAATCTGAAATAAAGATCAGGTATAACTATAGCTGACATGAGTTAACAAAGCTTTCTTGTGAAGGCATTGAATTTTATTGTGAAATTCTAATCTTCAGGAATGAATAAGAAAAGGTATTTTAAATGTATGGTATACTTCCTTTCACATGTTAATTCATAAAACTTTAACCTAAAACCAGACTTATGAAGAAAGAGGACGGGGGAAGGGAAACTTTCTCTGTGTATTCATTTTTCTTCTCTTCTGAAGTTTAGACTTTAAAAGTATTTCTTCACCCTGACAATGGCTTGTTATTCACTTCTGTTTGGTGGTGGATTTTGATGTGATTTTCTCTTTTAGCGAGTAATGAAAGCATTAACTCAAATGCTACTATTCTGGCAGTGTTATTTTCTCCTTCATTTGCTGGAAACCAAGCAACCTTTGCTTTGTAAATGTTTTTTCTATCTCATTTTCTTTTATTCTGAGAGGAACTGTCTGCCCCCCTTCCCATATCTGGAGTATATTAACTTGACCCACACATACTATCTTCCTAGCAAATTCCCCAAGAGGCTTCTAAGGATAAAGTTGACTATTAGCTGTTTCATAGTCCCTAGGTTCTTCTTTATGCAGATAGCATGGAGGTTCAGTCAGGCTTGGAAGCCTTTATCTGTGCACTAAAATTAAATAGCATTTTACTTCTCAGGGATATAGCCAGCATCGTACTCTGGCTAGCAAAGGCTATATTAATCAATTTTGATAAATAAGGTTTATCATCATATTATATTGGGAGGTTTGATGAAAAGCAAGAGACATATTTGGCTATAAATCTCAAGTGCTTTAAGGCATTATTGCTACTATTTTCTTAAATTTTGTACTTCTGGTCATCCCTAGAGATTTCAGCTTGCTTTAATCTCTCTTTCTTGAAACTATGCCCTCATAAACCAATAGTCTACATAGCCCTATGTCTCTGGTTGGGATATTAGGGACCATAGACTCAGGAGGCCTCATGTCACCAGAGACATGAGGCAGATGAGAGCTTGGCAATAGCACCTGGCCTTGAGCAAGGTAGAGATGTAGGTACCTATGATGCAACCCATTTCAGCATCCTTTTCTCTTTTAAAAAACATTTTATATTCAGCTATGTATGTATGTGATTTTATACATTTCATTCATATCATTATTTGAAAATATGCCACACTTTTTGATGTGGTGCTTCTCTCCAAGTTAGCCATCTAAAGCCAATGCCAAAAAAAATCTATTATCTCCAAAGTTCAAGACTGTTCAGCTAACCAACTGATAAGAGACTGTAGTGACTGAGTTTATACATCGTGTTAAACCAGTGGTTCTCAAACTGTGGGTTGCGACCCTTTTGGGTGGTCGAACGACCCTTTCACAGGGGTCGCCTAAAACCATTGGAAAACACATATTTCCGATGGTCTTAGGAACCGAGACACCGCTCTCTCTGTTGCAGCCTCACTCTCTTCCATCTTCTTTTCCTCCCCACCTTCCTGCGAGCTTGCGATACCCCTCAGGGCCTAACGTTGCCTCCCAGAGGACTCAGCATTTTGGTGGCCAGAAGTTGGAGCCACTCAGCTGTTGGTTGGGATGCCCATGGAGCCGACACCCATGCTGCCAGGTAGAACAGCGCCGGCCACTGGTTTCCTTTGCTGCGCTGCATGTTGTCCTCGACCCCTCCCCTGCCCGTTCATGTTGAGCCCGTGGGGGCTTGACAGGGAGAGAGGGAGGGAAGGAGGAAGGGACTCCTCCTCCTCTCCTAAGGTTCAAAGCATGATCAGCTTCCCAAGGGTGCACAATCCCAATTCGTGTGTTTCTGCTGTATCTCCTCGGTGCTCCCGGGAGTGGGGTGGGCAGAAGAAAGCTTGGCTAGGCTAGGCAAAGAAAAACCAGGGAACTGCGAGCTCAGATCACAGGCAGGCCGGGGAAGGGGGTGAAGAAGAGGAAGGGGATTGGGGGAGAGGAAACGCCAAGCTTGTCCTCGCCTCTCCCAAGAACCTCCTGTGCCACCTCACAGGAACACCTGGTTTCAGATTTACACCGCAAAAATTTTTCTCGCACAGAGGAGAGAGGAAAAACAATTGCGGAACACTCGGGAATCCCTTGCAAGGCACCATGTACCTTGGTGCTTATTTCCTAACGCCTTCCCCCCGTGTTTTCTGCCCAACCCCAAATTTGCCTCCCTTCCACTCTCCTTACGCAGCCATCTATGGTCTTAATATAGCCCTCAGTCTGTTTCCCTTTCAACACCCCCTAAAATTTTTCATTCAGGCAGGCTTCCAAAGTTCAGCTGGCAGGATGCAGGTAACCCCTCCCCCCTGTCCTGCTGCCTCCCATGGCACCACACCTGCGCCTCCATGCCTCAAGCCTCCATGGCACAGGACTGCTGGCATGGTCCCCAATGGCCGCTGACTCGCTCTCCACCACCAGCGACCATGCAAGCCCTGGCAACTGCTCCAGCCTAAGAAGCAGGTGGCTGGGAGGCTGCCACAGTGCCGACCTCCTGTGCCCATCAGCTAGTGACCTTCGGATCTGTGCCCATCAGCTGGAACATCCGGTAACACTTTGGCTGGTGACGAAGGTGAAGGGGAGGCCACCGCAGCACCAAACTCTGTGCCTGTCAGCTGGCGACCCCCAAACTTGCGCTTGTCAGCTGGGAGGTCTGGCAAGGGAGCCGGCTGGCATGGAGCGCGATGGGGAGGCAGTGACTCGACAGGCGGGGTCCTGCCTGCCCACGAATGTCGGGCCCACCTGCCCCATCTGTAAAAGAAAAAGTCTTCCACCCAAGCATAACTTTTAAGGATTTTAAGGATCTTTGAGAGGGAGAGAGAAATAGAGATAGGGAGAGAAAGAGGGAAATAGAAATAGAGAGAGAGAGAGAGAGAGAGAGAGAAAGAGAGAGGGAGAGAGAGAAAGAGGAGAGGGAGAAAGAGGGAGAGAGAAGAGAGGGAGACAGGGAGAGAGATAGAGAAAGAGAAGGGGAGAGGGAGAAAGAAAGAGAGAGAGAAAGGGAGATAGGGAGAGAGAGAAAGAAAGGGAGGAAGAGGGAGAGAAAGATGGAGAGAGAAAGAGAGACAGGGAGGGAGAAAGAAAGAGGGAGATAGATTAAATTAATAACATGGTTGTTCAGTGAATCTGGTTTCCCCACTAACTTTGCTTGTCACAAGGTTGCAAAGGTGATCACATGATCCTGGAATAATTTTATGGTTGGGGGTCACCACAACATGAGGAACTGTATTAAAGGGTTGCGGCATTAGGAAGGTTGAGAATCACTGTGTTAAACCATTAAGAACCATGTATTGCAAAAGCCATTTGGTATACTACACACTAATGTTAAACTAAACCTAAACAAATCACATAATGACTAAATATATCATATGTGAACTCAATTGATGACAGCACACATGCTTTTCATGAAGAAGGCCCCTGGTGAAATCTATACATCTTCAGATAGAAAGGGAGCAGGTGGTTAGAAAGATGGCAACTGAAACCATAGAGAGAATTGTTATTGTCAGGCACTAAACTCAGCTAGGAAGTGGAATTACCTGATCAGGTATAAGGCATTCTACAATTCCCAAACTGTTCTAGCTAATTCACAGTCCCAAGTAAAGTTGTTTGTGTGTGAAAAATCCCCTGGAACAGTTTTGATAAATATTAATGGCCCTCAACAAGAATCCCATTATTTTTACTGGCTCTCAAGGATATTTTGCTGCTGAGTATCACGTGAGACCACAGAGGTAATTCATGGAAGAACCTAAATTAGCTTTTATCAGATTGTTAGATGAACAGAGGGCTTGGAAAGAAGAAAACTGTTTTGGCTCTTTCTGCTATGCACAGAATTTCACAGAAGTCAGTTTCGAGGATGAGAAATGTTAGCATGGAAAAGCTTAGTTTATTTTTCTTCCCTGTTAGATTCTGTTCCTTAATTCCTTCCAATATTAGAATAAAAGCTTTATGAATATAACCCATTCATTCTCCTCATGCTTAATTGAATAGCTAAAGCTTTCTTTTATTCTTTTATTTTATCCTACATGTTTTGCAGTCCCTGCTGAGAATGTGATTTTGGCACATGTAGAACAAGAGAAGGCCATATGTACACACTCAATGGGGTGTTTGCGTCATCTATTTAAATTAGAAAAGAGATTTGCCCTTGTCATTGTTGCTGTAATTGTGTCACTCAGTGGAGCTTTTATCTACAGAAAGGACTTATAATTAAAATGATGAATTAATCATAATGTAGGCATCTGGTCAAGAAGTCTAATCTTTCTCTATTGGCCACGAAGTGTTTTGATGTTCATAAATTCACAGTAAGATCCATTCA
Organism: Crotalus tigris; assembly: GCF_016545835.1. Classification (NCBI taxonomy): domain Eukaryota; kingdom Metazoa; phylum Chordata; class Lepidosauria; order Squamata; family Viperidae; genus Crotalus; species Crotalus tigris. Next base: position 146,575 of record NW_024097319.1, on the reverse strand, counting down.
CACTAAGTCTCCTACTGAAACTCTACCAAAACAAATGAGACTAATGGTACAAGAGCAAAATTATATTTTTGCAGTGTCAACTATCAGTGTAACTTTTGAAAGAACAGTTCCAATTAATAAACATAAAAATGATTTCAGGGAGAGATGCTTTAGATGTTTTTTTAGCCCAGATTTTATTTTATTTTTTTATAAACATTTTATTAATTTTCTAATTTTGCAATCATAAGTACTTAATAAACAACATGTTGTCTGGGTCCATTAGTAATTCAGTGGTACATATTAACTTCCTCAATCTAGATCCAATACTACACCATCCAGTGCTTCCTCTCTTCTTCTGGTGATATACATTTTTCCACATTAGGCAAATACAATTCTTATTGCTGTTAATACATATACAACTGAATATCAACCTCTTTATTACATTTTTCTAATATTATACATAATATCAATAGTGTCAGTTTAAAATATCTTTTCTAACCAAAACATATCTCAATTGCATTTGCACTTAAAATCCATTTGTTCAATCAATATCCTGTTTTTCCTGCTTTTTAAAAATTTTGATTTCCCATCAATGTTCAAAGTGTCTCTATTGCTTTCAGTTTTCTCATAATAAATTATATTTGGGTAACCAAAAGCTTCCCTTATTCAGACCCCCTTAGCATTTTCATATTTCCCTTCTCATTCCACAATATAATATTCTAGTTGCTGATCCTATCTTTCTACTTTTAATAATACTTTTATTTCTAACAATGATCTATTCTCTTAGCCATGTTCAAACATCTATTTAATAATACAATATCCCATCTAATGGGTCAAAATCTCTATTTTGTTCACTCTTACTCTAGCTTTCTTCCTTTGCCAACCAAGTCAATGCATTTAAATCATCAAGTAGTTCTTCCTCTATTTTTGTATATATTGTTTGGCATAAGAAAGACAATTTGATTAAAATATTTTTGGAAGAACACTCAGCCCATTTATATTCATTAAACAGCCTCTCTCCTTCTCCAATTTTCCACAATTCTTCTAACAGCTCTATCTTCCATTCAATCAGCTCTTCTTTCTTATCCTCAAGTGTGTTCTGAGATCTTGACAAGTAAGATTTTTTTTCTATTTCTGATATTATCACTATGTCTTCTAATTATTTGTTTGTCTGAGTCTGCCTGTTGATTCCTTCCTTTAGGTCTTCCATCTTTCGATCCACTTCTTCCAATTTTCCTTCTATTTTCTGGGTTGCTAGTTCCTTCTTTGTAGTCATTTTCTGAATTTGCAGGTTTAGATTAGAAAATTGTTCTTTTATCTTCTTTGCATTATTTTTAGTCTCATCATGAGCTAAGGCAGGCATGTCAAACTCATGACATCATGTGATATCGCGCAACGTATCACAACTTTCCCCCCATTGCCGGCAATGGGGTGGGAACGATTTCAGTATGAGGCATCTGGCCCATGGGCCAGCACTTTGACATGTCTGAGCTAAGTCAATTGTCTCTTGTATTGATTTCAACATAAAAAGAATTTCTTTCTGAGATTCATCAACATTTTCTTGTTGGTATGTCAAGCTGGGGGCTTTAAAGACAAGTGTCAGGGATGGTTTTTTACCATTTAAGTATGGAACATCCATTTTGTTTTTGTATGTGGTCTTTATAGTCCAATCTGTTTAGGGATTTAAAAAGTTTCAGTCCATTATCATTTGAACTCCAAATTATTGAGCCAGTCTATCAGTCTATCTTTAAGCCTCCCCTAAGCAAATATAAGCAAAATTCAAGTTTTTCTGTCCAATGAAAAACATATCCTTTCTGTCCAGAAAGAAAAAAGCAATTAAAAGTTGTTCATCAATCAAAGGTTTATAATCCAAAGTATTCCATCATCTTAATCAGTAATGCGTGTTTCTTTTACAGGGAAATAGCTCCACGATACAGTTCTGAAAATCAGTTAGTATTTGTATTCGTAATCCAGGCAGGCCAGTTTCAAAATAGTTTATCATCTCTGCCCCACAGATAAGCAGCCCAAGGGTTTTTTTTCCCCTTTTCCCAGCTGCAGTCTTCAAGAGTAAAAGTTTCCAAGGACACCAAAAGTCTTATCTGAGTCTGGGTTAGCCAGATTTTAAAGCAGCTTTCCTCATCCTTGTGCCTTGGGACTTGTTGAGAAGAAGGCTTTAGTGGCTGACCAGTTTGCTGATTACAGTTCAACAATGTTTTAGATACCACGGTGGGGAATATTATTTTCACAATGCAGCACAGCTGATTTAATTATTCTTTTCTTGATTACCAATATGGCATACTTTAAAGATGTATGTTTGCTATAATAAAACAAGAAGTTTGCATATAATTATTTAGTACCTAAAATCCATCACTCGGAATTTCAAATTTCTCTTCCCAGCCATCCTAAGAGCCAGCTGGGTGATCAATAATTTCTTCTGGTGGTAGAAAGAGGATTAGGCTGATTGTTCAGATACCAGATAAGGCTCTTTGAATTTTTATTGACCCAATACCTTAGTCAGCCCCAATACTGGTATGTAACTGCTGTAGTGGTGGGATTCAGCCGGTTTCGCACCGCTTCGGCAGAACCGGTAGCTAATTTTTTGTTACCCAGGCCCAGAATGGACTTCGGCATCCACACAGAGAACTGATTGTTCACATATTTGAATCCCACTACTGAACTGCTGGCCTTGTAACCCACAAGAGATGTAATTTTTATTAATTGCAGTTGGTCTGGCAGTCTTGTGCACTGCAAGAAAAGAAAAACCAAAAATGGTGTGTTCTGAGTGGCTGCTCTGTTCTGTTCTGTTCGAAGATAAGCTTCCTGTAAATGTATTTCAGTTTCACTTGTTCCATCAGTTCAGTGAAACAAAGGCATATAGAATTCAGGTTGTCTTATCTGAGAAAGTTTTCTAAGAAAGCAGGGAAAGGTGAATATTTTATGAAGGAAATATGACCTGATTTGTTGCAATGATGCACATCTTTTGCACAATTTTTATATGTCTTTATAAGGAGTCTATGTAGATAACAGAGAACAAAATAAAAACACAATACATTAAACTATCAATTTAAAACAATAAAATGCATTGTTTGGGATTGTTTTGAGCCATTGAGATAATGTTGATTCCTGGAGAAGTCTCTGCAGATTTCTAAGTGCCTTGATATTGCCTCCTTGATCTGCTTTTTGATCAAACTCCAACTTAAATATTGCATCCAGTTCTAGACACAATTTTTAAAAATAATTTGGACAAATTAATACAGATTTACATAACAAGGGCAACAAGGGTAATTAAAGAACTGTAAACTAGAATTCCCTGGGCATATTTAGCATTAAGTGGGTATGTCTTGGTTAGCCTTGAGAAGAAAGCAGGAACATAGGGAAAACCTTTTGAAATATTTGGAAAGAAAGCAGTTCAAGACTTGTGGATTCCGTTCCATTCAATTAACTTTTCAAGCATTGATGAGACAGATACTACATGTGGTAAAGATTCTTTAGTTTGGATTCCTGACCTCAGCATGATCCTGGGCTCAAAGACTTAGATGGGAAGAAAGGAATCACCTGAGATGAAATATAGTATGTGAATTCCAGTGATAACCCAGATTAATGAAATATACTCTATGAATATCATTGTTGTTGATTTGTAAAGGAAGAATAAATAAAGTCCACATTTCTTAATTTTGCCAAGTTTTAAAACCCTGGACTAATCTGTGGTTTGTTGGCTGCTTCACAGAAGTAGGAACTCCTCTGTATCTGACAGAATGGATACTTTAGTTTAAAGCAGGGGTGTCAAACTGCCGGCCCGTCATCCAGAATGGACTGTCCTGCATAATTCCAGACATCTGGCCATCCTCCATAATATTATTTGTATGTTTTTGTTTTTAGTTCCAAATGATAGCAAGGTCATTTTAAAAAGTCTAAAGAGATTGTAAAAAGTAAATTAAAACTGTTATTCAAGAAACACTTTTATTCCTATATTTTGGTTTTACGCATTTACAATTTGCCATAATTTGTATTCTATTCATGGACTTCTGAGAGCTGATGAAATCTATGTACTACTATGAATAAAAATAGCTCTACCATTAGGAAACTTTTTACTTATCCTGGAGCAAAAACACATGATGGGTGTCTGCAGATAGTGCTTGCTTAATGGGTATGTTCAAGGTTAGTTTTAATGATGGTTATCATTTACAGTCCACAGGTGAATTGTTATGATACACATGTTTGTCACTGTGAAAATCTGTCTTTCAAAATAAAATTGATAGAAACCATTAAATCATACAAATGTGCTAAGAACAGTTTGGTGTTTCTTTGCACATCCCTTTTTTATAATTCTAAAATTGAGGAAATATTGTTCTAAATATAACATTCAAGTGGAACAAGTGTGCTTTAAAATTATTTTACAGTAGATAAAGAAAAGAAGCCTGCAATGTACTTTTTCTGGTATGGCCACTAATTCATAAGCAAAACAATGAAATTGCCTTATTATATTTCATTTTCCACAAAAAATTACCAAGTTGATTTCTCAGTATTTGAAGTGACATCTTCATTTTTTTCAACTAGAATAGATAATACATCCTATGACAATGCCTTTAATACTGTCAAACAACATCTGCTTATCCCAGGTCCTTGCAAAGAACTATATATGTGGATAAAAATGTCAAATCCAGTCTAAACAACAAACCATAATTTACCTTTTATGCTTCCTGACTCTCAAAGAATCTCACAGCAATAAAAGAAATTACAATAATATCAGTTAAAAAAGATGGCAAAATCTTTCATCTATTTTATAAAAGAAGTTTTTAAAATACTTTTTTGCATAATACATCTGTGCAAAATTAGTCATGTTGATCATACAATTGAGAGTCACTATGTGTGATTAAAATATTGGATTTGGATTGGAGAAAGCCAGGTTCAAACTCCACTTGACTGTGAATGACTTTTGGCCAATTACACCTGCAATCTAATCATGGGACAGACAGACAGACAGACAGATAATCTCAAGGAGTGGACAACAAATTGGACAAGTCCTTATCTTGTTTCCTTTTCTTTCTTTTTTTTAAATGTCCAGTATTCCAGGGCATTATTGGGAACTGGGAACTGGAGAAGGAATAAAAGGTACATTTAAAAAAAATTACATAGGAAAATATATAAAATTGCTTTTTTAATAGCAATTTTATTTTATTTTTTAAAAAAGGTGCCTTCTGAAGAAATTTGAACCAGTTTCTATAACCAAGATTTAAATATTGTTAAGAGTGAGGTAAATCTACAGGTAGTCCTTGACTTACAATCATTTGTTTAGTGACCATTCAAAGTTAAAACAGCACTGAGAAAAAAGTGACATGACTTTCCTTCTACTATATATTAAAAGTAATGTGTGATCCAACTGTTTCACATAGATGCTTATCTGCCTATCCACACTATATAATCACTTCCTTTATTTCCAGAGAGAGAAAAAAATCTTGCAAAAACAGGGTTATGGATCTCATTCATTCATTTGATTTATTCAGTAAATAACACACTTTACTTTAGATGGTATATGGTAAAGAAGAAAACAGTGCTGCAGTCCTGTTACCAGATAAAGGTGTATACTAAAGTTCTGATTTTTTATTAAAGGGTTTAGTTATGACAAACAATATTGTGCTCATAAAATATACCAAATGTCCCCTCCAACATTCTTTTCTCTTACTGCAGAAATAGGAAGTTCATTCCCACAATTGTTTTGTTGTTGGTTTTACTGGCTATGGTCGCTGGGAGTTCTAAATTAGCAAGTTTTGGGGGACCGCAGATTCCCCAGCTCCATCATAAATCATTGTTTCTGCAACAACCTGTTCAACCACACCACACATTTAAATTCATGCTTAGTTGAAAGGCCACAATATCCTGAATATCTCCAAATTCAACAGTCAACAACTGATTTTGTTATATTGAAAAACAGATCTACGTCTCTTTGCATGAATATGAGAATTCTGCTATATTAGGGACAGTTGTTTCCTTGATCTCAGAGAGAGTGAAGTAAAGTCAGGGTAAGAAGAATACCTATTTCAGATGTTGCCATTTAATAATATAATTAAGAATTAGTGGTATAGAATCATTATGAGCATTCACTGTCTCTTATACAACTTTAAATAATCTCATGTTTGACATAAACAGCTGTTTGAGAATTCTCTCTATTATTAATTTGTAAAAAGTGTTAGCAAAACATAACTGTAGATGCCTTACTTAAATTTATAAAAAAGACCTGTGTGGGCTTTCCAAACCCTTTAATGGATTCACTTCCATTTATCTGAATGAAAATCTGTTGTGGTATAGAAGATCTTTCTTTGTGCAGAACCAATCAGAGAAGTGGAATATGCTCTAAAAGCAAATGGGGAGAACGGATGTGATTTAGTCTAAACAGGATTTATTTAAGGTTTAAGCAGACTTTTCTTCCTTGGGGAATTAAGCTGCCATTTAAATGTTTATTTCTGAATATTTTACACATCACTAAAATCACTTTCAGATGACTTAAACATATGCATGGTATTATTGTTTATGCTTTCTGTCATCTCATACATTTTTCTTCAGCTGTTCTTTATTTTGAAACCTCTTTGATGTCTTCTGATTTAGGACTTGCCAAAATGGGAAATCTTAATCAAGGCAGCCACTACTTCAGAAGAGGTTTTTTGGCATTCAATCAGAGATTTAATTCTTTTTAAAAGTAAAGACGGGTAAAGAAATATAAATGCTGATCTCAGCTGTAGTATTATTTGATCTTTCCACAATTGTACTAATTAATATATACAGTATGTATTTTGATAGATTCACTTAATAGAAATTCTCAGTTGTTTTGCTAGAATTCTTGCTCTTACATGCTACTACACAAGGGCCATGCTGCAGTATTTTGCAGGCTTTGGCTTGCAGAAGATGAAAAGTGGGAATTTTTCCACAGCAGGCGTGAAGATTGTAAAGATATTTCTCAAAGTCATTCTCAGTTGTATTGCTAAACCATACTCAACCTTATGCCTTTGGGTATTTTTGCTTAAACAAAAACAAATAGTTAAAGAAATTACCTTTGTTTATCATGATCATCTTTGTCTTTGTAAAAAAGTTTTAATTTAATTGTACAACATACCTTGCTTGTTATGTTGTTCACTCTAAAGTTGCTTCTGATCGATTACAGCAAATCTCACAAGATTTGGATAATACACTAGATATGTTTGCAGATAAAAATAATCTTTGTTATCTTATGATCCATTTTTCTTTTATTTTTCTTACAGTAATAAGATTTCAGTTTGGCCCTTTGGATTTTTGAAGCCCAATTAAAAGTAACCCCCCCACCTTGCCCCATTCTGTGAGAATGACTGACTATAATATAGGAAATTAATTGTATTTATTGTGGAAAGCATTCTGTCAGAAGCTTGGTATAAGCCATGTTTCTTTGGAAAAGATTAATCTCTCTCCTTTCAGGTTTTCTGACATTTTGCTTATTTTTACCACTACATGTTAAAGGAGTTTCATGTGAATCATGCTATTGCATAAAGGAACTCTGACAAAACAAAGATCACCAAGGTTTGGTGCAGCTTTATTTATTTCATAAAGAAAGCCACCCATTTTAGTCACTGGTCCTAACACAACATTTCTATGAGATTTGGGGTTGAACTTTAAAAACATTGAGTTTATTCTTTATTCATTCTACTATAGTCTGTTTTCTAATCTTTTACACCATTTCTTGCTCTATAATCCATTTGTGTTTCATTTTCAGTTGATAGACAGATAATCTGGCATTTTGCTGTACAATTCAGATGCAAAGTCAAATTTATTCTTCCTTCACTGATGGCAAGTCTTCCATGACATAGTAAAGAATCTCACAGCCATTTTTTTTCGGTCCATAGAACTTTCCTCATTTTGGCAAATATGCATTGAACATCAAAATTCTTCCTAGTATTATCTCATGAGTTCCATTTTTTTTGTTGTTAATTGTGAAGTCGTGTCCGACCCATCGCGACCCCATGGACAACGTTCCTCCAGGTCTTCCTGTCCTCCACCATCTTCTGGAGTCCATTTAAGTTCACACCTACTGCTTCAGTGACTCCATCCAGCCATCTCATTCTCTGTCGTCCCCTTCTTCTATTGCCCTCAATCTTTCCCAGCATTAGGCCCTTCTCCAGTGAGTCCTTCCTTCTCATTAGGTGGCCAAAGTATTTGAGTTCGCCAAAATATTTTTATCCAGTGCTTTTTTGATGATGAAGACGTGAACATTGACTTTAGCTAAGGCTAGAGAGGCCAATCAAGTCAGTAAGATTCATGGGACATTAATCTTCTCTGGAACCCAACATTTTCCTAAGTAATGTACAGATTTTGTATGAGTGTATATATGCATACATGTATGTATTAATTGCAAGTGTGGAACTGCATCCTGAAAAAGGGCAATTTTCTCTCATATTACCTTGACCATCTATGATCCTTCCAAAATTTCCCTTGTCCCTCTGCTTCTGGATTCTAGGGTCAGGTGCTGTCATACCAATTATGGAACATTGTTCATATCCTTTGTTTATCTGATTTTGGTAATAAGTTCATCTTCCTTCTTATTCCCCTAATAATATTTGGAGTGAGCCTCAGGTGCCAGATTTGGAAATTGCTGTAGTTATGCTATAATGATTACTCAGTGGAAAATATCCCCAGAAGACTTGCTGTCCTCAAGTTTGTTGAAGAACATAGGGATTTTATATGTAGCATTAGAGAGGGTCATAATTTTAGCCTTTACTTTAGACAGCAAAATATCTTAGTCCTGCATTGATTGTATTTATTATCTCTCAACTGGCTTGTTGTTACTTACTTGGTCCTGCTGTTTTTGAGTTATAGTTTCGCTGGTGCTTATTTTTTCCATTAAAGAACATTCCACTCAAATATTCATGTAGAAATTCTGTCAGTGAATAAATAATAAACAGCCCATATAAAGTTTATAGGCAATTAATACAAAAGAGGTTCCTAGCATTTTAAGAACCCAAAAATTGATGGCCCTTCTAAATTTCAGAAATAGGTGTGAAGATTCTCAGAGCAGGTCTTACAATACGATCAATAATGATCACTCTTCATTTTACAAGTTACATCTTTATACTATATTTTTGAACATGACATGTCAGCATCTCCCCTTTATATCCCCTGTGATAAAACCTGGAAAAAAATTAAAGACACCTGCCACAGAAAACATGATACATTTCTTATCTCATGCTGAGAGGACTATGTCAGACACTGTCTCATGTTTTCATTGATGCAGCATTTGATTACATCCAAAAGGACATTTGGGATATTGTAGCCAATGTAAGATGAAGCTTTAGAAAATAATTGAAAAGATTATGGTAATTTTCTTAGTTTCAAAGAACACATTAGAGCAAATACCTTTTTTAGCTCTTACCTTATTAATTTATACAGCACCACAGAATGTTCTTAGCTGGATAAGAAAATAAAGTAAATACTTATGAAAATCCTAGCTATTAATCTCTCTCACACACAGCCTGTAGAAAGGGATAAGTCTACTCTGCCCCCCAGTCAGTGTCTGGAAGATAAGGGTAATAATTACAAATTCCCAGTTTTCATGATGGAAGGAACATCTGTATCATTTAAGCACACACAGTGGATGAAATGGATAGATTTTTTTAAAAAAAATCCTCATTTTTAATCTTATGAATATCCAATAAGATTGTTAAAAATTTGACTACAACATCCTAGAAGACAATCAGCTATTTTTAATCTTCCTCTTCAATGAGTAGGTTGAATAGTTTGCTTGCCTCATTAGAGACTTTCTATCATATTGACATTAGTACGACTTTTTTCTACTTCTGTTCTTTTGAGAAGGAATAAATCTTCAAAATATCCATGGGAATTGGCTCTTTGAATTGGAAGTTGACTAAAATTTGTTTATTTAATCTATTCATGAATAAAGATGTATGAAATGATTGTGATGATATTAGGAGTGTGCTATTTGGGTATATGGAAGCATGGAGACATTTTTATGCAGTAGATACCCTATTGTTGGCTGAGAATCTGATTGATTTTCAGCAAATGTTAGAAAAATTGTATGATGCAACAAATAATGATTAATTGCAACTAATATATCAATGGGGAAAAAACTAGAGGGAATAGAATTTTTTTGAAAGATGGAAAAGTAGAACAAGAAATCGTGAGATGTGCAAATGCTCCTATGCAGTCTAAGAAGTTTTATAGAAAAAAGCAAACATATCTGTGACTGTTCTTTCAGACAAGCTAGTAAATTTGGCATACATACTTTATCTGTACAAAGTTTTCATCTGCATAGGAAAAATAAATTACTCTTTCCCATTTGTACAGTATGCAGTACATTTTTCTGGTTCATTTGCTGTATAATTTTCTCTTTGACAAATCAGATCCTCTTTTAAACTTTCACCGAAAGCTTCCATGTGACAGTGTTCTGCTTATAACTATTTGGCTCAGGGTTCCTCTTTTGCTAATAGCTTATATCAGTCTGAGGTTTCCTTTGCAGGATCTGGGCTCAGGGGAGAGTGACAGATTAGATGGTGGTAGTGCCAGCAACCTTGAAAGAGCTGCAGGAGGGCCTATGCCCATTGTGTACAGACTACAGTCAAAGAGCTCTTATAACTGATATTCCTTTGGAAAAAGAAAGAAATTGTCAGCACAGAATTTTGCCTGTCAGAGAGAAGACTGTTACATGGAGATATTTTTTTAAAAATAGAAGTAGTGCCTGCAATCATTTGGACCCTGTGTACAATTGGGCATATGCAAAACAAGAAAAGCTTTGCTACTGTGTGGGAATTAATATTTTGAAGATAGAGAGTGCAGTGTTGTGATCAAAAGTCACCATCACTTTTGTACCTCCTGAAACATCACAGCATACACAAAAGGTGTGGGACTTCCTTTGTGGTGCTTCATTCACTTTCTTGCAAACTTTGACACAACCTTCCATAAACATTGCTTTTGCTACCTTATTAAGGCTTATCTAGAAGATGCTGTTATAGTTGTCTAATATTACAAGAGGAAGTAGGCGGCTAAGGAACAGAAGCTATGACTTTGATAGGGATAAATTTAATGGCAATTTTAAGCCTCAATTTTTCACTTTTGTGAATTCCTGAATCCCAGTGAGCTAAAAGCATTAGGGTGAGAAAGCATCATTTTTGTTGCCCTGTCTATAACATTTTGTAAATGGAAACTCTGTTTAAATGAATGTCTTTCAGAGCCAACTTGCTTATAAAACGTAGAACATTTTAGCTCAATACTTCTAGAGGAGTGGTGACAGAATTACTTCATGAAATGTTTCTCTTATATTAGGTCATATATATTCCCAGTAAAATTATGCATGTTTATAGGCTCAAATGTATAGCAATTTTAGAACAGCAATTTGCTTCAATCTATTTGATGGCTTTACTTGATAAATCCCCTTTCATCCTCTCTCTACAAATATTTTTCTGTAAAGGAACTGTACTTGCATTGGCAACTACATTTATATTAGCTCATGATGTGTTATTACTTTCTCAGATTTCTTTAAAAATCAATTTTTAAAATGTCTTATTCAAATGCACACATGCAGAAGAATAAACATATTAAAAACTAATGCTTCATTGAAACTTACAGAAATTCAAAGCCTACAATTCCTATTATTCCATGAAAGCTAAAATGGTGAATAAAATATTCAGTGCCACTCTCTGGATATATAAATACATTTTGAGTTTCTGCTAACAGATTTGTTGGGTCTCCATGGACACTTTAATAAGTGAAAAAATTAACTTGGGAATTGGTTGAATCCCAAAATTTGGTTTGAGTTACTAATACAGTGCATATTTTGTGAGGAAAAAGGCTCAGTGGAAAAGCCACATAATTTGAGAGAAGATTGGAGCTATTAGAAAACAATATGTTTCTTTTGGACCAACCCAAAATTGTGGATGAGAGCACAGATGCACTCTATAATTAATCCATTAAGAACAGCAGGTAATTCTCTAAGAAAAGAGGTAAGTGAGTTGCATTTGATGAAAGGAATTTAAATAACTCCCAAGCATTTGTATATATATGCAGGAATATGTGGGAAACCTTCAATAAGCAATGTATTAAAAGAAAAATGTGAATGGGAAGAGGGAATTGGCCTTTTATCCTATCAAACCGTGTAACATAAACTTTGCTTTGCCTTCAGGATTTTGCCTTTGCTTGTCTTTTCCATAAATACTGAAACATAAAATATACTATTGTTTTTCTACAAATTTTTACCATATTAGTTTCTTAGGGTTATAATCTTCAGTGCATGCAACAGGAAATCTCATTGAATTCAATAGGACATTTTTGAGAAACCAAAATCATCCTTTAAATAATATTGCATAACACAATACTACAATTATTGCAAGAGGGAGTCATTTCAATGACTATGTAAAGTGGAGGAATTTTTCAGAGTAAGTGATTTGAAGAAAGGAAGAAAGAAAGGTTTAAGTCATCCCCTCTCTACTCTGTCAGTGGTGAGTTCAATTGAGAAGCAGAACTGTTACAGAAGCAACAAAAAAGCAAACTTTAGAAATGAGGAAAAACTGATTTTGTTTAGATTTATATATTAATTTACCTAATTTTGAATGTTTAGAGAAGTACAAATAATTATATCAAAATATAATTATTATTCAAAATTCACAATTCTCTAAAATAGGAAATACGGTTCTTTAAAAATATTTAATAAAGAGTACATTAGGAAATTGTATAACTGCAGATGTTCATGAAAATAATATACAGAGATGTATTATAAGGGAAAACTCTGTCCATTAGCTAACATTGCAGATAAAAATGCATATTTAAAAATGGCTCATCTCAATGCAAACTTTTTTTTAAAAAAAATCTGAGCAGTCACAAAGTGGAAGCTAAGAGAAATTACACTTGAGAGATTTGCAAAGAGAAACTGAAAATATTTACCCCCATCCCAAACAAAGATGAGAGCAGCTGCAAAAAACTACATATAGTTTTGTTTCTCAGGAATGGAAGTTTCTGATTGCACAAAAACCTTAGGTTTATTATGGCTGATTGCACAAAAACCTTAGATTTATTAAAGAGACTGTTCAACTAAAGAGAGTGATATTAGGAAGGGTATATCATTAGAATTGTGCCATCAGGGAAGGGTCTATAGGAGGGGACAAAAATTCAACAATCACTTGAGTGAGTGGGACACAGTATTCACCACATTTGGAAGAAATACAACAGTGAACATTATATACATTTAGGAAACAACAAAGGAGAATATTTGTAGCTCAGGGTTGAAATGAAAGATCCTTAGTGCTCTCTTAGCTTGATCGTTTTCTTGCAGATATTTCATTATCCAAACTAGGTACATCATCAGTGCTAGTGTTTCCTACATTTAGGAAAATCATGGGCTGAAGTTACTTTCAGGGCCAGTTTAGTGTAGTGGTAAGGCATCAGGCTAGAAACCAGGAGACCATGAGTTCTAGTTCCTTCTTAGGCACAAAGCCAATAGTCTCAGCCCTAGGAAATAAGCAATGGCAAACCACCTCTGAAATCTTAGCAAGAAAAATTCATGACTTGTCTAGGTGGTTGCCAGGAGTCAACATTGACTCAAAGGCATACACACACATGCTCGCGTGTGCGCGCGCGCGCACACACACACAATGTTGCTTAACTGCAGCACTGAACCACTCAAGACTACCACTCCCCTTTGGTGAGTTTGTTCAATGATTATACAGACATTTTTTTCCTGAAGACAGCTTTAATCAAGTTTTAATCACATGGTGACAGCAAATGAGAGGGATACCAACATCTTTCAACAGGGTTGCAAAATTCTGTTTAAAGGAAGTGTTTAGCATTTCATAAGATCACCAATTCACTTGAGATTTCAGCATTTTTATAGGTTAGTGTGAGACTCCTGTAAGAATAAGTGAAATGATATTTGATGCAAATGCACACTATTTTTACAACTGGGTATGTGGGCCTGAACCACCAGTGAGATTATATGATGGTTGCCCCAATGTTAACATAATAAGTGGAAGAGACTGTTTTATGTTCATTGAAGTCTTCAGTAGACTTTGTCATTGATACAGGCACACCTGGATTTACATTTAGACTGCTTTCAAGTTACATTTATGCTATGCAGCGATGTCTGTCAAGTACGTTTCAGAAGCACTCAAAATTATGCCATCTGAGAGATGGCCCCATCAGCAGCTATTTGTCTTCAGGCAGTATTTTGTTTATACGTGCTGAGAAAAAAGTATAGACAGGTTTTCACTGACAGGATAATGATATAATATACATGGAATATAAAGCTGTATGTTTATTGCTGAACTTGCATTTCATGTTTCCTAGGATACATTTGATATTTTTGATGCTGCTTATTCCCACCATAGCTTGAGTTCTTCTTTTCCAATATTTACTTTTTAAAATTTGCCATACTGAGGTCTTTCCCTCTGAAAAATAGATGACATTCAATGGAATATAATTCAGGACAGTCACAGAAGTGTGACTAATGAACACCATGATCCTTGCCATGAAATATAAACATGAATCAGAAAAGACAAAAAGGCTGAGGATTTTAACCTGGAGCATGTAATGTAGATTTCTGTGAACTACTGTAGCCAAATCTTCTGCCCTATACAGAGGAGAATAAAATAATTATTCTACTTTCTGTAGAGTGTACGAGGTTCTGAATAAGACATTTAGATTCTGCGCAGCTTAGACTTCTTCTGGACATAAAGCCTGACAAAATCAATACATTTCATTTACAACTAGAATATTGATTGTGAATCATCATACAGGGTGTTATTCAAGCATAATATAAAGGCTAGTTTATGGCTTTTGAAATATGGACTGTGTTTAAATGAAACCTTCAGAAAGTCCATTTTTCCTTTGGTTTGGTATCAATACCAGCTGAGCAGCATAAACAAACATAAAAACACAAGCTAGATCAGATTAAGGCCCTATGAGTCTAATGTTTTGTGTCACACAGTGGCATCACTTGCATCCTGGAAACTCACATGCAAAACACAATGGAGATAAATTCCACTTCTTAGGGAGCCACAATAGACCAGTTACATGTGTGAGAAGTAATACTATTTAAAATGCATGCATAAGAATGCAGAATGAATAATGCAACCTGAGAAATTCAAATATGAATTTTCAGATAGGGATCATATTTAACAACATATTTACTTTTGCTATGAAAGATACCATGATCAGATTAGGAAATATTCTATATAGCTACTGCTGTTAACCATAATAGACAAATGCATTTTAGGATATAAAGTAAATTTATAATGGCTATATGCAGCAGTTAATTTTGCATACAAATTCCATAATTTATCTATGAATAAAATACACATACCTGTAATCCCTTTTTAAAGAAACCTTCTAAGAACTGGTGCCTACAGAGTGCTCAGAGATATTTTTATATATAATGGTGAATCAGAATAGTGGTTCTTTTGTTTCTGGGATGTCACCTTCCAATTTACTTTTATTTAACAAAAATAACAAAAATTAAATTAGATGAGATATCATGGGAAGTGACTCTGGTCTCATGGCTGAAAAAACAGAATTGAAGTTTATTTATTTATTTAATTTAATTTAATTTATATGCCGCCCAATCCCAAGGGACTCAGGGTGGCGTACAAAATTAAAACAATAATCTAACAATAAAATAATACAATCATACAGTGTGTCTGATCATATCCCGCCCCCCCCCCCTGGAGACATCAGCCCCAGGCCTGCCGGAACAGGAGAGTTTTAACAGCTTTCTTAAAGGCCAGCAGGGTGGGAGTAGTTCGAACCTCGGGGGGAAGTTGATTCCACCAGGTCGGAGCCACCACAAAAAAAGCCCTTCCCTGAGGGCCCGCCAGCTGACATTGTCTGGCCGACGGGACCTGAAGGAGGCCCAATCTATGGGACCTCACCAGTCTCTGGGAACTGTGCGGCAATATGCGGTCCTGTAAGTAACCTGGCCCTATGCCATGAAGGGCTTTAAAGGTGATAACCAACACCTTGAATTGCGTCCGGAGACCCACAGGAAGCCAGTGCAGCTCGCGGAGGATAGGTGACACGTGGGCGTACCTTGGCACGCCCACAATCGCTCTCGCGGCTGCATTCTGAACCAACTGCAGCCTCCGAACGCTCTTCAAGGGTAGCCCCATGTAGACCGCGTTACAGTAATCCAGTCTTGAGGTGACAAGGGCATGAGTGACCATGAGTAAAGCCTCCCGGTCCAAATAAGGCCGCAACTGGTGCACCAGGCGAACCTGGGCAAAAGTCCCCCTGGCCAGAGCCGATAGATGTTGTTCCAAATTTAGCTGTGAGTCCAGGAGGACACCCAAGTTGCGTGCCTGCACTGAGGGAGGTAAATTTGCCCCCCCCCGGACTAATGATGGACCATCCAGTTGACCTTTGGGAGGCAAGACCCAGAGCCACTTGGTCTTGTCAGGGTTGAGTCTAAGCCTGTTCACCCCCATCCAGACCCTCACATCTTCCAGTCACTGGCATATCATGTCGACTGCTTCACTGAAAGGACACGGGGTGGAGATATACAATTGAGTATCATCCGCGTACTGATGATACCTCACCCCGTGTCGCCGAATGATCTCACCCAGCGGTTTCATGTAGATGTTAAAAAGGAGGGGGGACAGGACCGAGCCCTGAGGCACCCCATGATCGAGGCGCCTAGGGGTTGATCTCTGTCCGCCTGCCAACACCGACTGCGACCTGTCAGAGAGGTAGGAGGAGAACCACCATAATATGGTGCCGTCCACCCCCACCTCTCCGAGACGACGCAGAAGGATACCATGGTCGATGGTATCAAAAGCCGCTGAGAGTCAAGAAGCACCAAGATAGAGGAATGACCCCTATCCTGGGCTCGCCAGAGGTCATCGGTCAGTGCGACCAAAGCAGTCTCAGTGCTGTAGCCGGGCCTGAAACCAGATTGAAAAGGGTCCAGATAATTAGTTTCATCCAAGGATCACAAGAGTTGGGACGCCACCACCTTCTCTCCAACCTTCCCCACAAAGGGGAGGTTGGAGACAGGATGAAAGTTCTTCAAAACAGCTGGGTCCAGGGAAGGCTTCTTGAGGAGGGGCCTCACCACCGCTTCCTTTAAAGGTTGCGGGAAAGACCCCTCCATCAAGCAGGCGTTGATTATCGCCTGGAGCCAGCCTTGTGTCACCTCCCTACTGGCAGAAACCAGCCAGGAGGGGCACGGGTCTAATAAACAGGTGGCGGCATTCATTGCCCTCACGGCCTTGTCCACTTCATCAGGGGTCACAGGCTCAAACTCGCTCCAGATAACATGACTAAGACCAGCCCCCGGCAACTCGGCTGGCACTGCCCAGTCGGAGTCCAGGTCTCTCTGAATCTGAGCGATTTTGTCCGAAAGAAACTGAACAAACTCCTCAGCTCTCCCTGCAAGGGTTCCTCCGCCTCCTCCACTTTAAGAAGGGAGCGGGTCACCCTAAACAAGGCGGCCGGGCGAGATTCTGCGGACGCAATAAGTGCGGAAAAGTGAACACGCTTTGCCGCCCTTATCGCCACTAAATAAGTCCTAAGATAGGCTCTTAATAGTGATCGGTCAGATTCAGATTACTGGCCCTCCAACGTCGCTCTAGACGTCTCTTGTGGTGCTTCATCTCCCGGAGCTCCTCAGTAAACCAAGGCGCCCTCCGGGGACCATCACCATAGAGAGGTCGCAAAGGCGCAATTCGATCCAGGGCCCCGGATGCCGCCTCATTCCAGGCCGCAACCAGGGACCCGGATGAGTTGTGGACAAGGGAGTCAGGTATTTCCCCAAGCTCCTCCTGGAACCGATCTGGGTCCATTAGGCGCCTGTGGCGGAACCACCTAGTCGGCTCCCTCTCCCTGTGATGGGGGAGTGATGCTCTGAAGTCCATCCTCAATAGGAAATGATCTGTCCATGACAAGGGCGAGATCTCTATTCCCCTCAATTCCAGATCATGTCTCCATTGCCCCGAGAGAAACACAAGGTCGAGTGTGTGACCACCCCTATGAGTTGGATCCTGGATTACCTGGGTCAGGTCCATGGTTGCCATGGAAGCCATGAACTCTTGCGCCGCCTCTGAGCAATAACCAAGTGATGGCAGGTTAAAGTCCCCCAGTACCATAAGTCTGGGGAACTCCACCGCCAACCCGGCTACTGACTCCAGCAACGCAGGCAGGGCTGTTGCAACACAGTTGGGAGGTAGGTACATCAGCAGCAAGCCCAACTGAACCTGTGAACCCAACTTCAATAGGAGGGACTCACACCCAACAAACTCCAGGGCAGGAATCCCACGAGGACTCAAGGACTTCCGAGCGATGACTGCCACTCCCCCACCCCTGCCCTGATGTTGAGGCTGATGAAGCACCACAAACCCATCCGGGCACATCTCCGAGAGGGAAACACCCCCTTCAGGGCCCAGCCAGGTTTCGGTTATACATGCCAGGTCCGCCCCGCTGTCCAATATTAAATCACGGACAAGGGGGGCTTTGTTGACAATGGACCTGGCATTAAGCAACAGCAGCCTACAACTAGGGCCCTGTACTCCCCTGTCACCAGTACTACAGGATGAGCCTTTTGAGGGGCCGGAACAAGGAATCGCTCTAATATAGCGAGTCCTCATTCCCCAAAGATGGCCTGCCCCTCGGCTCCCGCTGTATCTGCCCATCCCAGTCATAACCAGGATGCTCCGACCTTCTTCCCTCCCCGGAGTACCCCCACCCTCACCAGCCGGACTAGCTTTCCATACAGACCAAGCCCAAGGGTAAGTCCTGCCCCCCCCGCTTTTGCTATTGCACTCAGCAGAGGGGGCACCAGGCTCCGCCCCTGACTCCACCATTCTCATACCCCAAACACTCAATACACATTCACACTCAATTTATATACATAAAAATATTCACATTCATACGCCCTAAATACAATAATAAAATTTATACATAACAGGGCCACCATTCATCTACATACATACACATACCCACAACAAACATTCTCTAAAAAAATATTGCCCCTCTGTGTCCCAGGTTGGTCCAGTGTGGCCGGCTAGGTGATCATTAGGTACTTGTCTTGGGGCAGCCCATACTTGGCCTTATGCTCCTCAAAGAGCTGGGTCAACTTCTCCAAGTACCTCTCGTGCAGCTCATCAATGGCTTCTCCGGACATCCAACAATTGTGTAAAGTCAACCCAGCCACGGCGGAACTGTAATTCGTCTTCTTCCACAGGGTGCCAGTGTAAGCCGGCTCCTCCAGCCTGCTCGACAGCCTCCCCAAGGGCCCGTTCCCCAACGCCGACCCACCGCTTACCCCGGCAGGGTCCAGCAACAGCGTCAGTTGCTGGGTCAGTTGCAACAGCATCAGTTGTCAGTTGCAAACAATGTACATTGTGAATACAAATCAGGTCAGTTGCCATATTACAGAAAGATGCTTACCATGGACATTTCTGGCTCTAAATACGAAAATGAACTCAGGCTAGAGATTAATTTCCTAAGAGAATAAACTCACAAGGAACCTTGTATCATTCTTACAGCAATGCACAGATCATACAACTGCTATCTTCTCTTTTTAATCCCTGAAGAAAGGCCAGCCCACTCATCCTGGCTAATTATGGATGGCCCTCAGTTATTGTTGGTTTTACCTATATTGTTCCTATTTTTGCTTTTAATTTCATTGAATCACATTTTACATATTTTGTTCTTAACTGCCCAAAATCTTCTGGAGTTGAAGCAAATTATAAATACTGTAAAATAAATGCTACATACAAGAAGGAAGGAAGGAAGGAAGGAAGGAAGGAAGGAAGGAAGGAAGGAAGGAAGGAAGGAAGATTTCACAGAGATCAGAAATTATTTAATTATCCAAAGAGCTCTTGGTTGATAGACTACCTAAGATCTACTACCTAAGGTTCAATAAAGATTTGATTCCCTCCTATTGGGTCATTAATGATTGAAATGTGATGACTTGGCTAGGCTGTCCTAGCCAAAGAGTTCAAGGCAGCATACAGAACTTCGCCTTTTATCTTCTTGTTGATTCTGCAAGATTGGTTTGGTTTCAGGAGAATGCCCGATGAAGGATCACTCAGAAATGTTCATGGCTGAATGGAGATTTGACTCTGAATTCTCCAGTTTACTGCTCTAACTATTATACTATTCTCTTTATGTTCCCTAGAAACCACTCCCTAACCTTTTAGAATGAATGAAACTTCTTTTTTTTTATTAAAAGTTTTTGGAAGTTTTACAGAAGAAAAAAAAATCCCCCTCCCCAAACCCTCCCAACCCACCCCAACCCTCCCCCAACCTTCCCAGAGCTGAATATAGGCTTAATTAAAACTTAAAAGAAAAATTTTTAAACACATGTAAACCATAAGCAATTAATTACAATAATTAAACAAATTATAAAATACTTTAAAACCAATATATAAAAAACAAAAACAAAAAAAAATTATATCTAAAAATACACTACTTATCTAGAATTTTCATTCAATCTCCATAATATCATACTTATATTATATAAAATCTATCCCTCTTTCTTTGTCATCAAACTCAAAAATACACATATAAACTATATACCATAAACAATTAATTACAATAATTAAACAATTTATAAAATACTTTAAGACCAATATATAAAAAGCAAAAAAAAAAAATTATAACCACAATCATTAGACACATTATAAAATACTCTGAACATTTTCTAGTGTCATGCTTATATTATTTAAAATTTATCCATCATTCTTTATAAACACCCTCAAAAACACACATATAAACATTACTTATATAAAAAAATATAATTACAATCATTAGACACATTATAAAATACTCTGAACATTTTCTAATGTCATACTTATATTATTTAAAATTTATCCATCATTCTTTATAAACACCCTCAAAAACACACATATAAACATTACTTATAACATTAAAATTCCCTTATACATATTTAAAACAAAATATTCCTTTAAATACTCCTTAGATATCTAAACATATGCTACCTATCTAGAATTTTCATTCAATCTCCATAATATCATACTTATATTATATAAAATCTAATCTCTCCCTCTTTCTTTACCATCAAACACAAAAATAAACATATAAGCGTTAGTTATACCATTAAAACATCTCTCCTCTTTACCAATAACCAATTCCTTTTATCAATCTCTCTTATCCAAAAGCCTCGAGAGAAGTGCTTGGAAATCTGCCCTTAAAGGTTGCTCCAAAAAGTTTATAGATCTTGCTTCTCCCGCAGACTCAGAAACAAATACTTGTGAGGCTTCCTTAAGCTCCTTCTTCTGTTGCTCCTTTTCTTTATGTTTATATGTTACATGAGTTATCCTCTGCTCCTTCATCTCAACTTGTTGAGGCCCCTCAATCTGAGATTTCCCAATTTTCATCAATATAGGCTCTTCAGACTGCAATTCTACCTTCCTCTCTTCTGAAGCGATAGGTGGCGATGAACATACCCCCAGGACCGAAGTGTAAAACTCTTTTGCTTTGAAAACAGTATTAAGTCTATAACGTGTCCCCAGATAGTTCATTCCAGTCGGGACATCCCATCTGAACAACATTTGTCTCTTTTTAAGCTCATCTGCTAAGAAAGCAAACTCCTTTCTTCTTCTTAGAATTTTAGATGGGATCTCCTTTAAAATTATAACATCTTGTGAAGCAATCTGAAACCTCTTATTGTAAAAAGCTTGTATAATTTCATTGTGCAGGGATCTTTTCCCAAAATAAATCACCACATCTCTTGGCAGATTTCTTTGCTTTGCCACCACAGAGTTAACTCTAAATGTTTTTTCAATTGAACTAAATATTTCCTCTTTTTCTCTATCCAGAATCACAGCAAAGTCATTTGCAACCATCTCTCTCAGATCTCCTTGCAAAGACTCTCTCAGGCCTCTGATTCTTAAAGCATATTCCATCTCTCTGTATTGAAGCATAAGAATCTCATCTTGAAAATTTTCCATCTCTTTTTCCATGCCTTCAAATTTTCCCTCCAACAGCTCCACTTTCTCTACTACCTCTTCTACACGAAAGTTCAACTTTTCAAGAACAGAGGCAACTCCTTTTAAAGCCAAAACTATATCTTGCCTCAGAATCCTATTATTTTCCGCTAAAATCTCTTTCACTTCTCCCCTGATTTGAGATATAGCATTTCCCATTATGTCTTGCAACTCCTTTACCGTTAATAACTGTGCCAAAGGAGAGGGTGAAGCTGTTAATTTAGATTGTTGCACTGATGATATCACCGAAGAAGAAACCACCTTAGGAGCTGTGGGAATTACTGGACGCTTTGGAGCCATCTTAAAAAAATCTTTACTCCTTCTTAAAAATTACCCAAAAAGAAAAAAAAGGGGAGGGAAAAATAAAAATCAGCCTTTCAAACTAAAGTCCAAATAAAATCCAATAAGAAGGAAAAGAAAAGAGAAAAAAAAATAATTAAATAAAAAAAGTCCGTTCCGTTTTTTTTAAAAAAAAAATACAAAAAACAAAGAAAAATCCTTCAAAAAATAAAAAAGTTAAACAGAAAGGGAAAGTAATCCTCCTAAAATCCAAACTCAACATCATTATAAATAATCAAATCCATTCCATTCTGTTCCAGTCGAAAAAAGAAAAAAACATCAAAAAGCCTGCCGATCGCCATTTTACTTTCCCTTTCAACAAAAGAAAAAAACAAAAAGAGGGAATAAAAATAAATCTTTAAATTTAAAATCCAAATGAGATCAGAAAAAACAAAATCCTGTACTCAGCTCTGTCCGCTTTTTTAAGAAAACTCACCAAATCACTTTAATCACAGAGGTGGTTGCAGCGGCTTGTTTTGTCCCTAGAGACAAAAACAGCTGGGAAGCGGAGACAATCCGAACTCCGTGGGAGCACTCTTTTCACCCCCCAAAAGAAAACCTTGGGGGTGCATAAGAGGCTCTACCACTTTGCCCGGGAGGGAGATTTTGAACCGCAGAACAGCTGATGTCTAACACTTTCCCAGGAGGACGGCTACAAAGTAGCCGACATCGCGCGCGTAGATCCACCGGAAGTCATGAATGAAACTTCTTTAAAAAGAGTCTTCAGGGCTGCACCCAAGAAATGAATTAAATAGAGTTGAATCGTATGGAGTGTACTACTAAATATGAAGTGAAACAATTTAGAAATGCTATTGTTCTAGCAAAATTGAACAGCATTTTATTTTGCAGAACTGCCCAAATTAAAAGAAAAAAAATCTTGGTCAAGATTATATGGCTGTGGTAGTAAAAGCAGATATTTCATGATTCACAAATCAAATGAGTCAAGCAGGAGATTATATTTACAGTAGGTTTTTTTTAAAAAAAATAATGGTTTCATCTGAACTGTACTATTCCAATTGAGAACAGACTACGAATAACAAGGCCAGATGCTTGCTGTTGAATTACCAAAGTTCACCCATTTATTTAATTTTTTTGTAACACATTCACGTATATTGACTGGTGTCTGAGATATTATAGATTGGCAGAAGTCAATTTAAAGTCAGTGAATTAGCCTTGATTCTTTTTATTTCCAGTTGTGCTGTAACGGGACTATTTGTGGAAACACAAACATAAATAAAGATGAGTGTGCTTGTAAAGTGATCTCTGAGTCCTGTGGAAGTAGACAGGGTGTTTGTAGTGTAACCTCTGCCACTTCCTGCTTGGATCTCACCACATATGCCTGGGTAAAGTTTCCTGTATGGCGGTAGGAAGCTGGGTTTGGGCAGTAGTCAATGCTTCTTTGTAAAAAGGATGTCTTTGGAGATTCTCAATCATCCAGGTCATGGTTGTCCCAAAGGAGCCTTTTCCAAAAGGTAACTGGAACTTTCTTGTTTTTTTCTTTGAAAACATTTCACTTCTCATCCAAGAAACGTTTTGGATAAGAAGTGAAACATTTTCAAAGGAAAAAAACCAAGAAAGTCAATTTGTTTTTTGGAAAAAGCACCTTTGGGATTGTAACATGGATATTTGTTTTCTCAGAAAGAGTTTCTGAGGCATCCATGGCTCAAGAAGCCCTGGCTCAGTCTGGTTTGAATAATTTTAGGCCAGTCTGTAATTAAGAAAATATTGTAGAAGGGGTGGTTCTGCAATTCCAGAAACTCCAGAGGAACTGAATTATTTGGATCTTTGACAG